>NC_091289.1:195032211-195701711 GCF_032444005.1 Ranitomeya imitator | reverse complement strand
ATCGGAGACCACCGTTAATATTCTGAGGGGTATCGTGAACATTCTGCAGCTCACCATCAAGAAAACCCAGAACACCTACATATTGCAAGAGGTCAGTTCAAAAGTGCATTGATAGATTTTGCTTTTTTATGTTTTCTTTTTTTTTTTACATTTTAATATATATTTTTTTTTAGGGGGGGGAACAGGCATAGCTAATAAGAAAAAGCTGGAGTAAAGGGAAAACAATTATTTATTTAAAATGGTGGCCTCGATGCTTAGAGAGGATGTATCACTGGAAAATAATCTATTGTCTAAATCAGGGTTTTTGTTACATGCACCTGTAATAAAAATGTGGCAATTTTTTTTTAACATCATGATCTGTATTAATTAAAAAAAAAATTTGAAATCTTGCAATGTTCACAATGTTCACAATGTTCACAATAATCACCAGGGCTAATTTATACTAAGAATTCCTGTTGTTTCAGGAAGAATTATCAGTAAAACATTATCATTAAGGTACCGTCACACTTAGCGACGCTGCAGCGATACCGACAACGATCCGGATCGCTGCAGCGTCGCTGTTTGGTCGCTGGAGAGCTGTCACACAGACCGCTCTCCAGCGACCAACGATCCCGAGGTCCCCGGTAACCAGGGTAAACATCGGGTAACTAAGCGCAGGGCCGCGCTTAGTAACCCGATGTTTACCCTGGTTACCATCGTAAAAAAACAAACAGTACATACTTACATTCAGCTGTCTGTCCCTTGCCGTCTGTTTGCTGCACTGACTGCTGGCTGCAAAGTGAAAGCAGAGCACAGCCACAGCGGTGAGTCACCGCTGTGTGACTCACCGCTGTGCTGTGCTTTCACTTTCACTTTGCAGCCAGCAGTCAGTGCAGGAAATAGAGGGCAAGGGACAGACAGCTGAATGTAAGTATGTACTGTTTGTTTTTTTACGATGGTAACCAGGGTAAACATCGGGTTACTAAGCGCGGCCCTGCGCTTAGTTACCCGATGTTTACCCTGGTTACCAGTGAAGACATCGCTGAATCGGTGTCACACACACCGATTCAGCGATGTCTGCGGGGAGTCCAGCGACGAAATAAAGTTCTGGACTTTCTTCCCCGACCAGCGACAGCACAGCAGGGGCCTGATCGCTGCTGCCTGTCACACTGGACGATATCGCTAGCGAGGACGCTGCAACGTCACGGATCGCTAGCGATATCGTCTAGTGTGACAGTACCTTTAGAGGCAGGATTGTAAAAACAGATAACATCTCTATACCCAGCTGATAATACAAGATCAATATACAGTGCCTACAAGTAGTATTCAACCCCCTGCAGATTTAGCAGGTTTAATAAGATGCAAATTAGGTTAGAGCCTTCAAACTTCAAACAAGAGCAGGATTTATTTACAGATGCATAAATCTTACAAACCAAAAAGTTTTGTGGCTCAGTTAAATTTTTATAAATTTTAAACATAAAAGTGTGGGTCAATTATTATTCAACCCCTAGGTTTAATATTTTGTGGAAAAACCTTTGTTTGCAATTACAGCTAATAATGGTCTTTTATAAGACCTGATCAGGCCGGCACAGGTCTCTGGAGTTATCTTGGCCCACTCCTCCATGCAGATCTTCTCCAAGTTATCTAGGTTCTTTGGGTGTCTCATGTGGACTTTAATCTTGAGCTCCTTCCACAAGTTTTCAATTGGGTTAAGGTCAGGAGACTGACTAGGCCACTGCAACACCTTGATTTTTTGCCTCTTGAACCAGGCCTTGGTTTTCTTGGCTGTGTGCTTTGGGTCGTTGTCTTGTTGGAAGATGAAATGACGACCCATCTTAAGATCCTTGATGGAGGAGCGGAGGTTCTTGGCCAAAATCTCCAGGTAGGCCGTGCTATCCATCTTCCCATGGATGCGGACCAGATGGCCAGGCCCCTTGGCTGATAAACAGCCCCACAGCATGATGCTGCCACCACCATGCTTGACTGTAGGGATGGTATTCTTGGGGTCGTATGCAGTGCCATCCAGTCTCCAAACGTCACTTGTGTGGTTGGCACCAAAGATCTCGATCTTGGTCTCATCAGACCAGAGAACCTTGAACCAGTCAGTCTCAGAGTCCTCCAAGTGATCATGAGCAAACTGTAGACGAGCCTTGCATGACGCTTTGAAAGTAAAGGTACCTTACGGGTTCATCTGGAACGGAGACCATTGCGGTGGAGTACGTTACTTATGGTATTGACTGAAACCAATGTCCCCACTGCCATGAGATCTTCCCGGAGCTCCTTCCTTGTTGTCCTTGGGTTAGCCTTGACTCTTCGGACAAGCCTGGCCTCGGCACGGGAGGAAACTTTCAAAGGCTGTCCAGGCCGTGGAAGGCTAACAGTAGTTCCATAAGCCTTCCACTTCCGGATGATGCTCCCAACAGTGGAGACAGGTAGGCCCAACTCCTTGGAAAGGGTTTTGTACCCCTTGCCAGCCTTGTGACCCTCCACGATCTTGTCTCTGATGGCCTTGGAATGCTCCTTTGTCTTTCCCATGTTGACCATGTATGAGTGCTGTTCACAAGTTTGGGGAGGGTCTTAAATAGTCAGAAAAGGCTGGAAAAAGAGATAATTAATCCAAACATGTGAAGCTCATTGTTCTTTGTGCCTGAACTACTTCTTAATACTTTAGGGAAACCAAACAGAATTCTGGTGGGTTGAGGGGTTGAATAATAAATGACCCTCTGAAAAGACTTTTCACAATTTAAAAAAAAAATAAACAAAGAAATAACATTCTTTTTTGCTGCAGTGCATTTCACACTTCCAGGCTGATCTACAGTCCAAATGTCACAATGCCAAGTTAATTCCAAATGTGTAAACCTGCTAAATCTGCAGGGGGTTGAATACTACTTGTAGGCACTGTAGGTGATGTCACAGCTCACCTACTCCCCCTTCCTTCACAATGACCTTTGCACATGCTCATTAGATGCTTCGATATAAAAGATCAGGTTCGAGTCTCTTCATTGCTGCTAATGTGCGTGTGGATTTCCTGAAACAAAAAGGAAGTTATGGTCTACAGTAGCCCCAGTGGCCGATGTGAAAATTGCAAGGTTATTTTTTATCACAGATAGTAATATTGAAACAAAAAATAAATAAATAAAAGCGTCGTTAAAATAAAACATATATATCTGATTTTTTTTCTGATTACACATTTCATAAGTATGAAGATTAAGATTGTGGACCTCAATACAACAAGTGCACCAGACCTCCACCTATCCTGAGTTATTAGCAATGCTGGCCTCTGCTTGTGTGGCAGAGGGGGAATGTAGAGGAGATTTTACAAGGGCGTGCAGCCATATTCGTTCTTACCCTTATGTTTAATGAGACGTCCAAATATTATTTTTATTCATCTTTCCTCCCATTCTGATGCCTCCTACGTTTCCCTCTGTCTTTGTTCATTCTGCTCCAGCCATGTGATATCAACGCTGCAGCCAATCAATAGTGGCAGTGGTGATAAGTCAACCATAGTGATGAGCGGAAGTGCTCGCTGCTCGAGTTTATCCGTCATACTCGGCACCCGATGCAAACTGGAGCAGCGCACTGCAAGGTCACTGCTGTCCTTTGTGACACATCATCGCTGGAGCAGAAGAGGAGACATTAGCCGAGCACTCCGGACACATGAGAATGGGAGCGGTAGGGGATCGGTAACGTGGGCACCTCTTCGTCATTTTTTACCAAAATGATGGTTGAACAACGTTTATCAGAATATTTGATCTCGTTGACATTTCTTTCACACATCAGCTGCAAGTTCAGAGCTCAGTGGGTGTCCCCCGTAAAGCTGAATTTTTTTTTTTTTTGCCTTTTTCCTATTAACTATCTGACCTAACTTTGGCTGTGGTTGTAGCTTTTTATGCACTAAAATAAGTACAAGTTTAAAAAATATATATTTTTAAACAAGAGCAGCCTGCTGATTCACAGTAAATGGCACGACGCATTAAGCAACATGGCAAATGCTCTGGCACCATCATTTCCAGAGTTGATGATGATCATTACACACCATTACATTACACTCCAGCACAACTATGGCTGCCTTATATATATCTACACTAGAGGTGCAGCCACTCGGCCGTATAAATCTGGATTGAGTGCAAGGACTGGTCGGCAGCTCTCCCGACTCGAGTGTGGCACCCCAGGAGTCCGGTTGCCACAGTGGCATTGCCTCCCTCACAGGGGGTGATGACATGCCTGGAGGCAAGGAGGGATTCCCTTAGCAGGTAATACATCAGCATGCAACACCTTTCCTACTTCAGACCAGAAGGGGAAGCTCTAACACCTGATTTCAGGGGAGCTTCCTGATATAAGTTCTGGCCTGGAGGCAGAGTTAGTTCGTCTGAGGAGAACAGAGAGGAAGTCGAGGAAGAACCTGAGGAATGGAGCTGTAGATAAGCTCACCTCAGGGCCAAGTGCTAGAGACTGGACGCCAGAGTCCGTGGTTGGACGGGTGCTGAAGTCCCGGCAGCTAAATGCGGAGGACAGGGGACTGCAGGTCTCCTGGCCCATCAGAACATGTGAAGGCACAGCAGCAAAGGAGAGCCCGGAGCCACCACGGAGGAGCGACACCTGTAATAGGCTCAAGCTGCCTGCCATACAGACAAGGACTAAAGGACAAGAAGGAGCAGAGGACTGAGCACAGCTTTAGGCAGCAAGGCTACTCTGAACTCACCTGGTTAGGTGGATCCTTAATTGCTTCCAGGCTGCCCGGATCTCCATTACCATCTGTAATCAGTGCCGTGGACGACACCACAAACCCTGAGTAAAAGTGTGAAGGCTGCACCCCGCTGTGTCCTCAGAGTCATTTACATCCACTCATCACTACTATCTTTCACATTATAAGTGCCTTGGGACTTAGCTCTACCTGTGGAGAGCTGCACCAACTCTGCTGCATCACCATCAGCCCCAGCGGTCTCATTAAGCAGCGTCGGCTATCCCTTTCTGAATACCACAGGTGGCGTCACTAATTATTCCCTTATAAATTTATTTCCCCTTTAATTGACTTTTATTGGATTAACAAGGCCAAGGACCGGGTCACTGCTGCCGTGACACATCCCTTTATCCCTTTAAGAACCGGCCCGAGTACCCCACGGTTCTAGCGGGCGCGCCACGAGCTTGACAGCTTCATGTATTTCTATGCAGTCACGCTGAGGTCGGGAGAGTTGCTGACCAGTCCTTGCACTGTATTCCGATTTCAGCCCGATTTATAGTGCCGCGTGGCTCCACTCAGGACCCCCATTCAGGACCCTCCACAGCCCTGATCAGCGCCATAGCATGTTTCTCCTTCTGGAGGACTCGGCATGCCCATGTATTATAAGGATAGCGTGCAGTTTTCTGTTGCTGTTGTGTAATTCTTCGCTTCTCCAGTGGAGGCGCTGCAGAGGAATTGAACACTTACTCCCAGATTGACCACAGATTGCAGCTAATCACTGGGGGGTCTCAGCACAAGGACATGCTGTGATTAGCTTATTTTTGATGGATTGTTCTAAGAAAAGACCTTAAGGGGTTATTTTCTATGAATAACTCAATCCCTTTAAATACGAAGTCGTAAATCATCCGTGAAGATAGTGGCCATCTTCAGAACTTGACTCGCTTGTGGAACAGCAAAGCTGATCGAGCCCCTTGGGAAACAGTTGTGGTGCACCATATGGGGTCATTATGAGAAGCGGGGGGGGGGAACACATGCTGGTTAATGAGGGTGAGAATATGCCGCTGTGAATATATGAACCTTTGCCGCAAGAAAAACATTGACACATAAGCGAGACAGTTCTCCATAAAGAAGGATTTGCGACTGCTCCGAGACAGATGTTATCAGCAGAATGTGAATGATTGGCGGGAAAAAGAAGAAAGCTTCATCTTGAGAGACTGAAATATGTTAATAAGAATCGGGGAATGATCTGTACATCAGCGTAAGGCGGGAGAAGAAAACCTCATTTGATGAGGATGACTCTAAGGTGAGGGCAGAGGTCCATCCTTGAGATTCTGGGCAAGGAGCTTTCATCCGCAGCACAAGAAAGTCTTATTTGTAAGAATGGGGTCATCCTAGGGCAGAGGAACCTGGAGGGATGATGAATGGAAGGCGAGGAACAGAAAAGGCGAGGTTCACTCATTGTGCGCGGTGCGATATGTATATGTACAGATGCTCATGAAGAGACCATTGTTATCCCGAGGAGACGTGATCGCCGCCGTGGGTCCTGATCATGGCTCCTTTCATGGCTACAGAGAGAGCAAGGTAATAAAATACAAGGCACAAGTTTCAATTCTTGGCCACAGGAACATGTTTCTGAATAGACTAAAGACAATCACTGGCGCATAAGGACAGACGTCATATCTGAATAAAGGGGCATCAACAAGGTGGCGGGATGTGCTAAGACAACAGGAGCTGGAAGTGAGCAAAACCAGTCCAAGTCGCTCACAGTTTTACACAAGAAATGGATTCCCCCAAAACCATATTTTTTTGTGATTTCAATTTAGTAGAATCAAGCAAATTAGCAGCCGACACATTTTTGCTTGATTGTCTTTAGGGCCAAAAAAAGGAGTTAAAAAAAAGTAAAAACATCATAATCAGGTTGTCCCTCACCTGTTCTGGTGTCATGGTTGTTTCCCGGTCTTCCACTGGCTCACTTTCCCACTCCGGCTCTTGTCTTCTCTTCTGTCCTAATTCTTTATCTCCCCTTTTTCTGTCTGAGCCTTGAGTGGCATTATGGCACTTTAGGGCGAGACACAACACGACATTGCGTAAGGTCAAGTGAGCTCTGGAGGCACCAAACGGTGAAGAAGACCGAAGACACACTGGAGACGGAAGGAGGAAGCAAGCAGCAGATGACCGGGCGGGCAGCCCAAGTGAGGGGCGAGCTGCGTCTATAGTTTTGTTTTGTTTTTTACCGTTCCTTTTTTTATGCTCTGAACTTTGGGGACAACTCAGAGAATAAGGAACAGTTGTTACCATCAATTTACCGGTCAAATTCGAGCAATTGTTGCAAATCAAATTCTTACACATTCATCTGTTATCGGCACTTGTCTAAACCAGACTTCATCGTCTATTAAAACCTGATGAACACCAATCTACCAAAGCACCTGGCGGCCCACATGGGTAGATATGAGTCCAAACCTTTTGTTGGAATGTCGCTTGGTCCTCAGACCACAAATGGACCTCCATAGTCAATGTCAAGACATGGTGGAAAGTAATCTATGAGATAGAAGAGTTATTACCACCCAAATTTCATTAAGGACTCTTAATTTCTCATGCTACATCTTGGATACATTATTTCAACATGATACCAAACTTCCAGACTACCTCATGCACATCGCAATCGCTGAGTGGCCACACATAGACACTTACGGCATAAGTATCTCCTGATAGAGCATCACAAAATCATGGGTTTTTTTTTTCAAAGCTGATAATTTCGGGCCACTCATTACAGGATACGTCAAGCCAAGAAGTGAAGTGAAGAAGATGAAGGATACATTTGTAGATGATGCTAAAGTGTTTTAAAATAGAATTGGAAATGTACACATTCTGACATTTTGTTAGTGACTGGCTAGCAATGGCTTGTGGGGCATATGCCCATTGTGATGAGCGCCATCGAAGGTTGGAATAAGCCACTTTGTCTTAACCTAGTGATTTATGGTTAAACACTTTCCTTGTTCTTCCATCTCCAGTACAGATGCTTTGATCCTCCACTTTTAGGCCAGATCTGCTTCTTCCTGGCTTACAGAAAATTACTACATGGATTCACAAGACTCCAGCTTCTTTCCAGGTTTCCTAAATGGTTCATTTTCACACGGCTCTCTCACATGATTTCTCAGGCTCCTAATAGCGGCATTTACCAGGCCTCAACATGGATGCTTTATTTTTTAGATCCCCAACGCAAACAGTTATTTTTGGAATCTCCGTCACACTCGTCCACCAAACGATTTCCAACGCTGAATGATATCTCCTCCTGAGAACCTTGTTAGCAATGAGGTGGTGACACCATTGGTAACAACAGTTGCCGGCAGGTTGTACCTCCCCATTGGGATCATGCTCATACATAAACCATATTTCCATGGTGAAAGGAGTACTTTGTTTTGGGTAGTTTTTGATTGCCAAAAGAAAAAACTTTTTGCGGAAAAATCCAACATTTTTGAATGATTATATCTGAAGAGTTGACCGGTAGAAACAAGTAACGATTAACCAAGCAATATATCATTATCCATACAACAAAAGAAAAATATCACTTCCGCACTGCCGTAATTAGTTAGACCCTTATGCCTCTAAACCTTACTTTGCTGTGATAACCGTGTACAAAACCCTTTTTACAGAAACCAACCCAGGTGCTGCTTCCAAAATCAGATCATAAAGAACATATAAAAGAGCAAAAAAAGCGGAGCGCACTCACCGGTGTTGAATTGTCAAACTTTTATTCGGACATAACTTAATACAGCAGGGAGGGATGTGAACACACACGGACGACGGCCGTTTCGTGCACAAAGCACTTCAACAGGTCCTGAAGGACCTGATCAGGACCTGTTGAAGTGCTTTGTGCACGAAACGGCCGTCGCAGCTTTTTTTTGCTCTTTTATATGTTCTAATATATCATTATACACAGAGCTCTATTCTGAAATACTTCATGAATCTCTCTTCTTCATAATTACATTTACAGGTGGCTTTGTATTTGGTTCAAAGTGCAGCTCTCACTAACATTGTGTTTCCTCACTAATAAAAGATGGAGAACCGCATTGAAAAGTTCACAAGGACACCACGATGAGATACGCCGTAGATGGCTGAATAGAGCATTGTGTGTTCTGGTCCTTAAAAGTAACAGAATGGCGTTGGGATATTGTAAATGAAGTATAATGCACATGGAAAGAAAAATCCAGCTCCAGGAATAAAAAGTATCAAAAATTTATTTAAACATATTAAAATATGGAAAACTGCTGACAAGCGAAAACTTACTGAAGTCTAAGAGCGCCATTTGTGCTCGAAACGCGTCCAGCGACTACTTGGTAGCTTCCATCCAAATGATGTAATTTTTCAGCAGTTTTCCATATTTTAGTATGTTTAAATAAATTTTTGATACTTTTTATTCCTGGAGCTGGATTTTTCTTTCCATGTGCATAAGTTTCAACGTCAGACAGAGATGTTTTTTCCTTGCTCGGACATTATGTGGACTAAAGACGAAACTGTAAAGCGCTGCGGAATATGTTAGCGCTGTATAAAAATAAAGATTATTATTATTTATTATTATAATGTTTCTACTGGGTGAGCTGAAAAGTTTTTCTGTTTTTCTAAAATGAAGTATAATACATGGACAAAAGAACTCAAAAAACTACAAAGACGCCGTGATGTTAGAAACAGATTGTACCACAAGTACAGGTGGGAGATATCAAAGTGGAAATCTTGATCCGGTGGAGTAAATGGCTATGTCCGCAGTCATGACCGATTGGGAGTTTGGAAAACAGAAACGCTGAGTATTGTAACATGTGGGCAGCTAAGGGGGCAAATGTGGCGCGTTGTCCTGAGGAATAGTGGATGAAGCAGGAGGAGACACATCAGCTGCCAGTCCGGAAAGTCATTGGTCATGATCTGAAAAGCATTTGTTGCTCTCTGCTGAGTTGGAGTCCTTTGTTCTTTATCACACGTGGTGCTGCTGCGTTTTCTCATTTTACAAAAAGATTTTCCTTCAATGATAAAGGATAAAGGAAGGGATCCTTCTCATCATTAATGGAGGGTTCCTTCTCATCATTAATGGAGGGTTCCTTCTCATCATTAATGGAGGGTTCCTTCTCATCATTAATGGAGGGTTCCTTCTCATCATTAATGGAGGGTTCCTTCTCATCATTAATGGAGGGTTCCTTCTCATCATTAATGGAGGGTTCCTTCTCATCATTAATGGAGGGTTCCTTCTCATCATTAATAGAGGGTTCCTTCTCATCATTAATGGAGGGTTCCTTCTCATCATTAATGGAGGGTTCCTTCTCATCATTAATGGAGGGTTCCTTCTCATCATTAATGGAGGGTTCCTTCTCATCATTAATGGAGGGTTCCTTCTCATCATTAATGGAGGGTTCCTTCTCATCATTAATGGAGGGTTCCTTCTCATCATTAATGGAGGAATCCTTCCAATCATTAAGAGAGGATCCTTCTCATCATTAATGGAGGAATCCTTCATGTCATTAATGGAGGGTTCCTTTTCATCATTAATGGAGGGATCCTTCTCATCATTAATGGAGGAATCCTTCCAATTATTAAGAGAGGATCCTTCTCATCATTAATGGAGGAATCCTTCATGTCATTAATGGAGGGTTCCTTTTCATCATTAATGGAGGGATCCTTCTCATCATTAATGGAGGAATCCTTCCAATTATTAAGAGAGGATCCTTCTCATCATTAATGGAGAAATCCTTCCAATTATTAAGAGAGGATCCTTCTCATCATTAATGGAGGGTTCCTTCTCATCATTAATGGAGGGTTTCTTCTCATTATTAATAGAGGGTTCCTTCTCATCATCAATGGAGGGTTCCTTCCAATCATTAAGGGAGGAATCCTTCCAATCATTAAGAGAGGATCCTTCTCATCATTAAGAGAGGATCCTTCTCATCATTATAGGAGGGTTCCTTCTCATCATTAATGGATGGATCTTTCTCATGATTAATGGAGGGATCCTTCTCATGATTAATGGAGGGTTCCTTACAATCATTAAGAGAGGATTCTTCTTATCATTAATGGAGGAATCATTCCAATTATTAAGGGAGGATCCTTCTCATCATTAATGGAGGGTTCTTTCTTATCATTAATAGAGGGTTCCTTCTCATCATTAATTGAGGGTTCTTTCTTATCATTAATGGAGGGTTCCTTCTGATCATTAATGGAGGGTTCCTTCTCATCATTAATAGAGGGTTCCTTCTTATCATTAAGGAATGGTTCCTTCTCATCATTAATAGAGGGTTCCTTCTCATCATTAATGGAGGGTTCCTTCTCATCATTAATGGAGGAATCCTTCCAATCATTAAGAGAGGATCCTTCTCATCATTAATGGAGGAATCCTTCATGTCATTAATGGAGGGTTCCTTTTCATCATTAATGGAGGGATCCTTCTCATCATTAATGGAGGAATCCTTCCAATTATTAAGAGTGGATCCTTCTCATCATTAATGGAGGAATCCTTCATGTCATTAATGGAGGGTTCCTTTTCATCATTAATGGAGGGATCCTTCTCATCATTAATGGAGGAATCCTTCCAATTATTAAGAGAGGATCCTTCTCATCATTAATGGAGAAATCCTTCCAATTATTAAGAGAGGATCCTTCTCATCATTAATGGAGGGTTCCTTCTCATCATTAATGGAGGGTTTCTTCTCATTATTAATAGAGGGTTCCTTCTCATCATTAATGGAGGGTTCCTTCCAATCATTAAGGGAGGAATCCTTCCAATCATTAAGAGAGGATCCTTCTCATCATTAAGAGAGGATCCTTCTCATCATTATAGGAGGGTTCCTTCTCATCATTAATGGAGGGATCTTTCTCATGATTAATGGAGGGATCCTTCTCATGATTAATGGAGGGTTCCTTACAATCATTAAGAGAAGATTCTTCTTATCATTAATGGAGGAATCATTCCAATTATTAAGAGAGGATCCTTCTCATCATTAATGGAGGGTTCTTTCTTATCATTAATAGAGGGTTCCTTCTCATCATTAATGGAGGGTTCTTTCTTATCATTAATAGAGGGTTCCTTCTCATCATTAATGGAGGGTTCTTTCTTATCATTAATGGAGGGTTCCTTCTCATCATTAATAGAGGGTTCCTTCTCATCATTAATGGAGGGTTCTTTCTTATCATTAATAGAGGGTTCCTTCTCATCATTAATGGAGGGTTCTTTCTTATCATTAATGGAGGGTTCCTTCTCATCATTAATAGAGGGTTCCTTCTCATCATTAATGGAGGGTTCCTTCTCATCATTAATGGAGGGTTCCTTCTCATCATTATAGGAGGGTTCCTTATCATTAATAGAGGGTTCCTTCTCATCATTAATAGAGGGTTCCTTCTCATCATTAATAGAGGGTTCCTTCTCATCATTAATGGAGGGTTCCTTCTCATCATTATAGGAGGGTTCCTTCTCATCATTATAGGAGGGTTCCTTCTCATCATTAATAGAGGGTTCCTTCTCATCATTAATAGAGGGTTCCTTCTCATCATTAATAGAGGGTTCCTTCTCATCATTAATGGAGGGTTCCTTCTCATCATTAATGGAGGGTTCCTTCTCATCATTATAGGAGGGTTCCTTCTCATCATTAATAGAGGGTTCCTTCTCATCATTAATAGAGGGTTCCTTCTCATCATTAATAGAGGGTTCCTTCTCATCATTAATGGAGGGTTCCTTCTCATCATTATAGGAGGGTTCCTTCTCATCATTAATAGAGGGTTCCTTCTCATCATTAATAGAGGGTTCCTTCTCATCATTAATAGAGGGTTCCTTCTCATCATTAATAGAGGGTTCCTTCTCATCATTAATAGAGGGTTCCTTCTCATCATTAATGGAGGGTTCCTTCTCATCATTAATGGAGGGTTCCTTCTTATCATTAATAGAGGGTTCCTTCCAATCATTAAGGGAGGATCCTTCTCATTATAACAGCAAGGACAGTACTTCCAATAACCAATAATTCTCAATCTAGCAGCGGGTTAAAGGATAAATATAAAACTTAACTTTTACTTAGATCCTTATAAAACTCACAAACAAAAACCAAAAGTGAAAAAGTGCCAGTGTTTTAAAAAAGCCGAGAACGACCACAAAAAACACAAAATAGACTACAGGTAAAAACCAAATACAACGATGTTTGTAGATCGCTCATATGTTTAGGGCATTATTACCCATATGGTGCTACAACAACAGATGAGCAAGCTCAGCAGGTAATAGAAGGCGGGCCGCACCCCAACCTTTTAGAATCAAACCCACCAATAGCACCAGAATACATATATGCCCCAAAAAGTCAATACATACAGGCATATGTTCAATAGGTGTCTATGCGTGGATACATATATTAGCAGCGTTATATTTTATACTCATCCTGTGGGACCAATGCTCTCAGCGATGCCCCCCTCACAGAGTTTCCGGGACTTTAATGCGGATCATGCCATACTGTCCATTAATCCCGGCAGAGGTCTATGTCTCCTCTGCCGGGATTAATGGACAGTATGGCATGATCCGCATTAAAGTCCCGGAAACTCTGTGAGGGGGGCATCGCTGAGAGCATTGGTCCCACAGGATGAGTATAAAATATAACGCTGCTAATATATGTATCCACGCATAGACACCTATTGAACATATGCCTGTATGTATTGACTTTTTGGGGCATATATGTATTCTGGTGCTATTGGTGGGTTTGATTCTAAAAGGTTGGGGTGCGGCCCGCCTTCTATTACCTGCTGAGCTTGCTCATCTGTTGTTGTAGCACCATATGGGTAATAATGCCCTAAACATATGAGTGATCTACAAACATCGTTGTATTTGGTTTTTACCTGTAGTCTGTTTTGTGTTTTTTGTGGTCGTTCTCGGCTTTTTTAAAACACTGGCACTTTTTCACTTTTGGTTTTTGTTTGTGAGTTTTATAAGGATCTAAGTAAAAGTTACGTTTTATATTTATCCTTTAACCCGCTGCTAGATTGAGGATCCTTCTCATCATTAATGGAGGGATCCTTCTCATGATTAATGGAGGGTTCCTTACAATCATTAAGAGAGGATCCTTCTGGTCATTAAGGGAGGGTCCCATCTAATAATTAAGGGAGCGTTCCTACCAATCATTAATGGAGGAATCCTTCTCATTGAGGAAGAGTTTCTTCTCATTATTTAGGGAGGGTTCCTTCCAATCATACACAGACTGATCCTTTCCATCATATAATGCTCAACTTCTTCTTGTAATTAGTTACTTCTATGACTCACATCCATGACTATTGGCATGAGAGGCAGAAACATGGAGTGAGCCACAGGCTTCATCTTTGTGCATGAGGAAATATTCTCTCCCATAAACCCGATCAGTATTCACTTAGTTACAGGTATAACGCTTTTGTGTCTATGCAGATACTTTTCTTTATGCCAGTAAATTGCAGGTAAGAAAAGGAAGATGAAATATTGACTAAAATGTAACGGTACAAAACCAATTACGATAAATGGATTTTTTGGAATAAACATCACAAATCAGTAATAACTAAGAGATATTTAATAATCGTAACAATCCGTGCAGTAAAGTGAACATGCAGTGGTTTATATAAAAATATCGCATTTGTTTTTTTCTGCGGTTAACCTGTAATAAAAGTCCATGTGAATGTAAATCTTACACGTATGTATTAGCCCCTAGCTGCACTTCTGCAGGATGACAGATCTCCGGGACACTGCAGCTGATTGGAGTAATCTTTATGGTCAGCTTCTCTCAGACTTCACTGTCTGCATTTTGGGGAGGCCGTGTTCTGCGCCCACCTGGCCTCACGGTCAGTATGGGGGAGACTCTTCGGTTACACAAGGGAATCTCACAAAACAGAAGGGGTCACATTATTCCAAAATGCCTCTCCTTATGTAGATGTACACACCAAGCCCCTGCTGCGGCACCAACCTACATTCCTCTCCATCATGTCCTACCCGGACAGTCTCCAGTAGAGGCCAAGTGACTCTAGCCTCACAGCCGCCATGTCACCCATCTGTACCACTACTTAAAAGAGAATGCACAATGTTCTCTAGGTGCTGGAGACATAGTGTTCACAATGTGGCAACCACTCTTGGCCATTGATGTTCAGATTTAGAGGTATGGACAATTGGTGGACAATCATTCATTTGGTTGGCCAGTGCTTACCCCACACCCATGCGCGCTACTCTATAGTGAGTTTCCTTCTCCTTTTCTGATCGGCTCTGCCAAGAACTAATAGATCGGATCATCCGTACATCAATCACGCTGCTCTCCATGGAGGACTGAGAAAAACTGATAAGAAAAAAGGGCAAACTTACCAAATTTGCAAGCCAAGCATTTGGGAGAGGAAACCACTTGGTGCCCCTCAAACAATTTTTGACAGTAGCCACATCCCTTTACACGCCCTGCCTCTCCACGCCTCCATCCCTGCCTCTGCTTGCCTTGTTCCCTGCCTCTGCATGCCTCGCTCCCTACCTCTCCATGCTTTGCTCCCTGCCTCTACATGCCTCCCTCCATGCCTCTACGCCTCGCTCCATGCCTCTCTACACCTCGCTCCCTGCCTCTCCATGCCTCGTTCCCTGCCTCTGCATGCCTCGTTCCCTGACTCTCCATGCCTCCCTCCATGCCTCTCTACACCTCGCTCCCTGCCTCTGCATGCCTCGTTCCCTGACTCTCCATGTCTCCCTCCATGCCTCTCTACACCTCGCTGCATGCCTCTGCATGCCTCGCTCCCTGCCTCGCTCCCTACCTCGCTCCCTGCCTCTGCATGCCTCGCTCCCTGCTTCTGCATGCTTTGCTCCCTGCCTCTGCATGCCTCGCTCCCTGACTCTCCACGCCTCGTTCCCTGCCTCTCCATGCCTCGTTCCCTGCCTCTCCATGCCTTGCTCCATGCCTCTCCACGCCTCACTCCATGCCTCTCCATGCTTTGCTCCATGCCTATCTACACCTCGTTCCCTGCCTCTCCATGCCTTGCTCCATGCCTCTCCATGCCTCGCTCCATGTCTCTCCACGCCTCATTCCCTGCCTCTCCACGCCTCATTCCCTGCCTCTCCATGCCTCGCTCCATGCCTCTTTACGCCTTGTTCCCTACCTCTCCACACCTCATTCCCTGCCTCTCCACGCCTCATTCCCTGCCTCTCCATGCCTCGCTCCATGCCTCTTTACGCCTTGTTCCCTACCTCTCCACACCTCATTCCCTGCCTCTCTACGCCTCATTCCCTGCCTCTGCATGCCTCGCTCCATGCCTCTTTACGCCTTGTTCCCTACCTCTCCACACCTCATTCCCTGCCTCTCCACGCCTCATTCCCTGCCTCTTCACGCCTCATTCCCTGCCTCTCTACACCTCGCTCCATGCCTCTTTACGCCTTGTTCCCTACCTCTCCACACCTCATTCCCTGCCTCTTTACGCCTCATTCCCTGCCTCTCCACGCCTCATTCCCTGCCTCTTTACGCCTCATTCCCTGCCTCTCTACACCTCGCTCCATGCCTCTTTACGCCTTGTTCCCTGCCTCTTCACGCCTCATTCCCTGCCTCTCTACACCTCGCTCCATGCCTCTTCACGCCTCATTCCCTGCCTCTCTACACCTCGCTCCATGCCTCTTCACGCCTCATTCCCTGCCTCTCTACACCTCGCTCCATGCCTCTTTACGCCTTGTTCCCTGCCTCTCCACGCCTCATTCCCTGCCTCTCTACGCCTCCTTCCCTGCCTCTCCACGCCTCATTCCCTGCCTCTCCATGCTTTGCTCCCTGCCTCTGCATGCCTCATTCCCTGCCTCTCCACACCTCACTTCCTGATTCTCCACTCTTCACTCACTGCATCTCCATGTCTCGCTCCCATCTCCCCAGAAGAAATCCACAGATTAAAGTTCTGACATTTCACAACAACACGGCCAAAGTTGTACAAACGTAACGTTTTTTAACTCTTGAATTTGCAAACTTTATCACCTTAATTGTTACATATTATTAGGGTTTGTTACTATTTAGGTTCTGTTTCATTTTTTTAGTTTTTGCTTTTTTGTTTGTTTTTGCTTTTATCTCTGACTTTCACGTTTACAAGAAGGTGAAATGACTTATTAGAATAGTAACAAATCTGAGTCCATTCGGGGAGCTCCGTATCCTCACTAGTTAGACGATCAGCTCTTAGAATGCATATCCCGGGGTCCAGTACTGGTCCGGACCATCTGGTACCGTGACACCAGGGCATGTAGTTAATGGACGGATACTGGAACTTTTTGTATTCATCGTTTATTAGCAAACAGCCCACAGCTTCACGTAGTCTCGAAATTCAGACAAAAGGGACTCAATATTCCATCCAATGTTCAAGGATATCCTGTGCCTTATCCCCGGGGGGAGGCCCAGTTATGACTGCCCCATTGAAATTGCACTTGCCAGGGGCTCTGGCTTCTAGGCCTAAGGCGAAACTCTCCAATGCGGTCCACACTGATGATCCGCTAGAGCTGCTTTTTCATGAACAATAAAGAATTCGGTATTCTGCGGGGACACAGGGGGTCAGTTCAGACTGGTAACCTTGGCTGGAAAGTTTCTTAACTCTTCAATTTCCAAACTGCATCGCCCACAGTTTCAGACATCATTCGGTTTAATACTATTTTGGATCTGTTTTTTCTTATTGTAGTTTTTCATTTTAATTATGACCTTCACTTTTATATTAAGGTTAAATTACTTTATTAGGTAAAAGAAGTATCGTTTATAGTTATTCTAAGGATACATGACAATTCTGTAACAGGAAATCTCCGACAAGTAGCGTGGCCAGCGCCATTGTGCACCATCACGTGACTATTTTACAGCTGGGTAAAGATGAGCGAACCGGTGCTAAATGCCAAACATGAACTTCTCTAATGTAGAGAGAGAGAGACTTTTTCTCCAGATTGAAAGTTCAGGACTAAAGTTTGGGTTGGGTACCAGAACCTGAACTTCTACGGTCCACTCATCCATGAATGTGATTCTGTGCTTTCTCATAGGCCAGTGGGATCTATTGGTCTCCACCAGATTCCAGAACCCCGGCACTCACCATAATCTTCCCCAGTGTAGGTCACAATATATGATATTTGGTACATAGAGGTGTAATCAATCATTGTAAAGTAGGAGGAGGTGAGCTGTGACATCACCTATTGTGAATGGTGGGTCCTGTGTTATCAGCTGTATATAGAGGTGTTATCAGTCATTGTACAGGAGGAGGAGGTGAGCTGTGACATCACCTATTGTGAATGGTGGATCCTGTGTTATCTACTGTATATAGAGGTGTTATCAGTCATTGTACAGGAGCAGGAGGTGAGCTGTGACATCACCTATTGTGAATGGTGGATCCTGTGTTATCTACTGTATATAGAGGTGTTATCAGTCATTGTACAGGAGGAGGAGGAGGTGAGCTGTGACATCACCTATTGTGAATGGTGGATCCTGTGTTATCTACTGTATATAGAGGTGTTATCAGTCATTGTTCAGGAGGAGGAGGAGGTGAGCTGTGAAATTTCCTGGTAAATGATGGAATCTATTAACTGTCACTGTTATCTTGCTTCTGATGATAATGAAATCCATTGTAAGACGTGATCTCTACGGAACAAGAAATTCCAGTTTATTATGAGACTTAGTGGACGGAGTAAAAACTGTAATATTTCATCATTTTTCACAATATACCTAATAATTAGGAAAATAAAAAAAATGTAAAAATAAAAATATATTGAACATCAAAACTTATTTTTTCATATGAATTAATATACAACTTATCAATCTCTAATTGAACAATTAATCTAATTGAAATGTTCATGGTTTGGGGGAAGCTACATTGACGACATCTTTGATGAGCAGGACATTTCTAGTGTCATTGTGCGATTGATGTCCTTTATTCCTTCCTCCGGCAGAACGGCATCGGAGGCTTCTGCTATAATAACTACTTGATTCAAGGAGACGTAGGAGCGAACCAACTGCTGATCACCAAATCCACAGACCTAAATGACTGCGAGCAGCGGGAGCGGATGGTCGTCGGGGATGCTTACTTCCACTCTTGTCCCAGCTGTAGGCAGGTAGGATCCGGGTGGTTTCATTTCTCATGTATTTTTTCTACTTTTGTTAGTTCTTTAATGACATTTGTGTTTTCACCTTTTTCCTCGAGAGAAACAAAAATTCCCGAGCGGCAGCTACCTATAATTATAAGGTGAAGGGTACGGAGACGGGCGGCCGATTACTGGAGGCGGAGGTGCGAGAAGTCCACCAGTTCACGCCATTTAACGAAATTGAGGGCTCCTTGGTATTTGAAGCGAGGTATGGTCTGTAGTCTGTTACATTCTGGTAATGATGGTCCCCAGATCTGCTGCTTTTGGGGGACATAGGAGATGCTTTTTCACCCTAAAGTGTAGGGTAAGACAGCCTGCCATTCTAGTGTCATCTGGCCAGCTTGTGGTGGCTGCTGTGACCCCCAATGATCAGCGATTGTCACTGGTCAAAGCAGCGTTTGGACCTTCACGGAGGTCACTAAGAGCGTTACCCTCTAAGCAAAGCGGGTGCCCATTATGGTGCTGGGTTATTCTAGGTAGGACAAAAGGGCCTGATGTTGCTCTACCCCGAGACCCCAACAGTGCAGATCAGGGGGTACATACTATTCTGCAACCTGTGCTGTCGCACATGGGTCTTACCGTTAAGGGGGCCCATTTCCACCTCTAAAGCAGGTGATATTGGGCATTATGAGGTGCTATTGGACTGCACAGGGCCCATACATTGTCCTGGCTCCGGGGGGCTCTTCTGTCGGTGTCAACCCCTGGTGCAGATAATGTAGGGAGGGTGGCCCTGCATAGAAAAGGGATACCAAATAATGGAGCTGATGGGATCAACCCAGGCAAAATATTGTGCCGGATCCTGGTCCAGTGGCCACGTCAGTAGTCCATGGCTACAAACCTTCTCCTACCTGCTATCAATCCCACCTCCTCAGTGTCTCAGCTGATTAGAAGGCACAGCGCGACATCATATCAGAGGAGACAGAGGTAGGAGGAGGTTCTCAGGACTCTGATCCGGTGGCCATGATCCACCAACGGGTCCTGCAGATCTCTTGTGCTTCTCTCTAGTGTCTGCAGTGACCAGAAGTGGCCGAGATTATGGAAGCACGTCCCGTCGTCCACCTCTGCCCATTGACATTCGGAATACCCCTTTAATACTAAGCATTTTGCCGAACATGAATCAACAGTAAATGAGTAAAGCAGCTTCGAGACCAACCACAAAGTATAAAATTCAAGCTAAAAACATCCAAGCGCCCGTATTTTAGTGTAACCCAGTTTAACGAATTCTAAGCTTAATTCTGCGTGAAGCTCTATGGATAAATCCTGCCCCAGATCGCGGCGAAGAATAAAGCGCACACCTATATTTAAATGGAAAATACAAGGTCTGCAACAAAGAATCCAATCCACCACTGTGCGGCCAAGGAGCTTGTTTTATTCAAGGTGTACGAATTCCCATATAATACCGCACATGATTCATATCATTGTTACCGTTCGCAGGCAGAGACTCGGGTTACAAGCAGTTCAAGAGCAGATTCATTCGACCCCGGAGAATAATGACTATATTACCAAAGAGTCGCTGCGCTATCACTTTGAGAGAAAACTGATTCAAACTCCTATTCACTTGTTAAGAACAAAAAGCCCAGAGATCCAGGTACGTGACCGCCGGGAGATTGTGACGCTGCTTTGTGTCCCCATCTACTATGCATTATAGAAAGCCATTTCCTCCATATAAAATAGATATGATTGGCGCCCGGGTTCTCAGATGTGACATAATAAAATAATACCGCCATGCAATTACATCAAGGTAATGATTGACTCTGACAAAAATATTAATAAATGGTTTTACGAGTCATCGGGGCAAACGCTGAGACCTCCACCATTAATAATTTTCAAGGGTCAATGGTCTGACATCTACATCCAGGTATTATGTTATTCCTTTGTTACTGTGTGGCACTATTATATGGGCACTATGTTTGTTGCATTGCTTCTGGCATTAAATCTTATATCATTATTATTATTATTATTTATTATTATAGTGCCATGTATTCCATGTGAAAAGGTGTATACTTGATACATGATACATAATATTATATGGAAGTATTATGAAAAGTTCCACTGAGCTAATTATTTTCCCCCTTTTTTTAAGACCAATCTGATCGTTGATGATACAAATAAAGTAGCACAAATGATAAAACTGCGCACAAATATAAGGTATCAGAACGTACAGTAGACAAGTCCCGGCAAATAAATCAGGAATAGATCCTGCAAACCAAAACAAAGAACCACATTAAAAAAAAAAAAAAATTATAATCTTTTGTTAATTAAATATAAAAAAGGAACATACCGTATCTAACAAAAGTGTCAGCAACTCAGCAGAGGGGGATGTACTGTATATATAGGGCAAAGAAATAAATGCAAATAAGGTGACAACGTCATAAAGTGCCGAATGCAAGAATCATTTATTAGGATACAGGAAAGATATATATCTTGGTACCGTGTTAGCCAGTAGATAGAAAAATATTTAGAATTGAGAATCCTCAGTGGTTGATACCTTTTAATGGCGAACTGAAAAGATGGTAACAAATTGCAGCTTTCGAGACTACACAGGTCTCTTCATCAGGCAGAGACTAAAAGAAATTCTGGAGAATCAAATATTTATATACAACACGGCACAGAGTGAAAGAAGGCAATAGATAAGACAGGTGACGTGAAGCAGAATTATCATTATGTGAGAGGGACAGACATAGATATTGGAACAGTTCATAGATACGGAAGTCTTAATATTCTATGGTCTTCATTGAGGAGCAAATTCCTTAATTGATGCAAAAAGACATGAATCCATGCGACACATTCATCCCTGCACTGAGAGTGTCACAGGTCCTCATGAGTTTATACTCACAGACTCTTCTGTCTTTCTGAGATTTGAAGTTACCTTTTCATTTAGGCCACATTGACCCAAAGTCTGCAAGGTGCTGCTGCTCCATCACAAGTGAATACGACCCTGAGGACTCGCCGACTAAAGCTAGCAAGTCGCAAGAACTCAACGTGCCTCAGAATGTTTGCTCCCAGCTTGTCGCGGACCCTCGGGTCACGTTCACTTGTGTAACACCGCAGTGTAGCAACGACATCTTAAGACTTTGCTCACCTAAATTATCATTAGGATCACAGCCGTCTCCCCCAATAATCCTTCTGCCCAGTACACATATTTCGAAATATTATATATGACGACTATTCAACATTGTAACAAGTTTCCCTTCTCCCTCGCAGATTAATGAACTTCTGCACCATCTAGTGCAGCACGACGTAGGACCATTATCTAAAGCGTCGCCAGAGAAGTTTGTGGAGTTGGTGAAACTTTTGCGATTGTCAAACTATGAAAACCTTGTGAACTTTTGGAAACAGTTTTCAGGAAGGACTCATTACAGGTAACGAAGAATGTTTGTGTGTGTGGGGTAAAATGGATGGGAAATCTGCCATCATTCGCAAGACGACTGTCTGCGTTTGTTCTATTGACCGATAAGACTCGGAGATCACACTTGGGTCGGATCGTCTATTTTGACCTGGAGAAATGTTCCTTTTTGCGATGTTACTTAGTAAAAGAACATCTTCTATCCCATAAAGATATCCTATGGGACCATGGGTAATGGAACCACAATTTAGTTTCGTCCCAACTTTTTTCTGGGCAAGTCCCGAGTCTCCAATGAGCTGCAATACCGGGCTCAGCCTGTTGACTAGAGTGGCGCTGTTTCTGGGAAAAAAAGATCTTATTATAACCCATTCACTGAGTTATTCCATTTTTTTAAATAAGTTATCCCAGGCACATGAAGATACTTTACTGTACCATATTTAAGATAATAGAAAAAAAACGACTGGATTATGTTTGCATTAAATCTGTATTTTTTCTGTTTTTTTAGATGATTACATTTGCATAAATTAGAACCAATTTCAATCATTGGAATGACCTTGACCTTTGATCTTTTCTTGCTTCGGGGTAATTCCTACTTCGACAATTGGAGCATTTTTCGGATATTTTTTCATGTGTGGACAGATGTATTTGCAGTAGAGAACAAATCCGTAAAAAAATTTTAAGAAATTGTAGGATCCAATGAATTTGAACACTCTGTGATTTGTCTGCGAATCGTCAAAATTGACCATTTACACATTGCTGAATATTGCATCAGCCAGAGTCACATGATCTTGGGCACAGCCACGCAGGCTTCCCCATAATGCTTGGCAGTTATAACATCACATGGCATAGCACAGCCAATCAGGAGGGACTATTATAGCCTGTATAAAAGCCATGGCATGGAATGTAGCAGCCAATTTAGGGAGAATCTGGATAGTGAGAGGACGTCACAACTCACAGATCACCAGTACAGAAAGGGGGTAGAAAGCTGTAAAACACTGAAAAACACTACAGACCGTGTGTGATAGCACAGCAGTAAAGAATGGCCAGCTACCGCCCGTTTATCCTTAACCAGATATGGGGAGGTTGTTTTGACATTGCTAAGGTTGTGCTTGCGCTGAAGCAATGGAAAGTGGTTGGATGCAGTCCTAGAAAGCCTCAGAGTGTTACCCACGACTCTTCATGGCAATTTTTGAAAAATTTGTCAATGTTGACGAATTTGAATTTCAAAATATTCGCTCATCTCTAATTGGGTGCTTTATGTTCTTTATATTGCTGGGTAACGTCTTCTGCCATGTCAGTGCACTAATGCTCTCCATAATGTTCTTACATTTTCCAACTACTAGTTCTTTTATCATTCTGTTCTGGAAAAATCACATGGTTTTACCAAAGTTTAGAAAAACTTCCAGAAAGTTAAACTAAAGTTAAGCAAAGTTAAACTAAAATGTCAAGATCGCCTGTCTAATTTGTATGAGCTGCTTAAAGGGAATCTGTCGGATGATTTGTGCTTTGCAATCTGACAGCAGTATGATGTAGGGGCCGACAGCCTGATTAAAGCAATGTATCACTTAGTTTTCTTTGCTACAGATGTAGCAGTGCTCAGAATATTGAGCTGTGTATAGCTCCACCCACATCACTGATTGGCAGCTTTCTGTGTGTAGCACCGCCCACATCACTGATTGGCAGCTTTCTGTGTGTAGCACCGCCCACATCACTGATTGGCAGCTTTCTGTGTGTAGCACCACCCACATCACTGATTGGCAGCTTTCTGTGTGTAGCCTCGCCCACATCACTGATTGGCAGCTTTCTGTGTGTAGCCTCGCCCACATCACTGATTGGCAGCTTTCTGTGTGTAGCCTCGCCCACATCACTGATTGGCAGCTTTCTGTGTGTAGCCCCGCCCACATCACTGATTGGCAGCTTTCTGTTTGTAGCCTCGCCCACATCACTGATTGGCAGCTTTCTGTGTGTAGCCTTGCCCACATCACTGATTGGCAGCTTTCTGTGTGTAGCCTCGCCCACATCACTGATTGGCAGCTTTCTGTGTGTACCACCACCCACATCACGGATTGGCAGCTTTCTGTGTATAGACCCGCCCACACCAATGCTGCCAATCAGTGGGTGGGGGGTGGGGTTTGACCTGGAAGCACAAGATACCTAGTCATGTAGTGATAATCTCCTGCTGATAAAACACTTATTTTATTGAAACAGCTAAACACAGTCCAGTGACACATTGTTGGAGTCAGCGTCTCTGTCCCAACACCATGTCACTCTCAAATTACTTAGCAAACATCTGCTGACAGACTTCCTTCAACCTCTTTCTCTATAGTAGATGTTGGAGAGAAGAAGGATTGGGTATGTTGGATTTTTACATGCCCAATCCCCTTTTTCTAATGGGAAATAAATAAGCCCCCACCGGAGATATCTGGCCACTTAATATAACAAGGCTCAGATCAATTGCTGTGAATAGCAGAGATACATTTAATACAAACATTAATTACTAAAAAAAAGAAAGCACCTCAGCCACCTGTGATTGCAGACTGCAGAGGTGGCCGGTAACCTTGACAACGAGTTATAACTTATAAAGGTAAAAACTGATCTGTTCCTGAGAGCAGAGAGAATTTAATATAAGAAGCAATTTGCACAAATTCTTTGTTTTTTACACTTTGCAATTTTTGTTTCCAGGCGCTGGTTTTTAGACGCCCTTCCTTCCATCGGTAATCATTTGTCACTAAGGTTTTTAAAGGTGAAGCTCCGAGAACTGAGCGAGTTTGAAGCCGCACAGTCCGTACCGCTGGCTTTACATTTAATTAAAGCGGATGGAGAAGCAATAGCAGAAGCGAAGGTACCGAACATCATGTCATAGTGCATCTCAATGGGACACTTGAAAGTCACACCGTGCCGTTCTCTCTGATTTCTTCCCGCGGCTGAATTATAGCGTCACTGACAGAAGATAAAACGATGGAACAAGGTCAATTAAGTGACAAAATTGCTTCTCTTTCGCAGAATAAACGCAGCTGCAATAAACCGCAGCGCAGATGCCCCGGGGGTAACTGCACAAGTGACAACTGTGCTGCTCTGATCCAAAAATCAGGTTGGAGCAGTTGTCAAATCTTCAAGTTAAAGATGAAGAATTACGCGTTTACCCGCTTCATCGTCCTTCCAGTATAATTAAATTTAAAGGCAATGTCGAGGCAGGGTACATGACCGCTCATGGCCCAACGCCTTAGAGTATACTTGCAGACTGCAGTTCCGGGTGAATTAAAGGGTTATCTGAGAATTGTCCAAAAACAGAGTGTTCTAAAATAAAAAGAAACAACTAAGAAATTACCCATTGAGTCACTGGTGACGCCCCTCCGCTTTTCCCTGCCGGTCCTGAAATGATGATGTTCTATGATTCAGCAAATTACTGACCTCAGCAGTCACATGCCATACACTGGACACACAGTGTAGTAGCGGCTACAGAGTGGAACAAAACTTTTTTTTTTTTTTATTTTGCCTCTCCATTGTAGAGTCATTAGCAATCAAAGTATTTGGCACCTAATGAGTTAACTTTTGTGAAGTCTAACTGGGAATTATCAGACAGTTTTCACTGGAGGCGTGGACTTCTTCTCCCTGTATGATGCTGACCAATCATAAGCAAGCAGCAACACATCGGAAAAAGAACACGCCCCCAGCATAGCTTAGAGAGCATTTCTCAGTGTGTGATGAGAAGCATAATGACGGACAGACAGATCTTTTCGTCTTACAGAATCTACACTATCTGCACTGTTTATTTGCCTCTCATTTTGCTCATTTCACTTCCGTCCTCCTCTGTAGACATGAATAGGCTGTGTAACCTGACTCTTCAGTGATCTGGCAGCCTGTCTTGTCCTCAGCTGGACTGATTTTTACAGTTCTTTCCAGAGTGGAGGGTGAGTTCAACAGGCAGGGAAAAGGAAGAAGTGACTCCGTAAATGGAGAAAGAAGCAAATTTCTCCGACAAGACTTCTTCCCAGTTTCATATATTTGCTTAAATTATTGATATATGCAAAGTTTGGAGAAAGTCCAGTTCCCATTTAAACCATTCTGCAGCCATTAATGTATCGTGAAACACAGAGGTTAAGGACAAAATATATAAGAATCTAATCAATGTTCTGAAATTCCAGAAAAAGGAGAGAGGACACATCTGATGGGGCCACAAATATTCTCCCTGACTCCAGAATTTACTTTTGCATAAACCATTTCAGCCTTGTATTCATATCCTGGAACATTATACAGTATGTTTCAAGAAATGTATCATAAAAATGTATCATGTAAATGTCAGCTATCGCTAAATCTTCTGGCAGGAATTTCACTGTGTCACTGCTCTTACTGTAAAGAACCCCTTCTATGATGATGGCGAAACCTGCTAATTTCTGGATCCCCTCTTGTTTTGGTTCCTGAGTAAGGTCTCTGCATTGTCTACCAGTAGATTTGCACCCAGGAGTCAGGTCATCCCTCAGCTAGCCACTTTCCAATCTAAGTAGCCACAATTTGGGCTATCCTCCTGAGTTGATGGGTCTTCTTGAGTTGTGACAATTCAGATTTACAACAGTATTAAATAGCGTATAAAATGCGATAATATTTTGTTCTCGCTCTCATTTCTCATGACTTTTCCAGTGAATATCACATAATGCAGGCTTTATTATCTATTCCAGTCTTTACTGGAGGCTGTGACGTCCGGACATCATCCTCTACTACGGAAAGTAGCTTATCTCGCCTACGGATCATTGGTGTATAAGTTCTGCAGCACAGAGGATTTATGCCCAGAACAAGCTCTGCAGGTAATTACCCCACGTCCAATGATACGTAGGTAACATTACTGACTGGGGACTCTTAGGATGGGGCTAGATGGTAACTTTGGGGGCTACACAGGTCTCACGACCAAATATTGCTCTGTGCAGCCGCTAGATCACCATGTAATGGATGCAAACGGGGTCGCATTGTGACCTTCAGGGTACTGCGATAAACAAGTCACATAAAATTCAACTGGTTGATCTTTTATGACCTGATTGTTGTGATCGCTGAATCCCAGGGGCTCAGGAGCTGCGCTTCTTCTACACACAGGCGATGCCAGCATCTGTCACTAATAGCAGCAGCTGGAAGTGAGCTCTGATTGCTGCTGTTAACCATATAGATGCTGCTGTTAACCATTTAGATGCTGCTGTCAAAAAAATTTTCACCATTTCGCTACACTTGTAATTTTTTTTTTTCTGTTTTCAAATAAATAATACGGTAAACTGAATGGTATAATAATTTAAAATTACAACACGTCTCACAAAAAAACAAGCCCTGATACGGTTTCCAGACGGAAAATTAAAATAGATCTGGGGTATGACTCTTGGAAAGAAAAAGGAGGAAAAAACAAATGCACAAAAAAATCACTCAGTTATGAAGGGAATAAAAGAGTGTTTAAATCAAATGTTAAACATCTTTAACCCTGCTGTTCTGTTGGTCAAAAATGACCGACTTTGAACTTCAATATTCTTTAAAATATTCAAGATGCGGCTCTGAAACCCGTGGCCGACCGACCCATCCTCATTTAAGTCAATCAACCACAAGTTTCAGAACCGCATCTTGAACACCCCAAAAAATACCAAAGTTCAAAATAGGTCTCCCCAGACCGAACAGAACAGCAGGGTTAATAGGTTTAAAAAAATAGGTCTATTTTATGCAATATGGTTCAGGTACGGGAAAAAAAATAAGGCTAAATCGACTTTTCCATTTGATTTCCTCCATCGGAAATATTTGTCCGTTTCTGCTGCCATAAAAAAAAAGTTAACGTTGAAAATAAAATTAATTCTGAACACGTGAATAGCAGAGAAGGCGCCTTTTCGATAGCCCGGACTGGAAGCAAAACATCAGCTTTATCTGGAAGTAAATGTGTTGTATCTCTGAATTCATGGCGCGGCCAACGTGAGCGCGACTTCCCACCCACAATGTAATCATCTCGTGTCTCATTAACGCTAATGCGTTTACAAAGGAGAGCGCCGCACGGTTAGACGGCATAATGCTGGAAATGAGAATGTCAGCTTTAATTCACTATCAGCAGAAAAAAATGTATTATTTCATTTCTGCTGGGTCATAGATTTCCGGGGACTACAAAGCTGCCGTATTCTGTATTCAAATTGCTTCATCCTGGAGAGATAAAGGAATATTAAATGTCAGGACCCGGCCATTGTGCAGTCCGTTCCTCCAGGGGCCTCTCACATATAGTTAGTCATTAGTATCAGTGTGGTCTGGATGTAGTACCCTGCACGGCCAGATGACTGGGAACGGCGCTGTACACAATGTCAGCTCTTCAGTCATAGGATCAGACCCCTCCAGAAAGTCATGGCATGTCGCTAACCCCCTGTAGAAGGAATATGTATCACATTTGTTATTTTATAGTAGATAAGGCTACATTTTATTTTCTTCTAGTCTGTTGGGGTCTTTTCTGTAGATATTTTATTAGACTGCACATAATTATGGAGACCGCCATCGTGGCCTGAGCTAACGTCATACATTAGTGGACAAGCTTTACATCAGGCAAAAGAAGTAAAAGATGGGCTCTGAACCATTGACTCCTAAAGGAGAGTGTTGGGAGCATGTTCTATATTCTGTAAAGGAAGTCAATGCTCAGGAAGGGGGAGTAGGTGAGCTGTGACATCATCTGTTTGCTTCTTTCTGAGAGCCTTGTGGGCATGCTCTGTATCCTGTGCTGAGGTCACTGTGCAGTGAGGGAGAGGAGGTGACCTGTGACATCATCTGTTCTCTTCTTTATGAGAGCCTTGTGAGCATGCTCTGTATGCAGTACTGAGGTCACTCTGCAGTGTGGAGAGGAGATGAGCTGTGACATCATATGTTCTCATCTTTATGAGAGCCTTGTGGGCATGCTCTGTATTCTGTGCTGAGGTCACTGTGCAGTGTGGAGAGATGAGCTGTGACATCATCTGTTCTCATCTTTATGAGAGCCTTGTGGGCATGCTCTGTATCCTGTGCTGATGTCACGGTGTAGTGAGGTGGAGGAGGTGATCTTTGACATCATCTGTTCTCATCTTTATAAGAGCCTTGTGGGCATGCTCTGTATGCAGTACTGAGGTCACTATGCAGTGTGGAGAGGATATGAGCTGTGACATCATCTGTTCTCATCTTTATGAGAGCCTTGTGGGCATGCTCTGTATTCTGCGCTGAGGTCACTGTGTAGTGAGGTGGAGGAGGTGACCTGTGACATCTGTTATCATTTTATGTGAGCCTTGTGGGCATGCTCTGTTTGCAGTGCAGAGGTCACTGTGTAGTGAGGTGGAGGTGACCTGTGACATCATCCGTTATCTTCTTTATGGGAGGCTTGTGGGCATGCTCTGTATCCTGTGCTGAGGTCACTGTGCAGAGAGGGAGAGGAGGTGACCTGTGACATCACCTATTGTAATATTACCTGTCATTGTTATCCTGCCTGTGCTGATAATGAGATGACTGCTGAACGGTGTTAATGTAATATTAATGTCCGTGGTCATAGGGAAATCTGCAGGATTTTACAATATTGTCATGTAAATAATGATCTAGAAAATGAAAATGAAATTAATAAAAATGATATAAAATAAATTTAACATGAAAACTAGAGTGAAACATTTACTGATGACACATTCACCCGCATTTGTTACATTTTATTGTGAGACGTCCGATCATTTACATCCGGTGTCTAGAACTTTCCGTCTTCTTCTTGTTTCAGCCTCTTTATGATCTTCTGTCTGAAGCGACGGAGTCCGTGCATAATGAAGACGTCATCCTGGCCCTGAAGTCTCTTGGAAATGCCGGACAAGTGGTTTCTCTGAAGCGGATCATGAAGTATATTCCGAGGTTCTCCTCCTTGGCGTCCACGCTATCACTACCGGTCCAGGCGGTTGCTGTAATGTCCTTGAAAAACATAGCAAAGAAACATCCCGCCAAGGTACCGCTGCCTACACGCCGGCCATGGGTTATGGAAAACGGGCTACGGATTGTTTCAGAGAAGCGTTCCTTAACCAACGGCTTAGAAGCCCAGGTGGCCCCTTGAGGAACATCAGACATTGATCGCTAAGGATATTATTTTCCCCAAAATAACACCAGGGACATCAATGCACTACGAAAAGTGGCAAAAACCAGTCCACCCTATGTATCTGGCCACCAGTGAAGATCTATATCACTGGCCACTAGCCACCAGTGAAGATCTATATCACTGGCCACCAGCCACCAGTGAAGATCTATATCACTGGCCACCAGTGAAGATCTATATCACTGGCCACCAGTGAAGATCTATATCACTGGCCACCAGCCACCAGTGAAGATCTATATCACTGGCCACCAGTGAAGATCTATATCACTGGCCACCAGCCACCAGTGAAGATCTATATCACTGGCCACCAGCCACAAGTGAAGATCTATATCACTGGCCACCAGCCACCGGTGAAGATCTATATCACTGGCCACTAGCCACCAGTGAAGATCTATATCACTGGCCACCAGCCACCAGTGAAGATCTATATCACTGGCCACCAGCCACCAGTGAAGATCTATATCACTGGCCACCAGCCACCAGTGAAGATCTATATCACTGGCCACTAGCCACCAGTGAAGATCTATATCACTGGCCACCAGCCACAAGTGAAGATCTATATCACTGGCCACCAGCCACCAGTGAAGATCTATATCACTGGCCACCAGTGAAGATCTATATCACTGGCCACCAGCCACCAATGAAGATCTATATCACTGGCCACCAGCCACCAGTGAAGATCTATATCACTGGCCACCAGCCACCAGTGAAGATCTATATCACTGGCCACTAGCCACCAGTGAAGATCTATATCACTGGCCACTAGCCACCAGTGAAGATCTATATCACTGGCCACCAGCCACCAGTGAAGATCTATATCACTGGCCACCAGCCACCAGTGAAGATCTATATCATTGGCCACCAGCCACCAGTGAAGATCTATATCACTGGCCACCAGCCACCAGTGAAGATCTATATCACTGGCCACTAGCCACCAGTGAAGATCTATATCACTGGCCACCAGCCACAAGTGAAGATCTATATCACTGGCCACCAGCCACCAGTGAAGATCTATATCACTGGCCACCAGTGAAGATCTACATCACTGGCCACCAGCCACCAGTGAAGATCTATATCACTGGCCACCAGCCACCAGTGAAGATCTATATCACTGGCCACCAGCCACCAGTGAAGATCTATATCACTGGCCACCAGCCACCAGTGAAGATCTATATCACTGGCCACCAGCCACCAGTGAAGATCTATATCACTGGCCACCAGCCACCAGTGAAGATCTATATCACTGGCCACTAGCCACCAGTGAAGATCTATATCACTGGCCACTAGCCACCAGTGAAGATCTATATCACTGGCCACCAGCCACCAGTGAAGATCTATATCACTGGCCACCAGCCACCAGTGAAGATCTATATCACTGGCCACTAGCCACCAGTGAAGATCTATATCACTGGCCACTAGCCACCAGTGAAGATCTATATCACTGGCCACCAGCCACCAGTGAAGATCTATATCACTGGCCACCAGCCACCAGTGAAGATCTATATCACTGGCCACCAGCCACCAGTGAAGATCTATATCACTGGCCACCAGCCACCAGTGAAGATCTATATCACTGGCCACCAGCCACCAGTGAAGATCTATATCACTGGCCACCAGCCACCAGTGAAGATCTATATCACTGGCCACCAGCCGCAGCACCACATCCCTGGCCATAACGCAGCCGCCATGAGTCCCATCATCTACCATATGTGTGATACAACTGGACACAATTTCTCTTGGCTACATTTTTTCTTGAGAAATCCACGCCCAAGACAGATTTCCACCATGTTTAGGAATGGGATCTCCAGATTGGACAATAGGAGATTGTATTCCTTAAGATTTCCATTGGGCATGTTACCGTCCTCCTTTGGGTCGCAGTCCAGTCACTTGATGTAGAAGGGGCATTAGTTTTTTATTATTTGTCATTTTTCTTCCAAAAATTATTGACATAGCGCCAACAAATTCTGCAGCGCCGTACAAAGACGGATTCTCCCCCTATGCATGGAGACAATAAAATATATTTTTTTTCTTGAGCAGGCCATTATTGCAGTTACCCTTGGTGGCATTTACTCTACGGAGACCGTCATCACTTACATCTGCTCTTTTCCTATTGGGGCTCCAAGTCTAATCTCCTTATTGTAGACCCACAAGAGAGTCATTTTATTAACAGGAGGCCAAGAAATCGGTAAATCTGTTGGGTGTGGAAGAAACCCATGAGACCATGTTGAGAACCTGCAACTACTGTACATGCAGATGTTACTTTTAGTTAGATCCAGTGCCGTAAGACAACAGTGATAACCACTGAGTCGCCATGCTCTCCATGCTTCCCCATGCTTCTGCATATGTAAATTGGCATACAAATCCTAATGTAGCTCCCATTATACTCGGTGAACAGATGTGTCCTTCCTTACCTTTCCTCTGGCCTCCACCTATCAGGAGATGAATGAGCCAGATAACCTGCTTTGAAAGAAAACGTTTTTTTGAGATACTCTGTCACGAGATGTTTATACTCTCTGTGTCTGTACGTGGCCACCTAGTGGTTGTGATGTGAGTTGCACCAGCCTGTTAAGAATTTTGCAAACGCACCACAATAATGTATTAAAGGCTGGACACATCTGTAGGTCACTAGCTAAAAAAAAAGACCTGTATTGTAGAGTTGATTTTATTAACACTCCTTTGACTTTCTTTCCCAATCAGAACCAGTTATAAAGAGGTTTTCGAATCATAAATAGATAAAATTGAAAAGTGCTGTAAAAACAAACAGCGTTACAATTTACTTCCGTTCTGGAAAAACAGAAGGATTATTAGTTCTATAGTTTCCTTCTTGCTGTCCAGGTTACCGGCCACTGCTGCAGACTACCAGAAGTGGCCATACTCCTAGCCGAGGAGTGCAATGCTTACAAGCTCTTTGCTCTGGAGCTTGCATGTGCTGCTCTAAAGATGGCTGCAGCTTCCGTTCCCCAGCATTTCCCCTCATGCTTGCAGTTCAGGTGTGCGGTGGCGCAACCATGCCGCTATTCCAAACCATTAATCTTTAGTGCCGGGAGCGGTGCCCTTCGGAACAACGAATATGGGACAATCCACCCAGTGATTGGACCGTGTAGGTTTACGATAATTTAATCCCTGCTCCGTGCAGAACTTTACACTTTTTTGCCGTTCGGAGAAGATTTTTATTTTTTTTTTAAATCTCCGTAAAGAACAGAATATAGTGCGAGTGTCCGCTACAATTCATCCCAGCAGAGTTCAGCCTGGAATCCGCTGATCTTCTCATTCCCTTAACTCATTTTTTCTTTACCGGTGAAAGAAAATAAGTTCTAAATTCCCGCTGTGCTGGAAACGAGCAGCCTCTGATCCGGCGCCACCTGTGGGCACCGTCCTAGTGCGCCGCGTGAGAAATCCAGCCCAGCGCATCTCACAAACAAATTACCTATAATTGGCGAAATGTATCCGACGCACTTCACAAAATCCTGTTTATTTTCACAATTCTTCCCTTTAGGTTTCGGATATTTGCCTACAGTTGTATATGGACACGCAGCAACACCCGGTAATCCGCATGATAGCCGCGGGGCTCGTCATGAGCAGTAAGCCCACGGCTACGGTGGTGATGACCGTGGCCAAGTCTCTGATGAAGGACGGCGACAGGAATGTGGGCAGCTTCGTGTATTATTTGATGAAGCGACAGAGTGAAAGTGTCGCGCCTGATCTTCAAGATGTGTAAGTCGGTCTGGGGGCGTTTGTAAGCTACGGTTACGGGGGGGGGGGGCTGGTATCAAATGTGTCTGCGCAAAAATAAAAGTAGATTTTCAGAAAGTGAAAAGTCAAAATAAACTTTTAGATACATTTGAAAAAAAAATTGTTAAAAAGTTTTTAATACTTTCGAAAAACTCCAAAAACCCGTTTTGGATGGTTGGGTCTCCTATCTACAGTTTCCGCAAACTTTTAGACATTAATAGAGATCAGCACAAGGACGCACCGCCCCGTTCATACAGACACGGATAGAAAGAACGTCTCCTGACAGAGTATCACAAAAAAAGCTTTATGCTGAGCTGCGGACTCGCCCCTCTGGGGATAACACAGGATCATGCAGGACACATGTGTCATACAATTATTTACAGCTCTCAGATAAACACATTAGTCTCATGTTGGTAAATATCATCCAATGACAACTTGGAATCTCCGAAAAGTGGAGGCAGGTTTACAATCGTCCTCTGCGCTTCTGTTCCGGTAACACAACTGTTTACACAGGGCGGCAGTCTGCAACATGGCCGTCGCCATCCTGAAGTCCAGATATGAGGCTGCGAGAAATGAATTTCATGGTCAGTTTCATTATGACGCATTTTCAGGTAAGGAACAAAAATCAGATTCAGAAAACACTGTAATGAACTGAGCTATCTACTGTATATAGAGGTGTTATCAGTCATTGTACAGGAGGAGGTGAGCTGTGACATCACCTATTGTGAATGGTGGATCCTGTGTTATCTACTGTATATAGAGGTGTTATCAGTCATTGTACAGGAGGAGGTGAGCTGTGACATCACCTATTGTGAATGGTGGATCCTGTGTAATCTACTGTATATAGAGGTGTTATCAGTCATTGTGCAGGAGGAGGTGAGCTGTGACATCACCTATTGTGAATGGTGGATCCTGTGTTATCTACTGTATATAGAGCTGTTATCAGTCATTGTACAGGAGGAGGTGAGCTGTGACATCACCTATTGTGAATGGTGGATCCTGTGTTATCTACTGTATATAGAGGTGTTATCAGTCATTGTACAGGAGGAGGTGAGCTGTGACATCACCTATTGTGAATGGTGGATCCTGTGTTATCTACTGTATATAGAGGTATTATCAGTCATTGTGCAGGAGGAGGAGGTGAGCTGTGACATCACCTATTGTGAATGGTGGATCCTGTGATATCTACTGTATATAGAGGTGTTATCAGTCCTTGTACAGGAGGAGGAGGTGAGCTGTAACATCACCTATTGTGAATGGTGGATCCTGTGTTACCTGCTGTATATAGAGATGTTATCAGCCATTATACAGGAGGAGAAGGTGAGCTGTGACATCTATTGTGAATGGTGGATCCTGTGTTATCTGCTGTATATAGAGGTGTTATCAGTCATTGTACAGGAGGAGGAGGTGAGCTGTGATATCATCTATTGTGAATGGTGGATCCTGTGTTATCTACTCCATATAGAGGTGTTATCAGTCATTGTACAGGAGGAGGAGGTGAGCTGTGACATCACCTATTGTGAATGGTGGATCCTGTGTTATCTACTGTATATAGAGGTATTATCAGTCATTGTGCAGGAGGAGGAGGTGAGCTGTGACATCACCTATTGTGAATGGTGGATCCTGTGTTATTAGCTGTATATAGAGGTGTTATCAGTCATTGTACAGGAGGAGGAGGTGAGCTGTGACATCACCTATTGTGAATGGTGGATCCTGTGTTATCTACTGTGTATAGAGGTGTTATCAGTCATTGTGCAGGAGGAGGAGGTGAGTTATGACATCACCTATTGTGAATGGTGGATCCTGTGTTATCTACTGTATATGGAGGTGTTATCAGTTATTGTACAGGAGGAGGAGGTGAGCTGTGATATCACCTATTGTGAATGGAGGATCCTGTGTTATCTACTGTATATAGAGGTGTTATCAGTCATTGTACAGGAAGAGGAGGAGGTGAGCTGTGACATCACCTATTGTGAATGGAGGATCCTGTGTTATCTCCTGTATATAGAGGTGTTACCAGTCATTGTACAGGAGGAGGTGAGCTATGACATCACCTATTATGAATGGAGGATCCTCTGTTACCTACTGGATATAGAGGTGTTATCAGTCATTGTACAGGAGGAGGAGGAGGAGGTGAGCTGTGACATCACCTATTGTGAATGGTGGATCCTGTGTTATCTACTGTATATAGAGGTGTTATCAGTCATTGTACAGGAGGAGGAGGTGAGCTGTGATATCACCTATTGTGAATGGTGGATCCTGTGTTATCTACTGTATATAGAGGTGTTATAAGTCATTGTACAGGAGGAGGAGGAGGTGAGCTGTGACATCACCTATTGTGAATGGTGTATCCTGTGTCATCTACTGTATATAGAGGTGTTATCAGTCATTGTACAGGAGGAGGAGGAGGTGAGCTGTGACATTACCTATTGTGAATGGTGGATCCTGTGTTATCTACTGTATATAGAGGTGTTATCAGTCATTGTACAGGAGGAGGAAGTGAGCTGTGATATCACCTATTGTGAATGGTGGATCCGGTGTTATCTACTGTATATAGAGGTGTTATCAGTCATTGTACAGGAGGAGAAGGTGAGCTGTGACATCACCTATTGTGAATGGTGGATCCTGTGTTATCTACTGTATATAGAGGTGTTATCAGTCATTGTACAGGAGGAGGAGGTGAGCTGTGACATCACCTATTGTGAATGGTGGATCCTGTGTTATCTACTGTATATAGAGGTGTTATCAGTCATTGTACAGGAGGAGGAGGTGAGCTGTGACATCACCTATTGTGAATGGTGGATCCTGTGTTATCTACTGTATATAGAGGTGTTATCAGTCATTGTACAGGAGGAGGTGAGCTGTGACATCACCTATTGTGAATGGTGGATCCTGTGTTATCTACTGTATATAGAGATGTTATCAGCCATTATACAGGAGGAGGAGGTGAGCTGTGACATCATCTATTGTGAATGGTGGATCCTGTGTTATCTGCTGTATATAGAGGTGTTATCAGTCATTGTACAGGAGGAGGAGGTGAGCTGTGATATCATCTATTGTGAATGGTGGATCCTGTGTTATCTACTCCATATAGAGGTGTTATTAGTCATTGTACAGAAGGAGGAGGTGAGCTGTGACATCACCTATTGTGAATGGTGGATACTGTGTTATCTACTGTATATAGAGGTATTATCAGTCATTGTGCAGGAGGAGGAGGTGAGCTGTGACATCACCTATTGTGAATGGTGGATCCTGTGTTATCTACTGTATATATAGGTGTTATCAGTCATTGTACAGGAGGAGGAGGTGAGCTGTGACATCACCTATTGTGATTGGTGGATCCTGTGTTATCTGCTGTATATAGAGATGTTATCAGCCATTATACAGGAGGAGAAGGTGAGCTGTGACATCATCTATTGTGAATGGTGGATCCTGTGTTATCTGCTGTATATAGAGGTGTTATCAGTCATTGTACAGGAGGAGGAGGTGAGCTGTGATATCATCTATTGTGAATGGTGGATCCTGTGTTATCTACTCCATATAGAGGTGTTATCAGTCATTTTACAGGAGGAGGAGGTGAGCTGTGACATCACCTATTGTGAATGGTGGATCCTGTGTTATCTACTGTATATAGAGGTATTATCAGTCATTGTACAGGAGGAGGAGGAGGTGAGCTGTGACATCACCTATTGTGAATGGTGTATCCTGTGTCATCTACTGTATATAGAGGTGTTATCAGTCATTGTACAGGAGGAGGAGGAGGTGAGCTGTGACATTACCTATTGTGAATGGTGGATCCTGTGTTATCTACTGTATATAGAGGTGTTATCAGTCATTGTACAGGAGGAGGAAGTGAGCTGTGATATCACCTATTGTGAATGGTGGATCCGGTGTTATCTACTGTATATAGAGGTGTTATCAGTCATTGTACAGGAGGAGAAGGTGAGCTGTGACATCACCTATTGTGAATGGTGGATCCTGTGTTATCTACTGTATATAGAGGTGTTATCAGTCATTGTACAGGAGGAGGAGGTGAGCTGTGACATCACCTATTGTGAATGGTGGATCCTGTGTTATCTACTGTATATAGAGGTGTTATCAGTCATTGTACAGGAGGAGGAGGTGAGCTGTGACATCACCTATTGTGAATGGTGGATCCTGTGTTATCTACTGTATATAGAGGTGTTATCAGTCATTGTACAGGAAGAGGTGAGCTGTGACATCACCTATTGTGAATGGTGGATCCTGTGTTATCTACTGTATATAGAGATGTTATCAGCCATTATACAGGAGGAGGAGGTGAGCTGTGACATCATCTATTGTGAATGGTGGATCCTGTGTTATCTGCTGTATATAGAGGGGTTATCAGTCATTGTACAGGAGGAGGAGGTGAGCTGTGATATCATCTATTGTGAATGGTGGATCCTGTGTTATCTACTCCATATAGAGGTGTTATCAGTCATTGTACAGGAGGAGGAGGTGAGCTGTGACATCACCTATTGTGAATGGTGGATCCTGTGTTATCTACTGTATATAGAGGTATTATCAGTCATTGTGCAGGAGGAGGAGGTGAGCTGTGACATCACCTATTGTGAATGGTGGATCCTGTGTTATTAGCTGTATATAGAGGTGTTATCAGTCATTGTACAGGAGGGGGAGGTGAGCTATGACATCACCTATTGTGAATGGTGGATCCTGTGTTATCTACTGTATATGGAGGTGTTATCAGTTATTGTACAGGAGGAGGAGGTGAGCTGTGATATCACCTATTGTGAATGGAGGATCCTGTGTTATCTACTGTATATAGAGGTGTTATCAGTCATTGTACAGGAAGAGGAGGAGGTGAGCTGTGACATCACCTATTGTGAATGGAGGATCCTGTGTTACCTACTGGATATAGAGGTGTTATCAGTCATTGTACAGGAGGAGGAGGAGGTGAGCTGTGACATCACCTATTGTGAATGGTGGATCCTGTGTTATCTACTGTATATAGAGGTGTTATCAGTCATTGTACAGGAGGAGGAGGTGAGCTGTGATATCACCTATTGTGAATGGTGGATCCTGTGTTATCTACTGTATTTAGAGGTGTTATAAGTCATTGTACAGGAGGAGGAGGTGAGCTGTGACATCACCTATTGTGAATGGAGGATCCTGTGTTATCTCCTGTATATAGAGGTGTTACCAGTCATTGTACAGGAGGAGGTGAGCTGTGACATCACCTATTGTGAATGGTGGATCCTGTGTTATCTACTGTATATAGAGGTGTTATCAGTCATTGTACAGGAGGAGGAGGTGAGCTGTGATATCACCTATTGTAAATGGTGGATCCTGTGTTATCTACTGTATATAGAGGTGTTATCAGTCATTGTACAGGAGGAGGAGGAGGTGAGCTGTGATATCACCTATTGTGAATGGTGTATCCTGTGTCATCTACTGTATATAGAGGTGTTATCAGTCATTGTACAGGAGGAGAAGGTGAGCTGTGACATCACCTATTGTGAATGGTGGATCCTGTGTTATCTACTGTATATAGAGGTGTTATCAGTCATTGTACAGGAGGAGGAGGTGAGCTGTGACATCACCTATTGTGAATGGTGGATCCTGTGTTATCTACTGTATATAGAGGTGTTATCAGTCATTGTACAGGAGGAGGAGGTGAGCTGTGACATCACCTATTGTGAATGGTGGATCCGGTGTTATCTACTGTATATAGAGGTGTTATTAGTCATTGTACAGGAGGAGAAGGTGAGCTGTGACATCACCTATTGTGAATGGTGGATCCGGTTTTATCTACTGTATATAGAGGTGTTATCAGTCATTGTACAGGAGGAGGAGGTGAGCTGTGACATCACCTATTGTGAATGGTGGATCCTTTGTTATCTACTGTATATAGAGGTGTTATCAGTCACTGTACAGGAGGAGATGAGCGAATATGTTCTGATCCTTCCTTATTCGCCAAGCTATAGAGCTTACCGAATAGCTGCATCGGGACCCCGTGTTCCTGGATCGCTGCTGCTAATCCACGTCACCTTTTTATATATTTTATTCCAATTGGACTTTTGCTGCTGCTCCTATCTATATGAATGAAGGATGGAGATTTGTACCATTTTGTTCTGTAATTTGCCATAAGGTGAACTCTTAAGTGTAGAACTGACGATCTTTCATGTATTTAGATTTATTGACTATTTTTTGTTTCAGTAACAAACTTTCCTTTTTTATTTATTTACTTTTTTTGACCTCAGATTCCCTCATGTCTGGGATTGAAAGCACATTCAACATAATACACAACCCTGCTGACGTTCTCCCCGTAGCTGCTCTTGGAAGACTCAAAACCTACTTCATGGGGGGCTTCACAGATCTGTTTGAGGTGAGAATCGTCTTTGTTTGTCTACCAAGAGAAAAACACATTATGTTGTGAATGAACGTTTGCATTTCATTGTGACATATAGATTGGCTATCATGCCGAAGGACTTCAGGAATTATTAATGAACAGGCATTTGTTCTCCCCGCAAAGCGAACTCCAAAATATAAAGAAAATTATGGAAATGCTTAGAAAGGTAAGAACTTTCCTCATAACTCAAATAATATGGACAAAGAAGGAGCATGCAAAAAATGTTTCATAATGATGGAAAGAGGGTGAAATGTAGCAGCGTGTTCAGACCTAGGCAACTTATCGTTTATTCACCAGATCACGTTGGATCAGTATGGGGACCACCTCTCCAGCCCCACTGATTGCCACAATACGGGATTTGTCCCCTGTTCTTCCACCATTCTCAATGGAACAAGCATGTAAAATGTATCATAATGATGGAAAGACGGTGAAATGTAGCAGCGTGTTCAGACCTAGGCAACTTATCGTTTATTCACCAGATCATGTTGTATCAGTATGGGGACCACCACTCCAGCCCCACTGATTGCCACAATACGGGATTTGTCCCCTGTTCTTCCACCATTCTCAATGGAACAAGCATGTAAAATGTATCATAATGATGGAAAGACGGTGAAATGTAGCAGCGTATTCAGACCTAGGCAACTTATCGTTTATTCACCAGATCATGTTGTATCAGTATGGGGACCACCACTCCAGCCCCACTGATTGCCACAATACGGATTTGTCCCCTGTTCTTCCACCATTCTCAATGGAACAAGCATGTAAAATGTATCAGAATGATGGAAAAAGGGTGAAATGTAGCAGCGTGTTCAGACATTGGTAACTTATTGTTTATTCACCAGATCATGTTGTATCAGTATTGGGACCACCACTCCCACCCCACTGATTGCCACAATACAGGATTTGTCTCCTGTTATTCCACCTTTCTCAATGGAATGAGCATCCAAAATGTATCATAATGATGGAAAGAGGGTGAAATGTAGCAGCGTGTTCAGACTTGGGCAACGTATTGTTTATTCACCAGATCATGTTGGATCAGTATGGGGACCACCACTCCAGCCCCACTGATTGCCACAATACGGGATTTGTCCCCTGTTTTTCCACCATTCTTACCTGGCCGCTAGATCTTACTCAAGAATGATGCAGGTAGTCGCCCATGCGCCCGTAATATGCACTCGCCTGTCTGTCTATGATATTTACTTAAGGAGAGGCAGAGTGTATGTGTAATCAGCCACTCATCACTCTGGGAGGGGCAAGGAACAATTACCCCATACTGGGAATTGATGGGTCTCCGGATGATGGACCCTACACTGATACATTTAGCCCAAAATAACCTTTTAAGAGACATCCAAGGAACACTGATTCTAAGAGCTAGGCAATGTCCAATAAGTGTTGCCTGAGTAATGGTAAGCAATTTTTAGCTGCAATTTCTGGCACTGGTCACAATTGGGAAGTTGCCGAGGTCCTCGGAGGTTGAATAGCATTGGAAGCTAAGGAAATTGCTTTATGTTTGACCATAAGAGGTGGGGGGACAAGGGGCTCAATGTGACTCCAGCGAGTGGTCACTCTCACCTGGGACTTCCATGATGGAAAAGAAATGGAAGCAGATACCCAGTGTCAACCATCCTTCCCAATGACCTTCTTGATCATGGCCTTCAGGGTCTTATTGAAGCACTCCACCAAGCCATCCATCTGCAGATGGTAAACTGTGGTTCGCAGCTGAGCAATCTGGAGGACTCTAAACAGCTCCCTCATCACTTTACTCATAAAGGAGGTTCCCTCGTCCATCAAAATCTCATTTGGTAGACCTGTCCTAACATGGATATGGACAAGCTCCTAGGTGACACTCTTAGTCAAAGAGTATCTTAGTGGCACCGCCTCAGGGTACCGGGTCGCATAGTACATGACCAATAGGATGTACTGATGGCCCCGTGCAGATTTAACTAGGGGACCTACTAGGTCCATGGTAATCCGCACAAAGGGGACCTCTATCATTGGCAATGGGACTAAGGGCTTCAGAAGTGAGAAGTAAGAGCGGGTATATGACCGGTGGGACAGGACCTATAATAATTTAGGATCTCTCTGTAACATCCTGGCCAATAGAACCTCCGCTTTACTCTCTCCTGAGTATCCACCACCCCCCAGATGTCCTCCCAAAACATACGAATAGGCCATATCTAAAACCCTCCGCCGGTATGGTCCCAGAACTAACAGCTGCTCTACTATCTCACCTCCCCCTAGTTTGGTCACCCAATACAAAAAATCGCCATTGACTGCAAAGTGAGGGTACCTGGTGTCAGACCCCATTACATACGGTAACATTATTAAATGTCCCTTTAATGTAAGATCTCTAGGTTGAGCAGGGAATCTCAGGGAAGAGGCTATCTCAGGGAAGATGGGCTCCTCTGTAATCGTCTCATCCTCTTTTCCAGCGAGGACACATAGGAGAAACTCCTCCATCTTTACTTTTGATTGAGCCTCTTCCATAGGGACATGGCTTTTGTCCGGGACACTCTTTACAGCCTCCTTTTGCCACAAGTTCAAGAATATTGAAAAATCCCACCCCAGTATGACAGAATGTATTACGTCTTTTACTACCCCTACCTCATGGGACTTAGTGCTATAGTTTGTTCCCATGGTCACTCGGGCTACAGGGTAGTCCTTGTCATATCCATGTATGCAGCGGACACCCACAAACTTATTAATGATCAACTGGTGGGGCAGTGTAGCACTGATTAGGGTCACTAGACTTCCGGAGTCCAAAAGTCCAAGAACAATGACCCCATTGATGGACACGATACACGACTGCGGCCCCTCGCCGGGTTGACAGTCCACACTGCAGGCCTAATAGGAGCAATGCCTGCCTAGGCTGCCTTCCATTGGTTCAGGGGACATATGACAACAGGGGTCTACATGTCCAGGATTGTGACATCGCCAACAGACCATGTCCTTAATACCAGCATTAGGGGACTCATGCTGGATGGGTAATTTTACCCAGGACATGCTGATGTCCACAGACGCTGTACGTGTTCCTGGAATGCTGCCTGCATTCAAAACACCACGTGTGAGGAGTTTACTCACTCAGCTGCTGCAGAGGTAAACTCAGGAACACCTCCGGAGGTAAATCACCTGCTGGTTTATTACAACACAGCATAAACCGTAGCCGGGTTCAGTAAAGTAAATGTGGCCTTTCTGGCCTAATGACAAAACAAAGATAAAGTCCAATACCTGCAGGTAACACACAAAGTCCTCAGCTCCTCCAGGAGCCACGGTTGGAGTCTTTCCCCTCCAAACACACAACACAGACTGCCTGTTGAGTTCAAATATTTAAATCTAGACCATGTGACTCCTCACCCACTTGACTGGTCACATGACTGTGACATCACACAGGTCCTGTCAGCACACTGTGGTGCCAGCTCTGCAGGAGGAGATAAGGTGGACATCTTCCCACCCTCTCTATTGTTGTCCACATAAAACCAGCCCATGTATGCACCTTTAACTAAAGGTACCGTCACACATAGCGACGCTGCAGCGATACCGACAACGATCCGGATCGCTGCAGCGTCGCTGTTTGGTCGCTGGAGAGCTGTCACACAGACCGCTCTCCAGCGACCAACGATCCCGAGGTCCCCGGTAACCAGGGTAAACATCGGGTAACTAAGCGCAGGGCCGCGCTTAGTAACCCGATGTTTACCCTGGTTACCATCCTAAAAAGTAAAAAAAAACAAACACTACATACTTACCTACCGCTGTCTGTCCTCGGCGCTCTGCTTCTCTGGTCTGGCTGTGAGCGCCGGGCAGCCAGAAAGCAGAGCGGTGACGTCACCGCTCTGCTTTCCGGCTGACCGACGCTCACAGCCAGAGCAGGAGGAGTGCAGAGCACAGCGCTGGAGGACAGACGGCTGTAGGTAAGTATGTAGTGTTTGTTTTTTTACTTTTAGGATGGTAACCAGGGTAAACATCGGGTTACTAAGCGCGGCCCTGCGCTTAGTTACCCGATGTTTACCCTGGTTACCAGCGAAGACATCGCTGGATCGGTGTCACACACGCCGATTCAGCGATGTCTACGGGGAGTCCAGCGACGAAATAAAGTTCTGGACTTTCTTCCCCGACCAGCGATCTCCCAGCAGGGGCCTGATCGCTGCTGCCTGTCACACTGGACGATATCGCTAGCGAGGACGCTGCAACGTCACGGATCGCTAGCGATATCGTCTAGTGTGACAGTACCTTTAACCCTCACAGCACGTAGTGTGCTGGAGGAAAATACTCTGGTTTCACATCACTGACGCCCTTAAGCGCAGTGACACATATATCCCCTCCATTACTTTACCAGTGACTTTGTCACAATGGCCACATATAGACACACATGATATAAACATCTCCCATATATAGATAGACCCCCGATATATGCTGGCGTTGGCATACCCTTTTTTAACTGTATAGTCTGAGCAATTTCCATTGTTTCATTATTTTTAGGCTGACAAAATCTCTGCATTTATAGGAAAAAACTCAGACTCTGACTGTGTCCATATGAATCCCGTCCTCAGCGCTCGCACCTCCCGGTGACCACAACGTCCCTACAAATTACAAAGAGAAAAAAAAAAAAAAAACTCCAAGTAAATGTGGCGCTAAGCACCTACGGATTTTTTGAATTCATCCACTTCAAGTGAAAAATGTTAAAAAATTCATTTATTTTCTCAAAATAAAATATATTTGTAAATTTTTTTTAAAAACAGTACCAGTAAGTAAGGTACTGTTTTTTTAAAAAATTTTTAAAAAATTTACAAATATATTTTATTTTGAGAAAATAAATGAATTTTTTAACATTTTTCACTTGAAGTGGATGAATTCAAAAAATCCGTAGGTGCTTAGCGCCACATTTACTTGGAGTTTTTTTTTTTTTTTTTTTTCTCTTTGAAATTGCCACCTATGTGGATCTGAAGCAGGATCAACACATAGTTCTCCAAAGTGAGCTGCACACCTTATTGGATTATACAACATACGAAGAAGAGTTGCCTAAAGAATTGATTCCTTGAGAATCTCAACGTGCATTTCTTACCGATAGAAGGTGAGCATAACTACAAATAAAAGAAATGTTTTTAACTTGTTGGTAAAAACGTATTACGCTCAGAGGAAGCGCCGCACTTGTCTCTTTTTTTTTTCCCCTCTTTCCCTAAACCAGGGTATTTCTAAAGTCCCTACAAATTAGTCGTTCTTACAAACGGCAATCTTTCCCGAATCCCGCGCTAAACAAGATGCGAACGTCGCATTTCTGATGATCCTTTATTACAATAATGTCCTGCTCTCCAGACTGCACCACAGTCCACCTCTCCGCACAAACGCCACCGGAATCATTCTGCTTTTACTTTAAGAACTATTTTCCCGCACGGATATCACTTTGTTTCTATAATTTACAGGGAGTCAGAAGAAACTGTCAAAAATGAAAAACATGCCGGCGTCAACTCATTACAGCTCAAAGGTCTCAGAATAAAAGTCTGTGCAAAATGAAATAATTGCAGCGTAGACGTGATGTAATAATAATAGTGATAATAATATAATTAGCATCTTACAGAAAATCACTGTGTGTTATGGGATCTTCTAACCTCTCGGTATGGAGCTCCAAACTGGAAGACCTTAAATCTTTTCAACCTTATTCCTAGACAAAGCTCCATAAGTTCTCAAAATAAGGACCTGTGCCCCATCAGGTCCATGTTCACCCTTGTGGGGTCTAACATTGCACTGCTGGAGGAGAGCCACCAATGAATAAGGAGATGAAGGACCCTCTCCGCCAACTCCAAAAAGTTAAAGATCGGTGGGAGACCGAGCGGTCGGATCCCTACTGAATGCCAGGACAGGACCCTTTACCCCCCATCTGAATGGATCAGCAGCGCACACGAAAGACCGGCGTCCATTTATTCTCTATGTGGAGCACTGCGCTCCATGGAATATGTAGCAACTAGCAATGCATCAAAATTGATTTATTTTAATCACTTATATAGCGCTATCATATTCTGCAGCGCTTTACAGAAATTATCGGCACCGTCCTCATTGGGGCTCACAATCTACATTCATTATCAGTAAGTCTTTGTACTGTGGGAGGAAACCGGAGAACTCAGAGGAAACCCACGCAAAAATGGGGAGAACATACAAACTCCTATCAGATGTTGTCTTTGTGGAATATGAACCTAAGACCCCAGCGCTGCAAGGCAACAGTCTTAGCCACTGATTCCCTGCGCTAACCACTGAGCCATCATGCTAACCACTGAGCCATCATGCTAACCACTGAGCCATCATGCTAACCACTGAGCCACCATGTTAACCACTGAGCCATCATGCTAACCACTGAGCCATCATGCTAACCACTGAGCCACCATGTTAACCACTGAGCCATCATGCTAACCACTGAGCCATCATGCTAACCACTGAGCCATCATGCTAACCACTGAGCCATCATGTTAACCACTGAGCCATCATGCTAACCACTGAGCCACCATGCTAACCACTGAGCCATCATGCTAACCACTGAGCCACCATGCTAACCACTGAGCCATCATGCTAACCACTGAGCCACCATGCTAACCACTGAGCCACCATGTTAACCACTGAGCCATCATGCTAACCACTGAGCCACCATGCTAACCACTGAGCCATCATGCTAACCACTGAGCCATCATGCTAACCACTGAGCCACCATGCTAACCACTGAGCCATCATGCTAACCACTGAGCCATCATGCTAACCACTGAGCCATCATGCTAACCACTGAGCCACCGAGCTACCCTAAAGTCTGCCGATTGCTTGGGTCTTAAGATCATCCAATTGCCACTGTAGCTTTAATGCTCTTGGGGCTGTCTGTGATGATACAAATGTATAAGATAATGGCTGAACATTTTCTCTCCTGTAGATAACTGGTTCTCTGCTAAATCAGTCTCTGATCCCTAAAGTAATAATTCCCAATGTTCTCACCATAGGAGAAGCCCCCCTCCGGCTTCTATTGCATGAGAGCTGCTAAACAGTCTATACATTTGACTTGAGCCATAATTTCTTGCCGCCATGTCGAGAATTTTTGGGCAGGTGGCAATTTTGCAAGCTCGATTGAAAAAGTTACCTAACCGTGGAAGGGGCGCAGCTCTATGAGGTCACATATTGGTTTATGGAGGGGGCGCAGCGCTATGAGGTCACATATTGGTTTATGAAGGGGGGCGCAGCTCTATGAGGTCACATATTGGTTTGTGGAGGGGGCGCAGCTCTATGAGGTCACATATTGGTTTGTGGAGGGGGCGCAGCGCTATGAGGTCACATATTGGTTTATGGAGGGGGCGCAGCTCTATGAGGTCACATATTGGTTTATGGAGGGGGCGCAGCACTATGAGGTCACATATTGGTTTATGGAGGGGGCGCAGCTCTATGAGGTCACATATTGGTTTGTGGAGGGGGCGCAGCACTATGAGGTCACATATTGGATTGTGGAGGGGGCGCAGCTCTATGAGGTCACATATTGGATTGTGGAGGGGGCGCAGCTCTATGAGGTCACATATTGGTTTATGGAGGGGGCGCAGCTCTATGAGGTCACATATTGGTTTGTGGAGGGGGCGCAGCGCTATGAGGTCACATATTGGTTTATGGAGGGGGCGCAGCGCTATGAGGTCACATATTGGTTTATGAAGGGGGGCGCAGCGCTATGAGGTCACATATTGGTTTATGGAGGGGGCGCAGCTCTATGAGGTCACATATTGGTTTATGGAGGGGGCACAGCGCTATGAGGTCACATATTGGTTTGTGAAGGGGGCGCAGCGCTATGAGGTCACATATTGGTTTGTGGAGGGGGCGCAGCTCTATGAGGTCACATATTGGTTTGTGAAGGGGGCGCAGCACTATGAGGTCACATATTGGTTTGTGGAGGGGGCGCAGCACTATGAGGTCACATATTGGTTTGTGGAGGGGGCGCAGCTCTATGAGGTCACATATTGGTTTGTGAAGGGGGCGCAGCGCTATGAGGTCACATATTGGTTTGTGGAGGGGGCGCAGCGCTATGAGGTCACATACTGATTTATGGAGGGGGCGCAGCGCTATGAGGTCACATACTGATTTATGGAGGGGGCGCAGCGCTATGAGGTCACATATTGGTTTGTGGAGGGGGCGCAGCGCTATGAGGTCACATATTGAATTGTGGAGGGGGCGCAGCTCTATGAGGTCACATATTGGTTTGTGGAGGGGGCGCAGCGCTATGAGGTCACATATTGAATTGTGGAGGGGGCACAGCGCTATGAAGTCACATATTGGTTTGTGGAGGGGGCGCAGCGCTATGAGGTCACATATTGAATTGTGGAGGGGGCACAGCGCTATGAGGTCACATATTGAATTGTGGAGGGGGCGCAGCGCTATGAGGTCACATATTGAATTGTGGAGGGGGCGCAGCGCTATGAGGTCACATATTGAATTGTGGAGGGGGCACAGCGCTATGAGGTCACATATTGAATTGTGGAGGGGGCACAGCGCTATGAGGTCACATATTGAATTGTGGAGGGGGCACAGCGCTATGAGGTCACATATTGAATTGTGGAGGGGGCGCAGCGCTATGAGGTCACATATTGGTTTGTGGAGGGGGCGCAGTGCTATGAGGTCACATATTGGTTTGTGGAGGGGGCGCAGCGCTATGAGGTCACATAATGAATTGTGGAGGGGGCGCAGCTCTATGAGGTCACATATTGATTTATGGAGGGGGCGCAGTGCTATGAGGTCACATATTGGTTTATGGAGGGGGTGCAGCGCTATGAGGTCACATATTGGTTTATGGAGGGGCGCAGCGCTATGAGGTCACCTTTTGATTTGTGGAGGGGGCGCAGCGCTATGAGGTCACATATTGGTTTGTGGAGGGGGCGCAGCTCTATGAGGTCACATATTGGTTTGTGAAGGGGGCGCAGCGCTATGAGGTCACATATTGGTTTATGGAGGGGGCGCAGCTCTATGAGGTCACATATTGGTTTGTGGAGGGGGCGCAGCGCTATGAGGTCACATATTGGTTTATGGAGGGGGCGCAGCGCTATGAGGTCACATATTGGTTTATGAAGGGGGGCGCAGCGCTATGAGGTCACATATTGGTTTATGGAGGGGGCGCAGCTCTATGAGGTCACATATTGGTTTATGGAGGGGGCGCAGCTCTATGAGGTCACATATTGGTTTGTGGAGGGGGCGCAGCGCTATGAGGTCACATTGGTTTATGGAGGGGGCGCAGCGCTATGAGGTCACATATTGGTTTATGAAGGGGGGCGCAGCGCTATGAGGTCACATATTGGTTTATGGAGGGGGCGCAGCTCTATGAGGTCACATATTGGTTTATGGAGGGGGCGCAGCGCTATGAGGTCACATATTGGTTTGTGAAGGGGGCGCAGCGCTATGAGGTCACATATTGGTTTATGGAGGGGCGCAGCGCTATGAGGTCACATATTAGTTTATGGAGGGGGTGCAGCTGTATGAGGTCACATATTGGTTTGTGAAGGGGGCGCAGCGCTATGAGGTCACATATTGGTTTGTGGAGGGGGCGCAGCTCTATGAGGTCACATATTGGTTTGTGGAGGGGGCGCAGCGCTATGAGGTCACATATTGGTTTATGGAGGGGGCGCAGCTCTATGAGGTCACATATTGGTTTATGGAGGGGGCGCAGCACTATGAGGTCACATATTGGATTGTGGAGGGGGCGCAGCTCTATGAGGTCACATATTGGATTGTGGAGGGGGCGCAGCTCTATGAGGTCACATATTGGTTTATGGAGGGGGCGCAGCTCTATGAGGTCACATATTGGTTTGTGGAGGGGGCGCAGCGCTATGAGGTCACATATTGGTTTATGGAGGGGGCGCAGCGCTATGAGGTCACATATTGGTTTATGAAGGGGGGCGCAGCGCTATGAGGTCACATATTGGCTTATGGAGGGGGCGCAGCTCTATGAGGTCACATATTGGTTTATGGAGGGGGCACAGCGCTATGAGGTCACATATTGGTTTGTGAAGGGGGCGCAGCGCTATGAGGTCACATATTGGTTTGTGGAGGGGGCGCAGCTCTATGAGGTCACATATTGGTTTGTGAAGGGGGCGCAGCACTATGAGGTCACATATTGGTTTGTGGAGGGGGCGCAGCACTATGAGGTCACATATTGGTTTGTGGAGGGGGCGCAGCTCTATGAGGTCACATATTGGTTTGTGAAGGGGGCGCAGCGCTATGAGGTCACATATTGGTTTGTGGAGGGGGCGCAGCGCTATGAGGTCACATACTGATTTATGGAGGGGGCGCAGCGCTATGAGGTCACATACTGATTTATGGAGGGGGCGCAGCGCTATGAGGTCACATATTGGTTTGTGGAGGGGGCGCAGCGCTATGAGGTCACATATTGAATTGTGGAGGGGGCGCAGCTCTATGAGGTCACATATTGGTTTGTGGAGGGGGCGCAGCGCTATGAGGTCACATATTGAATTGTGGAGGGGGCACAGCGCTATGAAGTCACATATTGGTTTGTGGAGGGGGCGCAGCGCTATGAGGTCACATATTGAATTGTGGAGGGGGCACAGCGCTATGAGGTCACATATTGAATTGTGGAGGGGGCGCAGCGCTATGAGGTCACATATTGAATTGTGGAGGGGGCGCAGCGCTATGAGGTCACATATTGAATTGTGGAGGGGGCACAGCGCTATGAGGTCACATATTGAATTGTGGAGGGGGCACAGCGCTATGAGGTCACATATTGAATTGTGGAGGGGGCACAGCGCTATGAGGTCACATATTGAATTGTGGAGGGGGCGCAGCGCTATGAGGTCACATATTGGTTTGTGGAGGGGGCGCAGTGCTATGAGGTCACATATTGGTTTGTGGAGGGGGCGCAGCGCTATGAGGTCACATAATGAATTGTGGAGGGGGCGCAGCTCTATGAGGTCACATATTGATTTATGGAGGGGGCGCAGTGCTATGAGGTCACATATTGGTTTATGGAGGGGGTGCAGCGCTATGAGGTCACATATTGGTTTATGGAGGGGCGCAGCGCTATGAGGTCACCTTTTGATTTGTGGAGGGGGCGCAGCGCTATGAGGTCACATATTGGTTTGTGGAGGGGGCGCAGCTCTATGAGGTCACATATTGGTTTGTGAAGGGGGCGCAGCGCTATGAGGTCACATATTGGTTTATGGAGGGGGCGCAGCTCTATGAGGTCACATATTGGTTTGTGGAGGGGGCGCAGCGCTATGAGGTCACATATTGGTTTATGGAGGGGGCGCAGCGCTATGAGGTCACATATTGGTTTATGAAGGGGGGCGCAGCGCTATGAGGTCACATATTGGTTTATGGAGGGGGCGCAGCTCTATGAGGTCACATATTGGTTTATGGAGGGGGCGCAGCTCTATGAGGTCACATATTGGTTTGTGGAGGGGGCGCAGCGCTATGAGGTCACATATTGGTTTATGGAGGGGGCGCAGCGCTATGAGGTCACATATTGGTTTATGAAGGGGGGCGCAGCGCTATGAGGTCACATATTGGTTTATGGAGGGGGCGCAGCTCTATGAGGTCACATATTGGTTTATGGAGGGGGCGCAGCGCTATGAGGTCACATATTGGTTTGTGAAGGGGGCGCAGCGCTATGAGGTCACATATTGGTTTATGGAGGGGCGCAGCGCTATGAGGTCACATATTAGTTTATGGAGGGGGTGCAGCTGTATGAGGTCACATATTGGTTTGTGAAGGGGGCGCAGCGCTATGAGGTCACATATTGGTTTGTGGAGGGGGCGCAGCTCTATGAGGTCACATATTGGTTTGTGGAGGGGGCGCAGCGCTATGAGGTCACATATTGGTTTATGGAGGGGGCGCAGCTCTATGAGGTCACATATTGGTTTGTGAAGGGGGCGCAGCACTATGAGGTCACATATTGGTTTGTGGAGGGGGCGCAGCACTATGAGGTCACATATTGGTTTGTGGAGGGGGCGCAGCTCTATGAGGTCACATATTGGTTTGTGAAGGGGGCGCAGCGCTATGAGGTCACATATTGGTTTGTGGAGGGGGCGCAGCACTATGAGGTCACATATTGGTTTGTGGAGGGGGCGCAGCTCTATGAGGTCACATATTGGTTTGTGAAGGGGGCGCAGCGCTATGAGGTCACATATTGGTTTGTGGAGGGGGCGCAGCGCTATGAGGTCACATACTGATTTATGGAGGGGGCGCAGCGCTATGAGGTCACATATTGGTTTGTGGAGGGGGCGCAGCGCTATGAGGTCACATATTGAATTGTGGAGGGGGCGCAGCTCTATGAGGTCACATATTGGTTTGTGGAGGGGGCGCAGCGCTATGAGGTCACATATTGAATTGTGGAGGGGGCACAGCGCTATGAAGTCACATATTGGTTTGTGGAGGGGGCGCAGCGCTATGAGGTCACATATTGAATTGTGGAGGGGGCACAGCGCTATGAGGTCACATATTGAATTGTGGAGGGGGCGCAGCTCTATGAGGTCACATATTGAATTGTGGAGGGGGCGCAGCGCTATGAGGTCACATATTGAATTGTGGAGGGGGCACAGCGCTATGAGGTCACATATTGAATTGTGGAGGGGGCACAGCGCTATGAGGTCACATATTGAATTGTGGAGGGGGCGCAGCGCTATGAGGTCACATATTGGTTTGTGGAGGGGGCGCAGTGCTATGAGGTCACATATTGGTTTGTGGAGGGGGCGCAGCGCTATGAGGTCACATAATGAATTGTGGAGGGGGCGCAGCTCTATGAGGTCACATATTGATTTATGGAGGGGGCGCAGTGCTATGAGGTCACATATTGGTTTATGGAGGGGGTGCAGCGCTATGAGGTCACATATTGGTTTATGGAGGGGCGCAGCGCTATGAGGTCACCTTTTGATTTGTGGAGGGGGCGCAGCGCTATGAGGTCACATATTGGTTTGTGGAGGGGGCGCAGCTCTATGAGGTCACATATTGGTTTGTGAAGGGGGCGCAGCGCTATGAGGTCACATATTGGTTTGTGGAGGGGGCGCAGCGCTATGAGGTCACATACTGATTTATGAAGGGGGCGCAGTGCTATGAGGTCACATATTTATTTGTGGAGGGGGCACAGCGCTATGAGGTCACATATTGGTTTGTGGAGGGGGCGCAGCGCTATGAGGTCACATATTGAATTGTGGAGGGGGCGCAGCTCTATGAGGTCACATATTGATTTGTGGAGGGGCGCAGCGCTATGAGGTCACATATTGAATTGTGGAGGGGGCACAGCGCTATGAGGTCACATATTGGTTTGTGGAGGGGGCGCAGCGCTATGAGGTCACATATTGAATTGTGGAGGGGGCACAGCGCTATGAGGTCACATATTGAATTGTGGAGGGGGCACAGCGCTATGAGGTCACATATTGGTTTGTGGAGGGGGCGCAGCGCTATGAGGTCACATATTGAATTGTGGAGGGGGCGCAGCGCTATGAGGTCACATATTGGTTTGTGGAGGGGGCGCAGCTCTATGAGGTCACATATTGATTTGTGGAGGGGCGCAGCGCTATGAGGTCACATATTGGTTTGTGGAGGGGGCGCAGCTCTATGAGGTCACATATTGAATTGTGGAGGGGGCGCAGCGCTATGAGGTCACATTGAATTGTGGAGGGGGCACAGCGCTATGAGGTCACATATTGAATTGTGGAGGGGGCACAGCGCTATGAGGTCACATATTGAATTGTGGAGGGGGCGCAGTGCTATGAGGTCACATATTGGTTTATGGAGGGGGCGCAGCTCTATGAGGTCACATATTGATTTGTGGAGGGGCGCAGCGCTATGAGGTCACATATTGAATTGTGGAGGGGGCACAGCGCTATGAGGTCACATACTGATTTATGGAGGGGACGCAGTGCTATGAGGTCACATATTGGTTTGTGGAGGGGGCGCAGCGCTATGAGGTCACATATTGAATTGTGGAGGGGGCGCAGCTCTATGAGGTCACATATTGATTTATGGAGGGGGCGCAGTGCTATGAGGTCACATATTGGTTTATGGAGGGGGCGCAGCGCTATGAGGTCACATATTGGTTTATGGAGGGGCGCAGCGCTATGAGGTCACCTTTTGATTTGTGGAGGGGGCGCAGCGCTATGAGGTCACATATTGGTTTGTGGAGGGGCGCAGCTCTATGAGGTCACATATTGGTTTATGGAGGGGGCGCAGCTCTATAAGGTCACATATTGAATTGTGGAGGGGGTGCAGTGCTATGAGGTCACATATTGAATTGTGGAGGGGGCGCAGCTCTATGAGGTCACATATTGGTTTATGGAGGGGGCGCAGCGCTATGAGGTCACATATTGGTTTGTGGAGGGGGCGCAGCTCTATGAGGTCACATATTGGTTTATGGTGGGGGCGCAGCGCTATGAGGTCACATATTGGTTTATGGAGGGGGCGCAGCTCTATGAGGTCACATATTGGTTTATGGAGGGGGCGCAGCTCTATGAGGTCACATATTGGTTTGTGGAGGGGGCGCAGCGCTATGAGGTCACATATTGGTTTGTGGAGGAGGCGCAGCGCTATGAGGTCACATATTGGTTTATGGAGGGGGCGCAGCGCTATGAGGTCACATATTGGTTTATGGTGGGGGCGCAGCTCTATGAGGTCACATATTGGTTTATGGAGGGGGCGCAGCGCTATGAGGTCACATATTGGTTTATGGAGGGGCGCAGCGCTATGAGGTCACATATTGGTTTGTGGAGGGGCGCAGCTCTATGAGGTCACATATTGGTTTATGGAGGGGGCGCAGCTCTATAAGGTCACATATTGAATTGTGGAGGGGGTGCAGTGCTATGAGGTCACATATTGAATTGTGGAGGGGGCGCAGCTCTATGAGGTCACATATTGGTTTATGGAGGGGGCGCAGCGCTATGAGGTCACATATTGGTTTGTGGAGGGGGCGCAGCGCTATGAGGTCACATATTGAATTGTGGAGGGGGCACAGCGCTATGAGGTCACATATTGAATTGTGGAGGGGGCACAGCGCTATGAGGTCACATATTGGTTTGTGGAGGGGGCGCAGCGCTATGAGGTCACATATTGAATTGTGGAGGGGGCGCAGCGCTATGAGGTCACATATTGGTTTGTGGAGGGGGCGCAGCTCTATGAGGTCACATATTGATTTGTGGAGGGGCGCAGCGCTATGAGGTCACATATTGGTTTGTGGAGGGGGCGCAGCTCTATGAGGTCACATATTGAATTGTGGAGGGGGCGCAGCGCTATGAGGTCACATTGAATTGTGGAGGGGGCACAGCGCTATGAGGTCACATATTGAATTGTGGAGGGGGCACAGCGCTATGAGGTCACATATTGAATTGTGGAGGGGGCGCAGTGCTATGAGGTCACATATTGGTTTATGGAGGGGGCGCAGCTCTATGAGGTCACATATTGATTTGTGGAGGGGCGCAGCGCTATGAGGTCACATATTGAATTGTGGAGGGGGCACAGCGCTATGAGGTCACATACTGATTTATGGAGGGGACGCAGTGCTATGAGGTCACATATTGGTTTGTGGAGGGGGCGCAGCGCTATGAGGTCACATATTGAATTGTGGAGGGGGCGCAGCTCTATGAGGTCACATATTGATTTATGGAGGGGGCGCAGTGCTATGAGGTCACATATTGGTTTATGGAGGGGGCGCAGCGCTATGAGGTCACATATTGGTTTATGGAGGGGCGCAGCGCTATGAGGTCACCTTTTGATTTGTGGAGGGGGCGCAGCGCTATGAGGTCACATATTGGTTTGTGGAGGGGCGCAGCTCTATGAGGTCACATATTGGTTTATGGAGGGGGCGCAGCTCTATAAGGTCACATATTGAATTGTGGAGGGGGTGCAGTGCTATGAGGTCACATATTGAATTGTGGAGGGGGCGCAGCTCTATGAGGTCACATATTGGTTTATGGAGGGGGCGCAGCGCTATGAGGTCACATATTGGTTTGTGGAGGGGGCGCAGCTCTATGAGGTCACATATTGGTTTATGGTGGGGGCGCAGCGCTATGAGGTCACATATTGGTTTATGGAGGGGGCGCAGCTCTATGAGGTCACATATTGGTTTATGGAGGGGGCGCAGCTCTATGAGGTCACATATTGGTTTGTGGAGGGGGCGCAGCGCTATGAGGTCACATATTGGTTTGTGGAGGAGGCGCAGCGCTATGAGGTCACATATTGGTTTATGGAGGGGGCGCAGCGCTATGAGGTCACATATTGGTTTATGGTGGGGGCGCAGCTCTATGAGGTCACATATTGGTTTATGGAGGGGGCACAGCGCTATGAGGTCACATATTGGTTTATGGTGGGGGCGCAGCTCTATGAGGTCACATATTGGTTTATGGTGGGGGCGCAGCTCTATGAGGTCACATATTGGTTTATGGAGGGGGCGCAGCTCTATGAGGTCACATATTGGTTTATGGAGGGGGCGCAGCGCTATGAGGTCACATACTGATTTATGGAGGGGGCGCAGCTCTATGAGGTCACATATTGGTTTATGGAGGGGGCACAGCGCTATGAGGTCACATATTGGTTTATGGTGGGGCGCAGCTCTATGAGGTCACATATTGGTTTATGGAGGGGGCACAGCGCTATGAGGTCACATATTGGTTTATGGAGGGGGCGCAGCTCTATGAGGTCACATATTGGTTTATGGAGGGGGCACAGCGCTATGAGGTCACATATTGAATTGTGGAGGGGGCACAGCGCTATGAGGTCACATATTGAATTGTGGAGGGGGCGCAGCGCTATGAGGTCACATATTGAATTGTGGAGGGGGCGCAGCGCTATGAGGTCACATATTGAATTGTGGAGGGGGCACAGCGCTATGAGGTCACATATTGAATTGTGGAGGGGGCACAGCGCTATGAGGTCACATATTGAATTGTGGAGGGGGCGCAGCGCTATGAGGTCACATATTGGTTTGTGGAGGGGGCGCAGTGCTATGAGGTCACATATTGGTTTGTGGAGGGGGCGCAGCGCTATGAGGTCACATATTGAATTGTGGAGGGGGCGCAGCTCTATGAGGTCACATATTGATTTATGGAGGGGGCGCAGTGCTATGAGGTCACATATTGGTTTATGGAGGGGGTGCAGCGCTATGAGGTCACATATTGGTTTATGGAGGGGCGCAGCGCTATGAGGTCACCTTTTGATTTGTGGAGGGGGCGCAGCGCTATGAGGTCACATATTGGTTTGTGGAGGGGGCGCAGCTCTATGAGGTCACATATTGGTTTGTGAAGGGGGCGCAGCGCTATGAGGTCACATATTGGTTTGTGGAGGGGGCGCAGCGCTATGAGGTCACATATTGATTTGTGGAGGGGGCGCAGCGCTATGAGGTCACATACTGATTTATGGAGGGGGCGCAGTGCTATGAGGTCACATATTTATTTGTGGAGGGGGCACAGCGCTATGAGGTCACATATTGGTTTGTGGAGGGGGCGCAGCGCTATGAGGTCACATATTGAATTGTGGAGGGGGCGCAGCTCTATGAGATCACATATTGATTTGTGGAGGGGCGCAGCGCTATGAGGTCACATATTGAATTGTGGAGGGGGCGCAGCGCTATGAGGTCACATATTGAATTGTGGAGGGGGCGCAGCTCTATGAGATCACATATTGATTTGTGGAGGGGCGCAGCGCTATGAGGTCACATATTGAATTGTGGAGGGGGCACAGCGCTATGAGGTCACATATTGATTTGTGGAGGGGGCGCAGCGCTATGAGGTCACATATTGAATTGTGGAGGGGGCGCAGCGCTATGAGGTCACATTGAATTGTGGAGGGGGCACAGCGCTATGAGGTCACATATTGAATTGTGGAGGGGGCACAGCGCTATGAGGTCACATATTGAATTGTGGAGGGGGCGCAGCGCTATGAGGTCACATATTGGTTTGTGGAGGGGGCGCAGTGCTATGAGGTCACATATTGGTTTATGGAGGGGGCGCAGCTCTATGAGGTCACATATTGATTTGTGGAGGGGCGCAGCGCTATGAGGTCACATATTGAATTGTGGAGGGGGCACAGCGCTATGAGGTCACATACTGATTTATGGAGGGGGCGCAGTGCTATGAGGTCACATATTGGTTTGTGGAGGGGGCGCAGCGCTATGAGGTCACATATTGAATTGTGGAGGGGGCGCAGCTCTATGAGGTCACATATTGATTTATGGAGGGGGCGCAGCGCTATGAGGTCACATATTGATTTATGGAGGGGGCGCAGCGCTATGAGGTCACATATTGGTTTATGGAGGGGGCGCAGCGCTATGAGGTCACATATTGGTTTATGGAGGGGCGCAGCGCTATGAGGTCACCTTTTGATTTGTGGAGGGGGCGCAGCGCTATGAGGTCACATATTGGTTTGTGGAGGGGCGCAGCTCTATGAGGTCACATATTGGTTTATGGAGGGGGCGCAGCTCTATAAGGTCACATATTGAATTGTGGAGGGGGCGCAGCTCTATGAGGTCACATATTGGTTTATGGAGGGGGCGCAGTGCTATGAGGTCACATATTGAATTGTGGAGGGGGCGCAGCTCTATGAGGTCACATATTGGTTTATGGAGGGGGCGCAGCGCTATGAGGTCACATATTGGTTTGTGGAGGGGGCGCAGCTCTATGAGGTCACATATTGGTTTATGGAGGGGGCGCAGCTCTATGAGGTCACATATTGGTTTATGGAGGGGGCGCAGCTCTATGAGGTCACATATTGGTTTGTGGAGGGGGCGCAGCGCTATGAGGTCACATATTGGTTTGTGGAGGAGGCGCAGCGCTATGAGGTCACATATTGGTTTATGGAGGGGGCACAGCGCTATGAGGTCACATATTGGTTTATGGTGGGGGCGCAGCTCTATGAGGTCACATATTGGTTTATGGTGGGGGCGCAGCTCTATGAGGTCACATATTGGTTTATGGAGGGGGCACAGCGCTATGAGGTCACATATTGGTTTATGGAGGGGGCGCAGCTCTATGAGGTCACATATTGGTTTATGGAGGGGGCGCAGCTCTATGAGGTCACATATTGGTTTATGGAGGGGGCGCAGCTCTATGAGGTCACATATTGGTTTATGGAGGGGGCGCAGCGCTATGAGGTCACATACTGATTTATGGAGGGGACGCAGCTCTATGAGGTCACATATTGGTTTGTGGAGGGGGCGCAGCGCTATGAGGTCACATACTGATTTATAAAGGGGGCGCAGCGCTATGAGGTCACATATTGGTTTATGGTGGGGGCGCAGCTCTATGAGGTCACATATTGGTTTATGGTGGGGGCGCAGCTCTATGAGGTCACATATTGGTTTATGGAGGGGGCACAGCGCTATGAGGTCACATATTGGTTTGTGGAGGAGGCGCAGCGCTATGAGGTCACATATTGGTTTATGGTGGGGGCGCAGCTCTATGAGGTCACATATTGGTTTATGGAGGGGGCACAGCGCTATGAGGTCACATATTGGTTTATGGAGGGGGCGCAGCGCTATGAGGTCACATATTGGTTTATGGTGGGGGCGCAGCTCTATGAGGTCACATATTGGTTTATGGAGGGGGCACAGCGCTATGAGGTCACATATTGGTTTATGGAGGGGGCGCAGCTCTATGAGGTCACATATTGGTTTGTGGAGGGGGCGCAGCTCTCTGAGGTCACATATTGGTTTGTGGAGGGGGCGCAGCTCTCTGAGGTCACATATTGGTTTGTGGAGGGGGCGCAGCGCTATGAGGTCACATACTGATTTATGGAGGGGGCGCAGCGCTATGAGGTCACATATTGGTTTGTGTAGGGGGCACAACGCTATGAGGTCACATATTGGTTTGTGGAGGAGGCGCAGCGCTATGAGGTCACATATTGGTTTGTGGAGGGGGCGCAGCTCTATGAGGTCACATATTGGTTTGTGGAGGGGGCGCAGCGCTATGAGGTCACATACTGATTTATGGAGGGGGCGCAGTGCTATGGGGTCACATATTTATTTGTGGAGGGGGCGCAGCTCTATGAGGTCACATATTGGTTTGTGGAGGGGGCACAGCGCTATGAGGTCACATACTGATTTATGGAGGGGGCACAGCGCTATGAGGTCACATATTGAATTGTGGAGGGGGCGCAGCGCTATGAGGTCACATATTGAATTGTGGAGGGGGCGCAGCGCTATGAGGTCACATATTGGTTTGTGGAGGGGGCGCAGCGCTATGAGGTCACATATTGAATTGTGGAGGGGGCGCAGCGCTATGAGGTCACATATTGGTTTGTGGAGGGGGCACAGCGCTATGAGGTCACATATTGAATTGTGGAGGGGGCACAGCGCTATGAGGTCACATATTGGATTGTGGAGGGAGCGCAGCGCTATGAGGTCACATATTGAATTGTGGAGGGGGTGCAGCGCTATGAGGTCACATATTGAATTGTGGAGGGGGCACAGCGCTATGAAGTCACATATTGAATTATGGAGGGGCGCAGCGCTATGAGGTCACATATTGATTTGTGGAGGGGGCGCAGCTCTATGAGGTCACATATTGATTTGTGGAGGGGGCGCAGCGCTATGAGGTCATATACTGATTTATGGAGGGGACGCAGCTCTATGAGGTCACATATTGGTTTGTGGAGGGGGCGCAGCGCTATGAGGTCACATACTGATTTATGGAGGGGGCGCAGCGCTATGAGGTCACATATTGGTTTGTGGAGGAGGCGCAGCGCTATGAGGTCACATACTGATTTATGGAGGGGGCACAGCGCTGTGAGGTCACATATTGAATTGTGGAGGGGGCGCAGCTCTATGAGGTCACATATTGATTTGTGGAGGGGCGCAGCGCTATGAGGTCACATATTGAATTGTGGAGGGGGCGCAGCTCTATGAGGTCACATATTGATTTATGGAGGGGATGCAGCGCTATGAGGTCACATACTGATTTATGGAGGGGACGCAGCTCTATGAGGTCACATATTGGTTTGTGGAGGGGGCGCAGCGCTATGAGGTCACATACTGATTTATGGAGGGGGCGCAGCGCTATGAGGTCACATATTGGTTTGTGGAGGAGGCGCAGCGCTATGAGGTCACATATTGGTTTATGGTGGGGGCGCAGCTCTATGAGGTCACATATTGGTTTATGGAGGGGGCACAGCGCTATGAGGTCACATATTGGTTTATGGAGGGGGCGCAGCGCTATGAGGTCACATATTGGTTTATGGTGGGGGCGCAGCTCTATGAGGTCACATATTGGTTTATGGAGGGGGCACAGCGCTATGAGGTCACATATTGGTTTATGGAGGGGGCGCAGCTCTCTGAGGTCACATATTGGTTTGTGGAGGGGGCGCAGCTCTCTGAGGTCACATATTGGTTTGTGGAGGGGGCGCAGCTCTCTGAGGTCACATATTGGTTTGTGGAGGGGGCGCAGCGCTATGAGGTCACATACTGATTTATGGAGGGGGCGCAGCGCTATGAGGTCACATATTGATTTATGGAGGGGGCGCAGCGCTATGAGGTCACATATTGGTTTGTGGAGGGGGCACAGCGCTATGAGGTCACATATTGGTTTGTGGAGGAGGCGCAGCGCTATGAGGTCACATATTGGTTTGTGGAGGGGGCGCAGCTCTATGAGGTCACATATTGGTTTGTGGAGGGGGCGCAGCGCTATGAGGTCACATACTGATTTATGGAGGGGGCGCAGTGCTATGGGGTCACATATTTATTTGTGGAGGGGGCGCAGCTCTATGAGGTCACATATTGGTTTGTGGAGGGGGCACAGCGCTATGAGGTCACATACTGATTTATGGAGGGGGCACAGCGCTATGAGGTCACATATTGAATTGTGGAGGGGGCGCAGCGCTATGAGGTCACATATTGGTTTGTGGAGGGGGCACAGCGCTATGAGGTCACATATTGAATTGTGGAGGGGGCGCAGCGCTATGAGGTCACATATTGGTTTGTGGAGGGGGCGCAGCGCTATGAGGTCACATATTGAATTGTGGAGGGGGCGCAGCGCTATGAGGTCACATATTGGTTTGTGGAGGGGGCACAGCGCTATGAGGTCACATATTGAATTGTGGAGGGAGCGCAGTGCTATGAGGTCACATATTGAATTGTGGAGGGGGCACAGCGCTATGAGGTCACATATTGAATTGTGGAGGGGGCACAGCGCTATGAAGTCACATATTGAATTATGGAGGGGCGCAGCGCTATGAGGTCACATATTGATTTGTGGAGGGGGCGCAGCTCTATGAGGTCACATATTGATTTGTGGAGGGGGCACAGCGCTGTGAGGTCACATATTGAATTGTGGAGGGGGCGCAGCTCTATGAGGTCACATATTGATTTGTGGAGGGGCGCAGCGCTATGAGGTCACATATTGAATTGTGGAGGGGGCGCAGCTCTATGAGGTCACATATTGATTTATGGAGGGGATGCAGCTCTATGAGGTCACATATTGAATTGTGGAGGGGGCGCAGCGCTATGAGGTCACATATTGGATTGTGGAGGGGGCACAGCGCTATGAGGTCACATATTGGTTTATGGAGGGGGCGCAGCTCTATGAGGTCACATATTGGTTTGTGGAGGGGGCGCAGCTCTCTGAGGTCACATATTGGTTTGTGGAGGGGGCGCAGCTCTCTGAGGTCACATATTGGTTTGTGGAGGGGGCGCAGCTCTCTGAGGTCACATATTGGTTTGTGGAGGGGGCGCAGCGCTATGAGGTCACATACTGATTTATGGAGGGGGCGCAGCGCTATGAGGTCACATATTGATTTATGGAGGGGGCGCAGCGCTATGAGGTCACATATTGGTTTGTGGAGGGGGCACAGCGCTATGAGGTCACATATTGGTTTGTGGAGGAGGCGCAGCGCTATGAGGTCACATATTGGTTTGTGGAGGGGGCGCAGCTCTATGAGGTCACATATTGGTTTGTGGAGGGGGCGCAGCGCTATGAGGTCACATACTGATTTATGGAGGGGGCGCAGTGCTATGGGGTCACATATTTATTTGTGGAGGGGGCGCAGCTCTATGATGTCACATATTGGTTTGTGGAGGGGGCACAGCGCTATGAGGTCACATACTGATTTATGGAGGGAGCGCAGTGCTATGAGGTCACATATTGGTTTGTGGAGGGGGCACAGCGCTATGAGGTCACATACTGATTTATGGAGGGGGCACAGCGCTATGAGGTCACATATTGAATTGTGGAGGGGGCGCAGCGCTATGAGGTCACATATTGGTTTGTGGAGGGGCACAGCGCTATGAGGTCACATATTGAATTGTGGAGGGGGCGCAGCGCTATGAGGTCACATATTGGTTTGTGGAGGGGGCGCAGCGCTATGAGGTCACATATTGAATTGTGGAGGGGGCGCAGCGCTATGAGGTCACATATTGGTTTGTGGAGGGGGCACAGCGCTATGAGGTCACATATTGAATTGTGGAGGGAGCGCAGTGCTATGAGGTCACATATTGAATTGTGGAGGGGGCACAGCGCTATGAGGTCACATATTGAATTGTGGAGGGGGCACAGCGCTATGAAGTCACATATTGAATTATGGAGGGGCGCAGCGCTATGAGGTCACATATTGATTTGTGGAGGGGGCGCAGCTCTATGAGGTCACATATTGATTTGTGGAGGGGGCACAGCGCTGTGAGGTCACATATTGAATTGTGGAGGGGGCGCAGCTCTATGAGGTCACATATTGATTTGTGGAGGGGCGCAGCGCTATGAGGTCACATATTGAATTGTGGAGGGGGCGCAGCTCTATGAGGTCACATATTGATTTATGGAGGGGATGCAGCTCTATGAGGTCACATATTGAATTGTGGAGGGGGCGCAGCGCTATGAGGTCACATATTGGATTGTGGAGGGGGCGCAGCGCTATGAGGTCACATATTGAATTATGGAGGGGGCGCAGCGCTATGAGGTCACATACTGGATTATGGAGGGGGCGCAGCGCTATGAGGTCACATATTGGTTTGTGGAGGGGGCGCAGCTCTATGAGGGGTTACATGTAAATGTGATACAATATTTTCTTATATGGATTTCAAACTTGATTTTTTGTAAAAACAAAAGATAAATTCAGAAAAGGAAAATTGTTTTCTTACAGTTACACAGCTGGAAACCGCTTTCTTCCAGCGATCCGCTCGCAACAGTTTACCTGAGGTTGTTTGGACAAGAGGTTCTCTACCATGTGATAAACAAGAACTCCATAGAGAACATATTGCAGGTAAGCCTAATAATGCGGGGTCCTTATCAGAACCTTCATCCAGCTGATCCCATGGTGCCTTACTTGGCCCATAGCCTTCACAAAAAACTTGGTTTTCTAGTAGTCTGCCATAAAACACAAAAACCCAGAGAATGACATTCAATCACGACATAGGGATAAATGCGAAATTAGAATTTGTCCTTCCTGGTACAATTAATGCAAAGTCCAACACCTCCAGAAATCAGCAGGTGGCAGCTCCTGCGGGCAGAAATGGTGTGCAGAGCCGAACCAGCACAGCGCCGTAACCTCTGCAGTGGCCATTCTCAGTACTGCAGCTCACCTCCTATTGAAGTAAGTGGGAGCTGAGCTGCAGGACCCATGTACGAGGCTGTGGTTTTATAGAGACAGGTCTGGTCTGGGCCCCATCTGTCATGACAGGTGCGTGAGCTGCCTCCATAGTGCTCTCCCTAATACATCTGGGGAAGGTCACCACCGATCTTGGTAATGGCCGCCTAACTGACTGCAATGGGATGAAGGTCATTTCTGCATGTAATTAATATGAATTAATTGGTTTCTGTTTTGTAGTTTCTCCCCAGTAATAAATACTCTGCCCTAAGATCGGCTGTGAGCGCTCTCCGGGATGGGGTGGACATAAATTGGTCAAAACCCTTACTATCAAGTGAGAATCGTCTTGTTGTGCCAACCTGCGTGGGTCTGCCTCTGGAAACCAGCCTGCACTACTCGTCTGTGACAAGGGCTCAACTGCAACGTAAGACCACTCACTACGGCAGCGACACCCCCTATAGCTGTTTATATGTCCAGTGACCAGGTCCTTTCTCATTTTTTACTCTTAATACCAAATTTGTCATTTTTCCGGGAAGTCCTAATAAAAATGATGTACTGCTTTGCTGATGTAGAATCTGTGCAACTCCTTTACATAGCCGGCTGTGCTGCTGCTATTGACAAATGCTCTGACATTGGACTTTCTCTACTCCCATTCACTTCTCTGTGACCAGCGAGTGGGGTCTTATGTGTTTGGGGGTCTCCTGACTTTCCACAGATCTCACATGTTGGTGTGAAAGAGCGTTTGGGTTGTTGAATTTCATTTCACGATAGTTTCGTCTTCAAGGGTCTGGCAGCAATTTACTTCCTTCTCTCTACTGAAAACACGTGTGTATGGGCAGAAGGAGGAATGGCTGTCAGACATTGTGCGTTCAGTCTACATCTACTGAAGGTGGATTCATTAGATGGGAAGAACAAGTCCCAGGGTCAGAGTTATTGTAGACTGCGTAGATAGAGAAACCAGAGGCAGAGTCTTCAAGGAGACGAAGAGCGATTATAAAGGCAACATTAGTGTGGAGACAGAGGTAGAGGAGACACCAGGCAGGATCAGTGCAGTCAGATGAGATATAACCAAACAGGAACGTATCAGAGGGAGAAATCACTCCAGGAATGAAGCTGTACTCATACAAGAGAGCTAGTAAACACAGCAGAATTCTGGACACAAATCCAGCACGTATTACTGAGAGGGTCACTCCTTCCAGAGCCAAGTCTGAAATCAGGAGAACACTGCTAACTGCATATTAAAGGGTCTGAAAATGAATGACGGAATGAAGACTGCAGCTCAAAGAATTTCTTCCATAACCATTAATTAAAGGTTTCTTCTAATTGACAGTTCAAGCCCACATCATTCCCGAACCAAAAGACCCAAGCTTTATCCAGCTACTTCAATCCAACATGAACCTGAAAACCAAATTTTCTCTAAGGTATAGTTCAATATATGATACTTTAGATAATATTGGGTCTTTGGCAATGGCCTTTTATGTGTGGAGGGGCGGCCGGGATGCAAGGCTGAACATGTGCAGGTTACACATCCTCAGAGAGGCTGATGACATAACGAACCTCCTGGTGTTTTTAGACCTGGGGCTTCCTTACAAGGACATTAAATGGGCAGCGATATAAGTAACCGGGTTGGGTTATCCGAAACTAACAAATGGAAATAAAATTAGAATTCTACCTTTCCCTCCCCTCCCCCATCTTTTAGCATGATCAAGGACATTGTATTTACGTATGGAGTGAAGACTGATCTCATCCAGGCGGGAATGGAACTCCGGACACAACTCAGCATCGATCTTCCAGGAAACGTGGAAGCCGCTGTTAATGTCGACCAAAATCATTTCAAAGTGGAATATATTCCAATTCAACAAGTCAACGAAGTTCTGTCCATAAGGTAAGTAAGTAACCATTATATCGTCACCATGGACACACATACAAGGTCTGCATTGGAGCTGCGTACATAAAACAAGGTAGAATTTCACTCTAGAGTGTTGGCAACATTGTTTCTTTTTTTAGTTGTATTTTGAAAATTACGGTAAGTAGGGGGTCAGAAGAAGATCCACTCAACATGGATGGAAAGTTCTAAAACTTTCCAATTGACTTTCCCCATGAATTTGAATCATTCGGTATAAGGCCGGCGTCACACTCGGCGTATGAAAATACGGTCCATTTTTTAAGGCCGTAATGCGCAGAAGTCTTCCCAAAATAGTGATCTGTAGCTCCTCCGTAGGCAGGGTGTGGCAGCGTATTTTGGTAATCCGTATGGCATCCGTACTGCGAGATTTTCTCGCAGGCTTGCAAAACCGACATACAATGGATCAATGGGCTCAAATATTTGTTAAAACATATATACAGTCTATATATATATATATATATATATATATATATATGTCAGTGAGACACATATATATATATGTATATTTCATACAGCGCTGAATAGCCGGTAATTCAATTGCCGGCTTTTGCTCTCTCCTTCCCAAACCCGACATGATATGAGACATGGTTACATACAGTAAACCATCTCATATCCCTTTTTTTACATATCCCACACTACTAATGTTAGTAGAGTCTGTGTGCAAAATTTGGGGACTCTAGCTGTTAAAATAAAGGGTTAAATCGCGGAAAAAACTGGCGTGGGCTCCCGCGCAATTTTCTCCGCCAGAATGGTAAAGCCAGTCAGATATTAATAGCCTGGAGAGGGTCCACGGTTATTGCCCCCCCCCCCCCCCCCCGGCTAAAAACATCTGCCCCCAGCCACCCCAGAAAAGGCACATCTGGAAGATGCGCCTATTCTGGCACTTGGCCACTCTCTTCCCATTCCCGTGTAGCGGTGGGATATGGGGTAATGAAGGGTTAATGCCACCTTGCTATTGTAAGGTGACATGAAGGCACATTAATAATGGAGAGGCGTCAATTATGACACCTATCCATTATTAATCCAATAGTATGAAATGGTTAATAAAACACACACACATTATGTAAAAAGTATTTTAAGGAAATAAAGACACAGGGTGTTGTAATAGTTTATTATACTCTCAATCCAATTGAAGACCCTTGTCACCTGAAACAAAGTTAAAATAAAAAAACCAACAATATCCCATACCTTCCGTCGTTCAGTCTTGTCCCACGCTGTAAATCCATCTGAAGGGGTTAAATAATTTTACAAGCAGAAGCCGGCTAATGCAGCCACCCCTGCCTGTAAAAACCCGGGGAATGAATGGAAAGCAGGGGAACGTAGCTACCTAGACTTGTGGTGCTGCGCCCCCTGCTGGCATAACCTCAGATGAACTCGAGCGTGAGAACATATTCTGACAAATTCCCACGCTCGAGTTCATCTGAGGTTATGCCAGCAGGGGGCGCAGCACCACAAATCTAGGTAGCTACTAAAGTGACTTCACGATAAATGGTTATGGGTAACTGCCGTGATGTCACACACTGTCTGTAAAGTTTATTCAGTGCTTTATGGCTTTCCCTCTCTATCATCATAGCTGTGAGATGTGACGCACTCTCACTATAAAGATTCATGCTAATATGGCTCCTGCATTCCCTGCCATGGCTTTTATACAGGCTATGATGAACCCTACTGATTGGCTGCACTATACCATGTGATTTGATAGCTGCAAGGCATTATGGGAGAGCCCGCCTGGATGCACGCAAAGTTATAAGTGCCTTTTCTGCCTGATACAGTCTTCTGCTTTGTGTAAAATGGCAGTGGGCATCGAATCTCATTGAATTGCTTGACTTTGCTGAATCCAGAAAATGTTCTAAATTTCTACCCAAATTTGATTTGTATCTAATTGATTTGCTCATCTCAGTGCAGTCAAGTTCAAAAACTCCGTGAACGGAATAAACAGCAGAACTGCTACAAGTTTTCCAAATGTTTCTTTTTACGATCAGCAATATTTTATGTTCAGGTCAAAGGCATTCGCTGTAACCAGAAATGCGGAGGATTTAGCTGCGGCTAGAATGACTCCAATCGTAGCTGCTGGCACAGAACCCAATGTTCTGAAGCAGACCTTTAATCCAAGAGCCTTGTCAGCGGAGGACGCGCCAAGGAACGAGGTAAAGAGAATTCACTATCATCCCACAAATGGACTTTTCACTGTTGGGACTCGCGCCGTCTCGTAGTAAAATATGGCCTCCCGCTATTCCCGCCCGTATGTATATTGCTTAGTCTGGGCTGAAGACAAACATTTTCCCGTCGTCTTTCTACCCATCTCCGTGATTGAGGACGCGCCAACACTAGGGACGAAGCGGCCCGCGAGCGCTGATGGAGTGCAGCAATGGCTCATGATTTGCAATGGTGCCATCGACTCGGGGGGCTTCCATCTATTCAATTTTGCACTTGGTTTACCTGTAACTTCTCCGCGTAAAACTTCTTGCTGCAGCCTTAAAGGAGCGTTTCCAACTCCGGCGCCTGTGGCAAAGGTATAGGTGTGTGTCCCGGCACTAGGACGCGAGAATGGGACAGCTGCTGTGAATGGAGACGTATCTGCACGAGTGCAGCTCTCTCCATCCACTCCTATGGGAGTCTGAAAGTAGCCGAGCAAGCATGACTCTTGACGACCCCCATTGAAGTGAATGGGGAGAGCTTGCAGGGACAGTCACCCCTCCACTCATGGGAACAAACATTTGAGAGTTCCACATCCATTAGATATTTATGGTAATATTTTCCGGAATGTCTGAGATGGAAATAGCCCTTTAACCCCTTCACGCGGAGTCCATTTTTCTTTTTTGCACTTTTTTTTTTTTTTTTCCTCACCTATAACTTTTGCTTTATTTTTCAGTTGACGAACCATAAGAGGGCTCGGTTATTGTTTTTGCAGGGACTTGTTCGGATCGGGACACTTACAGCGAGGGCAAACTTGTATATTTTAGTGGTTAAAAAAATGATGAAATTGGTAAAAAAAAAAAAAAAAAAGATTGAGCTTAGTTTGGCTAATTTCTGAATCCTAAAACTTTCCTCTTTTTTCCCGTCACTGGGGCTATGTGAGGTTTCGTGTCTTGCGTGCCGAGAGGTCATTTTTACCTGTAACATTTTGGGGTAATTCGAGGAAGAATGTGATACTCCAGCCACTTAACAAATGTAAACTTTATTCCAAAGTCTTAAAATCGTCCCAAAAAGATTTCATCCTTTTTCCAATTATTTGAACATATTACTTTCTTCCTTGAATCATCTTTTTTATCGTTTTTAACATTTTGGGGCACAACGTTCACATTTTTTGGAGGGGAAGGGTGAGACATTGGGTAATCGAAAAATAACGACATTTATCACATGGTTTAAATAATTAATATTTTGATAAATCTGACTTCAGCAAATATTCCGACACCAAAATATGTTTTTTTATTTATTTACTTTTCCATTGGGAAAAGGAGGCTGATAAAAATGTGTGTTTTGTTTTTTTTCAATTCTTTAATATTTTTTAAAACTTTTTTTTATTTATTTTAGGCGACCTGAACCTGTAATTGTTTTGTGTTTGGTCACTTGTTTTTATAAATGGTCATACTCTAATAAAATTAATTGGGAACTCTGAGCTGTAATAGGGGGCCCCCTCAATTTTCAAGAACAATGGAGAGCAGCTACAAAGAGCTGGACATCTCATCATTACATACACAGGCCATTGATTATAATGGAAAATGTGTAATGCTTTAGTTCTCCAGTGGTGGCGCTGCAACGGAATTGAACACTTGCTGCTAAGTTAGTTACAGTTACCGCTGGGGCTTCCTGTGATTGGCTAATTGTTGATGGAACTTTCTGCTGCGCAAAGATTATATAATAAGTCTTCCATTCAAAAAACTTTATTATACTTGGACATATGTAACAATTAAATATGATAAATGTTCTCAGGGACCCTCATGGTTACTTGATAAGAGAATAATCATACAGCTATTATAACTTATAATTTATAATATTTATAAAATGACTTGTTATGTGCCCGCATTCTCCACCACTTGTGGAAATCTGTAGTTCCTTACCAAAATCCAGTCTTCACAGGCGATTTTCCAAAAAAGGAAATGCATTTAGAATAAAAGTTACAATTAAAATAGCACAGATAAAGACAAGATATAAAAAGACGTATATTCTTTCATATCCATATACGTCTTTCTACATCTTATCTTAAGCTCTCCATTTTTATTTATAACCTTCAGTCTAAATACGTCACCGGTGAAGACCAAATCTTTTCAAGGAAATGCAGATTTTCATATCAAACTAAAAAGGAGAAAAGTTCAATAAATTCAACTTATTATATAGTTATATTTCTCTACAAGATGGATAAAAGGTTAATGGGAAACATAGTAACATAGTAACATAGTAACATAGTTAGTAAGGCCGAAAAAAGACATTTGTCCATCCAGTTCAGCCTATATTCCATCATAATAAATCCCCAGATCTACGTCCTTCTACAGAACCTAATAATTGTATGATACAATATTGTTCTGCTCCAGGAAGACATCCAGGCCTCTCTTGAACCCCTCGACTGAGTTCGCCATCACCACCTCCTCAGGCAAGCAATTCCAGATTCTCACTGCCCTAACAGTAAAGAATCCTCTTCTATGTTGGTGGAAAAACCTTCTCTCCTCCAGACGCAAAGAATGCCCCCTTGTGCCCGTCACCTTCCTTGGTATAAACAGATCCTCAGCGAGATATTTGTATTGTCCCCTTATATACTTATACATGGTTATTACATCGCCCCTCAGTCGTCTTTTTTCTAGACTAAATAATCCTAATTTCGCTAATCTATCTGGGTATTGTAGTTCTCCCATCCCCTTTATTGGGATTACAAACAATTACAAAAAAATAATAAAAAATAGAATAATCTGTCTATAAAAGGAAACAGAATTGTAATTATTGCAACATTAATGGCGCCTTTAATGCTTTGGCCGAGTATGAAGGTGACATTCAATTTTGCTCTTTTTTGGGAAGGTGTGGCTTAGAGGCAATGGGCGTGGCCAATAAAAAAATCTCGCTCTAGGGAGGTTTATTCAGGACCCCCTTACAAACTTTTTATTCCAAAAGGTGGAAGATAGTAATAATAGAGGGATTATCCCGAATTCCCTCCAATAAAGGAACTTGTTCTGTCTGCGAGACTCCACTGGGTTATAGGAAATGGTGTCAGAAGACCGGATAGGGCGACCCATTTAAAGTCGTATTCCAGGCATTGACAACTGTAGGATAGGCAACCCATCTTTATTGGCCAGTATACGTCCGCTGGACCCTGACTGACCAGTATTTTCCCAGTGAGGTGGATTTACATTGAGAGGAGGTCAAGCAAGTAGACCGATCGTCCATACAACTCGATGGAAGTTACATATAAAGCTGTTGGGGTCCGTACTTCCAATACAGCATGCAAACTAGCTCTCTACCAGAAGGCAGAACCAATGTTTCTCTGGTGCTATCCATGGGTACATATCACTACTCTCTAAGCTAATATTGTACACTTTAATTAGCCTTGCAAATCGGGAGTATTAACCAAACCAAAGTGTCCTCCAAAAGGGGCAGACATCAATATACAAACAGGGGGCACAAGAGACCTCCTTCTGGGGGAGAGTCAATTGACATACCTTTTCCCATGGGGCATTGCATGACCTATCAGCTGGCGTATTCTATGAGCAGAACCAGTATACCCCAGAACGTCCATGTAGCCGCCAATAACACCCATGCACGGTCGCGCTCACTCCCATTGGTCATTGGTCAAACCCCCGACCATCCACCATTTCTCGCCTCGGGTGTGATGTTAGAAGCACCAATAATTAGTGACAATCTACAGTCCTGAGATCAATGGAGAACTGAGCTCTGACGCATAGAAAAGTTCTGTTGTGCAATCAGTAAATATACAGTTTTCAAAACAAACAGTAAGTTAATAATAAAGAAAACATAAAAAAAAGGGATCAAATAAAAAAGTAGTAAATAAACTATAAAAAAGTAAATAAAAGGTTGAAAAATGAAAAGAAAAATTAAGAAGAATTAAAAGTAACAATGAAAACGTATTGAATAATAACATTCTGGGATTCGCAAGTCTCTCTCGGTGGAGCGCAGCTGATTTATTTAAAGGCAATATCTGAATTTCGCTTTCAGGTAAATGATATGTGGTTTGGGAGAATGTTTGGGGAAATGTATCACAGACTTTGAGAACTCAGGAAGGAAGCAGTAGGTGGTGATTTAATACGGGCTTGGGCCACGTGTGGCCCTGAAAAAGGTTTGATTCTTAAAAGTTTTTTTTTTTTCCTCCCCGAACATATTTTCAATCAATCTCCATGAACAAAACCTTCACTTTTCTCCTGGGAATAATAATAGACTTGTGAGGAACGAGAGACTGAAAAGCACTTAGCAAAAAAAAAAAAAAAAAAGATCTCACTAACACAGAAACACAAAGTATCGGCGGGGATCCTGCATGGATTTTAAGAAGGATTTCATTTAAAAAGTAGCAGGCTTCATTCAAAATATATTTCATGCCACATTGCTACCTGCAGATAATGACATCTCTTCCATCAACTCGCAGGGAAAGTTTTCTGCAGAAGTTCTGGACAAAGAGAACGCTTACTGGTCCGATCAGCCGCACAGACGGGCGGACTCCCGGGATTTTTCCACGTGTGCTCGGACAAGTCATTTTGGCTTCCAGGTTTGCTTGGAGAAGAACAGCTCGACAGCTGCTTATGCCCGAAACTGCCCCCTCTATCATGTAATTGGGGAGCATTCTCTCAAGCTCATGTTTAAGCCAGGTAATCTATTACAATGAATGTTAATGGGACGTGTCTAGAACATCTTTTTAGAGATGTTCCTCTGTTACTCCTCCTGGAAGTGTGAGTGTGCCTTAGGCCGGAGTCACACTAAACGTATGAAAAATCGTCCCGAGTCTCCCTGACGAGAGTCGCACGAGAGTCATGCGAGTACAATCCGATTTTTCACAACTAGCATCCGATTTACATCCGAGTGCAGTGCGATCTTAACATGAGTTCTTACATACAGCAATTCTCTATGTGATTTACACATCATTTTCAAAGGAAATATTCATCAAAACACACACACACACATATATATTAGATATATATAATAGATAGATAGATAATATATAGGTAGATGATAGATAGATAGATAGATAAATAGATAGATAGATAGATAGATAGATAGATAGATAGATCGGCCGGCAATTCATCTGCCGTGTACTGTAAAATCACTGCAGGAGCCGGCAGGACAGAAGAGATGGATTACATACAGTGAATACATATAGAATAGATAGATACATAGATGTCAGTGACAAATACAATTATTACAGTGTGTACAAATTACTGGACATGTTTTTAATTAATAAACGATTATTTATTGGGAAAAAAATGGAGTGGGCTCCCACGCAATTTTCATAACTAGCAAAGGAAAAGCCGACGGCTGGGGGCAGATGTTTATAGCCTGGGAAGGGGGTAATACTCATGGAGCTTCCTAGGCTATTAATGTCAGCTCACAGCTGCATAATTAGCCTTTGTATTAAGCAACTCATCAATTCAGTGAGTGTTCAACTAAATGTAGAAGGGGCTCAAAGCAACTTCTATCATAAGGTAATGGACCCTGTCAGTAACATCTGGTGAGATGACAGCATTTACTCTGAGGGCTTCACAGCAAGTTACACTACAATTCTGTGCAAAGTCTCTAATCAAAACTGGGCCCTTGTGTAAGGCCTAGTGTAGGGTCTAATCATGTCGCATTGCTAATTATTTTACAGGACACAAAAAGAGAGAATCCTTGTGTCATGCTCCGCCCATGAGCAGCAATACTTAAGCAGGGGTGTGACTAGGGGAGTGGCATTACGACATTAAGGGCCAGGAGGAACCACAAAAACACAATGCCTCAACTTTGATCTTTATACAGGAGGCTAGGACAACAACATGAGCATTTTCCCAGTGTGAAGATATTCTTTGTGACAACTCCAGATGTAGCAGAGCTCATATTGCTAATACCGCACTGGATTTACCTTCTGTCCTTTTCTATCGTTATATATAAACCAAAATGAACAGGAGGCGCTGATGGAGAGGTTTCTCCAGCAAAATTAGTAATAAATCCATTGCTTAATACGCTGCAATTTAATGCAAGATAACGAGTCACAAAGTAATTACAGCAAAGTTTAGTGAGAAAGAAAGTTCACAATGCAGAGCAGCCGCGTAGAACCGAAAGGCCTTATTTTCAAGAGATTTGCTTTTTATGCCGAACAGACCCCTACAAAGGTGTATTGAATTTCAGGCTCTTCAATAATTAAACCTGTAAGTGCTCCTCTTTTTTTTTTTTTAGCGCACGCAGATGCCTCGGTCGAGAAAATACAAATAGAATTTCAAGCAGGGCCCGGGGCGGCTGTGAAAATGGTGCGTTCAGTAAACGTACGGAGAACTGATGGGGAAACGAGCGAGATGGAAAACCCAATGGGCCACGTGGCTCTTTCAAAGCTGAAGAAGATTCTCGGCAGCAGCGATGAAACGTGGAAGGAGGTAAGGAAGAGTGGATGTGATGTGCGAGCACAGAGGAGATACATAATGTACAAGACTAATAATATAATATAGCAACCAAATAAGACTACGAGAGACTGGAGAAAGGGACCACATAAGGGGAGGCATGTCAGTCCAGGGAAGAAACTGATCATCAGAGACACAACAAAGGACGATAGACCAAACACTTTTTTGCCAAAATTCTGATGTAAAATCATTTGAACTTTCAAAAAAATTTGTGCAACTCATAAGTTCTCAAAACTTTAGCAACTTTTTTGCAATTTTGCAACAGTCCCGGACAACTCTGCCAACTTTTTGATAAATGAACTGAGCTTGGCTGGGAGCTGGAGTGGCCAAGGGAAGCACGACTAAAGAATTCGGTGCATCTCTTCGTCAAGCATGGCACAAAAAAAATACCAATCTTGATGAATTCGGGCCTTTATTTTGCCAATACTATGAGGCCGATTCATTAAGTAGAGTACTCCAATATTTTAAATTGCACAACACTCTTTTTGGCCTCAGTCTCCAACCAGAGTAACATTTCTAATCATGGCGCATGGCAGCTGAAAGTTGTGCCAAACTCATTTACAGGTGCACGTCTCGTAAAGTGGCAAAATTTGCCACTACTGGTCAACGAGGTCTCAGCCAAGATCTCAACCACCTTTACCCCAGTCTAGCATCTTCTCAGTGTGGAGGTTCACTGCAGCCCTGGAGCCGGTGTCCCGAGGTGACGGCTCTGTCTCCAGGTGCAAATACAAGAGAGTTAAAGGAAGTCCTTAAATTTAGGTTTGGTCCCCGCAGCCAGAAAGCCTCTTTCTTGTCCTCGCTGGCAGAACGCGCCTTCCCTGTGAGGCAGTGTTTTGCTCTGATTGTCTGATTTGTGTCTCGATTTATAATTTGTTGTCTCTTATAAATGCTGAATTAAACAATATTACTGTATTTATTATAAGGGAAGTGAAGTAAAATGGCGGCAATGGCTAAAATAACATAGTCTCATTCTTTTTCTACCAGAGTGAATCGTGGAACAGCACAAGTGATAATTCATCTGGAAATACTACCACGTTTTCTACGGATTCTTCACCATCTGCCAAATCTGGCCATGAACTGAACCATGAAAAGACGCAGAAGCGACATGCTAAGCATAAACAACCTAAGAAGCATCAAAGCAAACTCCACCACAAAGGTCAACATAAATCACAAAAACCACACCGGCATCATGAAACAGATGAGATCCATGACCACAAAAGTCCTCAGAAAAAAGAAAGGGAGATGGAGGTCCATTGCAAGTGTTGGACAGAAGAGCAACAGAAGCATGCCAAGAAGCAACGTGGGCAAGTGGAACATGAGAAGCGTCATAGGAGCCATGAACATCATGAAGATGAAGCAGAAGTGCATGAGATCAACCACAGAAAAGATCAAAAGCATGGTGGAAACAAGAATCCTCATAAGAACCCACAGGATAAGAGTCATCATGTCGGACATGAAAGCAAGAACAGGCAGGAAGGAGAAGAACATAAGCATCAGCATGGAAACCAGAAAAAAGGTCAAACTGATGAGAGGGAAGACCAAAGAGATCAACACAAAAGCCATGAACATGAAAAACATATTGCAGGAACACATGAGAGTGACCATAAGAACCAACGCGAAACTGGTAAAAACAAGGATCCACATAAGGATGCCAAAGATGAAGACCAACATCATGCAGGTCACCAGGGACCCAAAGAGAAGAACCGGCAGGAAGGAGAAGAACATAAACATAAACATGGAAACCAGAAAAAAGGACAAACAGGTGATATTGAAGACCAAAAAGATCAACACAAAAGCCATGAACATGAAAAACATATTACAGGAACACATGAGAGTGACCATAAAAGCCAGCACGAAACTGGTAAAAACAAGAATCCACATAAGGATGCCCAAGATGAAGACCATCATCATGCAGGTCACCAGGGACCCAAAGAGAAGAACCGGCAGGAAGGAGAAGAACATAAACATCAACATGGAAACCAAAAAAAAGGACAAACAGATGATATTGAAGACCAAAAAGATCAACACAAAAGCCATGAACATGAAAAACATATTGCAGGAACACATGAGACTGACCATAAGAACCAGCAAGAAACTGGTAAAAACAAGAATCCACATAAGGATGCCCAAGATGAAGACCATCATCATGCAGATCACCAGGGACCCAAAAACAAGAACTGGCGGGAAGGAGATGACCATCAGTATCACCATAAAACCCAAAAAGAAGGTCAAAGTGATGAGGAAGAAGATCAAATACCTCCACACAAGTCACAACGAGGAAAAGAAGATCAGGAGGGCCATCATCAGAAAGATAAGCATGAGAGAAAAAATGTTAAACATCAACATAAAGCTGGAAATGAAACAGAAGACCATCATAACCCCGAAAAACACCCTCATCAAGCAGGAGCGGATCCTGAATCAACCGGTGGGAAAAAGCATTGTACTTGCTGGAAAACACCTAAGGAAGACCAGCACAAAGGGCAACATGATGAAAAAGAACGAAGCCCTCACAAAGGCCACCATAACTCCAAATGTCATCATTCTCAAGAACATGGCAAAGGTGATGAGGAAAAATGCAAATTTCAAAGTAGTGATAGTGCCCAGAGGACCAAGAAGAGCAAGGGAAAGCATGTAAAGAGCAGTAGTAGTAGTAGTGAGAGCAGCAGTCAAAGTATTCAAGAGGCCAACCCAAGAAAGAATCCGAGAAAACAGCAGCAAAGTAGTAGTGAAAGCAGTAGCTCAAGTCAAAAGAGACACGACAAGAAACATGCAAAAAGCCCAAATAAACCCATAGAGAGTAGCAGAGAAAACCCTGGTGTGCAGCAAAAACATAAAAATGACCCAAAACGTTCCCAGAAAATTCACTGGAAAACCATAAGAAAAAGTAGCAAAACTAAGCCTGCAGATGTCACGAACTGTACGGACTGTGGTAGGAAGCATCGCATGGAAATCCAATATGACTCCTCTCCAAAAGAGTCATCGCATTACATGGTAACAATCATGGTTCTGTATTTTACGTTGCTTTATCTTTCTTTCTTGTTTACGTTCTTATAATCATTGATTTTATTCTTACTTCATTGTATTATTTTCTATATTTTCCCCCTAATTTTTCAGGAACTTTTCGCTCCTCAGATTCACTCTGCTAAGTTTTGGTCGACATCTGCTCTTTTGGTAAGAAATTAATAACGGGTATTTCTAGAACATTTACATGTTATGATGTACTATGCTGAAAGATGGGATGAATACGACTGGTGAATGATAAATCAGGTGCACGTTGAGCCGGATCATGGTTGGTGGAAGTCACAGGCAAAAAACATTTACCGGAACCTTGCACCTTCTATTACACCTAGGAACAAATTGATGTGAGCATTATTGTATTAACCCCGCTGTTCTGTTCGTTTCCACTATTCCACTATACACTTGTACTGCTCCGGTCATTTTTGACCGGACCTAATAAAATGCTGTTTTAGCTACTTAAAAAATTTTTTTTGAATACCTGTTGCATTATTATACTGTATATAAGCATGGTTGGTCATTATAAAAAAAAAAATACGTAAAAAAAAAATTTTTTTTTATTTATTTTGTGTTTATAAAGGTTACAAGGGCTTATTGAATTCTGCACATAAATTACAAATTTGAGCTTAACTAACTAAAACAACTACTACTACTATAACTAACTATAACTAAAATTAACTATAGTATAAAATTTAACTGCGTGCAAACATTTCGAAGAAAAAAAATAGTAAAAATAATAAAAAAATAGAAAAATCTGTTTTTTTTTTCAGAAAGACTTCACATAATTCTATTGTTTACATTCAGGACAACAATAATACTCATGTCTGCCTAGTCCATTATCATGTCCGGCTTTCTATCTTCTCGATTGCTTATTGCATCATCATTGTGCATTGTGCTCATAAGTATCACTTGTTTATTTTTTTGGGAACATAAGAAACCACTGTTGTGTCTTGAGTGAAATAAAACATGGAACTATGTACACCTCTTTTGCTGAGAATACCTTGTGGAAGCTCAGGCTTGTTTTTTGTTTTTTTACACTTGTACTGTTCCCGGTCAAAAATGATTGAATAGCATTTTAGCTAATTTTATGGTTTGCATGTGTAAATCTGCACCTAAAGCAACTGTTTACTTCATAAACAATAGTAGATGCAATAAGTAGTCTCAAAAGAAATTATAACTCATTTGTCTTACTCAAAAAATGGCTGAAATTAGGTAAAATGCTATTTGGTCATTTTTGACCGGGAACAGTACAAGTGTAAAAAAATGTGGCGCCAAAACTAAACCGAAAAAAGGACCCTTAGAAAGTACCCCTCAAATTAGGAAAATAGAAGTAACCACAAGTTTCAGAACCGCATAATGAATTGTTTAAAAAATATCAAAGTTCATTTTTGACCGAACAGTACAGCAGGGTTAAAACATTGAAAACTTTGTTTAACTGAATATGTCATGTTATGTTATAACCACGGGAACCCACCCATCGGGAGAATATGTGGCCCCTAGTTAGGCTGGTCTGCGTCTTACTCAGCTGTTCTTCACCTGTTAATTTGTAGAAAGTCAATTTAAAATGTTGATGTTTCTAACTCAGTATTTGTATCTGTTGTTTTTGTAGAAGTTACAGAGAAACAGCAGCAGCGAAGGACGAAGCAGCAGCAGCAGTAGTAGACGAAGCAGCAGTCGCAGTAGCAGCAGCAGCAGTCGCAGTAGCAGCAGCCGCAGTCGCAGTAGCAGCAGTAGCAGTGGAATGAATCCTTTACCATACGAGGTTTGCTTTCATATTAATACAGTGACATTATTTTCTTGGGTAGGGGGTTGGTTTGGCTATGTTCCTATTGCCATTTGGCACCAATCAGGGTTTGAGTCCATGCTCAAAATTCTAGTCAACAGAAACTTTGGCGAGTCCCAAATCCAACTCATTTGGAAACATTTGCAGCTTTTTGTTACAGTCGCAGGACGTCACAGGTCACAATGTGACACCAAAGGAAAGCATCAGATGTGATAACATAATTTCGATTTCAATGTTGCCGAGCAGCCCAAGGCTTTAGCATGAGGGAGGGACAGAGCAGAGGAAACATCATATAAACCCGTAAAACATATTAATGGGTTAAGTATTGTCACGTTGCATTATGTTCTGGGTGTTATCAACCAATAACTCACATCCAGAACAAAATGATAAAACTTTCCTCTGAATTGGAAAGATTAAAATCGATCAATACTTTCATTCATTTAGAAACTGATTTTTTTAAAATTATTATTCTGTTTCTTCTTTGCAGAACTTGTCTGGTGCAATGTCCCCCAACTTCGTTTTTCTGGTGAAATCTATAACGAGTGATGCTCAGCACCAAGGACTCCAAACCACGGCTTATATAGATCCAATAAGGTGGAAAGCGCAGGTCATCGCGGTCCCTCTGAATCACAAGAGTTACTGGAAGACCTGCTTAGATGCCTCTGTTTCTGGACTCCACAAAGCCTCAGTAAGAAAGTTGTATGGGAAGACTATAATGGAAACTTTAAAGTGTTTATCCCCTTTGGAAATGTAACAAAGTGCGAAAATCCAAGTTTCTCACCTAGATTCACATGCAGGCTGCACACTCCATGCATTACAATACAGAGCAAAGTAGACGGCGATGAAGCTAACTGCAGTCCTTTACTTCCTCCCGGCTGGGAAAGGATAGAGAAGATAGATAGATAGATAGATAGATAGAAGGATCCGGAGCAGACAATCGGATCTGTATTCAGGCTCCATGCATTACAGATGTCAGACCCATCGCGTGCTGTGGAGGAGGGACACTCACGGGGAATGAACACATCATGGCCATATGTAAAGAGACACATAGCACAATCCTAAATGTCTTTGTTATGATGTCTTGTAGGCGATGCTAAGATGGGGAGAAAATTGCCAAGACTATAAAGTCATAGGTAAAGCGTCCACAGGGAAACTCGCCGGCTCTCCGGCCGCGCAGCTCTCGTGGCATTGGAGGGGGCTGCCCACCTGGCTGAAGAGCGCGGCTCACAGGTAACAGTCATTACTTAGCCTCTGGTATCAGACAGGCATCCACACGGCCATAGTCCTAATTCTAGATATTTCTGCATTTACACAGTCTCATGGCGTTTGTACCCGGTGTAGCGTACACTGTGGGATTCTCAGAAATGCGCCAATCTAACCCGTCTCACCGGGTCACTGTACAGGTGGCCGCCAGCTCTCCGGACATGTATGACACCATCCTGAAGACACCACAGGTAAGAAACTGCCCAACTCTGCTCACATCTGTGCCTCAATCTCCATGTATACCTGAATGGTGAGTGACCGATCCGTGGGTATGAGGAAGGCAAAGACATCGTTTATTATTGGATTATATCTCATGGACATTAGATAATTGTCTGGAGACCTGAATGATAGATGAATGGATAGATAGATAGACAGATAGATAGATAGATATATAGATAGATAGATAGATAGAAGATGGACTGATAGATAATAGATAGATAGATAATAGATAGATAGATAGATAGATAGATAGATAGATAGATAGATAGATAGATAGATAGAGAGATAGTAGATAGATAGATAGATAATAGATAGATAGATAATAGAAAGATAATAGATAGATAATAAATATAGATAATAGATAGATAAATAATAAATATAGATAGATAATAGATATATAGATGATAGATAAATAGATAGATAGATAGAGATAGATAGATAGATAATAGATAGTATATAGATGATAAATAGATAGATAGATGATAGATAAATAGATAGGTAATAGATAGATAGATAGATAATAGATAATAGATAGATAATAGATAGATAGATAGATAGATAGATAGATAGATAATAGATAGATGATAAATAGATAGCTAGATAGATAGATGATAAATAGATAGGTAATAGATAGATAGATAATAGATAGATAGATAGAGATAGATAGATAATAGATAGTATATAGATGATAAATAGATAATAGATGATAGATAAATAGATAGGTAATACATAGATAGATAATAGATAATAGATAGATAATAGATAGATAGATAGATAGATAATAGATAGATTATAAATAGATAGATAGATGATAAATAGATAGGTAATAGATAGATAGATAATAGATAGATAATAGATAGATAGATAATAGATAGATGATAAATAGATAGATAATAATAGATAGATAGATAGATGATAGATAATAGATAGATAATAGATAGATGATAGATATATAGATAGATAATAGATAGATAGATAGATAGATAGATAGAAGATGGACTGATAGATAATAGATAGATAGATAATAGATAGATAGATAATAGATAATAGATAGATAGATAATAGATAGATGATAAATAGATAGATAATAATAGATAGATAGATGATAGATAATAGATAGATGATAGATAATAGCTAGATAATAGATAGATAGATGATAGATAATAGATAGATAATAGATAGACCTCGAGTTCCTGTCTTCTTTTTGCCCCGATAGGATGCAGGGCGCTCTCAGTCACCGGACCATCACGTGACCAGAATTTCTGAAACAATGAGATATTTCTCTGAGTTATAACCTAATAACCGATGTCCTCCCGTTCTTTCAGTGGACATTTTATAAACAGGCCGTGCCCGTCCCGTGGGACCTCTCGCTTGGCACTCGCCGGCTCGGACACCTTCGTCTAATTGAACTCACAAATCTTCCTAAAGTCTCATCGATGGTCGGCGGCACCCATGGAGGTAGGACATGCTTATCTTGATAATATTAAATCATAAAATCTGGTGTAAACTCGTGGACGGTGACGAGCAGTCAGGGGGTCCGAAAACTGCTGTGCGCAGGAATTTATTGTCAAACGACGAAAAACTACTCAAATAAAGGACGGAATCGTAAAAGTGAGACTCCAGATATGAGCCATAAAGGTGAAATATGTTGTTTAATGCGAGGACTTTAGAAGTAAAGAATCCAAATAATAACAAAAAAGTAACACTCCAGAATCAGCCCTGGGCTGTGTTCACATCAAGTTTTATCAGATGTTCATAAACCACAAATTTTAGAAGTAGAAACGGCTTCGAGAAACTCTTTATGGGGTGTTTGACTGAGAAAAAATTTATGAAGAAACGTGAGAAAAATCGTCCGTTCCACTGGTAAAGTAATGAATCTTTATTTTGGATACATTAATAAATAACTATTCCCATACTGTAGAAAAGCTGATACAGTTCTGGCGCTAATTGCGCCCTCAGTCATAGTTACAACTCCTGAAACGCGCCAGGTTCTCTACGGTATGGGAATACTTCTCTATCAATGTATCCATATTATTTTACCAGTGGAAAGGACGATTTTTCTCACTTTTCTAAATGATTCCGATCTTCACCAACGGGTATAAAACTGATCTAAGCATCAATGATGTTGAAACATGCGAAGGTCTTTTTGGAAAAGCTTTAGTAGAGATTAGAATGGAAGAGCTTTTTTTATTTTCCAGAAGTGTTTTTTTTTTGCAGCCGTTTGATTGCGCAGCGCCGAGTTCGGAGCAGATTGCACCAGGATCCATTTCACAGACGTGATGTGCACTTTTTGATTTTCACCAAGACATTTTTGAAAACCTTTTAAGAAAAAAAAAACCCAAAATTTCCTCCTATAAATATGGATTCCTCATAGACATGAATATAAGTTTTCAAGAGTTTTTGAGAATTTTAAAGAAGATTCACTCTAAAAAAAACTTTCCAAAAAGTTCTGTGTGACGGTGACCTTAGGACTCGTTAATAAAGTGTTTGTGAATGAAAATGGGAAACATCCTACTGCAGATCTGCAAATCCCATTGCAGAAACTCAAGGGTTAAACTCAGATTTCTGCAGACTTTAATGTGTTGTGAGAACATACCCTTAAAGGGGTTGTCTTATACAACTCATGTCCATGTGCTCCCTTCATAAAGAGGAGTCCTGTCTCCTCAGACTCATGCTGACATTACTATTTCATCGCCAGCCATTATTCCAAAGGACCACAATGCGCAATGCAGTACACTATTTCCCCTGACGGCAGGCTCTCCCAAAATCAGCTGAAGCAGGACCCATGGTGACCCGCTGCCCATTTTGAAAGTCAAAATTAAAATGCAAGTTCAAGATCTCTGCTTGCTGTAATTCAAAATAACCTTTATTGTTTACTTTTAAGTGGATACAATTTGGTCTGAGTGATGGATGCACAGATACACTGCTTGATACAATTACAGATATCAGGGCCATGCGTCCGCCATATGACAGGACATATTTTATCTACTGGAAGTCAATTAGGAAGGTTCCTACTGTAAGTCAACAAGTAAAGAGCTTGAAAAATACAAGGAAACCCATAACTTTGCTTAATTTGTAGAATAATATTATTTTACTGAAGTCATAGCTTGTGTAATGCTTCCTCAGTAACAAACGTAGAGTGAAAACGTCTCAAGTTTTTACATCAGTTTCTTGGAGTCAAAAAGCCTCAAATTTTGTTATATTATGTTTCATCCCCACCCAAAAAAACTGTAGTTTTTTTTTGCTATTTTACACGACTCTCGCACTTTTAAGAAGTTAGAATATAAGACTAGCTTGGGTGTGCAATGAAGGATAAGCCAGATTTATGAATTGCAAAAAAAAAGGTGCAGAAAATGGAAGACACTCAGCAGGCGATGGTATATAGAGTGGAATATCAGCTCCAGGCCGAAGCGTTCCACCTAAAGATGATCCCGACCCATCAAACATTGTGCAGCACGTTAATAAGTTCAGTGCAAATAAGAATAATGCAAATAAGAATAATAGGGCGTAGATAATAGCGCCACACAGTGCCAGTGTAACGGTAATATTAGAGGTCGGATACAAACAGGAGGAACACATGTACTTCTCCCATCTAAATTAAGAAAGACAAGACCATGAGACGCAGCGGCTAATGGATCACGAAAGGTTAAATGTTGGGCTAAATAAGAGTCCGTCCCGTACGTCTCGCTGAGAACTGCAGCCTGGTATCATCAGATACTGAGAGCGAATGATGAAAGCAGAATGTTTATAGAGGTAAAGTCCGAGGGATTGTCTGCATTTGCTTCTACTGCCACCTAATGACACGAGCGCAGATCCGTGTAGGAGAGAAGATTCCAGGACTCTGTAAGATATTTATGATGAGATGAGATCCATATAACACGGAGGGCTCAGAAAATGTCACCTGGAGATTACAGAACGAAAGAAAAGATACAAAGATGATCTGTCTAGAATCCGCCCCATTGTAGTCTCCGCTCACTTACCAGCTCTATAGATACTCGCAAGACCGTCTGCGCATGCCACATCAGTATGCAGATATTGCCCCGTCTGTATATACCGCCCGTCTGTACATACCACATCAGTATGCAGATATTGCCCCGTCTGTATATACCGCCCGTCTGTACATACCACATCAGTATGCAGATATTGCCCCGTCTGCATATACCACATCAGTATGCAGATATTGCCCCGTCTGCATATACCGCCCCGTCTGTACATACCACATCAGTATGCAGATATTGCCCCGTCTGTACATACCACATCAGTATGCAGATATTGCCCTGTCTGCACATACCACATCAGTATGCAGATATTGCTCCGTCTGCATATACCACATCAGTATGCAGATATTGCCCCGTCTGTATATACCGCCCCGTCTGTATATACCACATCAGTATGCAGATATTGCCCCGTCTGTATATACCACATCAGTATGCAGATATTGCCCCGTCTGTATATACCACATCAGTATGCAGATATTGCCCCGTCTGTATATACCACATCAGTATGCAGATATTGCCCCGTCTGTATATACCACATCAGTATGCAGATATTGCCCCGTCTGCATATACCACATCAGTATGCAGATATTGCCCCGTCTGCGCATACCATATCAGTATGCAGATATTGCCCCGTCTGCATATACCACATCAGTATGCAGATATTGCCCCGTCTGTATATACCGCCCCGTCTGCACATACCACATCAGTATGCAGATATTGCCCCGTCTGCATATACCACATCAGTATGCAGATATTGCCCCGTCTGTATATACCACATCAGTATGCAGATATTGCCCCGTCTGTATATACCGCCCGTCTGTACATACCACATCAGTATGCAGATATTGCCCCGTCTGCATATACCACATCAGTATGCAGATATTGCCCCGTCTGCATATACCACATCAGTATGCAGATATTGCCCCGTCTGTATATACCGCCCGTCTGTACATACCACATCAGTATGCAGATATTGCCCCGTCTGTATATACCACATCAGTATGCAGATATTGCCCCGTCTGTATATACCGCCCGTCTGTACATACCACATCAGTATGCAGATATTGCCCCGTCTGTACATACCACATCAGTATGCAGATATTGCCCCGTCTGCATATACCGCCCCGTCTGCATATACCACATCAGTATGCAGATATTGCCCCGTCTGTATATACCGCCCCGTCTGCACATACCACATCAGTATGCAGATATTGCCCCGTCTGTATATACCGCCCCGTCTGCACATACCACATCAGTATGCAGATATTGCCCCGTCTGTATATACCGCCCCGTCTGCACATACCACATCAGTATGCAGATATTGCCCCGTCTGTATATACCGCCCGTCTGTACATACCACATCAGTATGCAGATATTGCCCCGTCTGCATATACCACATCAGTATGCAGATATTGCCCCGTCTGTATATACCGCCCGTCTGTACATACCACATCAGTATGCAGATATTGCCCCGTCTGTATATACCACATCAGTATGCAGATATTGCCCCGTCTGTATATACCGCCCGTCTGTACATACCACATCAGTATGCAGATATTGCCCCGTCTGTACATACCACATCAGTATGCAGATATTGCCCCGTCTGCATATACCGCCCCGTCTGCATATACCACATCAGTATGCAGATATTGCCCCGTCTGTATATACCGCCCGTCTGTACATACCATATCAGTATGCAGATATTGCCCCGTCTGTATATACCGCCCGTCTGTACATACCACATCAGTATGCAGATATTGCCCCGTCTGTATATACCACATCAGTATGCAGATATTGCCCCGTCTGTATATACCACATCAGTATGCAGATATTGCCCCGTCTGTATATACCACATCAGTATGCAGATATTGCCCCGTCTGTATATACCGCCCGGTTTGTACATACCACATCAGTATGCAGATATTGCCCCGTCTGCACATACCACATCAGTATGCAGATATTGCCCCGTCTGTATATACCGCCCTGTCTGCACATACCACATCAGTATGCAGATATTGCCCCGTCTGCATATACCGCCCCATCTGTGTATACCACATCAGTATGCAGATATTGCCCCGTCTGTATATACCGCCCCGTCTGCACATACCACATCAGTATGCAGATATTGCCCCGTCTGTATATACCGCCCCGTCTGTACATACCACATCAGTATGCAGATATTGCCCCGTCTGTATATACCGCCCGTCTGTACATACCACATCAGTATGCAGATATTGCCCCGTCTGTATATACCACATCAGTATGCAGATATTGCCCCGTCTGTATATACCGCCCCGTCTGTGCATACCACATCAGTATGCAGATATTGCCCCGTCTGTATATACCGCCCCGTCTGTGCATACCACATCAGTATGCAGATATTGCCCCGTCTGCATATACCACATCAGTATGCAGATATTGCCCCGTCTGTATATACCACATCAGTATGCAGATATTGCCCCGTCTGTATATACCACATCCGTATGCAGATATTGCCCCGTCTGTATATACCACATCAGTATGCAGATATTGCCCCGTCTGTATATACCACATCAGTATGCAGATATTGCCCCGTCTGTATATACCACATCCGTATGCAGATATTGCCCCGTCTGTATATACCACATCAGTATGCAGATATTGCCCCGTCTGTATATACCACATCCGTATGCAGATATTGCCCCGTCTGTATATACCACATCAGTATGCAGATATTGCCCCGTCTGCATATACCGCCCCGTTTGTACATACCACATCAGTATGCAGATATTGCCCCGTCTGCATATACCGCCCCGTCTGCACATACCACATCAGTATGCAGATATTGCCCCGTCTGCATATACCGCCCCGTCTGTGCATACCACATCAGTATGCAGATATTGCCCCGTCTGCATATACCGCCCCGTCTGCACATACCACATCAGTATGCAGATATTGCCCCGTCTGCATATACCGCCCCGTCTGCACATACCACATCAGTATGCAGATATTGCCCCGTCTGTATATACCGCCCCGTCTGCACATACCACATCAGTATGCAGATATTGCCCCGTCTGCATATACCGCCCCATCTGTGTATACCACATCAGTATGCAGATATTGCCCCGTCTGTATATACCACATCAGTATGCAGATATTGCCCCATCTGCATATACCGCCCGTCTGTACATACCACATCAGTATGCAGATATTGCCCCGTCTGTATATACCGCCCCGTCTGTGCATACCACATCAGTATGCAGATATTGCCCCGTCTGCATATACCGCCCCATCTGTGTATACCCCATCAGTATGCAGATATTGCCCCGTCTGCATATATCGCCCCATCTGCGCATACCACATCAGTATGCAGATATTGCCCCGTCTGCATATACCGCCCCATCTGCAAATACCGCCCCCATCTGCAGATATTGCCCCGTCTGTGGATATCGACCCCATCTGCAGATATCGGCCCCGTCTGTGGATATCGGCCCCGTCTGTGGATATCGGCCCCGTCTGTGGATATCGGCCCCGTCTGTGGATATCGGCCCCGTCTGTGGATATCGGCCCCATCTGCAGATATTTCCCCCGTCTGCAGATATTGGCCCCGTCTGTGGATATCGGCCCCGTCTGTGGATATCGGCCCCGTCTGTGGATATCGGCCCCGTCTGTGGATATCGGCCCCATCTGCAGATATTTCCCCCGTCTGCAGATATTGGCCCCGTCTGCAGATATCGGCCCCATCTGTGGATATCGGCCCCATCTGTGGATATCGGCCCCATCTGTAGATATCGGCCCCATCTGTGGATATCGACCCCATCTGCATATACTGCTCTGTCTGCATATACCGCCCCATCTGCAGATATCGGTCCCTTCTGTGAATATCGGCCCCATCTGTAGATATTGGCCCTGTCTGTGGATATCGGCTCCTTCTGTGGATATCGTCCCCTTCTGTGGTTATCGGCCCCGTCTGTGGATATCGGCCCCGTCTGTAGATATTGCCCAATCTGCAGATACCGCCCCCGTCTGCAGATATCAGCCCCATCTGTAGATATCGGCCCCTTCTGTGGATATCGGCCCCTTCTGTGGATATCGGCCCCTTCTGTGGATATCGGCCCCTTCTGTGGATATCGGCCCCATCTGTGGATATCGGCCCCGTCTGTGGATATCGACCCCATCTGCATATACTGCTCTGTCTGCATATACCGCCCCATCTGCAGATATCGGTCCCTTCTGTGAATATCGGCCCCATCTGTAGATATTGGCCCTGTCTGTGGATATCGGCTCCTTCTGTGGATATCGTCCTCTTCTGTAGATATCGGCCCCATCTGTGGATATCGACCCCATCTGCATATACTGCTCTGTCTGCATATACCGCCCCATCTGCAGATATCGGTCCCTTCTGTGAATATCGGCCCCATCTGTAGATATTGGCCCTGTCTGTGGATATCGGCTCCTTCTGTGGATATCGTCCTCTTCTGTGGATATCAGCCCCATCTGTGGATATTGGCCCCGTCTGTAGATATTGCCCAATCTGCAGATACCGCCCCCGTCTGCAGATATCAGCCCCATCTGTAGATATCGGCCCCTTCTGTGGATATCGGCCCCTTCTGTGGATATCGGCCCCTTCTGTGGATATCGGCCCCATCTGTGGATATCGACCCCGTCTGTGGATATCGGCCCCATCTGTAGATATCGGCCCCATCTGTGGATATCGGCCCCGTCTGTGGATATCGGCCCCTTCTGTGGATATCGGCCCCTTCTGTGGATATCGGCCCCGTCTGTGGATATCGGCCCCATCTGTGGATATCGACCCCGTCTGTGGATATCGGCCCCATCTGTAGATATCGGCCCCATCTGCAGATATCGGCCCCTTCTGTGAATATCGGCCCCATCTGTGGATATCGGCCCCATCTGTACATATCAGCCCTGTCTGTGGATATCGGCTCCTTCTGTGGATATCGTCCCCTTCTGTGGATATCAGCCCCATCTGTGGATATTGGCCCCGTCTGTAGATATTGCCCAATCTGCAGATACCGCCCCCGTCTGCAGATATCAGCCCCATCTGTAGATATCGGCCCCTTCTGTGGATATCGGCCCCGTCTGTGGATATCGGCCCCGTCTGTGGATATCGGCCCCATCTGTGGATATCGGCCCCATCTGCAGATATCGGCCCCATCTGCGGATATCGGCCCCGTCTGTGGATATCGGCCCCGTCTGTGGATATCGGCCCCGTCTGTGGATATCGGCCCCATCTGCAGATATTGCCCCCGTCTGCAGATATTGGCCCCGTCTGTGGATATCGGCCCCATCTGTGGATATTGCCCCCGTCTGCAGATATCGGCCCCATCTGTGGATATCGGCCCCATCTGTGGATATCGGCCCCATCTGTGGATATCGGCCCCATCTGCAGATATCGGCCCCATCTGCGGATATCGGCCCCGTCTGTGGATATCGGCCCCGTCTGTGGATATCGGCCCCATCTGCAGATATTTCCCCCGTCTGCAGATATTGGCCCCGTCTGCAGATATCGGCCCCATCTGTGGATATCGGCCCCATCTGTGGATATCGGCCCCATCTGTAGATATCGGCCCCATCTGTGGATATCGACCCCATCTGCATATACTGCTCTGTCTGCATATACCGCCCCATCTGCAGATATCGGTCCCTTCTGTGAATATCGGCCCCATCTGTGGATATCGGCCCCATCTGTGGATATCGGCCCCATCTGTAGATATCGGCCCCATCTGTGGATATCGACCCCATCTGCATATACTGCTCTGTCTGCATATACCGCCCCATCTGCAGATATCGGCTCCTTCTGTGGATATCGTCCCCTTCTGTGGTTATCGGCCCCGTCTGTGGATATCGGCCCCGTCTGTAGATATTGCCCAATCTGCAGATACCGCCCCCGTCTGCAGATATCAGCCCCATCTGTAGATATCGGCCCCTTCTGTGGATATCGGCCCCTTCTGTGGATATCGGCCCCGTCTGTGGATATCGGCCCCATCTGTGGATATCGACCCCGTCTGTGGATATCGGCCCCATCTGTAGATATCGGCCCCATCTGTGGATATCGGCCCCGTCTGTGGATATCGACCCCATCTGCATATACTGCTCTGTCTGCATATACTGCCCCATCTGCAGATATCGGTCCCTTCTGTGAATATCGGCCCCATCTGTAGATATTGGCCCCATCTGTGGATATCGGCCCCGTCTGTGGATATCGGCCCCTTCTGTGGATATCGGCCCCTTCTGTGGATATCGGTCCCTTCTGTGAATATCGGCCCCATCTGTGGATATCGGCCCCGTCTGTGGATATCGGCCCTGTCTGTGGATATCGGCCCCATCTGTGGATATCGACCCCGTCTGTGGATATCGGCCCCGTCTGTGGATATCGGCCCCATCTGTAGATATCGGCCCCATCTGCAGATATCGGCCCCTTCTGTGAATATCGGCCCCATCTGTGGATATCGGCCCCATCTGTACATATCAGCCCTGTCTGTGGATATCGGCCCCATCTGTAGATATCGGCCCCATCTGTGGATATTGGCCCCATCTGTAGATATCGGCCCCATCTGTGGATATCGGCCCCATCTGTAGATATCGGCCCCATCTGTAGATATCGGCCCCATCTGTAGATATCGGCCCCATCTGTAGATATCGGCCCCATCTGTAGATATCGGCCCCATCTGCAGATATCGGCCCCATCTGCGGATATCTGCCCCATCTGTAGATATCGGCCCCATCTGTAGATATCGGCCCCATCTGTAGATATCAGCCCCATCTGTGGATATCGGCCCCATCTGTAGATATCGGCCCCATCTGTAGATATCGGCCCCATCTGTAGATATCGGCCCCGTCTGCAGATATTGCCCCCCGTCTGCAGATATTGCCCCCGTCTGCAGATATTGCCCCGTCTGCGGATTCCATTCCTGTTTGTTCTCTTGAGTTGAGGTTATCCATTCAATTAAATCTTGTTGTGCCTCCATCTTTGTGACAGTCATTTGGGGAAGAGGTGAAGGCTGACAAATGAGTAACTTACTGGTCGACCTTGTTAGGCAAGAACTTCACTGGTCTGAATTGAGCCCAAGTGAATTCAATCCTCACTAGTGACCAGTGAAAATGCACAAAGGATGTGCAAAGAATCCGCCGCTGTTCCCGGGGCTGCGGCCCTTCATTCTCAGGATGGGTGAAGGCTGCAGACTTCGGCCACCATCGATCATAAAGTGGTGGTCTTTCACTGTATAAGAGGGGTAGAGCCCCGTTCACACACTGCCATGTCTCGTGTCCTCATACTTTCGCTCATCTTGTGTTTTCATTATTTTATGCTTCTCGTTATGTCGTTGTGATTGTTTTGCAGCTGAATGTGAAGTGGATCTGAAGGAAATTGTAACCTTTGATGGGAGAACCCTGGGCTGCTCGGTGTCCCCTTCACATTGCTACACGGTGATCGCGCAGGACTGCACCGATAAATTAAGATTCCTGATCGCCATGAAAAAAACTGGTCAAGGATTTTCCAACTTTGAAATGAATGTCAAGCTGGGCTCCTAGTAAGTTCTCCTGATGAACAAGGAAAGGGTTATTCTGACCATCTACGCTGTAGAACAACACTTTGTAACCCACGTTGCCTCCTTCATTATCAGGGGTCTGTGTGCAGATATCAGCAGACGCTTCAAAGCTGTTTGAACCCTTAGAGCATTACCACACAGCTATACGCGGTACTGCATCTCAGATCACATTCACTTCCAGAGGAGCTGAGCTGTAATACACATTTTAAAAGGAATCTGTCAGCAGGTTTTTCAATGTTATCTGAGGACAGCACGAGGTAGGAACTGAGACACAGATTTCAGAGATGTGTCATTTATTATGCTGTGTGCTATTTACTTACAATGAAGGATTTAGCTGCAGGAAATTATCACTGCCTGGACTATAGGGCATGTGAGTCCCAGTCCAATCATGCCCCCTCCTGTTATAAACAGCTCATTGTCAATAGACAATGTTCATAAAGAGCCTGGTGGGCTGGGGTCAGATGTGGTATGGGCAGGGTCAGCTGTGGTGTGGGTGGAGTCAGCTCTGATGTTCCTGTGGTCAGCTGTGGTGTGGGGGGATCAGTTGTGATGTGACGTGGGGTCAACTGTGGTGTGGGTGGAGTCATCTGTGGTGTGGGCGGAGTCAGATGTGGGGTGAGTAGTCAGCTGTGGGGTAGGGGGGTCAGCTGTGGTGTGGGTGGAGTCAGCTGTGGTGTGGGTGGAGTCATCTATGGTGTGGGCGGAGTCAGATGTAGGGTGAGTAGTCAGCTGTGGGGTAGGGGGGTCAACTGTGGTGTGGGTGGAGTCAGCTGTGGTGTGGGTGGAGTCATCTGTGGTGTGGGCGGAGTCAGATGTGGGGTAAGTAGTCAGCTGTGGGGTAGGGAGGTCAGCTGTGGTGTGGGTGGAGTCAGATGTGGGCAGTGTCAGCTGTGCGGTCGGGGGGTCAGCTGTGGTGTAGAGGGGTCAGCTGGGGTGTGGGCGGGTTCATCTGTGGTGTGGGTGGGGTCAGCTGTGGTGTGGGTGGGGTCAGCTGTTGCATGGGCGGGGTCCGCTGTGGTGTGGATGGGGTCAGCTCTGGTGTGCCTGTGGTGTGGGAAGAGTCAGCTGTGGTGTCAGCGGGGTTAACCTTCTCAGCTCTGCCATATCTAAAAACTCTGCTTATGTCACAACTACTGCACCCAGAAAACTAAATGACACAACACTGGAATCAGGGTCTCTGCCCTTATATCATGGTGATCTCAAATGAGGTAGCAAAAAACTGCTGACAGATTCCCTTAAAATAAAATAAACAATTTTGTTTTACCATAAACATTAGGTTAGTACCAGGGGAAAGGACTGGTCAGGTAAATGTTAACCTTTGAATTAAAATTAGCTTTTTTATACCATAAAAATAAATAAATTAAATTAAAAGCACAATGGCAGATTTGCTGCTTTTTGTTGGTTGTTTTTTTTTGCACCCTAGAAATATGTAAAAAAAAATAAAAAATAAAAATAAATTATATGTGCTTTTTAATAATGCTTATAAAAGTGCAGCACAAACTATAAAAACACGGTAAAAAAAAAACACAAAACAAAAACATTCTAAAAACGAAAAACTGTAGCTGCTATTTTTTTTAAAATTCAATGATAAAGTACGCGTACACCAAAACGGTGACATTTAAAAATACAACTGTTCCTTCAAAACAAGCCCTGACATGGCTACACTGACAGAGAAAAAGAAAATATCAAAGCATAAAATGAGAATTAAAGGGGGTTAATAGCAGAATTTCACCCCCCAAGCTATTTACATGGGCATGTAGCTCTTTCAAAGACAAGTCCAGCGATAAGTTTACATGGCCGGTCCTTTCTTCTGGTACCAAGAATTCAGTGATATATGCAAATGATGCTAAAGAGCTATGGTAGATCTGAAGCCTCTGTCAGCCCAGCTCTATTCCGCATCTGACCCGGCCTCCTACTGCTCTTTTTCCTGACATCCCAGCATAGAGGCTGTCAGTAAAGAAGGAAGAGGCGGCGCTGGGCAGGGAATAGATCTGGGCTGACAGAGGCTTCAGACCTACTATAGCCCCTCAGCCTCATTTACATATTAATGAAAACCCTGATTTCTCAGTAATGGAGGATCGGACTGACCATGTGAAGGTATTGCTGGACTTGTCTTCTGGCGTATGAAAACCTGCTGACAGATTCCCTTTAAAAAAAGTCACATAAATTATTTCTAGAGAAGATCAAATCCATTTGATGTTAATTTGTGTTGAATTTTTAGAAATTCACTAATCCCGACAAATTTGAAAACTTTTGTGAATGAATCGCCTAAATTGGCCCTCACCATTTTGTATCAGCCAGAGAAGGCTCCTTTAACCTCAGACATGGCCGGACAGGCTTCCTCATAATTCCTTGCAGCTATCACGTCACAAGGACAACAGCCAATCAGAAGGGACTATCATAGCCACTATAAAAGCTGAGGCAGGGAATGCAGCAGCCAATGTATGGTGAATCTTGATAGTAAGAGGACGTCACAGCTCATGGCTGTAGAGATAGAGATAAAGCCATAATACACTGAAGAAACTGTACAGATAGTGTGTGACAGCGCAGCCGGGAAGAGGATCAGTGGGTAAGGAATAAGGAATAGCGCTGTACGTGTCTTTTCAGGGCACCTGGAGGCTTTGAAGTATTTTTGATTAGCAGAGAATGTAATTTCTTGGGGAAAATCATCGAGGCTAACGTGTTTAAACTTCAGAACCTTTGTTCTCTCCCATTATGGCAGCGAATGCGTCGCTCCTTGTTGGGTTCCTCGTCGCTGAGGGTTTGTGCTTTTCCCGTAGACCCCGGAGTATAGAGAGTAGTCCCCTTTACATCGGTGGATGAATCTGCTTTTCTCTGCGGCTAATGCTCTGCTTTGTATCTTTTCTCAGTGATATTATTATCTATTCCGACAATCCTGAAGAATTCCGCGTTTTGCTGAACGGAATGTGGCTGCTATTAAAGAATGACACGTATACAAATGAACAAGGTACATTAATGCCGGGGTCACGACGACAGCAGAGTTTAGCCCCGACGGCGCTGCACGCAAAGGCGGCAGATCGAATCACTGAGCAGCAATATCGCCATCAAAGTGGAGGACCATCACGGTGACACCACCATTTCATCTCGTGAAACATTCATTGTGTCTCTCACTGCTAACTTTTCTCTTCTGTGAATTCTCGAAATGGAAGAGTGGCTGAATGGTGAGGCTGCGGACTTACATTACCGCCATACTGCCAGCGTCAGACACTGCATCAAGTGTGCAGTAAGCGTTTTCTTTGCCACATGGGTGGACCACCCTAAGCCTCCGGTGGAGTGAGCATGTGCAACACGTACCACTATAGATTGGGAATGGAGCAGTGGTCGCACATGCTCACTACCACTACACTCCAACGGGGGCTTCGAGTCCCCTCTTCTCGGGATCGGTGTGGATCTCAACAACCAATGGATAGGGGAAAATAGAGATGAGCACGTTAATTCATAGGAGTCAGGTCCAGCCACCACATCAGGGTCTATGGCCACTGGATGAAAGTCCTACCTGCCGGCATCCCCAGCACCTCTGTCACCTGCCTCACACCTCAATGATGGCGCCACGTAGGGTTTACAAATCAGAAAAAGCATCAGGGATTCTAGCAGACGATTCGCGAGGTTCCTGTACGGCAGCCATGAACTTCTGACTCTTGGACCTGGGTTCTCTGAATTAATTTGCTCATCTCTATTTGTATGGAATCAGCCCTCTAAAACTGAATAGCACAAGCTGTAACGTTACTTTGCCGCCACCATTGCCAAGATATGAGCCGGTGCACCGCTCTGTGCTCGCGTTCATGTACGAGCTGAGCTCTTCTGCCTCCTGACCTCTGCCTTGCTGACAATATATAGCGATCAGTGGGGGTCTCGGAGCGCTGTTCTTGGGATCATTTGGGGGACAAACATAATGAAACTGTGAATACAGCGTATAATCCATAAATCTAGGGACATTTCCATTTGCCTCTGTTCTCATCAATGTCACGGTCACAACACGTTATTTGGTGATCGGACTGACCGCTACAGTCGGGTCCGCCCTGATCATGCACACATTCACTAAAGGATGAGGAAAGTGAGCTTTTATTGGAACCAACCTCAGTATAACAGAAATCGTACATGTTTCAGATTGTATCAGAATTCACAAGAACGCAACAACCGTGACCGTAAAAGCACCGAAGAACGGCGTGGAGCTGGTAGCCTTCAATGGACAAACAGCCAAAGTAAGTAACACCGAAATCCAGCGGCCGGTTAGGTTCAGGACATGACTTTATGTAGCCAGTGACTGCAGTCTTCGCAACTTTGTATCAGGTCATTATTTTTTCTTTTTTACTTTGTTGCTTTGTTAAATACTAACCGATCTTATACAAGTGGAGATGCATGGAGGTCATGAGATCGTATGGAGGGTATGAGATCGTATGGAGGGCATGAGATCGTATGGAGGACATGAGATCGTATGGAGGACATGAGATCGTATGGAGGACATGAGATCGTATGGAGGACATGAGATCGTATGGAGGACATGAGATCGTATGGAGGACATGAGATCGTATGGAGGACATGAGACATTATGGAGGACATGAGATCGTATGGAGGACATGAGATCGTATGGAAGACATGAGATCGTATGGAGGACACGAGATCGTATGGAGGGCATGAGATCATATGGAGGGCATGAGATTGTATGGAGGACATGAGATCGTATGGAGGACATGAGATCGTATGGAAGACATGAGATCGTATGGAGGACATGAGATCGTATGGAGGGCATGAGATCATATGGAGGACATGAGATTGTATGGAGGACATGACATCATATAGAGGACATGAGATCATATGGAGGGCAGGAGATCATATGGAGGACATGAGATCATATGGAGGACATGAGATCATATGGAGGACATGAGATCATATGGAGGACATGAGATCGTATGGAGGACATGAGATTGTATGGAGGACATGAGATCATATGGAGGGCATGAGATCGTATGGAGGACATGAGATTGTATGGAGGACATGAGATCATATGGAGGGCATGAGATCATATGGAGGGCATGAGATCATATGGAGGGCATGAGATCGTATGGAGTGTTGGCATATGCAACAGATTGGGACTTATTATAAGTGAAAGGAGGACTTTATACTAACCAGACAGCAGATGGCGATAGTGTGTAAAGTAATATACTTGCTGTAATGTGGGGAGGGAAGCTCTCAGTGGTTGGTTGTTTTTCTTTCTTTCGGTTTTGCTTTTCTTCATGAATGTGTTGTTTTCAGTGCACGGACTGTGTGACACTGAATTGTATCTCATGTTTATCCAGTATGAACTAAATACTGTTTACTCATGATATCTTGCTGATTGAAGCTTTCCTAAGGGTACCGTCACACTATACGATTTACCTACGATCACGACCAGCGATATGACCTGGCCGTGATCGTAGGTAAATCGTAGTGTGGTCGCTGGAGAGCTGTCACACAGACAGCTCTCCAGCGACCAACGATGCCGAGGTCCCTGGGTAACCAGGGTAAACATCGGGTAACTAAGCGCAGGACCGCGCTTAGTTACCCGATGTTTACCCTGGTTACAAGCGTTAAACTAAAAAAAAAAAAACAGCACATACTTACATTCTGGTGTCCGTCAGGTCCCTTGCAGTCTGGTTCCCGCACTCAGTGACTGCCGGCCGTAGAGTGAAAGTGAAAGCACAGCCGCTGTGCTCTGCTTTCACTTTACGGCCGGCAGTCACAGTGCGGGAAGCAGACGGCAAGGGACCTGACGGACACCAGAATGTAAGTATGTGCTGTTTTTTTTTTTTTAGTTTAACGCTTGTAACCAGGGTAAACATCGGGTAACTAAGCGCGGTCCTGCGCTTAGTTACCCGATGTTTACCCTGGTTACAAGCGAACGCATCGCTGGATCGCATCGCTAGATCGGTGTCACACACACCGATCTAGCGATGACAGCGGGAGATCCAGCGATGAAAGAAAGTTCTAAACGATCTGCTACGACGTACGATTCTCAGCAGGATCCCTGATCGCTGCTGCGTGTCAGACACAGCGATATCGTAACGATATCGCTGGAACGTCACGAATCGTACCGTCGTAGCGATTGAAATGTTATAGTGTGACGGTACCCTAAGTACAGCGGTGACTGCAAGAAGACGCACTCTGCAACAGGTTATGGGCCCAGGCACCTCAGATAACTCCAGATAATCCCAGATAACCCCAGACATCCCAGGCACCCCAGACACTACAGGTCTGCACTACAAGCTCAGGCAGAAGGATCCTGGTTTATAGCCCAGATAACGGAGCACACAGATAAGCTCTGTAAACAGAAGGAACTAAATCCAGATACAGAGTGACAGAGGAATTCAGCATCCCAGGAGCTGGATATAATTGCAGAGAATTCACAGGACATACAGGAGAATATCTTCAGTACAACTCTCTAAACAAGTAAGACTATATAAAGATGATGAGTAACACAGATGTGATGAATAACACAGTTATGGAAATTCAAAGTAGAGATGTTGTTATCTAAGGATGATCTATGGGAAGTAATTGTTACAGCAAGACCAGATCAAGATAATCAGACATGGGATAAGAAGGATATACAAGCGAGAGCCACCATTAGCTTATTAGTGGATGATGCTCAATTAATACATATAAGAAATGAAGAAACAGCTAAGGGAATGTGGGAAGCATTAAGAAAACTGTATGAAAGACCTAGCTTGAATCACAAGTTGTTTTTATTAAGAAAGCTGTACAGTATGAGATTGAGTGCAAATGACGATATGCAGAAGCACATATTCTCAATGATGGAAGTGATTTCACAGCTAAGATCTATTGGTGAAGATATTAAAGAAAGTCATGTAGCAGCTATATTGTTGTGCAGTTTACCAGATTCATATACAGCCTTGATAAATGCCCTTGAGACGAGACCAGAAACTGACATTACATTAGATTTTGTGAAAACAAGACTAATAGATGAATATCAGAGAAGAAAAGAACAAAGAAATGATTCTTCTAGTGAAAAGGACAGTGAAAACGCTCTTAAAGCTACAGAATTCCAAAAACCCTATAATAAAGAGACAAGAGAATGCTTCAGATGTAAGAAAAAAGGTCATTTAAAGAAAGACTGTACCATATGGAAAGCAGAACAACAAAAATTACAACATAAAAAGCATACAGAGAAAGTAAAAAACACAATCTCCGATTCATGTGAGAATAATTGGAATGGCACATTTAAAGTAACAGACAAGAAATCATCACTTGGTTGGTTTATTGATTCAGGAGCAACGAGTCATATGACAAGTGACAAGAATTTCTTTACTGATCTTGATTTAGATAAGTAAGAAGCCATTTATCTCGCAGATGGAAGCAAAATAACCGCAGAAGGTATCGGACAAGGTATGCTAAATTGTTCAAACAAGTTCGGACAAGATTCAAAGATACTTGTACAAGATGTGTTGTATGTTCCAAACTTGGAAGGCGGATTATTATCTGTGAAACGTTTAACAGCAAAAGGACTTACAGTGAAATTCAAAGACAATGAGTGTGCAATTATTGCAGGAAACAAGGTGATAACCAAAGTCAAGGCAGATGAACAATTATATAATTTTGACACACCAAAGGAACAGATGAAGGTATGTACACATGATCACAAAAACTGTATTCACATGTGGCATAGACGTCTAGGACATAGACACCCTGACAGTATAAGGGAACTACAGAGAAAAGAATTGACAAAAGATTTAAAGATATCAGATTGCTCAATTACCATAAGATGTGATTGTTGTATAAAATCCAAAGCCACAAGGATATCTATTCCAAAAGAAAGTGAGATGAAAAGCGAAAGACCATTTGATTTGGTGCATACTGACGTATGTGGACCCATGAAAGTGACTACATCAGGAGGCAATAGATACATGTTGACTTTTATAGACGATTACTCAAGATACACAGTCACATACTTAATTAAAAACAAAAGTGAAGTTTTTGATAAACTTGTAGACTATGTAACAAGATCAAGTAACAAATTTAAAAGGAAGCCAATTGTCATCAGAAGTGATAATGGAGGTGAATTTACAAGTCACAGAATAGAAGACTACTTAAGACAAAATGGGATAGAACACCAGAAAACGGTTCCATACACACCTGAACAAAATGGAGTAGCAGAAAGGAAAAACAGAACTCTAACAGAGATGATAAGATGTATGCTGACGGATTCCAAACTACCAGAGAAATATTGGGGTGAGGCAGCAACGACAGCTACTTATCTACAGAACAGACTTTTTTCCAGAAAACTGACGAAAACTCCATATGAACTGTGGCAAGGTATGAAACCAAGTGTCAATCATTTAAAAGTTTTTGGATGTAAAGTTTTCATATTCATTCCAACAGAAAAACGTTCCAAACTTCAAAACAGATCCATGGAAGGAATATTTGTTGGATATAGTGAAAATTGCAAAGGATACAGAATCCTAGATCCCAAAACAGACAGAGTTACGGTGAGTAACAGTGTGACATTCATTGAAGATTTGAATGAAGATATTATGATTTCAGTTGAAACAAAAAATGAGAAAACCAATAATGACACAACTGAAGAAATATCTGATGAGAAAGAAGTAGAAATTAATGAAGAACAAAATACTGAAAGTGAAGAATCACAACTACAAACAGACACAGAACCAAGACGTTCAATGAGAGAGAACAAAAGAAAACCACCAAAACGTCTCTCATACAAGACAAGCACAAGAAAAATCTATGAGCCTACTTCTTGGGAAGAAATATCTAAACTGCCTGTTGGAGAAGACTATAATGAGACATTTGCTCCAGTTGTCAAACACACTATCTTCAACAGAAGCAGAATATGTTGCCGCAGCACACGCGAGTCAAGAAGTACTGTGGTTAAGACAATTGTTGACAGAATTAGGACAACCACAGTTGGCACCAATAAAACTAAAAGAGGACAATCAAGGATGTCTTGTTCTTGCTCAGATGGAAAGAGTCAATCCAAGAACCAAACATATTGATGTGAAATATCATTTCTTGAGAGATCATGAGGAACAAGGAGTCTTGAAGTTAGAGTACTGTCCTACTGAAGAAATGACAGCAGACATTTTCACGAAGGCGTTGAATGCTGATAAACATCAGAGACTAATAAAAAAGTTGGGTTTGATTGAATAAGTCCTTACTGTTGAGAAAGGGTGTTGGCATATGCAACAGATTGGGACTTATTATAAGTAAAAGGAGGACTTTATACTAACCAGACAGCAGATGGCGATAGTGTGTAAAGTAATATACTTGCTGTAATGTGGGGAGGGAAGCTCTCAGTGGTTGGTTGCTTTTCTTTCTTTCGGTTTTGCTTTTCTTCATGAATGTGTTGTCTTCAGTGCACGGACTGTGTGACACTGAATTGTATCTCATGTTTATCCAGTATGAAGTAAATACTGTTTACTCAAGATATCTTGCTGATTGAAGCTTTCCTAAGCACAGCGGTGACTGCAAGAAGACGCACTCTGCAACATGGAGGACATGAGATCGTATGGAGGACATGAGATCATATGGAGGACATGAGATCATATGGAGGACATGAGATTGTATGGAGGGCAGGAGATCATATGGAGGGGATGAGATCATATGGAGGGCATGAGATCATATGGAGGGCATGAGATCATATGGAAGACATGAGATCGTATGGAGGACATGAGATCGTATGGAGGACATGAGATCATATGGAGGACATGAGATCATATGGAGGACATGAGATCATATGGAGGGGATGAGATCATATGGAGGGCATGAGATCATATGGAGGGCATGAGATCATATGGAAGACATGAGATCGTATGGAGGACATGAGATCGTATGGAGGACATGAGATCATATGGAGGACATGAGATCGTATGGAGGACATGAGATCGTATGGAGGGCATGAGATCGTATGGAGGACATGAGATCATATGGAGGGCATGATATCATATGGAGGGCATGAGATTGTATGGAGGACATGAGATCATATGGAGGACATGAGATCATATGGAGGACATGAGATTGTATGGAGGGCAGGAGATCATATGGAGGACATGAGATCATATGGAGGACATGAGATCGTATGGAGGGCATGAGATCGTATGGAGGGCATGATATCATATGGAGGGCATGATATCATATGGAGGACATGAGATTGTATGGAGGACATGAGATCATATAGAGGACATGAGATCACATGGAGGACATGAGATCATATGGAGGGCAAGAGATCATATGGAGGGCATGACATTGTATGGAAGGCATGAGATCGTATGGAGGGCATGAGATCATATGGAGGGCATGAGATCATATGGAGGGCATGAGATCATATGGAGGGCATGAGATCATATGGAGGGCAGGAGATCATATGGAAGGCATGAGATCATATGGAAGGCATGAGATCATATGGAGGACATGAGATCATATGGAGGGCATGAGATCATATGGAGGGCATGAGATCATATGGAGGGCATGAGATCATATGGAGGGCATGAGATCGTATGGAGGGCATAAGATTATATGGAGGGCAGGAGATCATATGGAGGGCAGGAGATCAGATGGAGGGCATGAGATCAGATGGAGGGCATGAGATCATATGGAGGGCATGAGATCGTATGAAAGGCATAAGATTATATGGAGGGCAGGAGATCATATGGAGGGCAGGAGATCGTATGGAGGACATGAGATCGTATGGAGGGCATGATATCATATGGAGGGCATGAGATCGTATGGAGGACATGAGATCATATGGAGGGCATGAGATCATATGGATGGCATGATATCATATGGAGGGCAGGAGATCATATGGAGGGCAGGAGATCATATGGAGGGCATGAGATCGTATGGAGGGCATGAGATTATATGGAGGGGATGAGATCATATGGAGGGCATGAGATCATATGGAAGGTATGAGATCATATGGAGGACATGAGATCATATGGAGGACATGAGATCATATGGAGGGCATGAGATCATATGGAGGGCAGGAGATCATATGGAGGGCATGAGATCATGTGGAGGGCATGAGATCATATGGAGGGCATGAGATCATATGGAGGGCATGAGATCTTATGGAGGGCATGAGATCATATGGAGGGCATGAGATCATATGGAGGACATGAGATCGTATGGAGGGCATGAGATTGTATGGAGGACATGAGATCCTATGGAGGACATGAGATTGTATGGAGGGCATGAGATCATATGGAGGACATGAGATCATATGGACGGCAGGAGATCATATGGAGGACATGAGATCATATGGAGGGCAGGAGATCATATGGAGGACATGAGATCATATGGAGGGCATGAGATCAGATGGAGGGCATGAGATCATACGGAGGGCATGAGATCGTATGGAAGGCATAAGATTATATGGAGGGCAGGAGATCATATGGAGGGCAGGAGATCGTATGGAGGACATGAGATCGTATGGAGGGCATGATATCATATGGAGGGCATGAGATCGTATGGAGGACATGAGATCATATGAAGGGCATGAGATCATATGGATGGCATGATATCATATGGAGGGCAGGAGATCATATGGAGGGCAGGAGATCATATGGAGGGCATGAGATCGTATGGAGGGCATGAGATCATATGGAGGGGATGAGATCATATGGAGGGCATGAGATCATATGGAAGGTATGAGATCATATGGAGGACATGAGATCATATGGAGGACATGAGATCATATGGAGGGCATGAGATCATATGGAGGGCAGGAGATCATATGGAGGGCATGAGATCATGTGGAGGGCATGAGATCATATGGAGGGCATGAGATCATATGGAGGGCATGAGATCTTATGGAGGGCATGAGATCATATGGAGGGCATGAGATCATATGGAGGACATGAGATCGTATGGAGGGCATGAGATTGTATGGAGGACATGAGATCGTATGGAGGACATGAGATTGTATGGAGGGCATGAGATCATATGGAGGACATGAGATTGTATGGAGGGCATGAGATCATATGGAGGACATGAGATCATATGGACGGCAGGAGATCATATGGAGGACATGAGATCATATGGAGGGCAGGAGATCATATGGAGGACATGAGATCATATGGAGGACATGAGATCATATGGAGGGCAGGAGATCATATGGAGGACATGAGATCATATGGAGGGCATGAGATCATATGGAGGGCAGGAGATCATATGGAGGACATGAGATCATATGGAGGACATGAGATCATATGGAGGGCAGGAGATCATATGGAGGACATGAGATCATATGGAGGACATGAGATCATATGGAGGGCAGGAGATCATATGGAGGGCATGAGATTGTATGGAGGGCAGGAGATCATATGGAGGACATGAGATCATATGGAGGGCATGAGATTGTATGGAGGACATGAGATCAGTCCAGAGCTACTTGATGGCCGTTTCTCTACAGCAATGAGAGAATCTTATTCATAGATCAAAAGTGAAAACTAGCTTAATGATATTAGGGATACATCCCAATAGCGCCGGATGTTTCTGATTGTGTTCCTTATAATTCGATCCTGTTTTAGGTGCAGATTTCGCCGCTGATGCACGGCAGGACTTGTGGCCTTTGTGGGAATGCCGACCACTGTAAGATGAATGATTTCCAAAAGCCGAACCGTGAAACGGCCAGGAGCTGTAACGGTCTGGTTCATTCATGGACCGTGCCAGGGAACACATGTGGATCAAGTAAGACTGACCACGGGAGAGGTTCATTGTACATAGGACAACATTATATTTCACTGTATGACTGAGCAGCAGCACTCAATGTCAAGCAGCAGCCGCAAAAGCAAACAAGATTTTAGGGTGTATAAAAAGAGAGATAAAATCCCGCGATCCCAACGTATTATTACCCCTTTATAAATCACTGGTAAGGCCACATCTAGCATATGGGATCCGGTTTTGGTTTCCACATTTTAAAAATGCCACACTGCGTTTACTGCTCTGGGCCCTGGCACCATCGACCTCTCTGGCATCATCGAGTCGCCTGTCATAGCAGTTACTTATGCCATTGGCAAAGGAATATTTTCTAGCGCTGCAGCATACGTGCGGGTAGATTCACGTGCTCTGACCACGTACATAAAGCCTCCTTATAAATGTCATGAGTAGGTAAAATCCACCAGAAATAATAATTATTTAGAGAGGGGAAATAACAAAAATGTCAAACCTGATCCCATCCATAAAACATGGATAACATTTCATACTTATCCCCCGCGCTCATATTTTATTGTCTCGCAGGTTGTGCACTCGGCCGGCAATATATTATGTTGGAAAATGAGCGCATCGAGGAACGTCAGTCAACTTGTTATTCGGTGGAGCCGGTATTAAAGTGTGTGGAAGGATGTCATCCAGCAACAACAATGCCAATTACTGTCGCGTTTCACTGCCTTCCTGGAGGTACAGAGTGCGCGATGTCACCATTACTGTATAACATAGAGCGCCTGTAGTAGATGGCTGCATTCACAGCTCCGCTAGCTTCAGAGCTGACATCACTTAGCATTCCTGGTGGATATAAATCTCAAAGAGCTGCGCCGGCCCCCCATCATAGCTAACACAGTACCCCATAAAGAGCTTGTCCCAGAACTGTCAGAATAAGCCATTCATGTACACAATGTACACATGGTACAGCCAACTACTGCACCAAGTCACTGAGAGCTGCAGTGCCTCCATAACAGACACACAGTGCCTCCATAACCCAGATACAGAGTGCCTCCATAACAGATACAAAGTGCCTTCGTAACATAGATACAGAGTGCCTCCATAACAGATACAAAGTGCCTCCATAACAGATACAGAGTGCCTCCATAACAGATACAGAGTGCCTCCATAACCCAGATACAGAGTGCCTCCATAACAGATACAAAGTGCCTCCGTAACATAGATACACAGTGCCTCCATAACAGATACACAGTGCCTCCATAACCCAGATACAGAGTGCCTCCATAACAGATACACAGTGCCTCCGTAACAGATACAGAGTGCCTCCATAACAGATACAAAGTGCCTCCATAACAGATACAAAGTGCCTCCATAACAGATACAGAGTGCCTCCATAGCAGATACAAAGTGCCTCCATAACAGATACAGAGTGCCTCCATAACAGATACAAAGTGCCTCCATAACAGATACAGAGTGCCTCCATAACAGATACAAAGTGCCTCCATAACATAGATACAAAGTGCCTCCATAACAGATACAGAGTGCCTCCATAACATATACAAAGTGCCTCCATAACACAGATACAGAGTGCCTACATAACAGATACACAACACCTACATAACATAGATACACAGTGTCTCCATAACATTGCATAAGGTGGCTGCCGGACAGATAGTTGGGAGGTATGTATCACAGAGGTGGTTGTCTTCTGTGATGTAAACCTGGAGTAATTCTGTAGTGCACAACACTGCACATAGTAGTAAGAGGATTGTTTGTGCATCCAGGCTAGGTTTACGGGCATCTGGAGAGATGGGCGTGTGTGGCTGCCCACATCCTCCATCCCTGTGGTTCACATTGTAAAATGGGGGCTGTTTGTATCACACATGGTCTGTGTGTAATGGTAAGAAGACTTCCTGTGTGATGTCTCCAGCCTGAGCCGGTATACAGGATGACAATAATACAGTGCCTCATAACAGATATACAGTGCCTCCATAACACAGATATACAGTGCCTCCATAACACAGACATACAGTGCCTCCATAACACAGACATACAGTGCCTCCATAACACAGATATACAGTGCCTCCATAACACAGATATACAGTGCCTCCATAACACAGATATACAGTGCCTCCATAACACAGATACACAGTGCCTCATAACAGATGCACAGTGCCTCATAACACAAATATACAGTGCCTCCATAACACAGATATACAGTGCCTCATAACAGATGCACAGTGCCCCATAATACAGATAAAACTCTGTGCAGCAGAACAAGGAGAGCCTCAGTACTCCGCATTGTTAGCGTGCACCCCTGGAGGGGCCGCTCCACCGGTGGGATTCAGCTCTATATATCAGTGATTGTATTATTTTCCCATACGAGGGAATAGAGATGGAGGAGTTTAATGTATGTGCCGGGGTATTCAAGTGTGAAAACTGGGACACAAGTACAGAACAGGGAGCCTGCAGTGATTCATGGCCGCAGCTGGGGTGCGAGTATACATTTACATATCTTAAGGGAAAAGTAGCATAAAAAAGGTAATTAATAAAAAGATATATAAAAAAATGGACTGCATTTCCAAATAAATATCAATAACCCTATTTCGGAATGGCTGCCTGTACATTGTCCATGATGGGATCTGCTCGCACAGTAATGTGCTCGGTGCCAGCAGCGATTTGTCTCACTAACCCTCATATACTAAATATATTCCCTCTAAGCCTCTCCTGAGCCAAGAGAATAAGGTCAGCTGTCACCGGGGATTATCGATCCCTCTGATAGCTCCTGCTGTCGCTCCACACCGGCTATAGATTATTAATATTTGTGCTGTTTTGGCCATGATTGCTATATGCACTGCGCTCGGTTCTGTACATAATTCACCTATAGAACGCGTCTGATGAAAAGTTTGTGCGCGGACATGTACAAGGGTATCAGCCTGTAAATCCCGCCGGGAATTATGTGGTGCCTGCAGTAAAAATAAAGACAAAATAAGTAAAAACAATAAAAATGACGCAAAACGTGATTATATGGCACAAAATACTACAAACTACAAGGGAAGAAATAATCTTATCTAAAAAATGCTGTTCTGTATCACAGGACGGGGTTTTCCTAACAAAATGATATTCTGTTATACAAAATGCAAATTCTGTGTCCAAGACTTGTCAGCTGCGGACTGCACATATTGTCCCCGGGAACAAGTCACCAAAGGGCTCATAAAACTGATAGGAGAACGCCTCCATGTAAAGAGGATCTGTCCCCTTCCGCTCATTTCTATTGCACGGCGTTCTTCTGTGCTCCATGAAATTAGAATTCTGCACCAAGTTTTCTACAAAATCTATCTAGTGTCATGCCTCTGTTATTCCTCCTGGAAATGGGTGAATAAATTTACAACTGGCTTTAATATTTTCCTTATGAAATGGGTGTGTAGCACAGCTATTGATGCTGTAACATTTGGGCACAAATCCTGATTGTGGGCACCTACCCTTAGTCTCGACCCGGGAGGAAACAGATCTGTGTCAAGACGTCACAGTACCCTTAGTCTCGACCCGGGAGGACACAGATCTGTGTCAAGACGTCATAGTACCCTTAGTCTCGACCCGGGAGGAAACAGATCTGTGTCAAGACGTCACACTTCCCTTAGTCTCGACTCGGGAGGAAACAGATCTGTGTCAAGACGTCACAGTACCCTTAGTCTCGACCCGGGAGAAAACAGATCTGTGTCAAGACGTCACAGTACCCTTAGTCTCGACCCGGGAGGACACAGATCTGTGTCAAGACGTCACAGTACCCTTTGTCTCGACCCGGGAGAAAACAGATCTGTGTCAAGACGTCACAGTACCCTTAGTCTCGACCCGGGAGGACACAGATCTGTGTCAAGATGACACAGTACCCTTAGTCTCGACCCGGGAGGAAACAGATCTGTGTCAAGACGTCACAGTACCCTTAGTCTCAACCCGGGAGAAAACAGATCTGTGTCAAGACGTCACAGTACCCTTAGTCTCGACCCGGGAGGAAACAGATCTGTGTCAAGACGTCATAGTATCCTTAGTCTCGACCTGGGAGGAAACAGATCTGTGTCAAGACGTCACACTTCCCTTAGTCTCGACCCGGGAGAAAACATATCTGTGTCAAGACGTCACAGTACCCTTAGTCTCGACCCGGGAGGAAACAGATCTGTGTCAAGATGTCACACTTCCCTTAGTCTCGACCCGGGAGAAAACAGATCTGTGTCAAGACATCACACTTCCCTTTGTCTCGACCCGGGAGGAAACAGATCTGTGTCAAGACGTCACAGTACCCTTAGTCTCGACCCGGGAGGAAACAGATCTGTGTCAAGACGTCACACTTCCCTTTGTCTCGACCCGGGAGAAAACAGATCTGTGTCAAAACATCACACTTCCCTTTGTCTCGACCCGGGAGGAAACAGATCTGTGTCAAGACGTCACAGTACCCTTAGTCTCGACCCGGGAGGAAACAGATCTGTGTCAAGACGTCACACTTCCCTTAGTCTCGACCCGGGAGAAAACAGATCTGTGTCAAGACGTCACAGTACCCTTAGTCTCGACCCGGGAGGAAACAGATCTGTGTCTGCGCTCATAGCTCTGCACTCGCTTAGCCCATCACTGAGATGAGCGGGTCTTCCAAACATTTATCACCCATCCACTGAGTCATGCCAAGGAGGAACAGATGGATCCATCATGCTAGAATATGGCCCGCCGCCCTTTAGTGTTATTTGATCTGCTTTTTTGGTGCCTACATAGTTAATCTTTTAGTCTACAAGTTGTAATTATCAGCTGGCCATCCCGGATCTGTAATAAGGCTCCGTTCCCAAAATGATCTTTTTGGTGAGTTTTTTTGCACCCATTACCTAGGATGGGTTACTTGCATTTTTTTTTTTAAATACACAGCATCAAAAACTCACCAAAAACTCATAGAGAGACTTCACCTGAGCGTCTATAATAACCTGCTGGGACTTTTCTAGAAACAATGTCCAGTAATTGATTTCGATACAATTGACTCTTCTGATACATTGTGTTCTATATTTTCTTTCCCAGAATCAGCCGTGGGCCTGGAGGACTGGAGCGCAAACCCCAAAGTGTCACCTGAGGACCTCATTAAAGAGGTGGAGGCTCATACCAGCTGTTCCTGCACCGAAAAATGTGCTGCAGCATAACCTGCACAGATGAAGCAGAGCCGAGGACGTCATTTGTCTACCCGGAAATACTTATCAGAAGATAAATATTATAAGCCAATTGATTCATGGAAAATCAGGTGTTTGTTTGTTATTCTCTGCCGCCAGGTTTGTGGATTTCTCTGTATCACATAGAACAATAAACATCAAATAACCTGATAAAAGGTTGGAAAATGAAACCTGGCAGTGCCTCTGTGATTAATTACAGCGTACCCGTCATCTCAGGCGACTGTTCAGGATAACATGTTATGTGTGTAAAGGAGGAATAACAATATTTCTGGCCATTATGTAACTTTTATCCTGCAGTTTCCCCTTTGCAGACTATCTGTGCTTTTCAGTTGTCTCTGGGCTGGTGGGTAGAGACTAGCTGTTAGGATGTCTGCCATACACAGCGCAAACAGACATGAGGGATTCCTCCTCTCTTGACTCTATGTAACACGTGTTCAGAAGCAGCTGAAGCATGGAGGACTTTTTAATGAATTACTGAGCAGTGTAGCTGTGAATTCAGCTACAAGGTAAGATAGTACACTTGCTAAGCAAAAGTATGAAAGGAATTATACAACAGTACTAAGCAATGTAGCTGTGAAACCAGTTCTAGAGTAAGATAAAACATGTATTAAATTGCAATTGCAGTATGTAGGACATTATACAGCAGCACTAAGTAATGTAACTTTCAATTCTGCTCTGGAGTGACTTAACACATTTACTATAAATTAGAAAAGTATGAAGGACATTATAAAACAGTACTGAGCAATGCTTCTATTACCGTAATTCAGTTTTGGGTTGAGATAAAACACATCAGTACTGAGCAGTGTGGATGTCAATCCAGCTTTGGGGTGAAATAAAATCTTACTAAAATGTAGCAACATTAAGGATATTGCACAGCAGTTATGAGCACTGTAGCTGTGATTCCAGTACTCGTGTGAGAATAAACATTGAAAACATTATACAACAATACTGAGCAGTAGCTCTGTGAATTCAGCTCATTTTATTGAGATAAAACACTTACTAGAATGCAGCTACTTTGAGGAAATTATACAACTAAAGAGAGTATAAAGACATTACCACAAGGGATCACAAATGATTATTTATTTCAGGTAAAACATTGGATTAAAAACAGGCAGGGAAATTCTTTACCTCACAAAAAGAATCAGCTGTGATCTCTGCGGTACTGTATGTATATTAACCCGCCACCACCACCACCCCTGCCCAGGAGACGCGGTATGATCAGACCATGTTCCTGCACAGTCAGACACAGCCATTACACAGGACAGCAGGGGCACATTTATAAGATTATCTCAGCACAGGAATATTTTAAGCACATCCAATTGTTGAACGTTTTATTATTCCAAGATCTATTGATTAAAGTGAACTTTTGCTCTTGGGAAAACCTTTTTAAGGATATTCAACAGCAGTACTGAGCATTGTAGCTGTGCATTCAGCACTGGTGTGAGATTAAACAGTTACTAGAATGCTGCTGCTTTGAGGACATTATACAGCAGTACTTAGTGTAGCTGTGAGTCCAGCTTAGTATGGTGAGATAAAACACTTACTGGAATGCAGCAGAACTGGTTGTGGCCGCAATCCAGGATATTTAGATACGGGTAGCAAACTGCCCAGGGAAATAACGCTCATTTTACAGTATTTTCTTTTTTTGCGTGTCAGTTGGGTGTCATATACCAGATGGCATCCATCATGATATTACAAAGACTTGAGTCCAGTGACATACCCCGCGCCTCTACATCGCACAAACTCCCCACTGCTGCATTCAAAAATATTACCGTCCAATAAACGGATATAAAACTCAGGTCTGTGCCAGTGTCTGCGTTTCTCCACGTATCACGGGGGACAATAAACGTCATGTAACCTGACAGAAGGTCAGTAATTGTAGCGCCTCCGTGATCACCTAACATTTAATACCGGCCTCTCATTGCAAGTGGAGGAAAATTGAAATGATGTAATATGTTACAAGTTTGTGCGCGGCGATCCATCGCCCGCTGTCACCCGGTACAGCAAGTTTGTTACAGAACATTAGCGTTAGCGGGAGAATGCCTCCGATGCAAGACTTCTTTTATTTTCACACATCTGTAGCTCACAGCGGGCTCACAGTTTGGTTACAGTTCAATTCTTACAACTGGCAGTTTGCAAATGATTCTCATAGCAGTGACAAGTGTAATGTGTCTGTGTATCTCGGAGGCAGAACATTGCTGCCCGGCTGCTTCTGCGCAGCGGGGGGCGCGGATTATACCGCTGTCATATCTCAAGAATATACAGAATTACAGATGCATTACATGGATGGGGGAGGGGAGGGATCCTCCGGCTTAGCCATATGCATTATGTCTTTTTTTTTTTTTTTTCTTTGTATGCGGATCACAGTTTTGACAATTTCTACCCCTCGCTGATGCGCTACCAAGTGCACTTCTTTTCTTTTTACTTTCCCGCATAGGAGAATGTGCAAAGCTTGGGTATATATTTGTTTTTCTCGTACCAGAGGGCAGATAAATAATTAAGCAGCTTTACAGATTGTTGTTTTTTTTTTTTAGTTGTGGAATGTAATGTTGAAATTTAAAAGAAAAATTCATGGATACAATGTATCGGTGACAATAAGAGCAGGGATCAGTGTCTAAGAGGAAAGATCGATCGTATCAAATCTGAGAATCGTGGACGCGTTGTATCATTGCCACATTGTGCGCACATCGCTACGTCGGCCTTATTCTAGTTCTTTTCCCAGTTTAGGTCTTTGGTAGTCACTTTACATGGGAGTGGAGTCCATTCCTTATGTTCTTGTTCTCTGTATATGACGTCCAGATAAGCGAATAGCACTGATTGTACGGTGACATCGGCGCCGCTCAGGGGGAAATATCAGGCAGCAAGTGAACAATCACTTATGGAAGGTAATGTGTCGGAACAAAAAAAAATCAGAGCTACCCATAGGGACAAATAGTGATGTCAAGATGAGTAGGACAGAACATCTACAGAAGAGCGGGTGTTGTGGGGTGTTCCCAGTATACGGCAGGTCTTGTGGGGTGCCCTCAATATTCAGCAGGTCTTGTGGGTTGTTCCTGCTATATGTGGCTGTTCCCAGTATATGGCATGTTTTGTGAGGTGTTCCTGGTATACGGCAGGTCTTGTGGGGTGTTCCCGTTATACAGCAGGTCTTGTGGGGTGTTCCCGGTATACGGCAGGTCTTGTGGGGTGTTCCTGGTATACGGCAGGTCTTGTGGGGTGTTCCTGGTATATGCAGGTCTTGTGGGGTGTTCCCAGTATATGCAGGTCTTGTGGGGTGTTCCTGGTATACGGCAGGTCTTGTGGAGTGTTCCCGGCATATGGCAGGTCTTGTGGGGTGTTCCCGGTATATATGGTTGTTCCCAGTATACGGCAGGTTTTGTGTGGTGTTCCTGGTATATGACTGGACTTGTGGGTGCTTCCAGTATATGGCATGTTTTGTGGGGTGTTCCTGGTATACGGCAGGTCTTGTGGGGGGTTCCTGGTATACGGCAGGTCTTGTGGGGGGTTCCTGGTATACGGCAGGTCTTGTGGGGTGTTCCTGGTATACAGCAGGTCTTGTGGGGTGTTCTTGGTATACGGCAGGTCTTGTGGGGTGTCCCTGGTATATGACAGGTCTTGTGGGGTGTTCCCAGTATACGGCAGGTCTTGTGGGGTGTTCCTGGTATATGACAGGTCTTGTGGGGTGTTCCCAGTATATGCAGGTCTTGTGGGGTGTTCCTGGTATATGACAGGTCTTGTGGAGTGTTCCCGGTATACGGCAGATCTTGTGGGGTGTTCCCGGTATACGGCAGATCTTGTGGGGTGTTCCCGGTATACGGCAGGCCTTGTGAGGTGTTTGTGGTCTACAGCATGTCTTGTGGGATGTTCACAGTATATGGTGGGTCTTGAGGGTTTTTCCCGGTGTACAGAAGGTCTTTTAGGATTTTCCCAGTATTTGGAAGGTCTTGTGGGGTGTTCCCAGTATACAGAGGGTCTTGTGGGGTGTTCCTGGTATACGACGGGTCTTGTGGGGGGTTCCAGTTTACGGCAGGTCTTGTGGGGTGTTCCTGGTATATGACAGGTCTTGTGGGGTGTTCCCAGTATACAGCAGGTCTTGTGGGGTGTTCCTGGTATACGACAGGTCTTGTGGGGTGTTCCCGGTATACGGAATGTCTTGTCGGGTGTTCCTGGTATACGGCAGGTCTTGTGGGGGGTTCTCACTATACAGCAGGTCTTGTGGGGGGTTCCCAGTTTACGGCAGGTCTTGTGGGGGGTTCCCTGTATACAGCAGGTCTTGTGGGGTGTTCCTGGTATACGGCAGGTCTTGTGGGGTGTTCCTGGTATACGGCAGGTCTTGTGGGGTGTTCCCAGTTTACGGCAGGTCTTGTGGGGTGTTCCTGGTATACGGCAGGTCTTGTGGGGTGTTCCTGGTATACGGCAGGTCTTGTGGGGTGTTCCTGGTATACAGCAGGTCTTGTGGGGTGTTCCTGGTATACGGCAGGTCTTGTGGGGTGTTCCTGGTATACGGCAGGTCTTGTGGGGTGTTCCCGGTATATGGCAGGTCTTGTGGGGTGTTCCTGGTATATGGCAGGTCTTGTGGGGGGTTCCCTGTATACGGAATGTCTTGTGGGGTGTTCCCGGTATACGGCAGATCTTGTGGGGTGTTCCCGGTATACGGAATGTCTTGTGGGGTGTTCCCGGTATACGGAATGACTTGTGGGGTGTTCTCACTATACGGCAGGTCTTGTGGGGTGTTCCTGGTATACGGCAGGTCTTGTGGGGTGTTCCCGGTATATGGCAGGTCTTGTGGGGTGTTCCCGGTATATGGCAGGTCTTGTGGGGGGTTCCCTGTATACGGAATGTCTTGTGGGGTGTTCCCGGTATATGGCAGGTCTTGTGGGGTGTTCCCGGTATATGGCAGGTCTTGTGGGGTGTTCCCGGTATACGGCAGGTCTTGTGGGGTGTTCCCGGTATATGGCCGGTTGTCTTGTCGGGTGTTCACTCTTACACTGCACGTTACTTGCTGTGGTGCAGTAGTCTGGCTAGTTCTCACCTGGCTGTGGCTAGGACAATGTCAGCTGTAATGCACTCTCAGCGCCGCTGTCATGGACTATTCCGGCGTCCTCAGGCAGCATTCACCCTCCTTCCCCGGCTCCCAGCTCCTCTCGCAGGGACGCTCTCTGTCACCTCCATTTACAGGCAGCCGGTGTCTTACACCCAGGACAGTCACAGAGGTAACGTCCCCTCTGTCACCTGGTGCAGCAAACACTCCCGGATGTTTCCGCCGCTCCACTGCAGGCCGCTGCTCAGTACCATGGCTCCTTTGCATACCATGCAGGCCGTCTGCATCTGAAAATGTCCAGGAGGGTCCGCAGCCCCCATGTAACGTCAGACACTCCCTCATACTGCGCCCATCCTCCCTAACACGTCTGAATTCAGCGCCTGATGCCACTTTTACTGAATTTTCACCAATTCACGACCGACGTCTTCAGCATTTAATAGAGACCCCTTTTGGGTCATCTACCTCTGGTGACAGCAGGTTATAACAGCCAGAGGGGCTGCACTAGGTACTAACGAGGGTGGTCAGGAAGGGGTGAATGATCAGTGTCACTTTGTGCTGAATGTGGAGAAGCCGCTTGTTATATTAGTTTCCTTTGTTCTTGTTTCATTGGTTTATTGCAATCAGCAGAAAGTTTGGAAATGTCACTAATAACCTAAACCTGCGATGCGGGGGGCTCTGGATTGGCGCTGTATACGCCGTACACCCCTCCATCCCCAGGGCTTATCCTGCACCCACTCTCGCCCCGTCGGGCTCCGCTGATCTGTCACTTGCTGACGTCGGTGGATGAGATGTCTGTGCCCTTTATGGCGACGGCGTATAATCCGTTTTGTCCGTTTCCTTCATTCTTGTGTGTTGGGAACATTCATCCTCTGCCATTTCTATAAAGAGAACATTTCTGAACTCTGAACGGCTAGGTTTCTACATTTCCAAATATTCACTTTTTTTTGTAATCTCGGGGGCGATTTATTTGCCAAAAACTCGCACGTATACAGTAAAAAGGAGGAAAGTAGAACGGCGGCTGTGACGCCGCACGGAGAATGGATTTCATGCCGATCCATCCGTATCCAGCGTGGAACACATTATACAAAGGTCACACAGTTTTGTTATTTTGTCAGCGCGGTAACATTATATCATCCGGCCGTCATGTCGCCTCCAAACAAGTCACAATACGCAGCGGCGGGGGGATAACGTATGTGACCGCCATTAATGTCCCTGAAATTTTAGGACAAGACGAAATACTGGAGGGAAATGGAAGAATTTGAAGTTTTCACTGTTTGTCCATAATAGGATGGAAGGAAACATAGAGCTAAAGTGCGGTCGGGGGATGGGAAAGTCTCACTTTTTCTTTCTGTACATTTTCCAATTTCATGACCCTGGTATTGTCGAAGCTTCTTGGGAAAGAGGGAGATACCCCCTACTGACACTCTTACCATCCCTTACCTTTTTTCCCCCAGCGCGACCACCCGAACCCCTTCTCCCAATTAAGACAGAGACAAGAGTTTCTTTGGAATTATGTAGGCCACAGCAGCCTGTTTATTAAACAAAAACAACGGTTAACAATTAATGTAAAAGCATACATTTCAAAACTAGGGGAAGTCCTTGGAGCCCAAAAGAATCTGGTGATTTTAACCATACCGCGAACATAACTCAAACCATATTTTACTCCCAGCCGTTGTAAGCCTGGCTCGGGAGCACCAAAAACCCCGCAAGAGGGTTCACTGTTCGCGGTAAAAACATGAGATCCGACCACCCCTGCCGGAACTCCCCACCACCAATCACCAGATCCAAAACATAATAAACTTCAGAACAGAGGAGCCATATACCTATGGACCCCCCAAACCAATTTCCACCAACTCCAAGGACTCCCCCCAACCGCCACAACGAGAGGCCTTTGAAAACCTTAAAGGCCCGAGACCCCACCCGACCGAAAAGCTATGGCCTTCTCAATGCCCTCCTGTAACCCGAGAGCCCAAAAATCCATTCCTACAGCATTCAAATGCACGCCGTCCGCCAACCAATACTCCCCATTTCCAGATTCCAATTCAAAATGTCTGACCGCCGCACCCCCATTCCTAACCACAAAGGCAGACACCGCCCTGTTCACCTTTATGCGGGCCTTATCAATTTTTTGCAAAGACCGCATGTGCTTCCACCGTTTCCGCGGCACGATTTCGGACCAGACGACAGTCAATCCCGGGTACAAAACCCACAAACGTAAACAGTCCTGTTTGATGTCTCTAACCAACTCCCGAAAAGGTCGGACCCCAAGATCGTTACCCCCCACGTGCAAAACCAAAACGTCGGGAGCTCTGTCCAGTCTCACACTGTTCTGGATTTCCCGCAACACACGATTCCAGGCCATACCCCGAAAACCGAGCCACCGGATGACTGCGACGCTTCGATCAAATCCGAGTTGCCTGCCCTCCGTCCGAACGTCGGCTCGCAGAGCTCCCCAGTGCACGTACGAGTGTCCAAGAATCCACACCAATAAACCTTGGTGACCTGGAAAACAAACACAAACTTAACAACTGTCCCCTACTGCAGCAAAACGCTCCATAAAGCCTATAAAACCCCATCGACCTCCCCCTGTGGCCGCACATAACTTCTAAAGCGGTTGGAGCGCCACCTACCGATCCTACGAATGGCGGAATCCTCCAATCCCCCAATTGCCGCTTCAGTTGCGGCACCTATCCGGAAGGAGTGAGGGGCGAAACAAGCCCCATCGAACCCCACCGAGGAAATCGCCTTTTTGAAAACCGCCGTGAACTGGTATCGAGACAAGCAGGAACCATCCTGGTGACATAACAATGCCCCATCCCGCTTAGGCTGCAGGCCCCAAAAGTTGCTAAGGCAAGAGACTGGACACATAACGGACCCCGCAACTGAGCCCACCACAATTCTGCTGCCCCGCCCCTCCTGATCCGACTTTGACCTTCGCAACCATAACTCCACCTGGCCCCCAGCCAACAATACGTCCCTGGCCAATAAACCCCCCGGCCCTTTTTTGTTTGGTGCCACCAACTCTCCTACTCTAAAGGCCCCAAAAAAGGCCAATGAAAAGGCCAGCCGAAATAAACAAAGCTCAAAAAACGAAGAACACAGTGATGACAATGCTTCGCCCAATTTTTCCAAAACGTTAAAAGACACCGGCCTCCTAGAATCTGTTCCTCTGGGCCGCCGCCTAAAACCTCTTACGGCCCTCTGCACCAAAAAGGACTTGGTGATATCGTCCTGACCCCGCAATTTGCAACCAAAGGCCAGGGCCGCCATGACTCTTGACACTTTTGCGGGAGACCAACCCGCTGATGCCCCCCGGCTCAACCATGACAACAGGATCCCGATCTGATCCTGGTAGCTCCACCCACCAGATTCCGCTGCTAGCAAAAACTCCCACTCCCGCCAAGTTGCCTGATAAGCCTCCCAGGTTCTGGGAGCCAACGACGCCGTAATCAATGCCTGAGCGTCCCGGACACCGCTAGCCAAAGTTCTGGAGGGCACTCCAAACCGACCATCTCCGCCTCCGGGGCCAATGACCGAAAACGATCGAACTGCTAACGAGAAAGAGAGTCAGCGATGGAGTTATGAACTCCCGGCACATGCGACGCTGTGACATGCGCGTTCAAATTCAAACACAACAGCACCAAACGCCGTAACACGCAAACCACCGGCGGCGAAGATGCAGACAAACTATTAATCGCGCAAACCACCCCCATGTTATCGCAACGAAAACGAACACGCCTGTTCCGAAAATTATCTTGCCACAAGTGCACCGCTACCAAAATAGGGAAAATCTCCAGGAGAGCAATGTTACGAACTAAACCAGTAGAAATCCAACTCGCAGGCCATTTTGCCGCGCACCATTGCCCTTGGAAATATGCTCCAAAACCCGAACCTCCGGCTGCGTCAGTGAATAATTCCAACGACTCGTTGTCAATCACGCCCGCCATAAACAACGACCTACCATTATATGACTTCAGGAACTCACTCCACACTGCCAAATCCTCCTTGTGCTCAGCTAATAACCGCACAAAATGGTGAGGAGCCTTAACTCCCGCCGTAGCGCTAGCCAACCTCCTAGAAAAAACTCGCCCCATTGGCATGACTCGACAAGCGAAATTAAGCTTACCGAGCAGAGATTGCAGGTCTCGCAAAGGCACCTTACGCAGGCGACCAGTTCGCACAACGTCTTCCCGTAGGCCCGTCAATTTGTCCTCAGGCAAACGAAACTCCCACCGCACGGTATCGATGACTATGCCTAAGAAACACAAGCACGTACTCGGGCCTTCCGTCTTACCCGGTGCCAGCGGGACCCCGAAGCGCGAAGCCACCCATTCAATCGCATTCAAAATCCTTGCACAGCAATCGGACCCCGCCGGGCCGATGCACAAAAAATCGTCTAGGTAGTGTAGGACCGCATCGCAACCAGACACGTCCCGTACCACCCATTCCAAAAAGGAACTAAACGCCTCGAACAGAGCACAAGACAGCGAACAACCCATGGGCAAACATCTGTCAACAAAAAATTTTTTCTCCCAAAAACATCCAAGAAGTCTAACGCTAGACGGATGAACCGGCAACAATCGAAAAGCGGCTTCTATGTCCGTCTTTGCCAACAGGGCACCTTTTCCGCATCTCTGCACCCAAGCTACCGCTTCATCAAACGATGCGTAAACCACCGAGCACAAATCAGGATCAATGCCGTCGTTCACCGACCTACCCTTAGGATACGACAGGTGCTGGATAAGGCGAAATTTTCCCGCTTCCTTCTTAGGGACCACCCCCAGAGGGGAAACAACTAAGTCCTCAAACGGAGCATGGTCAAAAGGGCCAGCCATGCGGCCCAAAGCCACCTCCTTACGTAACTTCTCTGAAACCACCTCAGAGTGTAACAAGGCTGAATGCAGATTTTTCCTAACAACGGGAACCACAAAAGGAGGTGCTGGAATAACAAAACCTTCCGTAAAACCGGACAGTAACAGTGCCGCCTTTTCCTTATCCGGGTACCTACTTAGATAAGGGACCATCCTTTCCACCATCACCGGAGTCTCCCCCATGGGAATTACCTGGACCTGCTTTTGCCTTGCCCTTCTTAAAGCATTTTGCGGCTCCGTGGGAGGAACCACTGCAGTGGGAGCACAAATGTTTAAATCTACAATTGCTTCCAAATTTGCACTGTCCCTCATTAAATTGCCAGCAGACACCCAACTTCTGTCCTCCTGCCTGACCGGCGTTGCCTGAGGAGCTCCCTGCACCGGACTGAGATCCATGGCCGGACCCACCGGCCCCCCCTTGAAAGGGATGGCCGAACTTGTACTGCGCCATCACGCGCAACCAGAGACCAATATCCTTCTGGTCCCACCTAATAGCCGGCCGCACAGCTTTTCTCTGCCTAAACTGCTCATCGTATCTCAGCCACGCCTGACCGCCATACACCCTATGAGCCTCACTGATGGAATCCATGTAGCAAAACAGCCCCGAGCAATTCTCCGGAGCCTTCTCGCCAATAACACTGGCCAAAATGGCAAAAGCTTGAAGCCAATTAGCAAAAGTCTGGGGAATCAAACGCCAACGCCGCTTTTCTTCCTCCTCCTTTTTTAAATCCTCCTTCTTCCCCTTGTCAATGTTAAATTTCTCCAAGGGGAGCAGTGAAAAAATTTCCACGTACTCATCCTTACTAATCTTTTCCCTGACCTCTTTCTTAAGATGCGCCCCCAACGGGCCCTCAAAACACACGTATACCTCGCCGTGCGCCCTATCATCTAAGTGGACCCTACACTCCTTCTCCTTCTCAGTCTGCACAGAAACCGAAACTGGCTCCGCAACCTCGGCCTGCGCTGCTGCCGCACTAACCGGACTCCGTGTTACATCAGACCAAGCACCCAGAAAACCCTGCGGAGCCACATCACGATCCAATCTAGCTAGCAGGTTCTGCACATTAACCAAAAGCTCCCGCACCCCTGCCGCTTCACCGCCGCCTGCTACCCCTGCCGCAGCTACGCCGCTAAGCGCTCCCTGACCACCACTAAACGCAGGCGCACTAGCATCATAAGAACAAGCACGAGACACAGACGCATACTCACCGGGCTGCAAGGGATCTGTGGTCCCTCCAGCCGGAGTGCTGGTATCCGGACGTCCACGAACGGCCCAATCCGCCACCGACCCGTCCAACGATGTGCCTTGGAGGTGTCCGTCAGACCCGCTGCTCCCGGACGCAGCTGGCCCGTGGGACACTGGATTCGGACTCCCCGCGATGGGGGGAGACGCCGCCTGGACCGGCGAGGGCACATCTTGCTGACCGGCGCCAGCCGCAGTCCAGGCCGCCGTAAGAGGCTGTCCGCTCCAAGGCCCTGGAGCAGGGGGACCCCCCGCCACTGTAGTAGGGGCCGACCCAGCGCCGTCCTGCCTCGGGCCGCCCGCCCCGCTTCCATCCACCGCTCCTCTGGGCCCCGCTCTCACCGCCGAGGCAGACCGCGCGGCGGAACCGGCACCGCCGCGGCCTCCCGCTGCTCTAGGCCCCAAGCGCTGCCCGGCGCGTCTTGGCTCCGCCCCCACCGCACCACGAGGTGAGGGCCTAGCAACCGCCGCTGCGCCCCCCCTGGCAGTCGGATTCCTCCCAGGCCGGGGCCTACTCGCCGCTGCTCTTACCGGCGCCCGGCCTGGAGGGTCCCGGGAGGGGCTCCTACGCCTGCGGGGGGCGCTAGGCCCAGGATCCGGCGATAGGCGCTCGGGGGGCCGTGTCCGCCGAGCCCACCGATCAAGATGGGGGACCGCCGGCGCCGCCGTCCAGCAGGTGGGCCACCTGCGCCTCCAGCCATCCAGGAGGCCGAGAGGCTGCAGCCGCCCTCAGGCTCTGCAGCACAGCGTCCACACCTGACATGCTGCTGCTTTCAGTGCTGGTGAGCGGGAACTGACCGGCCCCCGCCCCCTGACACTTCCCTAACCCTCTCTTCAACTATCTCCCCCGCCCCCTATACTGTTAACCCTTTCAGCCCCACCCCCTCCTCTCCAACCCATTGTCATGCTGGGCTTCGCTTAGCCGTGGGGGGGAGGGGGCGGCTCGCTCCGGCCTGTCCTTTGTCCCTGTAGAAGCTCATCACCTGCCATACTATCCTGCTGCTTTGATTCCTTCAAGGGATTGTCCACCTTTTCGAAGACAATTTATTTATTTTTTTTTACTTTAATGCATGTATGTGAGTTTAAAATTTTATTTTGTAATTTGGATGCATTAAAAATGTTGCACCGTTTGCCTTTTATAGCTTCTGTGCCGCTCAGTCTATTGCTGGCTGCAGAATGAGTTAACCGAGAAACTGTCAGCGAGCTCGGTAAGCATTTGTAGAACTATTATATCTGTCTTTTTCGCAGCGTCTCTTAGTTGATTGATGACCTTGGACCAACATGAAAGTTGAAGAGTCTTTAAAAGCTAAATGGTGGAAAATGTTTATTAAAATGCAACTGCAAAAATAATTTTTAATCCCAAATACAGTGGGTACGGAAAGTATTCAGACCCCTTTAAATTTTTCCCTCTTTGTTTCATTGCAGCCATTTGGTAAATTCAGTAAAGTTCATTTTTTCTCATTAATGTGCACTCTGCGCCCCATCTTGACTGAAAAAAAACAGAAATGTAGAAATTTTTGCAAATTTATTAAAAAGGAAAACCTGAAATCTCCCATGGTCATAAGTCTTCAGCCCCTTTGCTCAGTATTGGGTAGAAGCCCCTTTTGAGCTTCTTCATGAGTCTTCTTGGAATGATGCAACAAGTTTTTCACACCTGGATTTGGGGATCCTCGGCCATTCTTCCTTGCAGATCCTCTCCAGTTCCGTCAGGTTGGATGGTGAACGTTGGTGGACGCCATTTTCAGGTCTCCAGAGATGCTCCATTGGGTTTAGGTCTGGGTTGGTCAAGAATGTTGACAGAATTGTTCTGAAGCCGCTCCTTTGTTTTTTTTTGCTGTGTGCTTAGGGTCATTGTCTTGTTGGAAGGTGAACCTTCGGCCAAGTCTGAGGTCTGGAAGAGGTTTTCATCCAGGATATCTCTGTACTTGGTCGCATTCATGTTTCCTTCAATGACAACCAGTCATCCTGTCCCTGCAGCTGAAAAACACCCCCATAGCATGATGCTGCCTCCACCATGCTTCACTGTTGGGATTGTGTTGGGCAGGTGATGAGCAGTGCCTGTTTTTATCCACACATACCGCTTAGAATTATCACCATAAAGGTCTATCTTCATCTCATCAGACCAGAGAATCTTATTTCTCATAGTCTGGGAGTCCTTCATGTGTTTTTTAGCAAACTCTATGTGGCCTTTCATATGTCTTGCACTGAGGAGAGGCTTCCGTCGGGCCACTCTGCCATAAAGACCTGACTAGTGGAGGCTGCGGTGATAGTTGACTTTGTGGAACTTTCTCCCATCTCCCTACTGCATCTCTGGAGCTCAGCACAGTGATCTTAGAGTTCTTCTTTACCTCTCTCACCAAGGCTCTTCTCCCATGATTGCTCAGTTTGGCTGGACGGCCAGGTCTAGGAAGACTTCTGGAGGTCCCAAACTTTTTCCATTTAAGGATTATGGAGGCCACTGTGCTCTTAGGAACCGTGGGTACTGCAGAAATTCTTTTGTAACCTTGTCCAGATCTGTGCCTTACCACAATTCTGCCTCTGAGCTCCTTGGCCAGTTCCTTTGACCTCATGATTCTCCTTTGGTCTGACATGCACTGTGAGCTGTGAGGTCTTATATAGACAGGTGTGCGCCGCTCCAAATCAAGTCCTATCAGTGGAATTACACACAGCTGGACTCCAATGAAGGAGTAGAACCATCTCAGGGAGGATCACAAGGAAATGGACAGGATGGGACTTACATATGAGGGTCTGAGCAAAGGGTCTGGAGACTTATGACCATGGGATATTTCAGGTTTTCTTTTTTAATACATTTGCAAAAATTTCTTCATTTCTGTTTATTTTCAGACAAGATGGGGCGCAGAGTGTACATTAATGAGAAAAAAAGAACTTTTTTGAATTTACCAAATGGCTGCAATGAAACAAAGAGTGAAAAATGTGAAGGGGTGTGAAGGGCTTCTTGCCTATTGTGTCCAGGTCCCACAGTCAGTATATCACCTGCACCCGGCTTCTCCTTTGCCCGTGTTCGCGGTATTTTTGGTCGCACTGCTGGTCGTGGTTCCAGCTGACCTCACACAGATAATGTTATACAATAGGGCACTTTACATTTTTTTGCACGGTCCAACTGTCCATGTGACAATAATCGCTCTGTAATCTTCCATATTTTGGATTCGACTCGTCTATTCAAGTCTTCGGACATCGAATCATGCGTTTTGCATCTGATTTTAATCAATTCCCTGCAGATATTACTCTGGAGAACTGTATTCAGTCTTTAATTCACTGCTGATGTATAAAACCTGAGGCCGCGCGGATCACGACACGGGTGAGAATGTGTCCATGTTTCAGGATAAAAATTGCACTTTTTTTAATAATACGCTGATGTGAATGTGACCGTGAGAGCAGATTATCGCTGTGGAGACCTGGTAACATTGTGTTCTACGAGCCTCCGACTATAACGTCACCGTCGCCTGCAGCCAAATCCTAAGGAAAATACCGATCCTATTGTCAAGTCTGGGAAAACCTCCCGGGGAGTCGGTTTTCCCGGAGGCCGCACATCGCTGTTTTTTTGTTTTTCAATTTATAGAATTTACAAGAAAATCGAAATTTCGACATAAATCCGGGGCGGTTACTTTTCTTTTTTTAAAATAGATGGCTGAAAATGTTTTTTTTTCTCATTGGCACATTAATTATAACTTGCGTCACATTTAACGCTATGAATCGTCACTCATCGAAAATGTAACTCTGGAAACAGTTTATCGTTCCGCCACTAGAGGACGCCATTGTCCAATGTAAGCGACTGCGGCTCAGCGTCCTCAAGTTTCCTTCCACCTTCCCCAGATGTGCACAGAGCGTGGCGCCCCTGTATAATATCGCTCCTACACATAGCCCCTCGTGTGGCAAACATGCAGCCATCACCCCAATATGGATTCCAGGGGGAGTCATCCAGCTTTTCCAAGATCCTGTAAGGCTATGGTCACACTAGCAGTATTTGGTCAGTATTTTACATCAGTATTTGTCAAAACCAGGAGTGGAACAATTAGAGGAAAAGTATAATAGAAACATCTGCACCACTTCTGTATTTATCACCCACTCCTGGTTTTGGCTACAAATACTGATGTAAAATACTGACCGAATACTGACAGTGTGACCGTAGCCTCAAATTGCAGAATCCTCGCCGCATCTTCAGATTGCTGCTGCTGCTCGCACTAAAGTTGCCGCTGCCTCCTCAGCAGCAGAAGTCCTGGCCAAGTAGAAGGGTCTGTGAATGATGTCATGGCGCCATGACTTTCGCACGATTGTGCAGAATCTTCCCCCGCCTGTCACTCTGGGCACAGACTTTCGGTTTTAATGAGGATTTCAGTGCGGGGCTCGATCTGCAGATGCAGCGAGGACCTGACATGTGACACGGAGGGATCGGAGAAATAAGAAGAAGGGGTTTTATCTTTTATCATTCTGACCGCCTCTTGAAGCCTCTTACAGTTTAGAAAAATGTGAACGATCGGCCGCCATTTTGCTGAATCTGCACAGAAACAAATAACAATTTTGGCGAATGCAGATTTTTGTAAAATTAATTTCCACTCAGATTTATTCTCTCATGTCTAGTCGTCATGTTTTTTTAGGACTGCGCATGCCCGGGACTCTGGAGGTGACGGATCCATAACAAACAGAATAAAACTGTTGCAAAACAAAAAACTTAAGTTTGTGTTGGTTTTAAGTAGAAGTATTTTTGTTTTTTTGAAAGTCTGATCCTTTCATGTAGGGCAGTTCCACACGTCCAGATAATTCCGTGTGCCCGTGCGTTTCTGTGGCACATCAGTGTGCCGCCCGTGTGCCCACTGGGTACCACACGCACCGTGCAGGAGACAGCGCTAAAGTTTAGCGCTGTCCCCTGCATCTGGTGCTGAAGCCGCAATTCATATCTTCTCTGCAGCAGCGTTTGCTGTAGAGAAGATATGAATATTCCTTTTTTTTGTTTGTTTCTCGTGTTTAAAATAAAGGTCCATGTCCCCACCCCCCTCCCACCCCCTGTGCGCCCGCCCGCTGTTATTAAAATACTCACCCAGCTCCCTCGCTGGCTGGCGCTGCTTCCTGTCCTGGCCGCACCTTCTCCTGTATGAGCGGTCACGTGGTGCCGCCGATTACAGTCATGAATATGCGGCTTCACCTCCCATGCAGCAGCCGCCAATGCTAAGTGCAGTGGTTGTGTCTTACACAACCATAATAGGTGAGTGAATTTATACTATCTCTCACGAATATTCCCTTTATCTCGGATAAGACCCTATGTGCGCTCTATATTCCTTCTAGCTAGGGTGTGAAATAAAACGTCTACAAAGGTTTGTTCTCAAAAACTCACGTCGAGCCTTTCAGTTCATCCTCTTGATTTCTGCCTTGAGGAGGAGAAGTTAGCTACTTCCTCCCTCACATACATTGGTTTGTGGTACTGATATGATGCCTTATCCTTGTTTTATGATGTTATGTCCAAGACTTCCAGCTATACTGATGATTGTTAGCACTGTATGGTGGCTCAGTGGTTAGCACTGTTGCTTTGCAGCACTGGGGTCCTGGGTTCAAATCCCACCAAGGGCAACATCTGCAAGGAGGTTGTGTGTTCTCCCCGTGCTTGTGTGGTTTTCCACTGGGTTTCTGCCACACTCCAAAGACATACTGATACGGCATTTAGATTGTCAGCCCCAATGGGTACAGTGATGATAATGTATGTAAACCGCTGTGGAATATGATGGCGCTATATACAGTGCTCAAAAAAAATAAAGGGAACACTAAAATCCCACATCCTAGATGTCTCTGAATGAAATATTCCAGTTGCAAACTTATTTATTGTATAGTGGAATGTGTTCATAACAATAAAACAATTATCAACGTAAATCACAACTAATATCCCACGGAGGTCTGGATTTGGAATGATACACAAAATCAAAGTGGAAAATCAAATTACAGGCTTATCCAACTTCAGTGCTAATGCCTCATGACAAGGAAATGATGCTCAGTAGTGTGTGTGGCCTCCACGTGCCTGTATGACCTCCCCACTGTACAACACCTGGGCATGCTCCTGATGAGACGGTCTCCTGAGGGATCTCCTCCCAGACTTGGATTAAAGCATCCGCCAACTCCTGGACAGTCTGTGCTGCAACGTGACATTGGTGGATGGAGCTAGACATGATGTCCCAGATGTATTCAATCGGATTCAGGTCTGGGGAACGGGCGGGCCAGTCCATTGCTTCTATGCCTTCATCTTGCAGGAACTGCTGACACACTCCAGCCACATGAGGTCTGGCATTGTCCTGCATTAGGAGGAACCCAGGGTCAACCGCACCAGCATATGGTCTCACAAGGGCTCTGAGGATCTCATCTCGGTACCTAATGGCAGTCAGGCTACCTCTGGCGAGCACATGGAGGGCTGTGCGGCCCTTCATAGAAATGCCACCCTACACCATTACTGACCCACTGCCAATCCGGTCATGCTGAAGGATGTTGCAGGCAGCAGATTACTCTCCACGGCGTCTCCAGACTCTGTCACGTCTGTCACATGTGCTCAGTGTGAACCTGCTTTCATCTGTGAAGAGCACAGGGCGCCAGTGGCGAATTTGCCAATCCTGGTGTTCTGTGGCAAATACCAAGCGTCCTGCACGGTGTTGGGCTCTGAGCACAACCCCCATCTGTGGACGTCGGGCACTCAGACCATCCTCATGGAGTCGGTTTCTAACCGTTTGTGCAGACACATGCACATTTGTGGCCTGCAGGAGGTCATTTTTCAGGGCTCTGGCAGTGCTTCTTCTGTTCCTCCTTGCACAAAGGTGGAGGTAGCGGTCCTGCTGCTGGGTTGTTGCCCTGCTATAGCCCCCTCAATGTCTCCTGGTGTACTGACCTGTTTCCTGGTAGCGCCTCCAGCCTCCGGACACTACGCTGACAGACACAGCAAACCTTGCCACAGCTCGCATTGATGTGCCATCCTGGATGAGCTGCACTACCTGAGCCACTTGTGTGGGTTGTAGAGTCCGTCTCATGCTACCACGAGTGTGAAAGCACAACCAACATTCAAAAGTGACCAAAACATCAGCCAGAAAGCATTGCTCCCGAGATGTGGTCTGTGGTCCCCACCTCTCAGAACCACTCATTTATTGAGGCGGTATTGATAATTGCCAATAATTCCCATCTGTTGTCTATTCCATTTGCACAACAACATGTGAAATTGATTGTCGATCAGTGTTGCTTCCTAAGTGGACAGTTTGATTTCACAGAAGTTTGATTTACTTGAAGTTATATTCTGTTGTTTAAGTGTTCCCTTTATTTTTTTGAGCAGTGTATATATATATATATATATATATATATATATATAAGAAATACGTAATAATCTAAATATAGGAATAAGTTAGCTACATCCCTCTCACTAGTGTTCCTAATATTGGGGTGTACATAAATTAGTGTAACAAATCCCAAGCAGTGCCTTTTATTTTATGCAGCAATATCTACGGCAGTCAGCTATATTACTATCTGTGAAAATGTAGGTAGGAGGAGAAGTTAGCTACTTCCTCCCTCATTTATATTCCCAGTATCAAAGTATAAAATAAATCATCTACATTACATCTGCTTTTTCCCAAATTTTTTATGTGTTTTTGCTATGAAAATCGCAACATTTTATTGTCCTTACAAAATGAGTGACATTTCTGAAGATTTCATGCAGTTCCTTTTTTTCCTTGCAGTTTTATACCCACAGAATGTCAACTGTTTAAGGCTATGTGCACACGTTGCGTATTTTGCTGTAGATCCGCAGTGGATTTGGCCGCTGCAGATTCGCAGCAGTTTTCAATCTGTACAGTACCATGTAAACCTATGGAAAACAAAATCCACAGTGCACATGCTGCGGAAAATACCGCGCGGAAACGTAGAGTTGTTTATTCCACAGCATGTCAATTCTTTGTGCGGATTCCACAGCGGTTTACACCTGCTCCATAATAGGAATCTGCAGGTGTAAAAACCGCAGGTGGAATCCGCATGAAAACCGCATGTTACTAATACCTGGGCATACAATAAAATCTCTACATTAGTTTGTGTTACATTTTCCATGTGCTTTTTACGCACTTATCTGGGTAGGAGGAGAAGTTAGCTACTTCCGATTAAATTGCTGCAGGTATTTCATTACAAAATAATCTTAAAAATCCGCGTCTTCCCTTCTCTTTTTGTGCATTTTTGTGAGCTTTAAGTTCTGTTGATTTTTTTTCTTCTTCCCTTATTTCTCCAGTGTAAAGGCGTTCAGTAATTGCCATTTGGCGACAAATTCATTACCAGATGTGATTGTCTTAAGGAATTTGGTGCATCTTCCTCCGAACCGGCCGGCAAAATACCCATCTGGATGAATCGGGGCCTGGATTTTATTGATGGCTATTTTGCTCATAAATTGTATCATTCATTCCGCAAATATTAATTGATCGCTCTAACGGTTTCTGATGCATTTATATAAATGAGGTCGTAATTCTTGTAGTTTAGACTTTAAGCTGCATGGTAACTTCTGTACCATTTATTGAAACGAGAAGGAAGTCGATAGTCATCGTCCGCAGTGAGGAATCACAGAATGTATCGATTTAGAGGATTATTAAGAGTGAAACCCAATCAATATTCCGGGTGATCGTTATCACATTGCCTTCTCGCTGTAATTATAGGAAGTATGATGTATTGTTCAGGACGTTAATAATCTGCTACAATAAGATTCTATCGAGTTTAGAATTGGTCATCAATATCACATTTTTCATCATGGCGGGGCCACAGCGCCGTGTATTGGGTAGTGGCCGCGAATGGTACTGCGCTCTCTCTACTTTTCACTTTCATGGGTAGGGACAGATCAATAGTGGGGATGAGCGAGGCGGTTAGAGGCCGGCGGCCATTTCTCTGACTTGTCGATGGCTGGGAATGGGGTGAAAAGAATGAGTTTGCCTTTTAACAATTCGATCATCACAAATCACGAGTATTAAAGTCCAGGAAATCCACTTTAATGAATGAAGCGCAAGACGCCGGAGGACGGGTTTTTTGTAGGGCAGATGGAGCCAGGATTCTGACTCATAAGTTAGTAAATGGAGGTAGTAAATTCTTAACATAATTCTGTGTTATTCTTTTGATTCTTTTAAGTTGTCTCCAAAAATTCCTTCGTGCAAATATTCGCATCACGCCCTGCGGTCTTACTCCGGTCCAAAAGACGTGATAATTGATTCCTGAATCTCCAAGATCCTCGTTACTGTTCCTCAATGTCTTTCTATCACTCGCTCTTCTTGATGTTTGGTTTAGGAATTAGGTTTTCAGTGTTTTTCCTTCTGACATTGTCCCATCATCAGTGAGGACAGCTGGTGTTCAAGTGGGTTATCGACTCGTCTGGGGTGCGGGGTGCCCTAAACTGTAGGTCCAGGGGCGCAGCAGGGTCCCGAGGCCTTCATACTGCGGAGCTGTAACACATGGAACAATGAGGACCAATGGAGCTCAATAATCAGGACGGCACATGGATTAGAGGAGCATGAAGTGCTCGATGCAGCAGAGCTCACTGTGCAAACAGCATCTTAAATCAAGTCACGAGTAGTCAGGCAGCTTGATGCAGCAGAGTTGAGTGTGACTATAGCACTCAGGAGTTAAGCAGACAATTAAGCATCTTGCTGTAGCAGACCTGGATATACGCATAGCTCTCAGGAACAGCAAAGCTGAGTAGACAATCGGTTGCTATGTTGCAGCAGATGTGTATGTGTAGGTAGCACACGAGCAGCAGAGCTGAGAGTAAAATCAAGTTCCTTTTTGTAGCAGATCTGGATTTGCGGTTGGTTAGGACACACGTACAGCAGGGCTGAGTAGACAGCCAACACCTTGTTGTAGCAGATCTGTAAATGCAGGTAACACACAGGAGCCGCAGAGCTGAGTAGATAATAAGGTAACCTGGTTGTAGAAGATCTAGATGTGCAGATAGCACTAGGGAACAGCAGAGCTGAGCAGACAATCAGGGACCGTGCTGTAGCAGAGCTGAGTAGACAATAAGGTAACCTGGTTGTAGAAGATCTAAATGTGCGGATAGAACTAGGGAACAGCAGAGCTCAGCAGACAATCAGGGACCGTGCTGTAGCAGAGCTGAGTAGACAATAAGGTAACCTGGTTGTAGAAGATCTAGATGTACGGATAGAACTAGGGAACAGCAGAGCTGAGCAGACAATCAGGGACCATGCTGTAGCAGAGCTGAGTAGACAATAAGGTAACCTGGTTGTAGAAGATCTAGATGTGCAGATAGCACTTGGGAACAGCAGAGCTGAGCAGACAATCAAGCACCTTGTTGTAGAAGATCTAGATGTACGGATAGAACTAGGGAACAGCAGAGCTGAGCAGACAATCAGGGACCATGCTGTAGCAGAGCTGAGTAGACAATAAGGTAACCTGGTTGTAGAAGATCTAGATGTGTGGATAGCACTTGGGAACAACTTAGCTGAGGAGACAATCAGGCACCTTGTTGTAGGAGATCTAGATGTATGGAGAGAACTAGGGAACAGCAGAGCTGAGCAGACAATCAGGGACCGTGCTGTAGCAGAGCTGAGTAGAACGTGTGACTAGACTACTGGAAGCACATTGTTGCAGTGAGTGCTTGCTACCACAATACTCAGGCAGCGCACAGCCGCCGGAGCCGGTCATAGAAGGACTTAGATAATGACATGGTAGTAATATAAAGTATATGAGCGCAGAGGTAGCTGATTGCTGAGGAAGCAGACGCAGTGCCGGAGCCAGGACAGGAGAGTAACAATGTGGATGAAGAGTAGGAATATGTTTCCATTTTTGCTGCCGAATTCTGGAATAGCAGTATGATGCTTTAAGGACCTGACGTGACAGTTTGCTATAATTGCTGAATGTCAATATTCCAAATTCTCAAAATGCTTCAAGTTTATGAAATATTTGATTTTTCAGGGACAAATTGTTAACAAGTCGTCACTATTTTTGGGACCCCACGTTATAGGTTGCTATTGCTTTCATCCATAAAATCTAAAGATTCTTTCATTATTTTGAGAAATGGGGACACAGAAAACTTAACAGAAGCACAAGATAAAATCATGAGGATGGAGACGTGATGGATAAAAGGCAGATGGCAGCTTTCCTGATTTGTCCGCGGCTTCCTGAAGGTCATATTCACAGCGTTCTCAATACTCGGTAGATACATTTATAAATGCCATTCTATCATCATTTGTATAAATTACGTCCTTTCCGTGAGGCCCTAATACATAAAACAGGCTGTAAATTTGTCCTACTTACACTCTTTTAATCAACCCCATGTGGCGAAGTTCCACAACGTACGGAGCCAAATAGACCGCGGAGTATATGGGGGAACCGCCGTATGTCAGGTTACAATTTATTGTATCATTCCATGTTTATGAGCTCCTCATGCCGAGCGCGGGTACGTTTAATCTAAAAGTACAGAAGAGCCCGAAAAAATGTCTCGTAAATCAAGTGGGTTACACCTTATTAGTTAGAGCAGGTTATTAGCAACGTTAGCGCTTCACATTTCCAAAACCCGATGATTTCACATGTATCACTGACTGACTGATAGACGACACTCAACATTTTCTCACTGGGGCCAAAAATGTCTCAAAATGTTGCAAAATATTTTTTTAAATTTCCACAAGTCCCACCCCTGGATTAGGAGGGTCCAAGGCTCTTACCTATATCCGTCGGTGTCGGGCTGAATCGTGACAATGGATTTGGTCCAGTTCCTCCGTGGCGTTGGAGATATTTTCGGATGCCGGTGGTCCTCTCATAACTATGGTGATACAATATGACTTTATTTAAAAATTGTTGAAATCCAATGAAAAGTTAGAAGACCCCTAAAATGCAACAACAAAAACTCATTCAATGACGCGAAGAGGCCTGAAAATGTTGCACCTGACTGTTCTTCAGTGAAGCCATTCTGGTGCTTGTTTTTCCTCCCCTTGACCTCATCCTGGAAGATCCGGGGCTTTCACCGCCCTTCATTGGAGACCATAATTAGGGGCAGTGAAGATGTTCGTAAGACATCAGGATATGAAACCATCTCATCCCATAAGAACATCCAGCGCCGTGTTTTGTGTTACTCTGTGTCTCCAATGGGTCAGACGTGTGTCTTTGTCTTTGCACTTTGGTGCCCTCAGATGTTCTCTCTCTATAAAACTACTTGCACAAGTGTCTGTAAAGTGGTTTCCAGTCACACAACCACAGACGCCCACCCAACCCCACTCCATACCCCATATATAGGTAGATTAGGCAGCGCCCACTCAGGACGCTACAACTCAGCACATCACGGTGGCAACATGCGGCTGAGCAGAGCGACCACAGCTCCTAGATCAACTCCATCTACCGTAGTCATCATCATCAACCAAGGATGGAAAGGAAATGTGTGAACGGCAGAAGACGGATCTCAGGCTGCGGGATCTTCAGTTTGGAAAAAGAAATGTGAGGCAATGTCATTACAATGTACAAATATATGATGGGACAGTACAGCGATCTGTAGAATGATCTCTCTACAACTAGGCCTGGAATGATGACAAGGGGCATTGTCTACATCTGGAGGAAAGAAGGTTTCATCATCATCACAGACGGTGATTTACTGTGCGAGACGTCAGACTATGGATTCTTTACTGTGCGAGACGTGAGACTATGGATTCTTTACTGTGCGAGACGTGAGACTATGGATTCTTTACTGTGCGAGACGTGAGACTATGGATTCTTTACTGTGCGAGACGTGATACTATGGATTCTTTACTGTGTGAGACGTGAGACTATGGAATCTTTACTGTACGAGCAGTGTTACTATGGATTCTTTACTGTGCAAGAAGTGAGACTATGGATTCTTTACTGTGTAAGCAATGAGACTATGGATTCTTTACTGTGCAAGAAGTGAGACTATGGATTCTTTACTGTGTGACACGTGATACTATGGATTCTTTACTGTGCGAGACGTGAGACTATGGATTCTTCACTGTACGAGCAGTGTTACTATGGATTCTTTATTGTGCAAGAAGTGAGACTATGGATTCTTTACTGTACGAGACGTGATACAATGGATTCTTTACTGTACGAGCAGTGATACTATGGATTCTTTACTGTGTGAGACGTGAGACTATGGAATCTTTACTGTGTAAGCAATGAGACTATGGATTCTTTACTGTGCAAGAAGTGATACTATGGATTCTTTACTGTGCGAGACGTGATACTATGGATTCTTTAGTGTGCGAGCAGTGAGACTATGGATTCTTTACTGTGTAAGCAATGAGACTATGGATTCTTTACTGTGCAAGAAGTGATCCTATGGATTCTTTACTGTGTGAGACGTGAGGCTATGGATTCTTTACTGTACGAGCAGTGTTACTATGGATTCTTTACTGTGCAAGAAGTGAGACTATGGATTCTTTACTGTGTAAGCAATGAGACTATGGATTCTTTACTGTGCAAGAAGTGAGACTATGGATTCTTTACTGTGTGACACGTGATACTATGGATTCTTTACTGTGCGAGACGTGAGACTATGGATTCTTTACTGTACGAGCAGTGTTACTATGGATTCTTTATTGTGCGAGAAGTGAGACTATGGATTCTTTACTGTACGAGACGTGATACAATGGATTCTTTACTGTGCGAGCAGTGATACTATGGATTATTTACTGTGCGAGACATGAGACTATGGATTCTTTACTGTACGAGCAGTGAGACTATGGATTTTTTTCTGTGCAAGAAGTGAGACTATGGATTCTTTACTGTGCAAGAAGTGAGACTATGGATTCTTTACTGTGCGAGCAGTGAGACTATGGATTCTTTACTGTGCAAGAAGTGATACTATGGATTCTTTACTGTGCGAGATGTGAGACTATGGATTCTTTACTGTGCAAGCAGTGACACTATGGATTCTTTACTGTGTGAAACATGAGACTATGGATTCTTTACTGTATGAGCAGTGAGACTATGGATTCTTTACTGTGTGAAAAGTGAGACTATGGATTCTGTACTGTACGAGCAGTGACACTGGATTATTTACTGTGCGAGCAGTGAGACTGGATTCTTTTATACAGGTAACAAGGTCAAACAGGTTCAATCAAAACAGGTAATGAGTGCAGAGTAGGAGGCTTCTTAAAGAGAACTAACAGGTCTGGGAGAGCCAGAATTCTTGCTGGTTGGTCTGTGATAAAATACTTTTTCATGCAATAAAATGCAATTTAATTATGTAACAATCATACAATGTGATTTTCTGTTTTAATTTTTAGATTCTGTCTCTCACCGGTGACGTGTACCTATGATAAAAATTACGGACCTCTACATTCTTTGAAGGAGGGAAAACTTGCAAAATCTGCAAATACTTATTTTCCCCACTGTGTATAGTTAACAAAATTCTAAACACAACACTTTTGTTTTTCTCCCATTTTTATGAGCTGAACTCGAACATCTCAGGCTTTTTCTATTTACACAAAAGGCATTTTTCTCTCAAATATTGTTCACTAATTTGTCTAAATTTGTGTTAGTGATCACTTCTCCTCTGTCGAGATAATCCTTCCTCCTGACAGGTGCGACGGATCCAGATGATGATCAGACAATAAAAGGTCACTCTAAAATGTGCAGTTTTACAGTATTGGGGTGGTCCAGGGGGGAGAATCTGGTGTGACCACCATTTGCCTCACGCAGGGCAGCACTTCTCCTTTCCATAGAGTTGATGAGGTTGGTTAATTCTACATAGGAAACTGAGGAATATCATTTTCCTGGAAATTCCATAATCTTTCATTTTAACAGTTAATTATTATAAATTGCATTTTTCTAAAGAAACTTTTCTGTGGAAAATCCTCCTAAATTCCCCTTTTGCTCCTACGCATCATCCCACATGTTTCCTTACACATTTGCATTTTTTTAGATAATTCTAGACATTTATTAAAAAAAAAATAGAAAAGAAAACATCTGCAGGATATTACAGCTACTTAATAAAGTGGAATCTTCTGTGATAATTCCATTCTATTAAATGTCGATGTATCGACCTCTCCATTGCAGTGTTTATGTTCTTTTCATCTTGTTGCATTTCGATACATTTCTTAAGATCTTTTCTGGCTCGGAGTCAACAACGGTCAAAGTGAAACGTCACAGATAGACGCGTCTAAGTGGCAGTGACGTGACCCCGACGCCGACTCTTCCGTTTTTTTTTTAATGGTTTATTATTATAAATGAATTAGTATTTTCCCAAGAATTAAAAGCAGGAAAATATCGAGAGACGCAGCTCCTCTGTGCAAAATCAGTCACGTCGTCATTTACCGCAGACGAATACGACAAAATGTGTCGTTTCTTAAAGGGGTTTTCCAGGACTGTTAAGGGGATGTGGCACTGTTAGTAAAGCCATGCATCCTTAAGGATGGGATGGATATATCATTGGTGCAGCCTGTGGAGCCGCACCAGGGCCCAAGAATTAAAGGGGCCACTACCACGTCCAAAGCAGATGGAAGGGTGCAAAATGAGGAGCTGTTGAGTCCATGTACTGCTCTTGTACAGGGGTCTCTTCTGCCTGTGTCCGCCAGTGGACCCTTCAATCAGTTGGTCGATGAAGGTGCAGGAGTCAGTCTCCCACCAATCTAATAGCCAGGACCCTTTATAAAGATAAACGATCAATCTTGTAATCTCGGGAAGCCCCTTCAATACAATCCAGGTGCCCCCAGCTGGTGACTCTCGCTGCTGAGTGACGACCTTGGCTTTGAGCCTGGCATAGTGGGCACGTCTCTCCCTTATCATATGGGGCACAGGGAAGAAGCAGCGTTCAACTAATGTCTTGTCACCCCGAAACCCTAACAAACACTCACGTGTTACACAATTTCTTATTACATTCCTGCTTTTAAATGTTAAAGAATTTCTTCTGATACAAAGTTATAAATGAAAATCTCAGATGGAGCATTTAAACAGAACTCACCGGATTTCACAATCCAACCTGCATACATCATTAAATAAGAATCTTAGACCTAATGAGGCTGGTGGACTTACTTCATGATTGCATCTGAGAATGGATGAACGTGATGTATTCAATCTCCCTATTTGGTGAATCTTTCACATTTCAGATTTTCTGCACCTTGTAGGTAAATTAGGAAAGTTGCGTTTTTATTGCGTTTATGATTGTGACATTTTTGTCACTTTCTTGGTGTCGTGTTTTAACCCCTTCATGACATATGGCGTATATTTACATCACATGTCGCGTCCCTGACTTTGACGCTGAGCCCACATTTTTCCCCGCACATGGCAGCTGATTTAATCATGTGCCTTTAACACATCCACCCGCGGCTGTTAACCAGTTAAATCCCGCTGTCAATCTCTGACAGCAGGATTTAAAACGTGCTGGATGAAAGTGTATCATTCTGTACGATCTTCGACACTCCTATCATGTGGTCAGGGGGCGCCGATGGGTTCTCATGACAGCCGGGGGTCTGCAAAACACCCACATGCCTGCCATTACGTTCCTCCTGTGAACACCGGTTTGTGGCCGGCGTTCATAGGAGATTTTGATTTCTATGTGTAGTAGAGGCGATCAGACAATCGCAGCTTCAAGTCTCCTGAGAGGACAATTACATAAAGTAATGCAATTTTATGGGGGAAAATCCATACAAAAAACTCAAAGAAATTGACATTTTGTGGATTTCAAAAACGCGTCATAGGTCGGTATACGGACTATAGGTAGAAGGGAAAAGCGCAGTGGGCATGAGATTTCTATAAATGCATTTTTTTAAGTAAGCACATCAGCCTCCTCAGGTCTGAGAGATCAATTTACTAATGTGGTTTGTGTGCTTACAATGATACAATTCTTGCTCCTTGCAGCCACAACTGTTGTTATGTAAGCCATAATCATCAACATTAACAGAAATAAACACGTGAAATAGATCACTCTGTGTGTAATGACTCTATAGAATATATGAGTTACACTTTTTGTAGCGAAGAACTGATATAAAGTAACTTTTTGATGATATTCTAATTTTGTGAGATTCACCTGTAGGTTTACCCAAAGTAATGGTTTGCGGAGTCTGAATGCGCTGTGCCTTGCATTATGTCATGTAAACCTGCCGGCCATGCTTTTTAATATAAAATAAAGTAACAAAATGATTGATGTTGTTAGAGGGGAGTTTAGTTCTCCGCTTTGTATTGTTGTATCTGTTCCTCATAATCTGATTCATGGCGGAACATAAAAGACGAGGAGATCTTCTGGAACAACTTTGTTTCATTTCCCATATAAAGATAAAATTGTCGTCCTTCACGAGCCATCATCAGATAAAAGTATTCCTGGTAAAAAGAAATATGAGCAAAATCTCCCGAAAACCAAAAATATAGGAAAAGAAACAACAAAAACACAGTAAAGACCGAGAGGACAAAAGGCGCAAAAATGACTGCAATTTACCCAAATATTGTTCCTCGCAGTGAGCGCTATGATTGGCCCGCCGCACGCCGGCTCCTAACTGCAGGAGACATCACCAGAAAATGAGGCCCTATAATACACAGTACGGGCACCGCGCCGCCTCCATACAAAGTGGTGAACTGTTTATTCTGATCCCGGAAAGGAAGTGTCTCAACATAAAATGAGTTTTTCTCCAGTGGTCACGTTCTGCTCCCCACAGGGGCTGCGGCACTGCTACGGAGATGTTTTTGTATAATTAAAACCCATAGGGTTAAAAGATAAACTTTGGCACCACCAGGAGGCGCTCAGGAGCCCATTGTATACAGTGTATGTAATAAATTTAATAACCTCTGAAAAAGAGTTATCCAGTGTCTCTCCCCTCAGCATCGGAATCTGCACCTGTCCTATTAATTAGATTACACCTTGTGCACAATACCTGGTGGCCATGCACAATACCTGGTGGATGTGCACAATACCAGGTGGCCATGCACAATACCTGGTGGCCATGCACAATACCTGGTGGATGTGCACAATACCTGGTGGCCATGCACAATACCTGGTGGCCATGCACAATACCTGGTGGATGTGCACAATGCCTGGTGACCATGCACAATACCTGGTGGATGTGCACAATACCTAGTGGCTGTGCACAATACCTGGTGGCCATGCACAATACCTGGTGGATGTGCACAATACCTAGTGGCCATGCACAACACCTAATGGATGTGCACAGTGCCTGGTGGCCATGCACAATACCTGGTGGATGTGCAGAATACCTAGTGGATGTGCACAATACCTGGTGGCCATGCACAATACCTGGTGGATGTGCACAATACCTGGTGGCCATGCACACTACCTGGTGGATGTGCACAATACCTAGTGGATGTGCACAATACCTGGTGGCCATGCACAATACCTGTTATGTTTGCTAATGACAGGTGTTATGAAGGCAATCCAGAAACACAGTGTGCTTAGCGATCAGAGCGCACACAGTGATCTGACAAATACCCAAAAATACAAGAATGAGCTCTGAGACGTGGAAACTCTGTAGACTGCACACCTGATCCTATCCTAAACACAACTAAAAGCGGCTGTGGATTGCGCCTAACAACTACCTAGGCAACTCGGCACAGCCTAAGAAACTAGCTAGCCTGAAGATAGAAAAATAGGCCTGACTTGCCCCAGAGAAATTCCCCAAAGGAAAAGGCAGCCCCCCACATATAATGACTGTGAGTAAGATGAAAAGACAAAACGTAGGGATGAAATAGATTCAGCAAAGTGGGGCCCGATATTCTAGGACAGAGCGAGGACAGTAAAGCGAACTTTGCAGTCTACAAAAAACCCTAAAGCAAAACCACGCAAAGGGGGCAAAAAAAACCCACCGTGCCGAACTAACGGCACGGCGGTACACCCTTTGCGTCTCAGAGCTTCCAGCAAAACAAAAGACAAGCTGGACAGAAAAAAGGCAACAAAAAAGCAAAAAGCACTTAGCTATACAGAGCAGCAGGTCACAGGAACAATCAGGAGAAGCTCAGATCCAACACTGAAACATTGACAAGGAGCAAGGATAGCAGCATCAGGCGGAGTTAAGTAATGAAGCAGTCAACGAGCTCACCAGAACACCTGAGGGAGGAAGCTCAGAAGCTGCAGTACCACTTGTGACCACAGGAGTGAATTCAGCCACAGAATTCACAACAGTACCCCCCCTTGAGGAGGGGTCACCGAACCCTCACCAGAGCCCCCAGGCCGACCAGGATGAGCCGCATGAAAGGCACGAACAAGATCGGAAGCATGAACATCAGAGGCAAAAACCCAGGAATTATCTTCCTGAGCATAACCCTTCCATTTAACCAGATACTGGAGTTTCCGTCTAGAAACACGAGAATCCAAAATCTTCTCCACAATATACTCCAATTCCCCCTCCACCAAAACCGGGGCAGGAGGCTCAACAGATGGAACCATAGGTGCCACGTATCTCCGCAACAACGACCTATGGAATACATTATGTATGGAAAAGGAGTCTGGGAGGGTCAAACGAAAAGACACAGGATTGAGAACCTCAGAAATCCTATACGGACCAATAAAACGAGGTTTAAATTTAGGAGAGGAAACCTTCATAGGAATATGACGAGAAGATAACCAAACCAGATCCCCAACACGAAGTCGGGGACCCACACGGCGTCTGCGATTAGCGAAAAGTTGAGCTTTCTCCTGGGACAAGATCAAATTGTCCACTACCTGAGTCCAGATCTGCTGCAACCTATCCACCACAGAATCCACACCAGGACAGTCCGAAGACTCAACCTGTCCTGAAGAGAAACGAGGATGGAACCCAGAATTGCAAAAAAATGGAGAAACCAAGGTAGCCGAGCTGGCCCGATTATTAAGGGCGAACTCAGCCAACGGCAAAAAGGACACCCAATCATCCTGGTCTGCAGAAACAAAACATCTCAGATATGTTTCCAAGGTCTGATTGGTTCGTTCGGTCTGGCCATTAGTCTGAGGATGGAAAGCCGAGGAAAAGGATAGGTCAATGCCCATCCTACCACAAAAGGCTCGCCAAAACCTTGAAACAAACTGGGAACCTCTGTCAGAAACAATATTCTCAGGAATGCCATGCAACCGAACCACATGCTGAAAGAACAAAGGTACCAAATCAGAGGAGGAAGGCAATTTAGCCAAGGGCACCAGATGGACCATTTTAGAAAAGCGATCACAGACCACCCAAATGACTGACATCTTTTGAGAAACGGGAAGGTCAGAAATGAAATCCATCGAAATATGTGTCCAAGGCCTCTTTGGGACCGGCAAGGGCAAAAGCAACCCACTGGCACGAGAACAGCAGGGCTTAGCCCTAGCACAAATCCCACAGGACTGCACAAAAGTACGTACATCCCGTGACAGAGATGGCCACCAGAAGGATCTAGCCACTAACTCTCTGGTACCAAAGATTCCAGGATGACCAGCCAACACCGAACAATGAAGTTCAGAGATAAGTTTATTAGTCCACCTATCAGGGACGAACAGTTTCTCTGCTGGACAACGATCAGGTTTATTCGCCTGAAATTTTTGCAGCACCCGCCGCAAATCAGGGGAGATGGCAGACACAATGACTCCTTCCTTGAGGATACCCGCTGGCTCAGATAAACCCGGAGAGTCGGGCACAAAACTCCTAGACAGAGCATCCGCCTTCACATTTTTAGAGCCCGGAAGGTACGAAATCACAAAGTCGAAGCGGGCAAAAAATAACGACCAACGAGCTTGTCTAGGATTCAAGCGCTTGGCAGACTCGAGATAAGTAAGGTTCTTATGATCAGTCAATACCACCACGCGATGCTTAGCTCCTTCAAGCCAATGACGCCACTCCTCGAATGCCCACTTCATGGCCAGCAACTCTCGATTGCCCACATCATAATTACGCTCAGCGGGCGAAAACTTCCTGGAAAAGAAAGCACATGGTTTCATCACTGAGCAATCAGAACCTCTCTGTGACAAAACCGCCCCTGCTCCAATCTCAGAAGCATCAACCTCGACCTGGAACGGAAGAGAAACATCTGGCTGACACAACACAGGGGCAGAACAAAAACGACGCTTCAACTCCTGAAAAGCTTCCACAGCAGCAGAAGACCAATTAACCAAATCAGCACCCTTCTTGGTCAAATCGGTCAATGGTTTGGCAATGCTAGAAAAATTACAGATGAAGCGACGATAAAAATTAGCAAAGCCCAGGAACTTTTGCAGACTTTTCAGAGATGTCGGCTGAATCCAATCCTGGATGGCTTGGACCTTAACTGGATCCATCTCGATAGTAGAAGGGGTAAAGATGAACCCCAAAAATGAAACTTTCTGCACACCGAAGAGACACTTTGATCCCTTCACAAACAAAGAGTTAGCACGCAGGACCTGAAAAACCATTCTGACCTGCTTCACATGAGACTCCCAATCATCTGAGAAGATCAAAATGTCATCCAAGTAAACAATCAGGAATTTATCCAGATACTCACGGAAGATGTCATGCATAAAAGACTGAAAAACAGATGGAGCATTGGCAAGTCCGAACGGCATCACTAGATACTCAAAATGACCCTCGGGCGTATTGAATGCAGTTTTCCATTCATCTCCTTGCCTGATTCTCACCAGATTATACGCACCACGAAGATCTATCTTAGTGAACCAACTAGCCCCCTTAATCCGAGCAAACAAGTCAGATAACAATGGCAAGGGATACTGAAATTTAACAGTGATCTTATTAAGAAGGCGGTAATCAATACACGGTCTCAGCGAACCATCCTTCTTGGCTACAAAGAAGAACCCTGCTCCCAGTGGTGATGACGATGGGCGAATATGTCCCTTCTCCAGGGATTCCTTCACATAACTGCGCATAGCGGCGTGTTCGGGCACGGATAAATTAAATAATCGACCTTTAGGGAATTTACTACCAGGAATCAAATTGATAGCACAATCACAATCCCTATGCGGAGGTAGAGCATCGGACTTGGGCTCTTCAAATACATCCTGATAATCAGACAAGAACTCTGGGACCTCAGAAGGGGTGGATGACGAAATCGACAAAAATGGAACATCACCATGTACCCCCTGACAACCCCAGCTGGATACCGACATGGAATTCCAATCCAATACTGGATTATGGGTTTGTAGCCATGGCAACCCCAACACGACCACATCATGCAGATTATGCAACACCAGAAAGCGAATAACTTCCTGATGTGCAGGAGCCATGCACATGGTCAGCTGGCCCAGTATTGAGGTTTATTCTTGGCCAAAGGTGTAGCATCAATTCCTCTCAATGGAATAGGACACCGCAAAGGCTCCAAGAAAAACCCACAACGTTTAGCATAATCCAAATCCATCAGATTCAGGGCAGCGCCCGAATCCACAAACGCCATGACAGAAAACGACGACAAAGAGCATATCAAGGTAATGGACAGAAGGAATTTGGACTGTACAGTACCAATGACGGCAGACCTAGCGGACCGCTTAGTGCGCTTAGGACAATCAGAAATAGCATGAGTGGAATCACCACAGTAGAAACACAGACCATTCAGACGTCTGTATTCCTGCCGTTCAACTCTAGTCATAGTCCTATCGCACTGCATAGGCTCAGGTTTAACCTCAGGCAGTACCGCCAAATGGTGCACAGATTTACGCTCGCGCAAGCGTCGACCGATCTGAATGGCCAAAGACAAAGACTCATTCAAACCAGCAGGCATAGGAAATCCCACCATGACATCCTTAAGAGCCTCAGAGAGACCCTTTCTGAACAAAGCTGCCAGCGCAGATTCATTCCACTGAGTGAGTACTGACCATTTCCTAAATTTCTGACAATATACTTCTATATCATCCTGACCCTGGCACAAAGCCAGCAAATTTTTCTCAGCCTGATCCACTGAATTAGGCTCATCGTACAGCAATCCGAGCGCCAGGAAAAACGCATCGACACTACTCAATGCAGGGTCTCCTGGCGCAAGAGAAAATGCCCAGTCTTGAGGGTCGCCGCGCAAAAAAGAAATAATAATCAAAACCTGTTGAACAGGATTACCAGAAGAACGAGGTTTCAAGGCCAGAAATAGCTTAAAATTATTTTTGAAACTTAGAAACTTAGTTCTATCTCCAAAAAACAAATCAGGAATAGGAATTCTTGGTTCTAACATAGATTTCTGATCAATAGTATCTTGAATCTTTTGTACATTTATAACGAGATTATCCATTGAAGAGCACAGACCCTGAATATCCATGTCCACACCTGTGTCCAGAATCACCCAAATGTCTAGGGGAAAAAAAAAAAGTGAACACAGAGCAGAAAAAAAAAAAAAATGATGTCAGAACTTTTTCTTTCCCTCTATTGAGAATCATTAGTTTGGCTCCTTGTACTGTTATGTTTGCTAATGACAGGTGTTATGAAGGCAATCCAGAAACACAGTGTGCTTAGCGATCAGAGCGCACACAGTGATCTGACAAATACCCAAAAATACAAGAACGAGCTCTGAGACGTGGAAACTCTGTAGACTGCACACCTGATCCTATCCTAAACACAACAAAAAGCGGCTGTGGATTGCGCCTAACAACTACCTAGGCAACTCGGCACAGCCTAAGAAACTAGCTAGCCTGAAGATAGAAAAATAGGCCTGACTTGCCCCAGAGAAATTCCCCAAAGGAAAAGGCAGCCCCCCACATATAATGACTGTGAGTAAGATGAAAAGACAAAACGTAGGGATGAAACAGATTCAGCAAAGTGGGGCCCGATATTCTAGGACAGAGCGAGGACAGTAAAGCGAACTTTGCAGTCTACAAAAAACCCTAAAGCAAAACCACGCAAAGGGGGCAAAAAAAAACCACCGTGCCGAACTAACGGCATGGCGGTACACCCTTTGCGTCTCAGAGCTTCCAGCAAAACAAAAGACAAGCTGGACAGAAAAAAGGCAACAAAAAAGCAAAAAGCACTTAGCTATACAGAGCAGCAGGTCACAGGAACAATCAGGAGAAGCTCAGATCCAACACTGAAACATTGACAAGGAGCAAGGATAGCAGCATCAGGCGGAGTTAAGTAATGAAGCAGTCAACGAGCTCACCAGAACACCTGAGGGAGGAAGCTCAGAAGCTGCAGTACCACTTGTGACCACAGGAGTGAATTCAGCCACAGAATTCACAACAAATACCTGGTGGATGTGCACAATACCTGGTGGCCATGCACACTACCTGGTGGATGTGCACAATACCTAGTGGATGTGCACAATACCTGGTGGATGTGCACAATACCTGGTGGCTGTGCACAATAACTAATGGATGTGCACAATACCTGGTGGCCATGCAAAATAACTAATGGATGTGCACAATACCTGGTGGCCATGCACAATACCTGGTGGCCATGCACAATACCTGGTGGATGTGCACAATACCTAGTGGCTGTGCACAATACCTGGTGGCCATGCACAATACCTAATGAATGTGCACAATACCTGGTGGCCATGCACAATAGCTGCCAATACCTGGCAAGCAGCAGCCAAACGCCATGTCAGCCCACTGCTAACTCCAGCAGAATTCCCTGCTTTCCTCCTCACAGTATTAGAGATAGTGGCAGCAAAGGAGAGGAGTTTGCACACAGCAGATCAGAACATAGAAAGGGAGTAAAGCATCCAAGTTATCAGGGAGGGCAGATTCCATGGGCTGTAGATGGGGAGGAATGAACACACAGGGCAGTTTGCAGAGAATGGAGAGAGGAAACACAAGCCATGGTTATGCATGAGTATAGAGAAAGGGATAAAACCACAGCAGACTCTGCAGGGAGAGGGGATCACACGCTCCTCAGAAACAGTGTTGGTCACCACAAGGGAGAGAACTCTCATGTAGAAGGAGAAATCAGTGCAGTAGTGAAGCTGTGCAGATACATTGGAGCTAGTAAGGGTGGCATCACCCTGGAGATGCAGTTTTCTGGAAGTGAAGTGGAGGAGGTTGAACAGAACAAATCAGAGTTTGGAGAGGGAAGAAAGCATCTAAGTTAGAAGAAAGGGGAAATCATGCAGCTGTATATAAGGAGAAACAAACACACAGAGCAGTTTTCAGCAGGTGTAGAGAAAGAACTCAAAAATAGCTGTTTTATGAGTTTAGAGGAAAAAAGCACCCAGAGCCAACATTGCAGAGGGATAAGATAACACACTTCTCGGCCTTAGGGTTAGTCAGCATAAGGTGGAAGAGATCCATAAATGAGTAAAGGGAAATCAGTACAGGAATGAAGCTGTGCAGATACGTTATGGTGAATAATGGAGTCACCATCCTGCACATGCAGACCTTACATCCAGCATGTATTACTGGGAGGGTCACTCCCACATAGCAAAAATCTTAAGCTAGAACAAGGCTGCAAACTGCATATCAAAGGGTCTGATGTAATGGAGATTGCGGACTGAAACTTAGTGCCACTTAGTTATTACTCACGGTCACGGCTATCAGTTTTTATTCTTTATTTATAGCTGATGAAATGTGGACCCTGAGAGTAAGTATCTCTGGTGTGTGCCGGGAGCCCGAGGCTGGGACTGTCTGCGTCTCTGGAGATACTTCGCTGGTGATCACTATGAGGAGAATATAAGGCACAGCGCAGTCCCCATTCTGCTCCTGGGTGGGATCCGTGACATATAGAGTGCTGGTCGCTACATTCACATCTTACGACAGGTCACGTCTCACCATCTGTGTGCAAAATAGTCTCTCACATACCGCACTGTGCGCCCCGGACCCCGCATCGCTGGTGAAGGACCAGACCCAATGTTTAGCTCATGTTGATGAGAGTTTTGTCTCAGGTTATAATTCTGTTATCATTTCTCATTTTTCCTCTGGTCCGTTATTATTAATCGGCGTCTGCATCTCATTCCCATAAACTCCAATCTTCTAGTGAAAATTTTCATTTCTCTGTTACCTACTCATATGTCAGTGTGTGTCTCCGTAGAGAATAATGGTGCATGAATTGACCGGGACTTGGATACCGATGACCTTTCCATAGACTGAATCATCAATATCAATCCTCCTCTCACCTTCCCCTTACTGTTGGGGTTCCTCAAGGATCAGTCCTGGGCCCCCTCCTCTTCTCGTTGTATACTGCCCCTATTGGACAAACAATCAGTAGATTTGGTTTCCAGTACCATCTCTATGCTGACGACACCCAATTATACACTTCTGCTCCCGATATCACACCGACCTTTTTAGAAAACACCAGTGATTGTCTTACCGCTGTCTCTAACATCATGTCCTCCCTCTATCTGAAACTGAACCTGTCAAAAACTGAACTCCTCGTGTTCTCTCCCTCTACTAACCTACCTTTGCCTGACATTGCCATCTCCGTGTGCGGTTCCACCATTACTCCAAAGCAACATGCCCGCTGCCTTGGGGTCATCCTTGATTCTGACCTTTCATTCACCCCCCACATCCGATCACTGGCTCGCTCTTCTTACCTGCATCTCAAAAACATTTCTAGAATTCGCCCTTTTCTTACTTTCGACTCTGCAAAAACTCTGACTGTTTCACTTATTCATTCTCGTCTGGACTATTGTAACTCTCTACTAATCGGCCTCCCTCTTACCAAACTTTCCCCGCTCCAATCTGTCCTGAATGCTGCTGCCAGGATCATATTCCTCACCAACCGTTACACCGATGCCTCTACCCTGTGCCAGTCATTACACTGGCTACCCATCCACTCCAGAATCCAGTACAAAACTACTACCCTCATCCACAAAGCACTCCATGGCTCAGCACCACCCTACATCTCCTCCCTGGTCTCAGTCTACCACCCTACCCGTGCCCTCCGCTCCGCTAATGACCTCAATAATCAGAACCTCCCACTCCCATCTCCAAGACTTTACACGTGCTGCGCCGATTCTTTGGAACGCACTACCCAGGTTAATACGATTAATCCCCAATGCCCACAGTTTTAAGCGTGCCCTAAAAACTCATTTGTTCAGATTGGCCTACCGCCTCAACGCATTAACCTAACGATCCCTGTGTGGCCCATTAAAAAAAAAAACATAATTGGGTTCCTCGCATCATGTTCTCATTCACTTTATGCAGTTAATAGCCCACTGTGTCTGTACTGCTACATACTTAGGCAGATAACTGGTTCATGCAGCTTTACATGAACACCCGAGCCTTACACTATGGCCGGTCCGAATAACTAAAGCAATTGTTACCATCCACCTCTCGTGTCTCCCCTTTTCCTCATAGTTTGTAGCTTGCGAGCAGCAGGGCCCTCACTCCTCCTGGTATCTGCTTTGAACTGTATTTCTGTTATGCTGTAATGTCTATTGTCTGTACAAGTCCCCTCTATAATTTGTAAAGCGCTGCGGAATATGTTGGCGCTATATAAATAAAATTATTATTATTATTAATATCAGATGGGTGGTGGTCCGACACCCGGCGACCCTATCACTCAGCCGCTGACAGCCCCAATGGCAGCTGGACGTACACCGTGTTCAGAGCAGGGAATGCACAGCTGAGCTGGGGCCGTTCTCTGCAGCTCAGATCACGTTCACTTCAGTAAGAGCTGACCTGCAGTACCGAGAGGGGCCACTGTTCAGTGTATGGAGCTGTGCTGATCCTTCCCGTACACTGTGTACTTCCATAGACTGTGGGGCGACAAGTGATGGGTGACATGCCCCACCAATCTGATATGGAAGACCTGTACTAGTCACCCACCATTTTAAATCAGTGGACCAAGTCTGTAATCTTTTCGACTTGGACATTTACAAAAAATCTTCATCATTGATTAAAAATATCTCCATGTTTGTCGCCTTTTTTTCTTTGTCATCCATGTATTTAAAACCTTAATAGGGAAATTGCACAAAGAGTAGGGATTAAAGATGTTCTGCAGAGTGACCTCAGCTTCTCTTAAGACCAATGTGTCTTCAGGGTTGTGGAGTACAATGCAGCCCCCCGTGTAGTCAGATCCGGAGGGTGGAAGAGCCTTTGTATTTTGGTGACGGTAGAGGTGTCCATTGGGGAAGGCCAACAAGAGAAGATGATGGAGCAAGTTAAGGAGGAACCAAAGATGTAACCTGGAAGTCTTTACTCCCAAAAGGCTGAGGTTTGGGGGCTACAAGGCAGAGTCCTCTCCTCAATCTGCCGCATGGTTTGCTCTGCTTTATTATTATTTATTTATTTATATGGCACCATTTGACGCCAAAGGAAGAGAGGATCTGTAGTAGGAGGCAGTGGTCAACTGTGTCGAAGGCAGAGGACAGGTCTAGTAGGAGAAGTATAGAGAATTGTCTGCTAGCTTTGGCTGTAAGTTATTAGTAATTTTGGTCAGGGCGGTCTCAGTGGAATGGTGGGGACGGAAACAAGATTGTAGGCTGTCGAAGAGAGAGTTAGATGCAAAGTGAGTGGAAAGTTCAGCATGGACGTGCTGCTCAAGAAGTTTGGGAGCAAATGAGAGCAAAGATACGGGGCGATAGTTGGACATAGCAGTCGGGTCAAGGGTTGGCTTTTTGAGGATAGATCTGATTGTGGCATGTTTGAAAGGAGAAGGGAAGGTACCAGAAGTTAGTGATAGGTTGAAGAGAAGGGTTAGGGATGGGATTAGTGTGGTGGTGAGGTTGGAGTGGAGGTGGGATGGGATACGGTCAAGTGCACAAGTGGTGAGGTGTGATTTGGAGAGAAGATGAGCAAGCTCCCCTTCAGTGATGTTGGATAGGGAGCTTATGGGGTAGAGCATTGGTCTGGTACACAAATGGGTTTTGTTGGTCAAACAAATAAAGGCTTGCCTTGTTTGGTCTACCTTATTTTTGAAGTGAGTCGCAAAGTCCTCAGCAGAGATGAAGGAAGTCGGATGGGGCAGTGGTGGGCAGAGGAGGGAGGTAAAAGTGTTGAACAACTCTTTGGGGTTGTAGGATAGGGAATATACAAGGGTTGTGAAGTAGGCCTGTTTAGCAAAAGTGATGGCTGATTTGAAAGCCAGTGTTGCCTGTTTGAATGTGGTGAAATCATCTTGCGAATGTCTTTTCTTCCAACGCCAATCTGCAACCCGGGATACTTGTCAAAGCTTTTTAGTGATGTTATTGTGCCAGGGTTGTCTATTGATACATCGCACTCTGCTATGCATGACAGGGGCGACCGAATTGATAGCCAATGCGAGAGTGGCATTGTGCAAAGTAGTGGCACTGTCTGTGCCGTGGAGGGAGGATATGGACACCAGTGGTAGAATAGAGTCAGAGAGCGTGTGCGTGTCTAGATGTGCGAGGTTTCTGCGGGGGTGCGCATGTTGTTGGACACGGGTGACAGGTGAGGAAGACAGGGATGAGAACGTGAGTAGATAGTGGACAGATAGAGGGAGAGGGGGGGTGGTGAAGTTAGATAGAGAGCAGAGATGGGTGAAGACCAGGCCTAATGTGTGTCCGTCTGTGTAGGTGGCTGAGGAGGACCACTGAGTAAGTCCGAAAGATGAAGTAAGGGACATGAGTTTGGAGGCTGCTGACTGGCAGGATATTAAAGTCACCCATGATGATGAGTGCTGATTTACAGCTTCAACGACAGTGTCTCAGTTACGGGCCTCACCAAACACATTCCTCTGACACTTGGTGGCTACTTCATTTTGCAGCTCCCACATTGACTCACAAGAATACCTGGCCCAGCAAACCGCTCAGTGCTCTCGTCATCTGTCATGGACATGCAATCTGCTCCACCACTGCATTACTCCTGCCCCAGGAAAGATGTAGTGGGACTCCAGACCCCACATCCTCTCTTCACGCCGTGCTGCCTATGTCATTACCTGCTGAATTCCATCCTAACCAAGATGTTGCATGACCATTGTCATTAGATGGCTCCCAGAGTTCCTCACCTTATCTCCGTGCTTCCCCATCCCCAATATTAGAATATATTTTTATTTACATACAACTTTCATGAAAATGACATATACAAAAGATTTTGATACAATATTAATACGTGGTAAAATAGCAACGCATTAATAGTTGAACATCCTATGCCGTCATACTCCACCATTGCTTCACCACTTTTTGCTGTCGCACACATGATACTGTTACCAAGAAATGCAGGAAAGATGGAAGAGATCTAAGGGTTTTTTTGTCGACTGTTTCCATGAAAACATAGAATGCTGCATATGTGCATAAAACAGTAGGACATTTTTAATCAAGACTTTTCACAAAGTTGCTTCACTTTTTTTTTTTTACTGGCATGCAGGCAAGAATGATAGATTGTGGACTTAGCCCCCACCGAACAGTAGAAGTCACATTTAATAAGTTGCTACATGCAACACTTTCCATGATTGGTCGGAACGGTTGAAACCAAAGTGTTTGTAAAACTGATAAACACAATTAAAGACTCATTTTTATGTCTTATTTACATGACCTGACTTGTTCCAGAATGACCTCTGGATGCGTCATAGTCAACGGAACAATTCATTCATTTCTAAAGAAAAGGATGTGATACGCGGTGCAGCTCGGATGCTCCATGTGTCCTGAACATCAAACACAATGTTTAGACGGTGATTAGACTGTGAAGCCTGATCTGATCTGTTATGATGACTGCTAATTGTGCCATCCGACTTCAGCCATTACTACAGCAGATTGCACTTCATTTGCTCAGATGTTTCAGGGAATATTCATTGACATCTTTGCACAAATATATCCCCAAGAGCTGACGGGAAGGTGACGGACGGACAGTAAAACATTTAATTGAATACAGGATTTGTCTTTGTAAAAAAGGACATTATTGGCAGTTTTTGGTAACGTTTTGTTCTTCCGTAGTTTGTTTGTCAGATTTGCTGTGTAGATTGAGACAGGATTGGCAGAGTCGTATCTGGATGATAGACAGCATCTAAACCAGGTATTAAAAGGCAATTTTATTTTGCCAAATACAGCTACATATCAACCTGTAGCAGGTCTTTGTTAATCACACACAAAGAATACTATCCAGGTCGCATACAGGGTCCCACCAGTCAGTGTATAAAGAAACGCCCCTCATATTTACATCATTGATATATAAAAAATACGTCATCGATATAACGCCAGCAGCTCTGGGCATATCCTCAGAATTGGGAATTGTACACATGCCGGTCCTCAAACACAGCCATATAGATGTTAGCATATGTGGGGATCATATTGGACCCCATGATTGTCCCACAGTGTTACAGGTAATAATCATCCCCAGAAAGGAAGCAATTTCTTAATAGGATGAACATCAGCAGTGCCAGGAGGAGCCATGTACAATACAGTGAATTGCCCAAGTAGGTGAGGTTGTTGGCAAAACCTTTGTCATGCTCAACAGAGGTATACAGGGAGGTCACATCAAAAGATGCCAAAAATTGTTTTTAAAAATTTGCTAGTGTCTTTTATATAGGAATGAGCACTTTTGCCATAGTCACGTAGTAGACTATCCAGGAAGATGGCAACATTATTAAACATGGAGCATCTCCCCAACACCATAGGCCTTCCAGGAGGATGCTCCAGGTCTTTATGGATTTTGGAGAGAGTAAATAGGATTTGAATTTTAACAGGAATCTGTCACCAGTGTTTTGCTATGTCATATGAGAGTGGCATGATGTAGGGGATGAGAGCCTGATTCCTGTGATGTGCCACTTACTAATATTTGTGTTGCGTCAAAATAATCTGCGTTTTATCAGCAGGAGATTCACTACAGGACTAACTGCCTCGTGCCACCTAGTCCTCTGTAACCCCGCCCTCAGCACTGATTAGCAGCTTTCTGCCTGTGCACAGTATATACAGAAATCTGCCAATCAGGGGTGTGCGCGTGAATAAATGTAGCTCAACATTCTGAGCTCTGCTACATCTTTAGCAAGGAAAACACAGATTGTATCAGAACTGCTCCACCCAGGAAACTAAGTGATACATCACTGTAATTGGGGTCTCTCCCCCTACATAATGCTGCTCTCAAATAATATAGTAAAAAACTGCTGACAGATTCCATTTAAAGTTATTGACTGAATTTTGATGATTTTGCTTTGTATCTCCAGGTAATTCTCAGCCAATTCTGCAAAAAATAGTATTCGCTTATAGACTTCGAAAAACATTGAGCAACAAATCCGGCAGAAATAGACATACTGCACCCACTATGCACACCGCACAGGGTATTTTATGGGTGGAATATGGATAAGATTTGTTTGCTGTAAATCAGGATGAACGAAGGCGCCAACATTTGAATTTCGTCAGGAAAGTTGATTTTGTTTCAATTTATTTGATGCATATGGAAGGTGACATATTATGGTGTCTGTATGATCACCAGTCGCGTTTGATGAATCAGTCTAAAATATCTCGAAAAGATGCACTGACGTAAAAAACTGCATAAACTAAACACCAAAACACAACTTTTAAAAAAGGGTCAAATCACTAATTGAGAGGGATTCACGCAAAAAAATGACATGAGCAAGTTTTTTGTTCTGTTCTGTTTTTTTTTTTTTTTTTAAATTTAAGTAAGGGGTCTCCTCCCCACTTGCGCCCGCCCGCCTCCCACCTCACAAACACCCCCCCCACACACACAAACACACTTGAGAACGTCATACTCACCTACTCCAGGGATGCCTGGCCTCAGCGCTGGCAGCTCGTCTTGTGCTCACGCAGAAAGAAGCTGCCATGTCGGGACAGAGCTGGGTTCGGCGCATTGTGGAAAGGTGAGTATGACAGCCAGGGAGGACGGGGAGAGGATGGGGGAGCGAGCCATGTGTGAAAGATCGGAGGAGGAACCGGGGAAAGCTGAGCCATTCATACAAGGGGGAGGAAACTGAGCCATTCATCCAAGGGGGAGGGAGCTGAGCCATTCATACAAGGGGAAGGAAAGCTGAGCCATTCATACAAGGGGGGAGGGGGGATTTATTATGTGTGGGGACAATTGGAGTGGGGATGGGGGATTTAATGTGTGGGGGGATATCTGAGGACACAAAATGAAGAGCAAAGGGGGAGATGTCGAAACAGTACGGGAGAATGGGGGCATGTATGAGGAAACAGTACTAGGCAATGGGGGGCATGTATGAGGAAACAGTACTACGCAATGGGGGCATGTATGAGGAAACAGTACTGGAGAATGGGGGACTTGTATGGGCAATGGGGGGCATGTATGAGGAAACAGTATGGGGGATGGGTGCAGACAGTTTGGGGAGCAAACGGGGGAATGTATGCGGGTACAGTATGAGTAGCGATGTGAAAAATGTATGTGGGCAGAGTACAGGGAGTGAGGATGATGGGATGTGTGCAGACACAGTATGTGGAGTCAGGTGAGCAGGCAGTATAGAAAGTGAGGGGGTAAATATATGAGGAGACAGTATGGTGAACAGGAGGGATGTGAGAGGAGACAGTATGAGGAGGGAGGGGAATAGTGTGAGCAGACAGTATGGGGGGAGAAAAGTGAGTGGGCACAGATTAGAAACTGAGTAGTGGGGGCGTAGCAAGGAGGGACAGTGTAAGGGCACAGCCAGGAGGGGACAGTATACCAAGGAGGGGGAGTGTGATGAGAGAGTACAGTATAAATACTTGGCCCTATAGGGGGACACAGTATGAGAGGACAGTGTGAAGAGAGGGCCAGTATGGAAAGGAGAGGTCAGTGTGAAGAGCATGTACCATAAGAGGGACAGTGTGGGGGTCATATTTTGTGCAGATAATATAGTGAGGGGTATTTTTTTATTCAGGTGCATTATAATGACACTTGTATCTTCTTTAGGGGCGTCATGTGGAGATTTTCTGCAAAAGAGCAGAGAAGATGGAAGTCTGCAGAGACGGCTGTGGATGAGAAAACTCATCATGGGGTCTGGACAAGATGAAGAAAAGAAGAACGGCTCCAGAGACGACATCATCTATAAGGTACCTGGATGTAAATGTTATTGGTTATACTGACTAACTCTCATGTTTTTATTTATGTTAGGAGCATTAAAGGGGTTGTCCAGGTTTGTAATGAGTCTGCAGTCATTCTTTGTGACTGCAGACTTCTGAGTTCTCACAGTGCGCACTGCACGCTGTCAGGATTCTCTCGTGCTGGCGATTTACATACATGCGGTCACGTGCTGACTAGACATGTGTGGCCTCACTCAATGAAAATGAACTGAGCGAGGTCGGGCACGTCTAGTCGGAATGTGGTCAGAAGTATACAAATCACATGCTCGTGCTGACATGACCGTCCACCGGCAAGGGAGAATCCTAAAAGCGTGCAGTGCATTAGTGGTGAGAATTCAGAAGCTGCGATGTCAGGATTCAGCTCTGCAGGTTCCAGCATTCGTCACATGGACACTTCACTCATATGTGATTTTCATACTTATAGTCTTGTGACATCGAGCTTCTCTTCTGCTTCTCTCAGTTTTTCACTGAATATTGAGAGCATTAGAGAGAGCGGCTCGTGGGTACATGACTGAGTGTGCAAATCACATATGTCCTGGGGGGGGGGGAAACAAAATGAATTCTTTCCCCGGGTGCCAGAAACCCTAGATACACCTCTGCTGGTATGCTACTGCGAGCGGTGATTACCGGGTCCGGTGGAGGGAGGTCTGTGCACAGGCAGTGAGGCAGGGACTGAGGGTGTGCACAGCGAGGATGGAGACCCGGAGACGGCCCGTCCCTGTCTACGTCATTATCAGAGGAATATGGCAGTTAATAAATTGTTTTTCTAAAGCTTTATAGTGTAGTTTTAGGTCAGAGAGGGATGGTTAGGATGAGCTAGGAAGGTGCAGGGACAGGTAGTGATGGCTACTTGCGGACTTGTGCGGCACTTGTGGTTTTGCACTTGCGGTGAGACACACTGCTAGCAGCGTTTTTTTCTATTGCTGCAAGTACTGCATTTGCTGGATTGCAGCAAAACTGCAAGTGCCGCACATGTCCGCAAGTCCAATAGGGAATGAATGAGGCCGAACGCAGTGTTGCCGTAAGTGATTCGTTAGGCGGCAGATGCGGAAAAACTGCCGGATCTGCTGCAAAAGGCGACTTTCACATCAGCGATTTTTGCCAAAGTCACTGCCGATAGCGTCATACTCACTAAAGGGGAAGGCAGCACTAAGACACTAAAAGTGCCTAGGGCAGCAGAAACTCTAAGGCTCCTTTCACACTTCCGTCTTTCTGCTTACGTCGCAATCCGTCGATTTTTTAAAATGCCGGATCCTGCATTTTCCTATAGACTTGTATTGCCAACGGATCGCGATGCGTCGGGTTTTGGCGGCCCGTCGTCACAGAAAAACGTTCAAGGGAACGTTTTCCTGTATGTCGCATCCACTGTTTCAGACTGCGCACGCCCAGCAGGAAATATCGCTCTCACGATCTTTCCTGCTTGGCAATGCAGACGGAAGTGTGAAAGCAAACACTTCCGTCGGTACATCGCGCCGACGCTTCATGACGGCCCCGTACCGAGGGAAGTGTGAAAGAAGCCTAAATACGGCCCTGGCCAGACGGACAGCAATTTTACGACGGATCCAGTGCACGATGGATGGAACGGATGGCCATCCGTCACAATCCGTTGCTAATACAAGTCTATGAGAAAATGCAGGATCCTGCGTTCTCAAAAATCGACGTATCTCGACGGGAGCTGAAAGACGGAAGTGTGAAAGAAGCCTAAGTCAAACATTCCATGGTAAGAAATGAATCTCCTTGATTTTCTCACCGATTTATCGCTCACTGTTAGTTGTTGTCACATGACTTTCTGTCCTTTTTGGATGTGCTTTATATTTCTGTTCCGTTCTTCTCTCGCAATATTTCATCTGGGAATTTTGCTTATATAAACCAAACCTTCAGGGCGCGTTTCCGTGCCGTGTGGTATATGTAAGTGTGCGATGTGCACATAGAAGGACACAGAACGCGTGCGGTGACACTTCAGTCTCGTGTATTCCGGATATCATCAGAGACGCAGAATTAAATCCAGCGAATGTAGAAGATTATTACACAACGGTCATTACATTGCTTCAAAGGACAGAATGTGGCCGGCGCGGCTCCGTCTATTTTTAGCGTTCAGTCTTCACAACATCATCATTTTATAGTGTCAGTCGGACATCTGGGAAAAATATTAAAAACATCTCAGGTAATAAAATCCACAGTCAGCAGAGACCGCGGCCAGGGTCAGAAATATCGGGGACTTTGGCAATAGTTGTGTAAACTTCTAAGACTATTTAAGGGTTGCACAGATGAGAGAAACATGGAGTCCCAAAAACAGCGCCACTCCGGTCTGCAGGTTGTGCCTGGTGTGGACAGGTGCAGCGCCGTTTCTGAAGGCAGCGTCCATGTTTCTTTATTATTTCCACCCTTTACCTGCCCCAACAAATGTGCAATTAAATGATGTTGGACTTTGTCTAATGGTGAAGCTTCCTGGCATCGCACTCAAGAACGTGGAAGTTCTGGTTTTCGGAAGGTTTCCAAAATGGTTTTTTTCGTACCTGAGAGATTTGCCATTTTTTCTGGAAGTCAAAGTCCAATTTCTTTTACATCATTCACTGCGTAGTAAAATATGAATCGGTAGCATGATTCTTTAGGTCAGTGTGATTACGGAGTTACCAAACTCTTATAGTTTTTTTTTAAGTGGGGAAAAAAATCAGAAAGTTGTAAAAGATAAACGTAACTTTGTGTCGTCATTTTCTGAGACCTGTAAGTTTTTTATTTTTCCGTGGACGCGGCTGTGTGACGTCTAGTTTTAGGACATATGGAGCTTTATTGATGCCAATTTGGGTATTTACACACTTTGATCACTTATTATTGAATTGTTTTAGGGAGATGAGGAAAACCCCAAAAATTACAGTTCTGGTGCTTACATTTTTTCTCTCCCCAACCTTTATCATACAGTCCTGCTCTTCGTTATTGGCATCCCTTCATTTTTTTCATAGACTGTACAAAATCTTCTGAAATAAATGGAATTGTACCAAAGTTATATTCTCGCAATGATTTAGTTAGCTGTCCAAAGTAATACAACAATAAAATATTGTTTTTCAATTACATGTTTCAATTTCATAGAAGAAACATGAAAAATAGTGCAGCAAAAAAAGCACCTCTACTTAATACTCCTTTGGCATTGATGACCGCCTCCAAACATTCCTTGCAGCCATCTAGAAGCTTCTTGCACTTCTGGTATTTTCTCCCACTCTTCCTTTGCAGTTTGTTCAAGCTCTTGATTGTTTGCAGGGTTTTTTTTCCCAATAGCAGATTTCAGGTCAGCCCAAAGATTTTCAATGGGATTGAGGCCAGGAATCATTGCTGGCCATTTTAAAACACTCATTTTTTTCTTTTTCGACCATCCCTGTGTACTTTTGGATGTGTGCTTTGGGTCATTGCCTTGCTGGAAGACCCATGATGTTCGACTCAAACCAAGTTTTCTTATACTGTGTAGGACAGTTTGCTCTAAAATCTATTGATAATTCTCTGAATTTCATGATTCCGGCGATACGGTCATGGCCTCCAGTAGCAGGCGCAGCAAATCAACCCCACAACATTATGGATGCTCCACCATGCTTAACTGTTGGTAGGGTGTTCCAGGTTGGCCTTCAGGTCTTTGGATGTTTGGCGTGGTGTTTTTTCCACCATTCGTACCAACCTTTAAAGAAATCTCCTGCCAATTTTCCTCTTTCCCCAAATTCCAGGGAAGTTCTTGAGTGTTCCATGCTTGGCAACCTTCTTAATAACATTGCACACTGTTGAAACTGGGTTACCAAGGTCTTTGAAGATGGCCTTGCTAATAATAACAGTTCTAATGTCCTCAGACAGCTGCTTTGTCTTCACCATTGTGACAAAGGAACAGGGCCGACCATGTGGCTTTCTAAAACACTGAAGTCATCATTCATTGGCTAATTCATGTCACATGGGCAATGACAATTAACCACAGGTGATTCTCATTTGTCATTTACCACAGGCGGGTCAAAATGTGGCACAGCAGCCTTAGGCCGGGGTCGCACTCAGCGCAGGGAAATACGGTCCATTTTTTACAGGCGTAATACGCAGAAATGATCCCAAAACAGTGATCCGTATGTCATCCACAGGCAAGGTGTGGCTGCGTATTTTACACATGTCATCCTCCGTATGTAATCCATATGGCATCCGTACTGCGTTTTTTTCTCGCTACCTTGCAAAATGGACATATAATGGATCCATGGGCTCAAATATTCCTGAAAATATATATATATATATGTCAGTGAGACACATAGACATATATATATATATATATATATTTATTTATATTTCATACAGCGCTAGATAGCATAAAAGCCGGTAATTCAATTGCCGGCTTTTGCTATCTCCTTTTCAAACCCGACAGGATATGAGACATGGTTACATACAGTAAACCATTTCATATCCCTTATTTTTATACATATTTCTTACTAATAATGTTAGTAGAGTGTGTGTGCAAAATTTGGGGGCTCTAGCTGTTAAAATAATGGGTTAAATCGCGGAAATAAATGGCGTGGGCTCCTGTGCAATTTTCTCCACCAGAGTGGGAAAGCCAGTGACTGAGGGCAGATATTAATAGCCTGGAGAGGGTCCATGGTTATTGCCCCCCCTGGCTAAAAACATCTGCCCCCAGCCACCCCAGAACAGGCACATCTGGAAGATGTATTCAGGCACTTAGCCTCTCTGTTCCCACTCCCGAGTAGTGGTGGGATATGGGGTAATAAAGGGTTAATGTCACCTTAGGTGTCATAATTGACGCCTCTCCATTATTAATCTGGCTTAATGTCACCTTACAATAGCAAGGTGACATTAACCCCTTATTACCCCATATCCCACCGCTACACGGGAATGGGAAGAGAGGGGTTAAGTGCCAGAATAGGCGCATCTTCCAGATGTGCCTTTTCTGGGGTGGCTGGGGGCAGATAATTTTAGCCGGGGGGGGGGGGGTCCTATAACCGTGGTCCCTCTCCAGGCTATTAATATCTGCCCTCAGTCACTGGCTTTCCCACTCTGGCGGAGAAAATTGCGTGGGAGCCCACACCAGTTATTTCCGCGATTTAAGCCTTTATTTTAACACCTAGAGCCCCCAAATTTTGCACACAGAGTCTACTAACATTATTAGTGAGGAATATGTATAAAAAGAAGAATATGAGATGGTTTACTGTATGTAACCATGTCTCATATCATGTCGGGTTTGATAAGGAGATAACAAAAGCTGGCAATTGAATTACCGGCTTTTATGCTATCTAGCGCTGGATGAAATATAAATATATATATATGTCTCACTGACATATATATCTCTATACCTATACTATGTGTACACATTTATTCTATCTATTCTATTCTAACCTGTCAGTGTGATTTTACTGTACACCGCACTGAATTGCCGGCTTTTCCATAGGACACCGCTGCGTATTTCTTGCAAGTCACACGCATGGTCCGTGTGTAATCCGTATTTTTCTCGTCCCCATAGACTTTCATTGGCGGATTTTTTGCGCAATACGCTGACAAACGCAGCATGCTGCGATTTTCTACGCCCGTAAAATACAGCTGAGAAATATACGGCAGATAGAAGCTGCCCCATAGAGAATCACTGGTCCGTGTGCAATGCGTAGTTTTTGCGCCTCTCATACGCCCGTAAAACTCTCTAGTGTGACTCCGGTCTTAGGTTTTTCTAGATTTCCCTCAAATTGTTTTTGTTTTTTTTTTATTATTGTTTTCCGTTTGCTCGTTTGTATTTAACACAAGTTATCTGTACAAAAAAAACTGTTTCATTTGATTCATTTCTTTCAGGAGAGATACTGACACTTCATGGGTGCCAATAACAAGGAGCTGGACTGCACCTGGTAACTCATTTGAGTTTTGGTAAATCAGCCTTTTGCAAACACAACTTTGCGCAATATGTTTCTTTTTAATTCTATCTTCATTTTTAAAATGGGGGAAAAAAAGGGAAGGTTAAAACTTTTATTTTTCACATTTTTAAAAACGTTTTTTTTTTCTTACTTTATTTTTTAGTCCTCCATAATACAGAGATTGAGTGTAAGACTCTTTTTTTTTATCCACCGTCGTTTCCTCATATACAGCAGAGACAATTTATGGGCGTCTTGAAATTTCCGTGCATGAGTGCAACAGAACCCCCGAACCTCCTATAGTTTCGCCCCTCATTGTTGCCCCTTAGCGGATGTGCACATTTTTTTCCCTTCTGAGAGCTTGTTTTACCGTTTCAGCATTTCGAGGTGAATGTTTTACATTGCCGATGAGTAAATCATGTTGCGTTCAATATTTTGCAAATAGAGTCAACAAAACACTTAAAGTGAATGACAATCCGGCTTGTAGAAAGCGACGGCGCTCGCAGGTTTGTGTGGAGATAACACATGGAAACCATCTGCAGATTGCAACATTTTTTCCTGGAACTTTAGAAAATGGGGAATGTTTCCTATGGAGGATACTGGAGAAATAGTTTGGAGATGAGAAGAGAAATAATTCCTTCTGGACGATGTCTGCACTGAAAGTATCTGTTAGTGTCTGTGAGATCCGGAGGCTGGCACAGCAACATAATCAGCGCTCTGAGCTCGCTAGCACACCGACACGTTACTCCATGAGATGTTGTGTACAGTATGGCGGTAAAACACACAATTATTGGCTTGTGATGAGTGATGAGACAGGAGCACTGCTGCGTTAGAAGATCGGCCAGCTAGAAAAAGGATCAACAATGAAATGGAGAAAATTGGAGGAGCCCCGTGCCAAGGCATGCACTGGGAAGCTTCAGTTCTACTTCCATGATAATTGTATCGTTTCCGAGAAATATCACCGTTTGGAGCAGAAAAAAAGTGCAGGAAGCTCAGTACCACATAGCAGTGCCATATAGTGCCCAAGTATCACCTCATCCAGGTCCCATAAGCAGCAACTACTGGGATCCCCCTGATCACAAATACAGGGAGTCCTAAGTCCCCTATGTGAATGGAGCCTTAGTGAGCATGTGCGACCATAGCTCCATTCATTGTCTAAAGCAGTGGTCGCACATGCCCACTACAGCTCCATTCGTCAGATCAACCAAAGAGGTGGGGAACGCTCCCAAATAATTATTTATTGACTGTTTCCTCTCCCCTTTGTGTCAAGGTCTGGTCAACTTTTGATCAATGGGGTTGTCTTTATTCTATTATTTGAGCAAAAACAAGCAGCTTATTGTTAAAAGCACTGAATGGAGGGATGTTTAATTCTCTAGTTTACTGTTCATTGCTAAGGTTGCCATTTCTCGTTAGGTATCGGTCCTGTATTTAAATATGAGCCATGAATTAGGGTTTAAAGCTGTTGATCATTTTCTTAACAGCTGACTGTACCATCAAATGTGAACAGAGACAATTTCCACAAGATGGTTTGGAATTATTCTTTAGGCATATTATATTCACTTTTCAAGAAAAGGTATATCTTCAGCAATATGGAACAGCGATGGGGGTTCAGATCACCCCAAGTTATGTAAATCTGTTTATGGGGTGATTGAAGTCCCTGTTCCTTATTGGGTTCAATCACTTTCAGATAGACAATAAGTACTATCGTAGGTATATTGATGATCTTTTTATCCTTTGGTGTGGCACTTATTAGGAGGCTCTTCACTTTGTTGACGAGTTAAATAAAAATAATTCGAGGTTTTCACATTTTGGTGAAACATATTGAGTTTTTTTGGGGATCTCAAGATCTTTCACAAAAATAAAGAGATTACTACCAGAACACATGCATGGGAATGGGTACATAGACTATTACAGTGAAAACTTTCCTGAATGGAAAAAGAATATTCTCCTAACCCAACTCTGTTATTTCAGGAGGAATTGCACCCAAACACAAGATTCTATAGCCCAATCAAACATGGTTAAAAAAAGGTTTAGCGAACAAAGATGCCCGAAACATAGAAACAGCCTATAAAAAAACCCGCAAATGACCCAGAATGTGTTTCCAACGGTAAAAGTAAAAATAAAATGCTGAAGTTGTGCTTTAAATATGCAGGAATGTTCCTGCATGCACAAATTACAAAGTTTGCACGAAATGACTTGTAGGATTGCTACCTTCCAATACATGGTAGTTCTTGCAACTTTTTACTCCTATTCTCCCCTTGTTTCACTTATTTTCTTTATTCCCATGCATTATCAATTTATTCACTTTCAAAATGAGAAAAACATTTCATAAATTGGGTTCATTACACCCCAATGCACTTTAGGTTAAGACTAGTGAATGAAAAGCTGCCCAAAATTTAGGTTCGTTACCAATGCTTTTCATACATAAGGTCCACTGATTTTCTACCATCGATGATGTAATTGTAGAAGATGAGGTTTATTAGACAAATCTCTGAGTTTATTAGGGCTGTTATTCTCTGGAGCCTCCTCCGCCAGTTCATGATAGAAGATGCAGGACGAGTAATTGTCAGCGCACGTTGTGCGTTCTAAATCCGGGATTCCCAGACGCGCTGCTTCATCTTCGTAATGCCAATAATCCAAAAAGCACTCAGCGATGGCAGCTTCCACAAAACTCATTACTCAGCCTGTAGTTATAGCATCTCAATGTAAAAACTAAAAAGTCATCACGCTCTCATATCATCTCTAATGGAAGCAAACGGAGTTTTCTTTTGTTTTCCTCATTGTTCAAGGTCAGAAGATGAGAGCAGCAATTATACTGTATATCAGCACAAATTAACCTTATGCAAAAGAAAATAAAAATATTCATTGTGTCATATGTCATATACACAAAGAAAACAATATCTATTGTATAAGACATTTACTACCATCAAGATAATTGTTTCTATTTAAAAAGAATCTTTACCATTAACATTATAACATTGTTAGGGGTTATAAATTAGTGCTGATGTATTTCACAATATATCGTTAGAGTGGGTAGGACCCCATTTTTCTGACAAAGAGCTCAAACGCCAATGCATTGACATAATTTGCAGGATTCACTCTGTCTGCAGCCACCACTAGGGGGAGCTCCCTGTATACAGAGATACATGATAAGATCCTGTCTGCAGCCACCACTAGGGGGAGCTCCCTGTATACAGAGATACATGATAAGATCATGTCTGCAGCCACCACTAGGGGGAGCTCCCTGTATGCAGAGATATATGATAAGATCCTGTCTGCAGCCACCACTAGGGGGAGCTCCCTGTATACAGAGGTACATGATAAGATCCTGTCTGCAGCCACCACTAGGGGGAGCTCCCTGTATACAGAGGTACATGATAAGATCCTGTCTGCAGCCACCACTAGGGGGAGCTTCCTGTATACAGAGATACATGATAAGATCCTATCTGCAGTCACCACTAGGGGGAGCTCCCTGTATACAGAGGTACATGATAAGATCCTGTCTGCAGCCACCACTAGGGGAAGCTCCCTGTATACAGAGATACATGATAAGATCCTGTCTGCAGCCACCACTAGGGGGAGCTCCCTGTATGCAGAGATATATGATAAGATCCGGTCTGCAGTCACCACTAGGGGGAGCTCCCTGTATACAGAGATACATGATAAGATCCTGTCAGCAGCCACCACTAGGGGGAGCTCCCTGTACACAGAGATACATGATAAGATCCTGTCTGCAGCCACCACTAGGGGGAGATCCCTGTATACAGAGATACATGATAAGATACTGTCTGAAGTCACCACTAGGGGGAGCTCTGTTATGGCTGGCAATCAGGCAACACAGCGTGCAATAATCAGCGCACATACAGAGATCTGGCAATAACCAAAAACAATAAGACGAGCTCTGAGACGTGGAATCTCTGTAGACTGCAGTACCTGATCTATCCTCACACAACTATAAGCAGCAGTGGATTGCGCCTATCACTACCTATGCAACTCGACACTGCCTGAGGAGCTGACTAGCCTGAAGATAGAAATACAAGCCTGACTTACCTCAGAGAAATACCCCAAAGGAATAGGCAGCCCCCCACATATAATGACTGTTAGCAAGATGAAAAGACAAACGTAGGAATGAAATAGATTCAGCAAAGTGAGGCCCGATATTCTAGACAGAGCGAGGATAGCAAAGAGAACTATGCAGTCTACAAAAAACCCTAAAACGAAAACCACGCAAAGGGGCAAAAAGACCCACCGCGCCGAACTAACAGCACGGCGGTGCACCCCTTTGCTTCTCAGAGCTTCCAGCAAAAGTTAATAGCAAGCTGGACAGAAAAAACAGAAAACAAACTAGAAGAACTTATCTAGCAGAGCAGCAGGCCCAAGGAAAGATGCAGTAGCTCAGATCCAACACTGGAACATTGACAAGGAGCAAGGAAGACAGACTCAGGTGGAGCTAAATAGCAAGGCAGCCAACGAGCTCACCAAAACACCTGAGGGAGGAAGCCCAGAGACTGCAATACCACTTGTGACCACAGAAGTGAACTCAGCCACAGAATTCACAACAGTACCCCCCCCTTGAGGAGGGGTCACCGAACCCTCACCAGAACCCCCAGGCCGACCAGGATGAGCCACATGAAAGGCACGAACAAGATCTGGGGCATGGACATCAGAGGCAAAAACCCAGGAATTATCTTCCTGAGCATAACCCTTCCATTTGACCAGATACTGGAGTTTCCGTCTAGAGACACGAGAATCCAAAATCTTCTCCACAATATACTCCAATTCCCCCTCCACCAAAACAGGGGCAGGAGGCTCCACAGATGGAACCATAGGTGCCACGTATCTCCTCAACAACGACCTATGGAATACATTATGTATGGAAAAGGAGTCTGGGAGGGTCAAACGAAAAGACACCGGATTGAGAATCTCAGAAATCCTATACGGACCAATAAAACGAGGTTTAAATTTAGGAGAGGAAACCTTCATAGGAATATGACGAGAAGATAACCAAACCAGATCCCCAACACGAAGTCGGGGTCCCACACGGCGTCTGCGATTAGCGAAAAGCTGAGCCTTCTCCTGGGACAAGGTCAAATTGTCCACTACCTGAGTCCAGATCTGCTGCAACCTGTCCACCACAGAATCCACACCAGGACAGTCCGAAGACTCAACCTGTCCTGAAGAGAAACGAGGATGGAACCCAGAATTGCAGAAAAATGGAGAGACCAAGGTAGCCGAGCTGGCCCGATTATTAAGGGCGAACTCAGCCAACGGCAAAAATGACACCCAATCATCCTGGTCAGCGGAAACAAAACATCTCAGATATGTTTCCAAGGTCTGATTGGTTCGTTCGGTCTGGCCATTAGTCTGAGGATGGAAGGCCGAGGAGAAAGATAGGTCAATGCCCATCCTACCACAAAAGGCTCGCCAGAACCTCGAGACAAACTGGGAACCTCTGTCAGAAACAATATTCTCAGGAATGCCATGTAAACGAACCACATGCTGGAAGAACAAAGGCACCAAATCAGAGGAGGAAGGCAATTTAACCAAGGGCACCAGATGGACCATTTTAGAAAAGCGATCACAGACCACCCAAATGACCGACATTTTTTGAGAAACGGGAAGGTCAGAAATGAAATCCATCGAAATATGTGTCCAAGGCCTCTTCGGGACCGGCAAGGGCAAAAGCAACCCACTGGCACGTGAACAGCAGGGCTTAGCCCTAGCACAAATTCCACAGGACTGCACAAAAGCACGCACATCCCGTGACAGAGATGGCCACCAGAAGGATCTAGCAACCAACTCCCTGGTACCAAAGATTCCTGGATGACCGGCCAGCACCGAACAATGAAGTTCAGAGATAACTTTACTAGTCCACCTATCAGGGACGAACAGTTTCTCGGCCGGACAACGATCAGGTTTATTAGCCTGAAATTTCTGCAACACTCTCCGCAAATCAGGGGAGATGGCAGACACAATGACTCCTTCCTTGAGGATACTCGCCGGCTCAGATAACCCCGGAGAGTCGGGCACAAAACTCCTAGACAGAGCATCCGCCTTCACATTTTTAGAGCCCGGAAGGTATGAAATCACAAAATCAAAACGAGCAAAAAATAACGACCAACGGGCCTGTCTAGGATTCAAGCGCTTGGCAGACTCAAGATAAGTAAGGTTCTTATGATCAGTCAAAACCACCACGCGATGCTTAGCACCCTCAAGCCAATGACGCCACTCCTCGAATGCCCACTTCATGGCCAGCAACTCTCGGTTGCCCACATCATAATTACGCTAAGCAGCAGAAAATTTCCTGGAAAAGAAAGCACATGGTTTCATCACTGAGCAATCAGAACCTCTCTGTGACAAAACCGCCCCTGCTCCAATCTCAGAAGCATCAACCTCGACCTGGAACGGAAGAGAAACATCAGGTTGACACAACACAGGGGCACAGCAAAAACGACGCTTCAACTCCTGAAAAGCTTCCACGGCAGCAGAAGACCAATTAACCAAATCAGCACCCTTCTTGGTCAAATCGGTCAATGGTCTGCCAATGCTAGAAAAATTACAGATGAAGCGACGATAAAAATTAGCAAAGCCCAGGAATTTCTGCAGACTTTTTAGAGATGTCGGCTGAGTCCAATCCTGGATGGCCTGAACCTTAACCGGATCCATCTCGATAGTAGAAGGGGAAAAGATGAACCCCAAAAATGAAACTTTCTGCACACCGAAGAGACACTTTGATCCCTTCACGAACAAGGAATTAGCACGCAGTACCTGGAAAACCATTCTGACTTGCTTCACATGAGACTCCCAATCATCTGAGAAGATCAAAATGTCATCCAAGTAAACAATCAAGAATTTATCCAGATACTCACGGAAAATGTCATGCATAAAAGACTGAAAAACAGATGGAGCATTGGCAAGTCTGAACGGCATCAGCAGATACTCAAAATGACCCTCGGGCGTATTAAATGCCGTTTTCCATTCATCTCCCTGCCTGATTCTCACCAGATTATACGCACCACGAAGATCAATCTTAGTAAACCAACTAGCCCCCTTAATCCGAGCAAACAAGTCAGAAATCAATGGCAAGGGATACTGAAACTTAACAGTGATCTTATTAAGAAGGCGGTAATCAATACACGGTCTTAGCGAACCATCCTTCTTGGCTACAAAAAAGAACCCTGCTCCCAATGGTGACGACGGTGGGCGAATATGTCCCTTCTCCAGGGACTCCTTCACATAACTGCGCATAGCGGTGTGTTCAGGTACGGACAAATTAAATAAACGACCCTTAGGGAATTTACTACCAGGAATCAAATCGATAGCACAATCACAATTCCTATGCGGAGGTAGGGCATCAGACTTGGACTCTTCAAATACATCCTGAAAGTCCGACAAGAACTCTGGGATGTCAGAAGGAATAGATGACGAAATAGACAAAAATGGAACATCACCATGTACTCCCTGACAACCCCAGCTGGTTACCGACATAGAGTTCCAATCCAATACTGGATTATGGGTTTGTAGCCATGGCAACCCCAACACGACCACATCATGCAAATTATGCAGTACCAGAAAGCGAATAACTTCCTGATGTGCAGGAGCCATGCACATGGTCAGCTGGGCCCAGTACTGAGGCTTATTCTTGGCCAAAGGTGTAGCATCAATTCCTCTCAACGGAATAGGACACCGCAAAGGCTGCAAGAAAAATCCACAACGTTTAGCATAATCCAAATCCATCAGATTCAGGGCAGCGCCTGAATCCACAAACGCCATGACAGAATACGATGACAAAGAGCACATTAAGGTAATGGACAAAAGGAATTTGGACTGTACAGTACCAATAACGGCAGAGCTATCGAACCGCCTAGTGCGTTTAGGACAATTAGAAATAGCATGAGTAGAATCACCACAGTAGAAACACAGTCTGTTCAGACGTCTGTGTTCTTGCCGTTCTACTTTAGTCATAGTCCTGTCGCACTGCATAGGCTCAGGTTTACTCTCAGACAATACCGCCAGATGGTGCACAGATTTACGCTCGCGCAAGCGACGACCGATCTGAATGGCCAAGGACATAGACTCATTCAAACCAGCAGGCATAGGAAATCCCACCATTACATCCTTAAGAGCTTCAGAGAGACCCTTTCTGAACAAAGCCGCTAGTGCAGATTCATTCCACAGAGTGAGTACTGACCATTTCCTAAATTTCTGACAATATACTTCTACATCATCCTGACCCTGGCATAAAGCCAGCAGATTTTTCTCAGCCTGATCGACTGAATTAGGCTCATCGTACAGCAATCCCAGCGCCTGGAAAAATGCATCAACATTACTCAATGCAGAATCTCCTGGTGCAAGAGAAAACGCCCAGTCCTGTGGGTCGCCGCGCAAAAAAGAAATAATAATCAAAACCTGTTGAATAGGATTACCAGAAGAATGAGGTTTCAAGGCCAAAAATAGCTTACAATTATTTCTGAAGCTCAGGAACTTAGTTCTGTCACCAAAAAACAAATCAGGAATCGGAATTCTTGGTTCTAGCATCGATTTCTGATCAATAGTATCTTGAATCTTTTGTACATTTACAACGAGATTATCCATTGAGGAGCACAGAGCCTGAATATCCATGTCCACAGCTGTGTCCTGAAGCACTCTAATGTCTAGGGGAAAAAAAAGACTGAAGACAGAGCTAAGAAAAAAAAATGATTTCTTTTTTCCCTCTATTGGGAATCATTGGTGTGGCTCCTTGTACTGTTATGGCCGGCAATCAGGCAACACAGCGTGCAGTAATCAGCGCACATACAGAGATCTGGCAATAACCAAAAACAATAGGACGAGCTCTGAGACGTGGAATCTCTGTAGACTGCAGTACCTGATCTATCCTCACACAACTATAAGCAGCAGTGGATTGCGCCTATCACTACCTATGCAACTCGGCACTGCCTGAGGAGCTGACTAGCCTGAAGATAGAAATACAAGCCTGACTTACCTCAGAGAAATACCCCAAAGGAATAGGCAGCCCCCCACATATAATGACTGTTAGCAAGATGAAAAGACAAACGTAGGAATGAAATAGATTCAGCAAAGTGAGGCCCGATATTCTAGACAGAGCGAGGATAGCAAAGAGAACTATGCAGTCTACAAAAAACCCTAAAACGAAAACCACGCAAAGGGGCAAAAAGACCCACCGCGCCGAACTAACAGCACGGCGGTGCACCCCTTTGCTTCTCAGAGCTTCCAGCAAAAGTTAATAGCAAGCTGGACAGAAAAAACAGAAAACAAACTAGAAGCACTTATCTAGCAGAGCAGCAGGCCCAAGGAAAGATGCAGTAGCTCAGATCCAACACTGGAACATTGACAAGGAGCAAGGAAGACAGACTCAGGTGGAGCTAAATAGCAAGGCAGCCAACGAGCTCACCAAAACACCTGAGGGAGGAAGCCCAGAGACTGCAATACCACTTGTGACCACAGAAGTGAACTCAGCCACAGAATTCACAACAGAGCTCCCTGTATACAAAGACACATGATAAGATCCTGTCTGCAGCCACCACTAGGGGGAGATCCCTGTATACAGAGATACATGATAAGATCCTGTCTGCAGCCACCACTAGGGGAAGCTCCCTGTATACAGAGATACATGATAAGATTCTGTCTGCAGCCACCACTAGGGGGAGCTCCCTGTATACAGAGATACATGATAAGATTCTGTCTGCAACCACCACTAGGGGGAGCTCCCTGTATACAGAGATACATGATAAGATCCTGTCTGCAGTCACCACTAGGGGGAGCTCCCTGTATACAGAGATACATGATAAGATCCTGTCCGCAGCCACCACTAGGGGGAGCTCCCTGTATACAGAGATACATGATAAGATCCTGTCTGCAGCCACCACTAGGGGGAGCTCCCTGTATACAGAGATACATGATAAGATCCTGTCTGCAGCCACCACTAGGGGGAGCTCCCTGTATACAGAGATACATGATAAGATTCTGTCTGCAGCCACCACTAGGGGGAGCTCCCTGTATACAGAGATACATGATAAGATCCTGTCTGCAGCCACCGCTAGTGGGAGCTCCCTGTATACAGAGATACATGATAAGATCCTGTCTGCAGCCACCACTAGGGGGAGCTCCCTGTATACAGAGCTACATGATAAGATCCTGTCTGCAGTGACCACTAGGGGGAGCTCCCTGTATACAGAGATACATGATAAGATCCTGTCTGCAGCCACCACTAGGGGGAGCTCCCTGTATACAGAGATACATGATAAGATCCTGTCTGCAGTCACCACTAGGGGGAGCTCCCTGTATACAGAGATACATGATAAGACCCTGTCTGCGGCCACCACTAGGGGGAGCTCCCTGTATACAGAGATACATGATAAGATCCTGTCTGCAGCCACCACTAGGGGGAGCTCCCTGTATGCAGAGATACATGATAAGATCCTGTCTGCAGCCACCACTAGGGGGAGCTCCCTGTATACAGAGATACATGATAAGATCCTGTCTGCAGCCACCACTAGGGGAAGCTCCCTGTATACAGAGATACATGATAAGATCTTGTCTGCAGTCACCAATAGGGGGAGCTCCCTGTATACAGAGATACATGATAAGATCTTGTCTGCAGTCACCAATAGGGGGAGCTCCCTGTATACAGAGATACATGATAAGATCTTGTCTGCAGTCACCAATAGGGGGAGCTCCCTGTATGCAGAGATACATGATAAGATCCTGTCTGCAGCCACCACTAGGGGGAGCTCCCTGTATACAGAGATACATGATAAGATTCTGTCTGCAGCCACCACTAGGGGGAGCTCCCTGTATACAGAGATACATGATAAGATCCTGTCTGCAGCCACCACTAGGGGGAGCTCCCTGTATACATAGATACATGATAAGGTCCTGTCTGCAGCCACCACTAGGGGGAGCTCACTGTATACAGAGATACATGATAAGATTCTGTCTGCAGTCACCACTAGGGGGAGCTCCCTGTATACAGAGATACATGATAAGATTCTGTCTGCAACCACCACTAGGGGGAGCTCCCTGTATACAGAGATACATGATAAGATCCTGTCTGCAGCCTCCACTAGGGGGAGCTCCCTGTATACAGAGATACATGATAAGATTCTGGCTGCAGCCACCACTAGGGGGAGCTCAGCTTCCTTTATACAGATATATGTTCTATCACCTATTGTGAATGATGGATCCTGTGTTATCCACTGTATATAGAGGTGTTATCAGTCATTGTACAGGAGGAGGAGGTGAGCTGTGATATCATCTATTGTGAATGGTGGATCTGATATCACCCATTGTGAATGGTGGATCCTGTGTTATCTACTGTATATAGAGGTGATATCAGTCATTGTACAGGAGGAGGAGGAGGTGAGCTGTGACATCACCTATTGTGAATGGTGGAACCTGTAATAAATAAATAATCCATAATAATAATAATTGTGTATAGATACATTACCTTTCATTGTCTTCCTGCCTCTGATGATAATGTAGGTGTTGATAACTCTTCCTGTTCAGTCTAAAATAACTCCAGGGGCCGGTGTGAAAATTGCAAGATTACTAATTTTGCTTTTGGTACTGATCATAATATAAAAAATATTGCCAAGATAAAAACAATACATGGAACAGGAAAATCTGGTCATTTTTAACATTTTTTACACAAGGTGAAACTTGAGGATTTATTATTTTCCCTTATATTCAGAGAAACACTGAAAGGTGAAAAATCTTCTCTGTCATCTGAAAAGCAAACGACGCCGGTGATCAGATCCAGACTGCTTCCTTCATGGTCTGGACGGAACGTGACATTGTCTCGTAATCAATCAGACTGGATCCAACCACGGGTCAGAAGCCGGGCAGAGTCGATCTCCCAAGTGTCCTGGTCTCCAGTCAGTTACTATTACCTGGATGGTGATGATGGAGGCCATGTGTGACCGCGCCGGGTGTTTTCAGACAGTGCTCGTTACTGTGAGAGCTGGAAATTATTATTAATGCCGGGAATGGGTGAAAGCGACGAGCAGAATAATCAGTCGCTGGGATCACGGAGCAAAACACAGAATGAGAGTTTATAATTTTCAATCAATTTGTCGTTAAAAAATAACAATTAAAAGTTCAATTTAACTTTAATTTGAAAAATGGAAATAAATCCATAATGAAAAAAAAAATTCACTTTTATCTCTTGGTAGGAAGTTGTCACTCTAGTATCCTACTAATAAAGCGACTGTAAGGCTCCGGAGCAGACGATCATTATGGGCTCGTTGTGATGATTATTGATTAGTCGCGGAGGCTACAAAATAATGTCACTTCTGAGTTCCTCCGAAGTCTCTTTATGGCATCTGAGTGCAACAAGTGGGCAGGAATATAACGGCGATGTTATAAAGTCGCTGCCGGGAGGAGGAGACGACATTGGGGGGAAATAATTGTTCCTGAATTTGCAGAATATTGGAGGATAGTTGCCATTCATGATAAAAGTTCAGGTGTAACGCATGAGCGTCCAGGTTCTACTCGAGGCACTTTGCGCTTGTTGGTTCCCACTGCCTCTGTAGCCGCACAGACCTGTAGTGGTGACTTCCACTTCTTTGCACCTCGTGCTTTATCTCCAGCTCTGCCCCAACCCCGAAACGCTTCTCTGATGCTTCTCTTACAGGTTTTGTTCATTTCCACCTGGGAAGGTTCTTCCCTACAACTTGCTAAGCCTCACGATCAGACTCCGCACCGTTAGAGATGAACGAATCTGCCGAAATTCAAGTTTGAGAATCACTCGAGTTCAGCAAATAATTTTCCATTTCAAAGTTTATCCTGTTCCGAGTAAATTTAGGGTTAATAAAATATATCATACTGATCACTCGCCATCCCTCACCTTTCCCACCGCGCAGCGCCCCCCACTACGTCACTGGTTCTTTGACACCTCCCATGCTTACAAGGCATAATTGTCGTTATGAGACCAATCCTGCGCCAGAGGTACCGCAGAGTCCTGAAAAGTGGCGGAGGGACCGGTGAGGGTCGGTAAAAGATGTTAGTTTTACATTTATATTTTACACCTGCAAAGGACTAAAACAAATCCAGCAAAATGGCCCCCGGACAGCACCATGTTGCTGGATTGTAGTGAAATACATTGCTAAATATTTGAATTGTTTTTATTTGTGAAATTTTAAGAAAATTCTAATCAATACACTGATCTCTGCTCACCTCCGACCTCTGAGTCCTATAATGGGGGCGACTTTGCACTGGACGAGCTTTATCTAGGGCACAATACACTAACATCCAGAGGGGCCAGGTGTCACGTTGAAGGACTTGCTGATCACATCCTTTGGGGTTTTACCCTTGGCCCAATTTCCTCTTCTAATTTAGCACAGACTGCGCAGGGGAGGAGCCTAATGCACATTCACCCCACCCACGAGGAAGCTACAATTTGTCCGTTCTGAGATGACCACCACTCATAGACAGCCACAGGCAGATTTCTTCAGTACATATCTCCTGTATCTAGCCTTATGTCTTTCTCTTTAGAATAGTTCTACTTTTTAAGTTTCTCTTGCCGTCAGAAATTTACCACATTGATAGTATTACATATACCTTTTAATATATTTATTGTGCAGGATTCTCCTACTGACGAATCACTGCAAAGCGCTGCCCTGTTATAAATGTGATCTTCACATCTGCTATAATAATATATCTGTGAGCCCCTACTGTAATCATTCCCACTCCAAATAGTCATCTAGTGCAATTTCACGAGAAGTAGACCACAACCGAATCAATGCAGCTCGCGGAGATGATAATGATACCTTAGACGTGGCAGCGGTGGGCTCTGTAATGTGTTTTTTGGCCAGGATTCTAGAAAACAATGTTGTTCGTTGAAATACATCAAAACTTAAAAACTGCCAAAGTGATGCTGCTGGAGAAATATGATCACTGGCTCGGTGTTCCCGTATAGATTGAGAACGGTGCCCACGTTTAGGCCAACAAGCAGAGACCACCTCGGTAAACTTGTCTGCCAACTCATTAGTCACTCACAGTAGCTCTGCCTGAATTTGGCACTGGAGGAGGCCTGCTTGATGAAAACAGTCTTCACATATCGCTATTGCCACAAGAACGGTGCATGAGCCACGTTGGATAGGGTAATGAAGGACACGGACATCTCTACAAAGCCTCTCCAAGTGGCATGAAGGTCGAGCAGGAGAACCAAAGCTCCACCTATTGACTATGGAACTGAAAGAAGCCGGTGACTACGGTAATCCTCTATCTCCGGCGGTCCTATAGAGAATATATTGAGCGGAGGCGCTCTTGCTCGACCATCACTTTATCTAATGAGCAGGTGAAACCTACAATTTTGGTATTAATTCTCTGACACTTCCATGACGGTTAATAACAAAACACAGAACTGAGCACAAAACGAAATCCTGAAATGCCAAAATAATTTCCTCTTCTTACTCTTTTGACTCTCAAAGGCTGCAGAAACAGTCCTAGCACCGATGAAGGCAGCAGAAATGGTTATTATTATCTTGGGGGGATTTAAATTTAATGCTGAGGTCAACAGAGAAGCGAGCATCAAAATCAGCACAATTTGGTGAAGGTTTGCTGTTGCACATGAATGTCACTCTCAATGCTGCCTGTTGTACTGCGGAAATCCAAACATTTTGGATGTACTTGAAGGCCCATGGATTTTGTCAGTCTCAATCATGCGGTATAAGACTTCTCTTATATAAAGTGACAGTGGGCATCCTTACAGGAAGTAGCGGTGGGTCTTTGTATCTTCAGGAAGTGGCAGAGGGTCTTTATATCTTCAGGAAGTGGTGGAGAGTTTTTGTATCTTCAGCATGTGGAGATGGGTCTTTGTATTTTTACAGGAAGTTGAGGTGGATCTGTATATCTTCAGGAAGTGATAGAGGGTCTTTGTGTATTTACAGGAAGTGGTAGAGAGTCTTTGTATCTTCAGGAAACGGATGTGGGTCTTCGTATCTTCAGGAAGTAGAGATGGGTCTTTGTGTTTTTACAGGAAGTGGCAAAGGGTCTTTGCATCTTCATGATGTGGCGGAGGGTCCTCATATCATCAAGAAATGGTGGTAGGTCTTTGTATCTTCAGTAAGTGGCGGAAGGTCTTTGAACCTTTACAGGGAGTGGAAGAGTGTCTTTGTATCTTCAGGAAGTGGAGGTGGGTCTTTGTATCTTCAGGAAGTGGAGGTGGGTCTTTGTATCTTCAGGAAGTGGAGGTGGGTCTTTGTATCTTCAGGAAGTGGAGGTGGGTCTTTGTATCTTTACAGGAAGTGGAGGTAGGTCTTTGTACCTTTACATGGAGTGGAAGAGTGTCTTTGTATCTTTACAGGAAATGGAGGTAGGTCTTTGTATCTTTACAGGAAGTTAAAATGGGTCTTTGTATCTTTACAGGAAGTGGAGGTGGGTCTTTGTAGCTTTGCAGGGAGTGGAAGATTGTCTTTGTATCTTTAGGAAGTGGAGGTGGGTCTTTGTATCTTCAGGAAGTGGAGGTAGGTCTTTGAACCTTTACAGGGAGTGGAAGAGTGTCTTTGTATCTTCAGGAAGTGGAGGTAGGTCTTTGTATCTTTACAGGAAATGGAGGTAGGTATTTGTATCTTTACAGGAAGTGGAGGTAGGTCTTTGTACCTTTACAGGGAGTGGAAGAGTGTCTTTGTATCTTTACAGGAAGTTGAGGTAGGTCTTTGTATCTTTACAGGAAGTGGAGGTAGGTCTTTGTATCTTTACAGGAAGTGAAGGTAGGTCTTTGTATCTTTAAAGGAAGTTAAAATGGGTCTTTGTATCTTTACAGGAAGTGGAGGTGGGTCTTTGTAGCTTTACAGGGAGTGGAAGATTGTCTTTGTATCTTTACAGGAAGCGGAGGTGGGTCTTTGTATCTTTACAGGAAGTTAAAATGGGTCTTTGTATCTTTACAGGAAGTGGAGGTGGGTCTTTGTAGCTTTACAGGGAGTGGAAGAGTGTCTTTGTATCTTTACAGGAAATGGAGGTTAGTCTTTGTATCTTCAGGAAGTGGCTGTGAGTTCTTGTATCTTCAGGAGGTCGGACTTTTTCTCTCTGTAAGAAGTGGTAGTGGATCTTTGTATCTTTACAAAAAGTGGCAGTGGGTCTTTGCATCTTTACACGAAGTTGCGGTGGGTTTTTGCATCTTTAGAGGAAGTGGTGGTGCGGTCTATGTCTCAAAAAAATTGTATTAATTTAAAGTTGGAGTTTGGAATTCGTGAAGGTTTGAGGTCTAAGAAAAGGACCTGTAGAGACTTTGGATCTGACTTTTGGAGAGCTTGGCTGCTATTATAGAGATTTTGGTACAGAAGGTTATTACTAATAGAGAAGTCCGCCATATATGAAAAGTGACAACTTTTTTCTGGCAGCCTCTAAATTTGGAATTTGAGGTATGGAGGTAAGATCCATGGATTTGAGTAGGAATCAACAAACCCCTGTGTAGGGCCTTAATGGAAGAACTAGAGCCACCAGCCAACTCTCTTTGGAAACGGTTTCCCATTGATGCCATTTTGTTGTAGTGACTAAATCTGATTCTGAGTTCTGCAAACACAGAAGTTTGGACAAAGATGTTTGCAGTTGGCGAGTAGAAGACGTTTTGGGAGATAATTGGTATTGGGATATTATCAGTATAATAGTAGCTGCGTGGCAGGATACAGTCACTGTTACAGACTTTGCCTCATGTTGTGCCCGAGGCAGGGACAGAATATTCCATTATCATTTCAGTTTTCCAGACCGGTCCATTAGTTTCTCCACATTCTAAATATCTAAGTGCAAGTAATACAATGAAGTTTTCATCTAAAAACGGAAGCCAGAAAGTCCGGACAATTTACCTATTTTTTTTGCTTTCTTTCTACTTTATACATTTGTTCCGCAGTTCAGTTTATTTTTCCAAACCTCAAAGCTTCAAAGAAATTCAAAAATGAAAGATGAAATCAGCGAAGAGAACGGCGTCTGGGGCTAATGGTAAAGAGCCGTGTCACATAATACATAGTAACATAGTAACATAGTAACATAGTTAGTAAGGCCGAAAAAAGACATTTGTCCATCCAGTTCAGCCTATATTCCATCATAATAAATCCCCAGATCTACGTCCTTCTACAGAACCTAATAATTGTATGATACAATATTGTTCTGCTCCAGGAAGACATCCAGGCCTCTCTTGAACCCCTCGACTGAGTTCGCCATCACCACCTCCTCAGGCAAGCAATTCCAGATTCTCACTGCCCTAACAGTAAAGAATCCTCTTCTATGTTGGTGGAAAAACCTTCTCTCCTCCAGACGCAAAGAATGCCCCCTTGTGCCCGTCACCTTCCTTGGTATAAACAGATCCTCAGCGAGATATTTGTATTGTCCCCTTATATACTTATACATGGTTATTAGATCGCCCCTCAGTCGTCTTTTTTCTAGACTAAATAATCCTAATTTCGCTAATCTATCTGGGTATTGTAGTTCTCCCATCCCCTTTATTAACTTTGTTGCCCTCCTTTGTACTCTCTCTAGTTCCATTATATCCTTCCTGAGCACCGGTGCCCAAAACTGGACACAGTACTCCATGTGCGGTCTAACTAGGGATTTGTACAGAGGCAGTATAATGCTCTCATCATGTGTATCCAGACCTCTTTTAATGCACCCCATGATCCTGTTTGCCTTGGCAGCTGCTGCCTGGCACTGGCTGCTCCAGGTAAGTTTATCATTAACTAGGATCCCCAAGTCCTTCTCCCTGTCAGATTTACCCAGTGGTTGCCCATTCAGTGTGTAATGGTGACATTGATTCCTTCTTCCCATGTGTATAACCTTACATTTATCATTGTTAAACCTCATCTGCCACCTTTCAGCCCAAGTTTCCAACTTATCCAGATCCATCTGTAGCAGAATACTATCTTCTCTTGTATTAACTGCTTTACACAGTTTTGTATCATCTGCAAATATCGATATTTTACTGTGTAAACCTTCTACCAGATCATTAATGAATATGTTGAAGAGAACAGGTCCCAATACTGACCCCTGCGGTACCCCACTGGTCACAGCGACCCAGTTAGAGACTATACCATTTATAACCACCCTCTGCTTTCTATCACTAAGCCAGTTACTAACCCATTTACACACATTTTCCCCCAGACCAAGCATTCTCATTTTGTGTACCAACCTCTTGTGCGGCACGGTATCAAACGCTTTGGAAAAATCGAGATATACCACGTCCAATGACTCACCGTGGTCCAGCCTATAGCTTACCTCTTCATAAAAACTGATTAGATTGGTTTGACAGGAGCGATTTCTCATAAACCCATGCTGATATGGAGTTAAAGAGTTATTCTCATTGAGATAATCCAGAATAACATCCCTCAGAAACCCTTCAAATATTTTACCAACAATAGAGGTTAGACTTACTGGCCTATAATTTCCAGGTTCACTTTTAGAGCCCTTTTTGAATATTGGCACCACATTTGCTATGCGCCAGTCCTGCGGAACAGACCCTGTCGCTATAGAGTCACTAAAAATAAGAAATAATGGTTTATCTATTACATTACTTAGTTCTCTTAGTACTCGTGGGTGTATGCCATCCGGACCCGGAGATTTATCTATTTTAATCTTATTTAGCCGGTTTCGCACCTCTTCTTGGGTTAGATTGGTGACCCTTAATATAGGGTTTTCATTGTTTCTTGGGATTTCACCTAGCATTTCATTTTCCACCGTGAATACCGTGGAGAAGAAGGTGTTTAATATGTTAGCTTTTTCCTCGTCATCTACAACCATTCTTTCCTCACTATTTTTTAAGGGGCCTACATTTTCAGTTTTTATTCTTTTACTATTGATATAGTTGAAGAACAGTTTGGGATTAGTTTTACTCTCCTTAGCAATGTGCTTCTCTGTTTCCTTTTTGGCAGCTTTAATTAGTTTTTTAGATAAAGTATTTTTCTCCCTATAGTTTTTTAGAGCTTCAATGGTGCCATCCTGCTTTAGTAGTGCAAATGCTTTCTTTTTACTGTTAATTGCCTGTCTTACTTCTTTGTTTAGCCACATTGGGTTTTTCCTATTTCTAGTCCTTTTATTCCCACAAGGTATAAACCGCTTACACTGCCTATTTAGGATGTTCTTAAACATTTCCCATTTATTATCTGTATTCTTATTTCTGAGGATATTGTCCCAGTCTACCAGATTAAGGGCATCTCTAAGCTGGTCAAACTTTGCCTTCCTAAAGTTCAGTGTTTTTGTGACTCCCTGACAAGTCCCCCTAGTGAAAGACAGGTGAAACTGCACAATATTGTGGTCGCTATTTCCTAAATGCCCAACCACCTGCAGATTTGTTATTCTGTCAGGTCTATTAGATAATATTAGGTCTAAAAGTGCTGCTCCTCTGGTTGGATTCTGCACCAATTGTGAAAGATAATTTTTCTTGGTTATTAGCAGAAACCTGTTGCCTTTATGGGTTTCACAGGTTTCTGTTTCCCAGTTAATATCCGGGTAGTTAAAGTCCCCCATAACCAGGACCTCATTATATGTGCCAATTAGAAAGTGCGAGGTGAGGAATACTGGGAACGTGCTCCCCACCGGGACCAAGGAGGAAAGCGGGAACTGTGGGAGGAATGGAAGGCAGCGCTTCTCCAAGGCCAACATTCCCTGGAAGGATATCATGATATTGTATTATGAGCCGTGACTATTCCATTGTCTATAGGTCTGAATTCCATGGCACCAGGCAGGCACCATCAGCGGGATACAGGTGGCCCCCAACACCCAGTAATAAAGTAGCAAAACACAATTCTTAGATTTGAGGCCAGTAGTCCGATTATGAACTTGATGTCATTATTATTATTCCCAAGGTTTGGTGCTGATTTTCTAACACATTCACACAGCAGTCGGAATCCTGTATCTGTAACTGTAGGCTCCAAATAGCTGCTTAGGTCTAGGGCTAAATGAGAAAATTCCCTTTACTAGCAGTCACAACTTAGGGAAGCTTCCAGAACTAATGTTCTCATCTATAATTTTTTTAAGTGGATGCTTTCTCTTTATTAGCATTCTGCAGCAGTGCACTATAGGTGCTGGAACTTTCCCTTATTCCCAGCATTCCTTGCTTCTGTCATTGACCAGTGGCTTGTCTGCCCTCCCCTTGAACTGCGCCTCTGTGTTTGTATGAAGTCTGACAGACAGGAGAGCAGGAGCGAGGAGACAAATAAAAGACCCAAGTCCCTGTAAAGATGGAGATCCACTCCCACGGACTGTGATCCGGTCCGATGTCTCTGCTGTTAACAGATTACAACTGACAACAGGCAGAGGACAAGAAATAGGATTTACACCTACCAGAAGCCTCAGCAGTGCGCACTTAGGAAATGAAGCTTCCACTCCATGTGTATCTCATGAGGGTGAGTGGATGTGAGGTGTATGAGTGGGTATTATGAGTGTGAGTGGATGTCCGAAGTGTGAGTAGATATCAGGAGTGTCAGCTGATGTGAGGAGTGTGAGTGGATGTGAGGAGTGTGAGTGGATGTGAGGAGTGTGAGTGTTTGTCAGGAGTGTGAGTTGATGTGAGGAGTGTGAGTGGATGTGAGGAGTGTGAGTAGATGTGAGGAGTGTGAGTGGATGTGAGGAGTGTGAGTGGATGTGAGGAGTGTGAGTGGATGTGAGGAGTGTGAGTGTTTGTCAGGAGTGTGAGTTGATGTGAGGAGTGTGAGTGGATGTGAGGAGTGTGAGTAGATGTGAGGAGTGTGAGTGGATGTGAGGAGTGTGAGTGTTTGTCAGGAGTGTGAGTTGATGTGAGGAGTGTGAGTGGATGTGAGGAGTGTGAGTGGATGTGAAGAGTGTGAGTGGATGTGAGGAGTGTGAGTGTTTGTCAGGAGTGTGAGTTGATGTGAGGAGTGTGAGTGGATGTGAGGAGTGTGAGTGGATGTGAGGAGTGTGAGTAGATGTGAGGAGTGTGAGTGGATGTGAGGAGTGTGAGTGGATGTGAGGAGTGTGAGTGGATGTGAGGAGTGTGAGTGGATGTGAAGAGTGTGAGTGGATGTGAGGAGTGTGAGTGTTTGTCAGGAGTGTGAGTTGATGTGAGGAGTGTGAGTGGATGTGAGGAGTGTGAGTAGATGTGAGGAGTGTGAGTAGATGTGAGAAGTGTGAGTGGATGTGAGGAGTGTGAGTGGATGTGAGGAGTGTGAGTAGATGTGAGGAGTGTGAGTAGATGTGAGGAGTGTGAGTGGATGTGAGGAGTGTGAGTGGATGTGAGGAGTGTGAGTGGATGTGAGGAGTGTGAGTGGATCAGTATTTGGCACCTGTGAGACCTCAGCATATAACATTGTGGTGGCATCTTGCTGGATTTTAGCCTTTTGCCTCCGTTATGTCAGTAAATATAAACTACTGGGTTCGGCATTAGTTGTCAGGAAATGTCTCTCCTGGAAACCCTGGCTCGTGTTTTTGGTTTTTGGAATCTTCCCGGATGGAGTGAGAAAAGCTTCTACGCTAATAAGACTTTAATAAGTTCTTGGAATTCATAAAACACGACACCCAGAGAGGATGTCCATGACCACATCTCTCCGAAACGCTAATCAACAATAATTAAAAATGTCACAAAGGTCTTGCGGACAATGAAATGTAGCACTGGATTACAGTCATTGATTCTTCAATTGCACGTCGCTCCCCGGACAGAGAGATTTACAGTCTGGAGCCATTAACTAATATCGATTACCTGCATTACTGCGCTGAACGATGAACAGTATATAACAATTCTACCCAAAATTACAAATCACCTCTCCATGTGCCGGTGACTGGCGCACAATGTGGGATTGTCAGCTTAAGGAGGAAAGATGCCTTTAAACTGAAGACTACAAAATTGTGGAATAAGAAAAACATGAATGTGGGGAAATGTTTCCAGGAGGGAGGTGAGATCAGACTTCTGCTACATGTCACTAGTGAAACACGTGTGCTGCTAACGTTGTTGCTCCTGTTTTGGATAAAATTATTGCGCAATTATTTTTAAACACTCAGATCATTGAAACATTTTTAGGCAGGTTTCCAAAACAACATATTTTTTCCTCATCACTTGTACACAGGTTATGGAGGAACTCGGCAGGAGGTTGTACTAGACGTCTTGGAGACCTGAACCCTCACCCCAGTGATCGATTAACATCTACACTGCACAGTACAGCTGTATAATATACTCAATGTTGCAGCTTCTTTCTAGTAAGTGTTCCTCACTCTAGAGATGGATTCACATCTACACTGCTCAGTTCAGCTGTATAATATACTCAATGCTGCAGCTTCTTTCTAGTAAGTGTTCCTCACTCTAGAGTTGGACTCACAGTTACACTGCTCAGTGCTGCTGTATAATATCCTTCATGCTGCTGCTGCTTGCTAGTAAGTTTTCCTTACTCCAGAGTTGGATTCAGAGCTGCAGTGCTCAGTACTGCTGTATAATATCCTCTATGCTGCTGCTGCATTCAAATAAGTGTTCCTCATTCCAGAGTTGGATTCACAGCCACACTGCTCACTACTGCTGTATAATATCCTCCATGTTGCTGCTTTTTAGCAAGTGTTCTTCACTCCAGAGTTGGATTCACAGCTACACTGCTCAATACAGCACTATCATGTCCTCCATGCTGCTTCCGAGCAAGTGCTGCATAGAGACAGGAGAGCAGGAATCCATCATGTCTGTGTATTCGGTGTGTTTAAGACATCATCACATCTAGTTGAGAGACAGCTGAAAATTAACCATAAAATGGGCAATAATAGGAAATTATTCCTCATTCGCCTGCCAATGATAGCTTATTCTGAAAAGTTATGTGAAATAACAGTTTTGCTTTCAAGGAGATAAATTGATGGTGACAATTGTGCACATTAGATGAATAGATTTAGCGCCTGGACATTGGTTTGATGATTATTAAATCTGGACATGGCTTAATAAAGACCATCAATAGCCACAAATGATACAATGTATTATTGAAGCAATGCATTGCACATGCAGGAAATCGTGGGGTCTCCCATGCTGGTATCTTTATAGCATTTGTATCCAGACACATGACGATATATTCAGGTCAAAGGTCACATATCAAGGGACGATGCGTAGACTTAAGGGCTTGTGCACATACAATGTTTGACGAGGTCAAAAATATGATTTTTTGTAGTGGAAGCCACTTCAGGAAATGTTCCTTCTTTTTTAGGTTAGTTTTTCATTTAGTGTAGAGGCGTTTATGAGTTTTGGAAGAGTTTTATTGCAGCTTTCTGATTGGACAGTGACTATTTTGGAGCAGATTCCATCAGACTTCAAAGAACTGACTGCACTTTCTTTTTTCCACCTGAAGCAAAAATATAACACAGAACATATGAACTGCAAAGTGGTTTTACAATAGAAATGATCAGGAAGAGTTTTTCAAGCTTTATGAAGCGATTTTTTTCAGCCATTTTCTGCAACCTTGAAACTGTAGAAAACTCCTCTAAAATCTCAGTGTGTCCGTAGCCTTAATATTAGCACATACACAGACATTGTGGGGCGATGAAAAGTCGCTATTTGTGTAACAGTAACGTGATCGCCATCGGCGCATGCGCAATGTATCCGACAATGTATCCGACAATGTATCTGACAATGTATCCGAGCCGTCCCAGGACGCATATTAAGGGGCGTCTGATGTGTCATCTGCAGAGAGCAATAAATGCTGAAGACACAGAATGAGTCAGAAGTGAAGTTCTCGCCTCCGAACAATATTTTATAGGACACAGATTATTGCACTTTTAGTTAAAAATGAATTTACAAAATGTTTCTGAACTTGATGTGTTCAAAAAAAGGGCAGGTCGAGTTCTCGGTGTCCGCGCCTTCTCCCCAGGATTCCATAAACTGCTGCTATTACTTGTCCATCTCAGGTCCAGCCATGATCTCCAGGCTCCGGCCGCAGGTGTTTGGCTCGGGAAGAACTTCTTGTATCCAGATTGCGATGAACGATGTAATGTAAACAAGACGGCAGAAAACACGAGAGCGAGAGGCCGATCCCACCCTGAAATCATCTTATGGTGGGTCACAGAGACAGATCAGAAGATATCATCTGGAGGGGTCCGGGGATGAGCCTGGCGCCCTGGCTGAGATACTCATGGGGCACTGGCTGAGATACTCATGGGGCACTGGCTGAGATACTCATGGGGCACTGGCTGAGATACTCATAGGGCACTGGCTGAGATACTCATAGGGTACTGGCTGAGATATTCATGGGGCACTGGCTGAGATACTCATAGGGCACTGGCTGAGATACTCATAGGGCACTGGCTGAGATACTCATGGGGCACTGGCTGAGATACTCATAGGGCACTGGCTGAGATACTCATAGGGCACTGGCTGAGATACTCATAGGGCACTGGCTGAGATACTCATAGGGCACTGGCTGAGATACTCATGGGGCACTGGCTGAGATACTCATAGGGCACTGGCTGAGATACTCATAGGGCACTGGCTGAGATACTCATAGGGCACTGGCTGAGATACTCATAGGGCACTGGCTGAGATACTCATGGGGCACTGGCTGAGATACTCATAGGGCACTGGCTGAGATACTCATAGGGCACTGGCTGAGATACTCATAGGGTACTGGCTGAGATATTCATGGGGCACTGGCTGAGATACTCATAGGGCACTGGCTGAGATACTCATAGGGTACTGGCTGAGATACTCATGGGGCACTGGCTGAGATACTCATAGGGCAATGGCTGAGATATTCATAGGGTACTGGCTGAGATATTCATGGGGCACTGGCTGAGATACTCATGGGGCACTGGCTGAGATACTCATAGGGTACTGGCTGAGATATTCATGGGGCACTGGCTGAGATACTCATAGGGTACTGGCTGAGATATTCATGGGGCACTGGCTCAGATACTCATAGGGTACTGGCTGAGATACTCATGGGGCACTGGCTGAGATACTCATAGGGTACTGGCTGAGATACTCATAGGGTACTGGCTGAGATACTCATAGGGCACTGGCTGAGATACTCATAGGGTACTGGCTGAGATATTCATGGGGCACTGGCTGAGATATTCATAGGGTACTGGCTGAGATATTCATGGGGCACTGGCTGAGATACTCATGGGGCACTGGCTGAGATACTCATAGGGCACTGGCTGAGATACTCATAGGGTACTGGCTGAGATATTCATGGGGCACTGGCTGAGATACTCATGGGGCACTGGCTGAGATACTCATAGGGTACTGGCTGAGATATTCATGGGGCACTGGCTGAGATACTCATAGGGTACTGGCTGAGATACTCATGGGGCACTGGCTGAGATACTCATAGGGTACTGGCTGAGATATTCATGGGGCACTGGCTGAGATACTCATAGGGCACTGGCTGAGATACTCATAGGGTACTGGCTGAGATATTCATGGGGCACTGGCTGAGATACTCATGGGGCACTGGCTGAGATACTCATAGGGTACTGGCTGAGATATTCATGGGGCACTGGCTGAGATACTCATAGGGTACTGGCTGAGATATTCATGGGGCACTGGCTGAGATACTCATAGGGTACTGGCTGAGATACTCATGGGGCACTGGCTGAGATACTCATAGGGCACTGGCTGAGATACTCATAGGGTACTGGCTGAGATATTCATAGGGCACTGGCTGAGATACCCATGGGGCACTGGCTGAGATACTCATAGGGCACTGGCTGAGATATTCATGGGGCACTGGCTGAGATACTCATAGGGCACTGGCTGAGATACTCATAGGGCACTGGCTGAGATACTCATGGGGCACTGGCTGAGATACTCATAGGGCACTGGCTGAGATACTCATAGGGCACTGGCTGAGATATTCATGGGGCACTGGCTGAGATACTCATAGGGTACTGGCTGAGATATTCATGGGGCACTGGCTGAGATACTCATGGGGCACTGGCTGAGATACTCATAGGGCACTGGCTGAGATATTCATAGGGCACTGGCTGAGATATTCATGGGGCACTGGCTGAGATATTCATGGGGCACTGGCTGAGATACTCATAGGGCACTGGCTGAGATACTCATAGGGCACTGGCTGAGATACTCATAGGGCACTGGCTGCGATACTCATGGGGCACTGGTTGAGATACTCATAGGGCACTGGCTGAGATACTCATGGGGCACTGGCTGAGATACTCATAGGGCTCTGGCTGAGATACTCATAGGGCACTGGCTGAGATACTCATAAGGCACTGGCTGAGATACTCATAGGGCACTGGCTGAGATACTCATAAGGCACTGGCTGAGATATTCATGGGGCACTGGCTGAGATACTCATAGGGCACTGGCTGAGATACTCATAAGGCACTGGCTGAGATATTCATGGGGCACTGGCTGAGATACTCATGGGGCACTGGCTGAGATACTCATGGGGCACTGGCTGAGATACTCATGGGGCACTGGCTGAGATATTCATGGGGCACTGGCTGAGATATTCATGGGGCACTGGCTGAGATACTCATAGGGCACTGGCTGAGATACTCATAGGGCACTGGCTGAGATACTCATAGGGCACTGGCTGAGATACTCATAAGGCACTGGCTGACATATTCATGGGGCACTGGCTGAGATACTCATGGGGCACTGGCTGAGATACTCATGGGGCACTGGCTGAGATACTCATGGGGCACTGGCTGAGATACTCATAGGGCACTGGCTGAGATACTCATAGGGCACTGGCTGAGATACTCATGGGGCACTGGCTGAGATACTCATAGGGCACTGACTGAGATATTCATAGGGCACTGGCTGAGATACTCATAGGGCACTGGCTGAGATACTCATAGGGCACTGGCTGAGATACTCATGGGGCACTGGTTGAGATACTCATAGGGCACTGGCTGAGATACTCATGAGGCACTGGCTGAGATACTCATGGGGCACTGGCTGAGATACTCATAGGGCACTGGCTGAGATACTCATAGGGCACTGGCTGAGATACTCATGGGGCACTGGCTGAGATACTCATAGGGCACTGGCTGAGATATTCATAGGGCACTGGCTGAGATACTCATAGGGCACTGGCTGAGATACTCATAGGGCACTGGCTGAGATACTCATAAGGCACTGGCTGAGATATTCATGTGGCACTGGCTGAGATACTCATGGGGCACTGGCTGAGATACTCATGGGGCACTGGCTGAGATACTCATAGTGCACTGGCTGAGATACTCATGGGGCACTGGCTGAGATACTCATGGGGCACTGGCTGAGATACTCAGAGGGCACTGGCTGAGATACTCATAAGGCACTGGCTGAGATATTCATGGGGCACTGGCTGAGATACTCATAGGGCACTGGCTGAGATACTCATAGGGCACTGGCTGAGATACTCATAAGGCACTGGCTGAGATATTCATGGGGCACTGGCTGAGATACTCATGGGGCACTGGCTGAGATACTCATGGGGCACTGGCTGAGATACTCATGGGGCACTGGCTGAGATATTCATGGGGCACTGGCTGAGATATTCATGGGGCACTGGCTGAGATACTCATAGGGCACTGGCTGAGATACTCATAGGGCACTGGCTGAGATACTCATATGGCACTGGCTGAGATACTCATGGGGCACTAGCTGAGATACTCATGGGGCACTGGCTGAGATACTCATGGGGCACTGGCTGAGATACTCATAGGGCACTGGCTGAGATACTCATGGGGCACTGGCTGAGATACCCATGGGGCACTGGCTGAGATACTCATGGGGCACTGGCTGAGATACTCATGGGGCACTAGCTGAGATACTCATGGGGCACTGGCTGAGATACTCATGGGGCACTGGCTGAGATACTCATAGGGCACTGGCTGAGATACTCATGGGGCACTGGCTGAGATACAAATAGGGCACTGGCTGAGATATTCATAGGGCACTGGCTGAGATATTCATGGGGCACTGGCTGAGATACTCAGAGGGCACTGGCTGAGATACTCATAGGGCACTGGCTGAGATATTCATGGGGCACTGGCTGAGATACTCATAGGGCACTGGCTGAGATACTCATAGGGCACTGGCTGAGATACTCATGGGGCACTGGCTGAGATACTCATAGGGCACTGGCTGAGATACTCATAGGGCACTGGCTGAGATATTCATAGGGCACTGGCTGAGATACTCATAGGGCACTGGCTGAGATACTCATAGGGCACTGGCTGAGATACTCATGGGGCACTGGTTGAGATACTCATAGGGCACTGGCTGAGATACTCATGGGGCACTGGCTGAGATACTCATAGGGCACTGGCTGAGATACTCATAGGGCACTGGCTGAGATACTCATGGGGCACTTGCTGAGATATTCATAGGGCACTGGCTGAGATACTCATAGGGCACTGGCTGAGATACTCATAAGGCACTGGCTAAGATATTCATGGGGCACTGGCTGAGATATTCATGGGGCACTGGCTGAGATACTCATAGGGCACTGGCTGAGATACTCATGGGGCACTGGCTGAGATACTCATGGGGCACTGGCTGAGATACTCAGAGGGCACTGGCTGAGATACTCATAAGGCACTGGCTGAGATATTCATGGGGCACTGGCTGAGATATTCATAGGGCACTGGCTGAGATACTCATAGGGCACTGGCTGAGATACTCATAGGGCACTGGCTGAGATACTCATGGGGCACTGGCTGAGATACCCATGGGGCACTGGCTGAGATACTCATGGGGCACTGGCTGAGATACTCATGGGGCACTAGCTGAGATACTCATGGGGCACTGGCTGAGATACTCATGGGGCACTGGCTGAGATACTCATAGGGCACTGGCTGAGATACTCATGGGGCACTGGCTGAGATACAAATAGGGCACTGGCTGAGATATTCATAGGGCACTGGCTGAGATATTCATGGGGCACTGGCTGAGATACTCAGAGGGCACTGGCTGAGATACTCATAGGGCACTGGCTGAGATATTCATGGGGCACTGGCTGAGATACTCATAGGGCACTGGCTGAGATACTCATAGGGCACTGGCTGAGATACTCATGGGGCACTGGCTGAGATACTCATGGGGCACTGGCTGAGATACTCATAGGGCACTGGCTGAGATATTCATAGGGCACTGGCTGAGATACTCATAGGGCACTGGCTGAGATACTCATAGGGCACTGGCTGAGATACTCATGGGGCACTGGTTGAGATACTCATAGGGCACTGGCTGAGATACTCATGGGGCACTGGCTGAGATACTCATAGGACACTGGCTGAGATACTCATAGGGCACTGGCTGAGATACTCATGGGGCACTTGCTGAGATATTCATAGGGCACTGGCTGAGATACTCATAGGGCACTGGCTGAGATACTCATAAGGCACTGGCTAAGATATTCATGGGGCACTGGCTGAGATACTCATGGGGCACTGGCTGAGATACTCATAGGGCACTGGCTGAGATACTCATGGGGCACTGGCTGAGATACTCATGGGGCACTGGCTGAGATACTCATAGGGCACTGGCTGAGATACTCATAAGGCACTGGCTGACATATTCATGGGGCACTGGCTGAGATACTCATGGGGCACTGGCTGAGATACTCATGGGGCACTGGCTGAGATACTCATGGGGCACTGGCTGAGATACTCATAGGGCACTGGCTGAGATACTCATAGGGCACTGGCTGAGATACTCATGGGGCACTGGCTGAGATACTCATAGGGCACTGACTGAGATATTCATAGGGCACTGGCTGAGATACTCATAGGGCACTGGCTGAGATACTCATAGGGCACTGGCTGAGATACTCATGGGGCACTGGTTGAGATACTCATAGGGCACTGGCTGAGATACTCATGAGGCACTGGCTGAGATACTCATGGGGCACTGGCTGAGATACTCATAGGGCACTGGCTGAGATACTCATAGGGCACTGGCTGAGATACTCATGGGGCACTGGCTGAGATACTCATAGGGCACTGGCTGAGATATTCATAGGGCACTGGCTGAGATACTCATAGGGCACTGGCTGAGATACTCATAGGGCACTGGCTGAGATACTCATAAGGCACTGGCTGAGATATTCATGTGGCACTGGCTGAGATACTCATGGGGCACTGGCTGAGATACTCATGGGGCACTGGCTGAGATACTCATAGTGCACTGGCTGAGATACTCATGGGGCACTGGCTGAGATACTCATGGGGCACTGGCTGAGATACTCATAGGGCACTGGCTGAGATACTCATAGGGCACTGGCTGAGATACTCATAAGGCACTGGCTGAGATATTCATGGGGCACTGGCTGAGATACTCATGGGGCACTGGCTGAGATACTCATGGGGCACTGGCTGAGATACTCATGGGGCACTGGCTGAGATATTCATGGGGCACTGGCTGAGATATTCATGGGGCACTGGCTGAGATACTCATAGGGCACTGGCTGAGATACTCATAGGGCACTGGCTGAGATACTCATAGGGCACTGGCTGAGATACTCATATGGCACTGGCTGAGATACTCATGGGGCACTAGCTGAGATACTCATGGGGCACTGGCTGAGATACTCATGGGGCACTGGCTGAGATACTCATAGGGCACTGGCTGAGATACTCATGGGGCACTGGCTGAGATACCCATGGGGCACTGGCTGAGATACTCATGGGGCACTGGCTGAGATACTCATGGGGCACTAGCTGAGATACTCATGGGGCACTGGCTGAGATACTCATGGGGCACTGGCTGAGATACTCATAGGGCACTGGCTGAGATACTCATGGGGCACTGGCTGAGATACAAATAGGGCACTGGCTGAGATATTCATAGGGCACTGGCTGAGATATTCATGGGGCACTGGCTGAGATACTCAGAGGGCACTGGCTGAGATACTCAGAGGGCACTGGCTGAGATATTCATGGGGCACTGGCTGAGATACTCATAGGGCACTGGCTGAGATACTCATAGGGCACTGGCTGAGATACTCATGGGGCACTGGCTGAGATACTCATAGGGCACTGGCTGAGATACTCATAGGGCACTGGCTGAGATATTCATAGGGCACTGGCTGAGATACTCATAGGGCACTGGCTGAGATACTCATAGGGCACTGGCTGAGATACTCATGGGGCACTGGTTGAGATACTCATAGGGCACTGGCTGAGATACTCATGGGGCACTGGCTGAGATACTCATAGGGCACTGGCTGAGATACTCATAGGGCACTGGCTGAGATACTCATGGGGCACTTGCTGAGATATTCATAGGGCACTGGCTGAGATACTCATAGGGCACTGGCTGAGATACTCATAAGGCACTGGCTAAGATATTCATGGGGCACTGGCTGAGATACTCATGGGGCACTGGCTGAGATACTCATAGGGCACTGGCTGAGATACTCATGGGGCACTGGCTGAGATACTCATGGGGCACTGGCTGAGATACTCATAGGGCACTGGCTGAGATACTCATAAGGCACTGGCTGAGATATTCATGGGGCACTGGCTGAGATATTCATAGGGCACTGGCTGAGATACTCATAGGGCACTGGCTGAGATACTCATAGGGCACTGGCTGAGATACTCATGGGGCACTGGCTGAGATACCCATGGGGCACTGGCTGAGATACTCATGGGGCACTGGCTGAGATACTCATGGGGCACTAGCTGAGATACTCATGGGGCACTGGCTGAGATACTCATGGGGCACTGGCTGAGATACTCATAGGGCACTGGCTGAGATACTCATGGGGCACTGGCTGAGATACAAATAGGGCACTGGCTGAGATATTCATAGGGCACTGGCTGAGATATTCATGGGGCACTGGCTGAGATACTCAGAGGGCACTGGCTGAGATACTCATAGGGCACTGGCTGAGATATTCATGGGGCACTGGCTGAGATACTCATAGGGCACTGGCTGAGATACTCATAGGGCACTGGCTGAGATACTCATGGGGCACTGGCTGAGATACTCATAGGGCACTGGCTGAGATACTCATAGGGCACTGGCTGAGATATTCATAGGGCACTGGCTGAGATACTCATAGGGCACTGGCTGAGATACTCATGGGGCACTGGTTGAGATACTCATGGGGCACTGGCTGAGATACTCATGGGGCACTGGCTGAGATACTCATAGGGCACTGGCTGAGATACTCATAGGGCACTGGCTGAGATACTCATGGGGCACTTGCTGAGATATTCATAGGGCACTGGCTGAGATACTCATAGGGCACTGACTGAGATACTCATAAGGCACTGGCTAAGATATTCATGGGGCACTGGCTGAGATACTCATGGGGCACTGGCTGAGATACTCATAGGGCACTGGCTGAGATACTCATGGGGCACTGGCTGAGATACTCATGGGGCACTGGCTGAGATACTCATAGGGCACTGGCTGAGATACTCATAAGGCACTGGCTGAGATATTCATGGGGCACTGGCTGAGATATTCATAGGGCACTGGCTGAGATACTCATAGGGCACTGGCTGAGATACTCATAGGGCACTGGCTGAGATACTCATAGGGCACTGGCTGAGATACTCATAAGGCACTGGCTGACATATTCATGGGGCACTGGCTGAGATACTCATAGGGCACTGGCTGAGATACTCATGGGGCACTGGCTGAGATACTCATAGGGCACTGGCTGAGATACTCATAGGGCACTGGCTGAGATACTCATAAGGCACTGGCTGACATATTCATGGGGCACTGGCTGAGATACTCATAGGGCACTGGCTGAGATACTCATGGGGCACTGGCTGAGATACTCATGGGGCACTGGCTGAGATACTCATAGGGCAATGGCTGAGATACTCATAGGGCACTGGCTGAGATACTCATGGGGCACTGGCTGAGATACTCATAGGGCACTGGCTGAGATATTCATAGGGCACTGGCTGAGATACTCATAGGGCACTGGCTGAGATACTCATAGGGCACTGGCTGAGATACTCATGGGGCACTGGTTGAGATACTCATAGGGCACTGGCTGAGATACTCATGAGGCACTGGCTGAGATACTCATGGGGCACTGGCTGAGATACTCATAGGGCACTGGCTGAGATACTCATAGGGCACTGGCTGAGATACTCATGGGGCACTGGCTGAGATACTCATAGGGCACTGGCTGAGATATTCATAGGGCACTGGCTGAGATACTCATAGTGCACTGGCTGAGATACTCATAGGGCACTGGCTGAGATACTCATAGGGCACTGGCTGAGATACTCATGGGGCACTGGCTGAGATATTCATGTGGCACTGGCTGAGATACTCATGGGGCACTGGCTGAGATACTCATGGGGCACTGGCTGAGATACTCATAGTGCACTGGCTGAGATACTCATGGGGCACTGGCTGAGATACTCATAGGGCACTGGCTGAGATACTCATAAGGCACTGGCTGAGATATTCATGGGGCACTGGCTGAGATACTCATAGGGCACTGGCTGAGATACTCATAGGGCACTGGCTGAGATACTCATGGGGCACTGGCTGAGATACTCATGGGGCACTGGCTGAGATACTCATGGGGCACTGGCTGAGATACTCATGGGGCACTGGCTGAGATACTCATGGGGCACTGGCTGAGATATTCATGGGGCACTGGCTGAGATATTCATGGGGCACTGGCTGAGATACTCATAGGGCACTGGCTGAGATACTCATAGGGCACTGGCTGAGATACTCATATGGCACTGGCTGAGATACTCATGGGGCACTAGCTGAGATACTCATGGGGCACTAGCTGAGATACTCATGGGGCACTGGCTGAGACACTCATGGGGCACTGGCTGAGATACTCATGGGGCACTGGCTGAGATACCCATGGGGCACTGGCTGAGATACTCATGGGGCACTGGCTGAGATACTCATGGGGCACTGGCTGAGATACTCATGGGGCACTAGCTGAGATACTCATGGGGCACTGGCTGAGATACTCATGGGGCACTGGCTGAGATACTCATGGGGCACTGGCTGAGATACTCATAGGGCACTGGCTGAGATACTCATAGGGCACTGGCTGAGATACTCATAGGGCACTGGCTGAGATACTCATAGGGCACTGGCTGAGAAACTCATTGGGCACTGGCTGAGATACTCATAGGGCACTGGCTGAGATACTCATGGGGCACTGGCTGAGATACTCATAGGGCACTGGCTGAGATACTCATGGGGCACTGGCTGAGATACTCATGGGGCACTAGCTGAGATACTCATGGGGCACTGGCTGAGATACTCATGGGGCGCTGGCTGAGATACTCATGGGGGACTGCGGCTGACACTCATGGGGCACTGGCTGAGATACTCATAGGGCACTGGCTGAGATACTCATAGGGCACTGGCTGAGATACTCATAGGGCACTGGCTGAGATACTCATGGGGCACTGGCTGAGATACTCATAGGGCACTGGCTGAGATACTCATGGGGCACTGGCTGAGATACTCATGGGGCACTAGCTGAGATACTCATGGGGCACTGGCTGAGATACTCATGGGGCACTGGCTGAGATACTCATGGGGGACTGTGGCTGACACTCATGGGGCACTGGCTGAGATACTCATAAGGCACTGGCTGAAATACTCATGGGGCACTGGCTGAGATACTCATAGGGCACTGGCTGAGATACTCATAGGGCACTGGCTGAGATACTCATAGGGCACTGGCTGAGATACTCATGGGGCACTGGCTGAGATACTCATAGGGCACTGGCTGAGATACTCATGGGGCACTGGCTGAGATACTCATGGGGCACTAGCTGAGATACTCATGGGGCACTGGCTGAGATACTCATGGGGCACTGGCTGAGATACTCATGGGGCACTGCCTGAGATACTCATAGGGCACTGGCTGAGATACTCATAGGGCACTGGCTGGGATAGTCATGGGGCACTGGCTGAGATACTCATAGGGCACTGGCTGAGATACTCATAGGGCACTGGCTGAGATACTCATAGGGCACTGGCTGAGATACTCATAGGCCACTGGCTGAGATACTCATAGGGCACTGGCTGAGATACTCATGGGGCACTGGCTGAGATACTCATAGGGCACTGGCTGAGATACTCATAGGGCACTGGCTGAGATACTCATAGGCCACTGGCTGAGATACTCATAGGGCACTGGCTGAGATACTCATGGGGCACTGGCTGAGATACTCATGGGGCACTGGCTGAGATACTCATGGGGCACTGGCTGAGATACTCATGGGGCACTAGCTGAGATACTCATGGGGCACTGGCTGAGATACTCATGGGGCACTGGCTGAGATACTCATGGAGGACTGCGGCTGACACTCATGGGGCACTGGCTGAGATACTCATAAGGCACTGGCTGAGATACTCATGGGGCACTGGCTGAGATACTCATAGGGCACTGGCTGAGATACTCATAGGGCACTGGCTGAGATACTCATAGGGCACTGGCTGAGATACTCATAGGGCACTGGCTGAGATACTCATAGGGCACTGGCTGAGATACTCATGGGGCACTGGCTGAGATACTCATAGGGCACTGGCTGAGATACTTATGGGGCACTGGCTGAGATACTCATGGGGCACTAGCTGAGATACTCATGGGGCACTGGCTGAGATACTCATGGGGCACTGGCTGAGATACTCATAGGGCACTGGCTGAGATACTCATAGGGCACTGGCTGAGATACTCATGGGGCACTGGCTGAGATACTCATAGGGCACTGGCTGAGATACTCATAGGGCACTGGCTGAGATACTCATGGGGCACTGGCTGAGATACTCATAGGGCACTGGCTGAGATACTCATAGGGCACTGGCTGAGATACTCATAGGGCACTGGCTGAGATACTCATAGGCCACTGGCTGAGATACTCATAGGGCACTGGCTGAGATACTCATGGGGCACTGGCTGAGATACTCATAGGGCACTGGCTGAGATATTCATGGGGCACTGGCTGAGATACTCATGGGGCACTAGCTGAGATACTCATGGGGCACTGGCTGAGATACTCATGGGGCACTGGCTGAGATACTCATGGAGAACTGCGGCTGACACTCATGGGGCACTGGCTGAGATACTCATAAGGCACTGGCTGAGATACTCATGGGGCACTGGCTGAGATACTCATAGGGCACTGGCTGAGATATTCATAGGGCACTGGCTGAGATACTCATAGGGCACTGGCTGAGATACTCATAGGGCACTGGCTGAGATACTCATAGGGCACTGGCTGAGATACTCATGGGGCACTGGCTGAGATACTCATAGGGCACTGGCTGAGATACTCATATTGCACTGGCTGAGATACTCATGGGGCACTAGCTGAGATACTCATGGGGCACTGGCTGAGATACTCATGGGGCACTGGCTGAGATACTCATAGGGCACTGGCTGAGATACTCATAGGGCACTGGCTGAGATACTCATGGGGCACTGGCTGATATACTCATAGGGCACTGGCTGAGATACTCATAGAGCACTGGCTGAGATACTCATAGGGCACTGGCTGGGATACTCATGGGGCACTGGCTGAGATACTCATAGGGCACTGGCTGAGATACTCATAGGGCACTGGCTGAGATACTCATAGGGCACTGGCTGAGATACTCATAGGCCACTGGCTGAGATACTCATAGGGCACTGGCTGAGATACTCATGGGGCACTGGCTGAGATACTCATAGGGCACTGGCTGAGATACTCATAGGGCACTGGCTGAGATACTCATAGGGCACTGGCTGAGATACTCATAGGCCACTGGCTGAGATACTTATAGGGCAGTGGCTGAGATACTCATGGGGCACTGGCTGAGATACTCATAGGGCACTGGCTGAGATACTCATGGGGCACTGGCTGAGATACTCATAGGGCACTGGCTGAGATACTTATAGGCCACTGGCTGAGATACTCATAGGGCACTGGCTGAAATACTCATGGGGCACTGGCTGAGATACTCATAGGGCACTGGCTGAGATACTCATAGGGCACTGGCTGAGATACTCATAGGGCACTGGCTGAAATACTCATGGGGCACTGGCTGAGATACTCATGGAGCACTGGCTGAGATACTCATGGGGCACTGGCTGAGATACTCATGGGGCACTGTGACTGACACTCATGGGGGACTGGCTGAGATACTCATGGGGGACTGCGGCTGACACTCATGGGGCACTGGCTGAGATACTCATAGGGCACTGACTGAGATACTCATAGGGCACTGACTGAGATACTCATAGGGCACTGGCTGAGATACTCATGGGGCACTGGCTGAGATACTCATGGGGCACTGGCTGACACTCATGGGGACTGTAGCTGACACTCATGGGGGATTGTGACTGACACTCAGGGGTCACTGCAGCTCCTCTATAGTCTCATGATAAATTGCAGTTGTAGCAGAGCTGAATTTGTCAGTCACTGTTCTCTACGGGCAATAAATTCTGTGGATTTAGCGACCGCCTTTAAGAACACGTAAACTCGGCTCTGCTACATCTGCGGACAGCAAATATCCAAATGAGAAACGCAGTCAGAGAAAGTCATGGGAAAGTAAAACAACTTAATAGATCGATTCCCTTGAGCTGAGACCAGAAGTTTCATTCTTGAGCCTAGCACTGGTTTACAGTAGGCCATGTGCCTCCAGATCGGACACTTTTATTTCTGCCCTTCCTGTGCCGCCATGCTGCTAATCTTGCATGAAGAACATTTGTCAGAGAATGGCAGCCCTCAAATACAATTGCTGCCAGTACTTCACATTGCGGATGTGATGCCAAGTGACCCTTGTACAACAGCCAGCGTCACATCCAGGGCTTACCATGGGACAATGTGAAGGTCATTAACTTAAATATCTGAAACATTGTTATGGATCGCCCCCATGGGGTGCTTAGTACCGGGTCCTGCGGTTCACAGGGGGATGTTACGGTGGCTGATCCAGTCCGTGGCCCTCGGGACGTCCGTGTAAAAGGGAAAGGTCTTTAAAGGGATAAAGTTTGTGTTCGTGAGGCCACCTGTGGTATTCGGTCAGGGTGACCGACGCTGCTTTAAAGGGACTCTGTCACCTGAATTTGGCGGGACTGGTTTTGGGTCATATGGGCGGAGTTTTCGGGTGTTTGATTCACCCTTTCCTTACCTGCTGGCTGCATGCTGGCTGCAATATTGGATTGAAGTTCATTCTCTGTCCTCCGTAGTACACGCCTGCGCAAGGCAAGATTGCTTTGCGCAGGCGTGTACTATGGAGGACAGAGAATGAACTTCAATCCAATATTGCAGCCAGCATGCAGCCAGCAGGTAAGGAAAGGGTGAATCAAACACCCGAAAACTCTGCCCATATGACCCAAAACCAGTCCCGCCAAATTCAGGTGACAGGTTCCCTTTAAGGGATCCGCTGGGGTGATGTTATGGCAGCTAGATGGTATACCTTCCCACAGGTGAAGTATGTCCCCAGGGCTTCCCAGAGTGTAGGTGGTGGATGGTGAGAGGCGCAGAGAAGAACGAGGACACAAGGTTGCAGTCTCTTTACCTTTACTGAAGACTTCAGCATCCACAGTCCAGAGTACCAGATCACAGGGCAGGCAGAGTCCGGCCGGTTTGGAGGCAAATCTAGAGTCCCCTTGTCCAGGTGGAAATCAGTAGCCTTCCCTTGCGCTGCAATGTTGTAGTCCCTTACATCATAGATGTTATGTCTCTCTCTGTCCCCCATATAGGATAGGACAAACCCGTACGACTGGTGGCTTGAGGCGGTTTATAGGGACTCTATCATGCCCCAGCCTCTAAGGGGTGCCACGGTACCTCCTGGGTGTAGGGCGGACAGGTAACGTGAAATTAGCTGTCCTGACGGTCTCTGGAGCAAGGTATAAAGGTCATTACTCCCTCGGTGTTCTGGCTACCGGGCTTCTGCGCCTCAGAAGGAGGCAGCCTGTGCAGGGCTGGTCCCCTTCTGGTATCCTCTCCTTTGCTATGACTTCTTTGCACGTTCGCTGCAATACAATTCTGCCTTCGATGTCTCTTTCCAGGAGCTGCAGCTCTGTGGCCATGCACAGCTCTGTATTCTTCTCCTTTGTTCTCTGACAGGATCCCACCCCTGTCAGGGACCAACTAACTGAGCCGAGCTCAGCCAGCAAATAACTAACTTTCCCTACAGGCAACCAGTTTTACCAATCTGGGGAGTGACCTAATAAATAAGAGCAAGAGCTTTCCCTGGTGGCCTTGAGTGTGAAATGTGTTGCATGTTTGTGATACCTGGATGCAGTTATCCTTCTTTGCCTCCAAACGTAGCATCACTCTACCCGTGAGGAATGCAATACCCCTGCAACGACCAGGACCCTGGGGCGCCGCAATTACATGAAGCAATTGCCAATAAGCGATTGTCGGGTTTGAATTTATGGGAAATTTTCTAGCGATTTTATTGCTCTGCTGCATCTTTAATTGACTAAATAATAAATAAACAACTTTACAAATTCTGTTGAGTAAAAAAACTCCTACCGTTTTGTGTATACAGCTCGCATGCAGACCTATGTGTATACATGGATACAAATTACAAGACATGATGTGGACCCTGATCCTGCAGATACAGTTACTTCCGAATCTGACGAGTGCACGATTCATTTCAGGTGAGATTTCTAGGTCTGGGAGACAATTGGAGACGCAACCACATAGGAGAATCTGAGGATTATAATTAGAATTTATCCAGCATGGCAGTGGTCAGCAACCTGTGGCTGTCTGGGCATGCTGGGAATTGTAGTTCTACTACAACCAGTGTGCCACAGTGTTCTGACCCTTGAATGATACAATGACAGAATGTCTCACGAAGTTCATTCTTTTTCTTCAGTGATGTATTTCCTGGAGGGGCGGGGCTAGAACACAATAGTAACCAATCAGAGTAAAGCAGAGGGAGATGAGTGTGATGACCTTGTCGGAGGCAGTGATCGGAGGGCAGGACTATAGGTGACAAGAGCAGTAACATGGTGTAAGAGGGGAAAGATAAGAAAGAATCCCGAGAATGGAAGATTGTGCCCTGAAGATGGGTAATTAAGATTATTATCTGGAAATATTGTCATGTGCATCTTCAGGTCTTGACTATTTTGTCTCTTATCTAATATTAAGTAATTACTAAAATGCATAATTTATCATAATAAATATTAACCCCAATTAACTTCTACCGCCAGGAGCCAATCTTTGCTGTAATTTAGAAATACAATATAAACCAAAAATGAAATAGAAAAGACTTCACATCTTTCCATGGAATATTCTCAATGTACATTGTAAGGAAAGTAAGTGATATTGTTATGAGCCCGCACCTTCTCTGGCATATGACAGCTGATCTAATCAGCTGACATGTGCCACTAACAGCCGCGGGAGGAATCACGATCCTCCTGCGGCTGTTAACGCATGAATGCCGCTGTCAAATGCTGACAGCGGCATTTAACTTGCATTTCTGGCAATCGTGATGGAAATCTGCCCATCAGTAACCACCGTCACGTGATTGCGGGTCACCGGTGGGTTGGCATGGCAACCAGAGGTCTCCTGGAGACCTCTATGCTTGTCATTGCCGGATTGCTTGGAGCGCCACCCGGTGGTTGGCACTCATAGAAAGTGAGGCATTCTGCTACATGCAGGCGATCTGATCATCGCCTGCATGTAGCAGAGGCGCTCGGCTTATGGCAGCTCCTAGTCTCCCATCATTATCCTGAGGTTAAAATAAACAAATTAAAAAATGTGAAAAATAAACATATCAAAAAATTATTTCCATCAACATATAAAATTGATTCATACAATAATGCAAAAAAAAGAAAACTGAGCTGCCAGAATTGTCAATTTTTTATATTTTTTTTCAAAAAATGCAACAAAAAGCGCTCAAAACATCCAATAACTCTCTGGTGTCAAACTGCAACTCACGAAAGCTGCGTTGATAGATAAAAATAAGTTATGGGTCTCAGATAATGGTCAATAAAAAATATTTTATTTTTAATTTTTGAATTTTTTCAAACCACTAAAAATATTTTTTTTAAAAACCCCTACAAGTCTGGCGTCTCTGAATTCCTTTTTCCACATTTTCACCACAATTAGATGTTTTTCTCCCATTTTTCAGTACATTATTTGGTAACGTTAATGGTGACATTCAAAACTACAGTATAACTCTTTCCCAAAAAAAAAACAACAAATCCTCATACGGATATGTCGCTGGAAAAATAAGTTATGGCTCTTGGAAAGTGAGGAGGAAAAAATGAAAATGCAAAAATAGTCATTTACCCGCTGCGTGATGCTGTTCCCTGGGGGCCAAGCTTCGCCCCGTTTTAGTTGGCGCATTTCTCTCTGCGGAGTGTTATTATTACTTAGCGCTTTGTTACATTCTTACATTTGTTACATTTTGTATTACATTTGTTTACAAACAGCAGAAATCCTGAGAGCCGGCGCCGAACCGTCAGGGAAGTCATTAGCGCTATCTCATCCACTATCGATCCGTATAAAGGTCCCGGAGAGATATGGAGCGGACGCAGAGTAAATGGTCTCTTATCTCTGTCCTTCTGGTGTTTCTGCTCTGTTTGCTTCCCATCATCAGACTGCGGTGTGCACTGGGAAAGAGATTGGGAAAGTAACAGAGGAAATATCCTGTGCTGATCTGCCTGAATTACAGGGATTATTCTATGCTTTATGATATTAGCAAATTATTATCCTATGAAGACAGAAAAACGTCATCAGTTCTGCAGGATACCGGGCGGCATTCAGATCGTGTCACCGTCTCATTCTCCTTCTTTCTAGCTTTGATTTTTGCGATTTATGGCACCGAGTCTCCTGTCGCTCAGCACCTGCCGCCATGTTGCATCGTATACAATAGATTGGAAATTTACCCCTATAAAATCAATGCTTCCGGGAGAATATCCTTGTGAAACGGCATCCAATGGACGACGACACTTTTTTATGATTTTACCAGATTGGAAATATGAGATCGGAGACATTCAGAGGAACGGTAAGACCTCGAGCGACTCAATGGTTGTTGTGTGGATCCATAATATATGGCTGTGCAGATTAGGTGTAAAGCTTACATGTAGGAGTTCCCCAATATTATCAATGACACAACCTAAATGGGGACTCTGATATAGATTTAGAAGTTTTAAAGGGGCTCTCCGTCCAATAGGTCAATTTCCCTGTAGTCAGCCATTGGAGAAAAACAATAAAAGGTGGCAAATTCGCCCCTGCTCCCCGCTCTCACCGCGGGTGCTCCAACCACCTCTGCTCGACCGGGAGCAATGAGGTCACCTGACCACTGCAGCTGCTTATTGGCTGCAGGTCCAGAATTCTCACCCAGCAGCGAACTATTGGGCGCAGTGGTCACGTCAATGGTGGTTGGTGACATCACCATTTCTGGCCAATCAGGTACGGCCTGAGCAGCAGCCCTGGAGCAAGGAGCGGAGTGCAGGGGTGAGTGACTTTGATACAACCCCATAGAATCCTAGAATGTTAGAGTTGGAAGGGGTCTCAAGGGTTAACGTGTCCGACCCCCTGCTCAATGCAGCCTACAGCGAAATTTACCGCTTGACACCCATTTTACGTAAGTTCTCTGTGTGTTCGGGTTTTAGAAGAGCATTTACCACATACGATTTTTTTTCTCTTGAAAGTAGAGAAATAAGGAAACAAATATGAATTTTAACCTGGAATAGATGATAACAATGAGATTTGCTGCTTTGCATTTCAAGCTGGTGCAGATGAACTCTTTCGAGCTTCTTCCCTGCCCCAACCAAAATTCTAAAAATCCTAAAATATTGCATTCCCAGGGCCGTATTTAGAGTTTGTGCTGCCCTAGGCACTTTTAGTGCTGCCTCCCCCATTGGTACGACTAAGGGCTCATACTCACATGCAAGAAACTCGGATGAGTGTCGCACGTCAATACTCGGCACTGAGATTGAAGCCTGTGGCCGCATAGCAGTACACGCTCCGCTCCTGAGTGCCAGGTATTGATGTGCGACACTCATCCATGTTTCTTGCATGCGAGTATGAGCCTTAATGCAGACACTGTCGGCAGTGACTTAGGCTACTTTCACATCAGCGATTTTTGCCATTCGCGGCACACACACATACAGCCCCACACACACAGCACCCCACAGACACACACACACATACAGCCCCGCACACACACACATACAGCCCCACACACACAGCACCCCACAGACACACACACACATACATCCCCGCACACACACACATACAGCCCCACACGCACAGCACCCCACAGACACACACACACATACAGCCCTGCACACACACACATACAGCCCCACACGCACAGCACCCCACAGACACACACACACATACAGCCCTGCACACACACACATACAGCCCCACACACACAGCACCCCACAGACACACACACACATACAGCCCCGCACACACACACATACAGCCCCACACGCACAGCACCCCACAGACACACACACACATACAGCCCTGCACACACACACATACAGCCCCACACGCACAGCACCCCACAGACACACACACACATACAGCCCCGCACACACACACATACAGCCCCACACGCACAGCACCCCACAGACACACACACACATACAGCCCTGCACACACACACATACAGCCCCACACACACAGCACCCCACAGACACACACACACACACATACAGCTCCGCTCACACACATACAGCTCTGCACATACACACACACATACAGCGCCGCCACACATACAGCTCCACACACACACATAAAGCCCCGCACACACACACACACACACATACAGCCCCGCACACACACACATACAGCCCCACACACACAGCACCCCACAGACACACACACACACACATACAGCTCCGCTCACACACATACAGCTCTGCACATACACACACACATACAGCGCCGCCACACATACAGCTCCACACACACACATACAGCTCTGCACACACACATACAGCTCCGCTCACACACATACAGCTCTGCACATACACACACACATACAGCGCCGCCACACATACAGCTCCACACACACACATACAGCCAGTGGCGTAGGAAGGGGGTGCGGGGGGGGGCGGTCCGCCCCGGGCGGCACAATGTGGGGGGCGGCCGGCGCTGCAGGAGAAGAAGAAAAAAAAAAAAAAAGACGCCCCTTTAAATCTTCGGGCGGCGCCGTCCGCCGCCACGACCAGGGCCAGCTCCCACCACCACCGGGCCCCGCCCCCGCCCCCGCCCCCCGCTCTAATACTCACCTCTCCTGGTTCCTGCGGCTTCAGCGTCCTCTGACTCTGCGACGTCTCAGGGCAGAGGGCGCGATGACGTCACTACTGTGCGCGCCGCTCTGCCTCTCTGTCCTGAGCGTCGCAGAGCCGGAGAGACGCTGACTGGCTGCACCGGACCTGCGCTAGGAACGGGAGAGGTGAGGATTTTACTTTTTTTTTTTTCTTTATGTCTGACTGTCTGGGGCTGGGGCAATGCTGGACACACTGGGGCAATACTGGAGACCATGGGGCAGATTGCTGGACACACTGGGGCAGTACTGGAGACCATGGGGCAGAATGCTGGACACACTGGGGCAGTACAGGAGACTATGGGGCAGATTGCTGGACACACTGGGGCAATACAGGAGACTATGGGGCAGATTGCTGGACACACTGGGGCAATACAGGAGACCATGGGGCAGATTGCTGGACACACCGGGGCAATACTGGAGACCATGGGGCAGAATGCTGGACACACTGGGGCAATACAGGAGACCATGTGGCAGAATGCTGGACACACTGGGGCAATACAGGAAACCATGGGGCAGATTGCTGGACACACTGGGGCAATACAGGAGACCATGGGGCAGATTGCTGGACACACTGGGGCAATACAGGAGACTGTGGGGCAGATTGCTGGGCAATACTGGAGACCATGGGGCAGAATGCTGGACACACTGGGGCAATACTGGAGACCATGGGGCAGAATGCTGGACACACTGGGGCAGTACAGGAGACTATGGGGCAGATTGCTGGACACACTGAATACTGGAGACCATGGGGCAGATTTCAGGACACATTGAGGCAATGCTGGAGACCCTGGGGCAGACTTCTGGACATACTGGGGCAATACTGGAGACCATGGGGCAGATTGCTGGACACACTGGGGCAATACTGGAGACCATGGGGCAGAATGCTGGACACACTGGGGCAATACTGGAGACCATGGGGCAGAATGCTGGACACACTGGGGCAATACAGGAGACTATGGGGCAGATTGCTGGACACACTGAATACTGGAGACCATGGGGCAGATTTCAGGACACATTGAGGCAATGCTGGAGACCCTGGGGCAGACTTCTGGACATACTGGGGCAATACTGGAGACCATGGGGCAGATTGCTGGACACACCGGGGCAATACTGGAGACCATGGGGCAGATTGCTGGACACACCGGGGCAATACTGGAGACCATGTGGCAGAATGCTGGACACACTGGGGCAATACAGGAGACCATGGGGCAGATTGCTGGACACACTGGGGCAATACTGGAGACCCTGGGGCAGATTTCTGGACACATTGAGGCAATGCTGGAGACCCTGGGGCAGACTTCTGGACACACTGGGGCAATGCTGGACACTGGGACAGATTGCTGGACACACTGGGGGTAATATGCTGGACACACTGGGGCAAAGCTGGACACACTGGGGAAAGGCTGGACACTGGGGCAGATTGCTGGACACACTGGGGGTAATATGCTGGACACACTGGGGCAATGCTGGACACTGGGGGTAATATGCTGGACACACTGGGGCAGACTGCTGGACACACTGGGGAAAGGCTGGACACTGGGGCAGATTGCTGGACACACTGGGGGCAGTGCTGGACATACTGGGGCAGATTGCTGGACACACTGGGGGTAATATGCTGGACACACTGGGGCAGATTGCTGGACAACATGGGGGTAATATGCTGGACACACTGGGGCAGATTGCTGGACAACATGGGGTAATATGCTGGACACACTGGGGGCAGGACTTGAGGCATGGGCAGGATGTAGATACGGGGCATGATTGGAGACACGGGGCAGGATTGGATCATGGGGCAGGACGGATATGATGGAGGCTGGTGGGGCAGGATGGGGAGATCATATGGGGTAGAATGGATACTCATGAGGGCAGGATGCGAGAACATATGGCTGGAGCCAGGAATGAGATAAACGGGGCCAGGGTGGAGAAGTGTTACCATAGGGGATAATTAAGGGATATTATTACTGCAGTGATGTATTTATTTTGTTTTTTGAGTATACTGTTTTAAATGGGGGACAGGCCTGTTACTGTGCAGAGTGACACTATATCACCTTTTTTTCTTCATGTGATGTAATGTAGAAGTTGTGAAAAATTAAGTAATGTGTTCTGCAAGCGGAGCTCGAGATAACTGTGTTATTTCCTGCAGAAACGAGCCCTGGCTGGAAGGAATGATGGCGGTCTGTGCTAGATGAAAGATGAAGGACTTCACCTAGAGACGTCACTGGTGAGTCAGTGTTACCTATACACTGACACTATACACTGTATACTATATAGAGGTCCTGTGTATAATGTCACCAGTGATCTCTGTATTACCTCTACACAGACACTGCATACTAAGTACAGATCTCCTGTGAATACTGGCACTTATGGTGATAGTATTGTGGGTTTTTTTTTATTACTGATCAGTATTGTAGTATTCAGTCACTATGTGGTGGTAATATGTGGTCTGGAAATGGTGCGGTGGTATTTGTCCCTTGTATGTAGTATTATTCGGTCACTATGTGGCCTGGTCATGGTGTGGTGGTATTAAGTCACAGGTGTGGCATGTGGGGGTGACACCATTAGGCCCAGTTTAAGTTCTACAAAACAGGAAAACCATTTTTGGTAACCTTTGTGTGTATTGAGCCGGGGGGGGGGGGGGGGGCGCCAAACTCGGGAACAGCCCCGGGCGGCAAAAGCTCTAGCTACGCCTCTGCATACAGCTCTGCACACACACATACAACTCCGCTGCCCACGCACACACAGCTCCGCACACACACACACACACACACACACACACACACACACACACACACACACACACACACACACACACACACACAGGCTGTATTCCCGTGACACTCTAAATCCTTTCTGATGTTAACTTTGTGATTTGGTGCAATTGTGGTTATTAGAGACGAGGGAATCGGTTCTTAAGAAATCAAATATATTTAGAATTTATCAAAATTTGTGTATTTAGCCAAATCCAAATATTGAGCCATTCACTTTCCAATTCTGATGCGTGGAGGGCAATGTATGTGATTGACATATGTCATTTCCCATGTGATAGCGTGAGAGCTTGCCGGAGGATGGGAGAAGAAGAAGGAAAAGGAGCCAATTGAAGGACTTAGCGTCTGCGGTGGGACATTATGGAGCTCCGAGGAGAAGTCAATGTAAGAATGTAACATTTCATTTAACACCTTCAATGTGCACCGAATGTATTCATTGCGGATTGAATCTCCCTCAAATCAACGTTGCAAATGAGTAATTGATTTTTATAAAGTATTTTTGTGACATTCCCCCTAAAGTGTCACCTCCCGGTAGATGGGGCACGCCGTGCACTTTACACTTAGAACAGCCCTTAGTGTTAGATGGCAGCCGTGTTGTGGGTTTACGCAGACTGAGATGGCGACGCACCGACCTATCTCTAAGGGGGCCTACCCTTTATATACGTAAGCTGGGGCTACTCTCCCAATTTTTCTTAATGCCTACATCCATCATGAGGATAGGACAACGTTTCTAAAAGGTCGCCCGGACCTGTTGTGAGTGCCCCATGGAAATGGTGAGAACGTTCCTATTAAACGATGCAGGGGCAGAATACAGCAGCATACAAGTCATGGATCGGTCATCAATATGTCAGTCCCAACAACCCCTTTAAGGAAAGACTTTCTTTCAATATGAATGACAGTATTGCGTTGCCAGAAAGTCAATGATAAAGTCTACAGAGAAGAATAAAGAATAAAATTCCCAGGGAACAATCATTGAAAGTTGATTGTGTTAATGGAACCTGGGACTATTGACACATTTGTTGCCATCGGCTGACTACAAACATCTCAATGACGACCCTCATTCTCTCCCGTCAGTCATACAGTAGCATTAGCTCTAGAAATAAAAGATGAAATACACATAATTCATAGTTTATTCGCAAAGGAAAACCATTTAATCCTCAGACATGGAACAAATCTAAACAATCTGTACCCGAAACTCACAGACAGAAGACGAGTCGCAACATTGTAACAACATTAAACATCACAATGACGTTTTTGGCATATTGAACAATCTTCTTTCTGTGCGGGATGAGTCTCAGTCGCAGAATGAAGAGATGAGGAAACTTCCATAGTTCGGGTCAAAACGTTTTTCACAAAATTGGATCATTCATTTATTACCTGAACCTAAATAAATAACTTATTTTGACAAAATATAAAAAATGGCAATTACCTTGTGAATTCTCGAGATCTGACAATCCAAAGACTGAGCTTTACGTTTAATAGAGAATTCCTATTTCAGTGTAAAATTAGCAACGGGATTGTAAATTTAGAAATCCAAGAAACTTACAAATAACCTTACATTAAGAAAAGTGAATCTGCCAAAATTTGATTTGTCAGATCGGGCAGGAAGTTCCAACACCAATGCAGGTGCAGGACGAGATGAGGATCATGTTTTTCTTATTATAATTGTGCAGTCCTCTTCCCAGTCTTAAATAAAATAAGGTGGCAGCTTGTAGGACACTATTTTGCTTAATTGCAACTCATCAAATCATGAAAAATATGATCCTGGCAAATCCAATTTTTCTTGTGAATTTAAGTAACGTCGAATCGATTTGCTAATTTCTGGTCTTAAAAAATTACATGTATAATTTTGTGTATACAGCTCCCATGAAATCCATGTGACTTCTTGGTTACAGACTGAAAAGAATTAAGGTGAAATGATAAAATTCTGTCTGCCACCAGGGGGCGCTAAGGAGCTCCCTGCATTCTGTATCTACAGTGTACTCAGTAATAGAAGTGTATGCCGTGAGCTCCCCCTAGTGGTGGCTGCTGGCAGACAGGATATTATCATTTGACTCTCGTGGATTTGTAGCTGCATTAAAATGGAATACTTTAAAAATATATTAAGAAATTATTTAGCCCATAATTTTAAACAGACAAAATGACACGACGTTAAAAAACAATTACCAATTACTTTAAGGCTTTTTAGTGCAATATTTCATTCTGGGTTTTACACTGGGTAACAAAAACCTTCTGTGATTGCAGCCAGGAGGAGACTTTCTACATCGTTCTTTACTTTCCAAGAACAGTAACCAATATTGCACATATTATTACATATTATTGCACATATTTGATAGTAAGATCTGCCAATAACAGACAGGCAAAGTGCGCACCGAGCTCAGGGTAAGGACAAGCATCATTAGGCTAATCCGGGATTTGATAATCCACAAAATCTGATAATCCGGCACATCGTGAAATTATATTGGAGAACTTCTCAATATCACAAGACTAAACCGAGTAGAGAAATCCAATTACGGTAAAAAAAACCAGACTAATAGGATCCAATAGGATTTCTTTCCAGAAAGGTTCTATCTTTGCAAGTTAGTTTTAGATGATTTTTGATGATCCAGAATCTGGCACCTATCAGATTATGGCATCATCATCATTCCCAGAGTTATTTGTGCCACATTTAAAAAATATATACTGAAAGTAGCAATATTTTTCGTAAAGAGGACTTGTGACTTCCCATTAATATATCATTTGTTTCCTGGTGTAAACGCCGCTGTTCTCCTGAATCCGGCGATGTTTTTCTTTCGTTCCTGCTCCTCTCCGTTCCTGAGATACGGCCCCTTCTTTCCTATAGATAAATCTGGTCTTGTTAACCAAGTGGGCGTGGTCATCTATTCTACTCTGTGGGTGTCTTCTTGAGGATCACGCCCAGTTGACTAATAAGACTAGATTTATATACACGAGAGAGGAAGCCATATCTCAGTAACGGAGAGGCTCAGAAACAAAGGAAAGACATCGCCGGATTCAGGAGAACAGCGGCATTTACACCAAATATAATAGTGACATATTAATGACAAGTGACAGATCCTCCTTAAATTTATTATAAAGCAAATTAATTTTGAAAGTATTCTGTCCTGAATATCTTTTTTTAGTTAAATATATAACATTTTAGGCAGGGGTTTTAAAAAATAACGAAACATTCTAAAATCAAAAGTATCATTTCCATTTCCTAAATAATCGAAATTGGATATTTTGTTCACTTCATAAAACGTAAATGACTTGGACAAATGTGCAATGAGAACTCCACATAGAAACAAACAAATACAAAACAGACAGAACTCGACCCCGGACATAAATACTTTTACATATACAGTAATATTGCACTATTTTAAAACAACAATGCTACAAACAAAAAAGCACACGAAACGGAAACATTTACATTCCTTTTTCTCCCAAAAATATAGATTTACTGTAGTTTATGTGTTAAAAGTCTATTTGCAAGGTAAATACTGACTGTAGGTGGCAAGGTGGTTTTGGAGAATATTGTCAAAACTTTCAAAAAACTAGTGAAAAAAATCACCCAAATTTGATTTAGCAATCAAGATGGCGTAGTATCCAGGATAATGTGTTAAAAACAGTGCACACGATAAAAAAGAAATATAGAAAAAAAGTTGTAAAGTTGTAGAAGTGAGGAAAGACTCATTGTTTCGTTTGATAAGATTATGTTTGCATTCGTTATCTCGTCTGACAAAATTGTGGTTAAATATTTGATTGGCCGCTTTAGTTTTGCGGGATATTTTGTCATTAGAGAACATGTTGCCTCTTGGATCACGGATCGGTAACAAAAGTATTTATCACTTTATTATTTTCCAGGATGGAGCTCTATGGAGGCATTAGGTCTCCTGCGAGTCACTATGAGGCTATGTGCACACGTTCAGGATTTCTTTTAGAAAATTCCTGAGAAAAACCTGAAATTTTCTGCAAGAAATCTGCATGCGTTTTTGCGTGTGTTTTTTTTGCACGTTTTTACCGCGTTTTTGATGCGTTTTTTCCCCCAATGCATTTTAGGCTATGTGCACACGTTCAGGATTTCTTGCAGAAATTTCCTGAAAAAAACCTGAAATTTTCTGCAAGAAATCTGCATGCGTTTTTTGTGCGTTTTTGGTGCGTTTTTTTCTGGACATTCCCCAATGCATTTTAGGCTATGTGCACACGTTCAGGATTTCTTGCAGAAATTTCCTGAGAAAAACCTGAAATTTTCTGCAAGAAATCTGCATGCGTTTTTTGTGCGTTTTTGGTGCGTTTTTTTCTGGACATTCCCCAATGCATTTTAGGCTATGTGCACACGTTCAGGATTTCTTGCAGAAATTTCCTGAGAAAAACCTGAAATTTTCTGCAAGACATCTGCATGCGTTTTTTGTGCGTTTTTGGTGCGTTTTTTTCTGGACATTCCCCAATGCATTTTAGGCCATGTGCACACGTTCAGGATTTCTTGCAGAAATTTCCTGAAAAAAACCTGAAATTTTCTGCAAGAAATCTGCATGCGTTTTTTGTGCGTTTTTTTGCATTTTTGGTGCGTTTTTTGCGCGTTTTTTTCCGGACATTTCCCAATGCATTATATAGTGGGGAAATCCGCAAAAAAAACCGCAACATTAATGAGCATGCTGTGTTTTTTACCGTGCAGAAAAAAAATGCATCATGTGCACAAAAATTGCAGAATTCATTCAAAATGATGGTATGCATAAAGTATGCTGTTTTTTGCGGTTTTATAGCGTTTTTATAGCGAAAAAACGCGAAAAAACTGCGTAAAATCAGCAACGTGTGCACACAGCCTAAATGTGCACCATTACCTAACTCATACGCAGCCTGTAACTTACAAATATTACAGGAATTCCAGCCAATCTGAACTTTTTTACTCAATAATAAAGTATAGGGTAAGTCTTGGTAATTTTAGATCTAACCCCCCTCTCATTATGAAGTCCCATAACTCTTGTATTTCTAAGCCCACACACTTATACCCCACTGGTGTAAATAAGGAGTTAATGGCTACGCATGTTAGTGGGAGATAAAAAATCATCAGATCCAATGCGATCAAACCATTCATAATAGAAATTTGTATCAAATGTGTGCTGAATTTTTAGGTATTTGCTGAACTCGGCAAATTGGAACTAATTACTTCACAGAAATTGCCTAAAATGATTGCCCCCCATTTTACATATGGTAGAAGATTGTATCATCCAGAGAAGGATCAGGTACAGATGTGCAGGCCTCCATATGATGCCTTACAGCTGTCACATCACATGGTATGGCACAGCCAATCAGGAGGGACTGTCATAGCCTGTATAAAAGCAGAGGCAAGGCATGCAGCAGTCATTATATGGTGAACCTGGATAGTGAGAGGATGTCACAGCTCAGACATAGAGATAGAGAGGAAAAGTCATAAAACACTGAATAAACTGTACAGATAGTGTGTGACAGCACATCAGCGAAGAACGGCTACCATCTGTTTACTGATAGCCAGATACGTAGAGGTTGGTCACTTTGACATTATGAAGGCTATGCTATTGTTAAAATGTGGTTGGATACAGTCCTAGTTGACCTCAGAAAGTTACATTTTTTCACGGCAATAGGAGGCTCTGGAATATTTTGGATTTGCCACAATACAAATTACCTGGAAAATGTTGGTGGTGTTGGCAAATTCGAATTTCACAAGTAAATTTCTAGTAAATATCAAAAATATTAAATCTCTTAAAATTTGTTTTTTTTATGCACTTTTTTTGATTCCCAATAAATTTTTGACTGAAACTTTTGAAAATATTCTCCTTTAATTTTTAGTCAACTTTGGTTTCATCTCAAGTTCTCCTTAGAGGTTTCTCTTGATCATCACTTGTAGATGATCTTCACGGGATTTCCTTCCCATTGCAACGGGAAATTCACCAAACACTTTATGGATAATGAACAGAAGCAGCCGAAAAGTTTTTCCGGCCATACAATAAACATTACATGAAATTATCCTTTACATTTGACCGACAATGTCGTTTCCATGATTTACAGTCTACTATTTGGCATAAAATGAGGTCTGCGTTGCCCGCCCGCCGCGCCATAAAATATATCATTCGTGACTTTTTTTTATGATGGTCCATAAATTCACTGACCGTTCTCCCATCGCCATGTCATAGCATCATCTCATACACATCTGGAAACACTCATTTATTTTCCATGAGTTCACATTTTTGTTCCATATCTGTTTTGGGGCAGATGCTGAAGGTGTTTGTTCGCGAGCTGGCAGGAGATTCGGAGACAGTAGCCACTTTCAGGGAGTTTTTGATGGAGCTAAATTCCCATGCGTGTAAACCAATGATTTCTACGCCGCAGCAGCGCCGGGCGATTCTGAACAGTTTTCTAAGGACAGTTTTCCGCAGAAGAATATAAACCCACGGGTCCAATATTTGATTCCAAGTGGCCATTCGGAGAGAAAAAAGTATTGTCTTGTGAGGGTCCTGGGATCCGTACATGTTTAATCCAATGTTTGCCATTGTAACCTGAAAAAAATGACAAAAATGTCATTTAATTTTCTATTTTCAGTGCAAAGCAAAAAAATGAAAAGAAAAATTTTATAAAACATTTCTACATAAAAAAACCTTCTTAGTTAGTGTGAAGCTGTCACTCAAACTTGGACCTTTCATTTTAGAAAGGTTGGCCTTCTGTCTAAGACAAAACACCAAAATAATACCACAAGCAAGGGCAGATGACCATGGGGGGCAATTCATGGCAGTGCTCAGTAGCCCTCAGCCAGAGAAGATCCCAAAGTCTAATGCAGTTTGGAGTCTACAGAACCCTGCAAAGATACAACGTTCTGGTCAAATATCATAAGGTCCTGAATGGAGAAGCAGGTCGCATGAGTGACCTCTGTGCCAGTCACTCCTGTGACCATGGGGAAATCAACGGCCCTGCGAACCCCTACCCCATTCTGGTGATAATGAGCATCTTAGCAGAGGGTCCCAAGTGATCTGTTATCCATCACCTACCGTAGGTAAGAGATGTCCATTTTGAAACAACCTCATTGGGGGCAAAGTACTTATAGTGGGTGGTTAACGGCCCATAACCTGTATTGTATGTGGACTTAGACCCACTCAGTCCACAAATGGACACGCAAAGCACATATCCAAAATTTGTTCATTGTAGGAACAGGGCTACACAAGCATTTTTTTGTCAGCATCATGAGGCCTAATCAACGTATTGAGTTCTAGGCGACATCATGTGGCCTACTTAACGTCTTGAGGCCTAGTTGACATCATGAGAACTAGTAAATGCCAAGCTGCCTAGTCAGTATCTTGAGGCCTAGTCTACATCATGAGGCCTAGTCAACATCATGAGGCCTAGTCAACGTCTTGAGGCTTAGTCAACACCTTGAGGCCTACTCAGTGTCTAGAGGGCTAGTCAACATTGCGAGGTCATTTGACATCATGATGCCTAGGCAATATCATGAGGCGTAGTCAACAATATGAGGCCTAGTCAAGGTCATGAGGTCTAGTTAACGTCTTGAGGCCTAGTTGACAACATGAAAACTAGTAAATGCCATGCTGCCTAGTCAATACCTTGAGGCCTAGTCTACATCATGAGGCCTAGTCAACATCATGAGGCCTAGTCAACGTCTTAAGGCTTAGTCGACAACTTGAGGCCTAGTCAGTGTCTAGAGGGCTAGTCAACATTGCGAGGTCATTTGACATCATGATGCCTAGGCAATATCATGAGGCGTAGTCAACAATATAAGGCCTAGTCAAGGTCATGAGGTCTAGTTAACGGCTTGAGGCCTAGTCGACATCATGAGGCCTAGTCCACATCATGGGGCCTAGTCAACGTCTTGAGGCCTAGTCGACACCTTGAGGCCTAGTCAATGTCTAGAGGGCTAGTCAACATCGCGAGGCCATTCGGCATCATGAGGCCTAGTCAATGTCATGAAGCCTAGTCGGCACTATGAGGCCTAATCAACATCATTTGGTCTAGTTAACGTCTTGAGGTCTAGTCGACACCTTGAGGACTAGTCAACATCTAGAGGGCTAGTCAGCATTGTGAGGCCATTCGTCATCTTGAGGCCTAGTCACATGTTGTGAGGCCTAGTCGATGTCATGCAACATAGTCAACGTCATGGTGCCTAGTTGACACTATGGTATCTATTTTTTTCCCCATATTTATTATTCTCTGGGACGTATATCACAGGAACAGAGAGGCGCACAAGCAAAAAAAACACCAATACCGGATTCAAGAGAACATTGGCATTTATACCAGGTAAAATGTTTACATCCTTATGTCAAGTGGTGGGTCGTGTGTGAGGCCTTTTTCCACAGGTCTTGTATAATGGCGATATATGCCATAGCGCTGAACAGAGATTCGCATAATTTAATTTCTGTATCTTGGAGCGCACATCAGAGATACAGACAAGTATAATCTCCTCACAATTTTTATCATTTATTTATGGGGGTTTAGATCTTACTACATTTTTATATATTTTTCATGATTATCCTTTGAAGGTCTGAGTCCTCATGAAATGTCAGACATGGAAGCTAATTTTACGGTGAAACATGACGACTGCGTGACGCTGACATGAGCTTGGCGCTTACGAATGATACAGAGGAGAATGCGAGACCAGAGCCCGAATTACTCACTACGGCACATCTGGATATAAAGTGAAACCCATTTGTGGGAAGGGGTTAAATAATGCGTTTGACCCTTTATTTATTCAGCACTTAGGCCTGGAAATACTTAATGGCTGAGATAAACCTGCGGGCAAAAAATAATAATAATGAAACCTCCATCGCTGCCATTAGCGGGTAAGATGGATGAGAGATTTTCTGAAGACGTGGAAGGAAAACATTCCAGTACCGTGGACACAGCAGGTACGCGGCTCCTTACATGTATACTGGGGAGTGACGTCTTCCCCGGATTCCCGCCTTTCACAGACTCTTCGCTCCCCCCATCCCGACTATTCATTAACAACAAAATAAAATATCTCTTGGCTGAATCGACATCTATGGATTTATTCCTAAAAATCAAAATTGTAAGCTCAACGTCAAATGCGCAGCGTGATGTAGATTTATTATATCAGCGGGACGTCACTGATCACATAATGCGTTAGATCATATGACTTTAGATTAATTTCGTGCCCACTTTATGCTTATTTATTTGTTGCTTATGTTTTATTTTCCATTTGCAATTTTTATTTCTGCTTATCTCTGTTAATGTTGATGATTATGGCTTACAGCCAATGAAAACCCAAAAGTCATTATCTCAGTAAATTAGAATACTTTATAACACCAGCTTGAAAAATGATTTTAAAATCCGAAATGTATGTTCAGTAAATGCGCTCAATACTTGGTCGCGGTTCCTTTTGCATCAATCACTGCATCAATGCGGCGTGGCATGGAGGCGATCAGCCTGTGGCGCTGCTGAGGGGTTATGGAAGCCCAGGTTGCTTTGATAGCAGCCTTCAGCTTGTCTGCATTGTTGGGTCTGGTGTCTCTCCTCTTCCTCTTGACAATATTCCATAGATTCTCTATAGGGTTAATGTCAGGCGAGTTTGCTGCCAATCCAGCCCAGTGATACTGTTGTTTTTACACCAGGTATTGGTACTTTTGGCAGTGTGGACAGGGGCCAAGTCCTGCTGGAGAATGACATTTCCATCTCCAAAAAGCTTGTTGGCAGAGGGAAGCATGAAGAGCTCTAAAATGTCCTGGTAGACGGCTGCGCTGACTTTGGTCTTGATAAAACACAGTGGACCTACACCAGCAGATGACATGGCCCCCAAAGCATCACTGATTGTGGAGACTTCACACTAGACCTCCAGCAGCTCGGATTGTGGCCTCTCCACTCTTCCTCCAAACTCTGGGACCTTGATTTCCAAATTAAATGCAACATTTACTTTCATCTGAAAACAACACCTTGGACCACTGACAACAGTCCAGTTCTTCTTCTCCTTGGCCCAGGTAAGACGCTTCTGGCGTTGTTTATTGGTCATGAGTGGCTGGACACAAGGAATGTGACACTTGTAGCCCATGTCCTGGAGACGTCTGTGAGTGGAGGCTCTTGAAGCAATGACTCCAGCAGCAGTCCGTTCCTTGTGAATCTCCCCCACATTTCTGAATGGCCTTTTCTTAACAATCCTTTCCAGGCTGCGGTTATCCCGTTGCTTGTGCACCTTCTTCTACCACACTTTTTTCGTCCACTTTCCATTCATATTCTTGGATCCAGCACTCTGTGAACAGCGGCTTCTTTACCAATGACCTTTTGTGAATTATCCTCCTTGTGGAGTGTGTCAGTGACGCCTTCTGGACATCTGCCAGGTCAGGAGTCTTCCCCATGATTGTGGAGCTACTGAAACAGACTAAGGGACCTTTATAAACACTTAGGAGCCTTTACAGGTGTTTTATGTTAATTATTCTAGTTTACTGAGATAATGACTTTTGGGTTTTCATTGGCTGTATGCCATAATCATCAACATTAACAGAAATAAACACCTGAAATAGATCACTCTGTGTGTAATGACTATATAGAATATATGAGATTCACTTTTTGTATTGAAGAGCCGAAATAAATTCACTTTTTGATGATATTCTAATTTTGTGAGAAGCGCCTGTTTTTTTTTTACATCTCTACAAGGCCTATTTTTTCATTGTATTATTTCTTTTTCCTTATTTATTGCTGCATTACCTTTTTTATTATTACTTCTATTTTGCTCCTCTATATTTATGTATTAATTGTTGCACATTTGTGATTTTGGTTGTTTAGATTTTTTTTTTAGCACGTAAAAATACAATGTTTTCTTCCAGAAAGCCGGAAGTAACACAACTTGTAAGTAATGTTCATTTCACTGCATTACTTGTTGTTTTTCTGTTTTAATTAATTCAGAAGACAAATTGTTTTGGGGGAGAGAAATGCTTGATGAACTGAAGTGCTCCAAGAAAATAAATGCAGGAGACGGCCGGGCGCTGCTGATAAGAGAGGATGCCGATAACGCTGATCAGGCTCCGTTATTGGTGATCTATCCTGGCTACACGTTTCGACACCGAGTTGTTCTCTTCGTCAGCACGCCATGATGTCTTTTTCTAAGTGAACTTCCTTAGAATAAGAGCTGATCTTGTGCCACTGAAGTAAGGAATATGTTTGGGAGTAAAACAAGTCAATATTAAGACATGTTTGTGCCCTCGTAGTTTTTTCACGTTAATATCCTTGCACTTAGCTGTGTATCAATGGTAAACACTTCCCGCTCGTCGTGTGGGCGAGCGCAGGACATGATGTCTCACAAACACGGTGATTTCCTGCGTGAAGAAGCATAAACAACATTCTCTAAGAACTTTCCACCGTGAGAGAAGAAAGTGCATAAGACAAATGTAGAGTCCAGTAATCCGGCACAAATCCTGCTGAGGCCACATGGGAAATAAGAGCACAGGGGCCACTGGATGCTCCCGGGGCCCCGCTGCAAAGTCTATAGCTGGGCAGGTATGTTAGTAATGGTGCTGGGCTTCCTCAGTCTGCCAGGCAGCAAGGTCAGACAGCTGCAGAGAAAGGCAGGACTGCTGCAGGAGACCATGCGTCAGCAGAAGGGGACCATGCGTCAGCAGGAGGGGACCATGCGTCAGCAGGAGAAAAACATGCATCAGCAGGAGAGGGCCATGCGTCAGCAAGAGAACATGCGCCAGCAGGAGGGGACCATGCGTCAGCAGGAGACCATGCATCAGCAGGAGGAGAACATGCATCAGCAGGAGGGGACCATGCGTCAGCAGGAGGAAACCATGCGTGAGCAGGAGGAGAATATGCGTCAGCAGGAGGGGACCATGCGTCAGCAGGAAGGGACCATGCATCAGCAGGAAGAGAACATGCGTCAGCAGGAGAGGGCCATGCGTCAGCAAGAGGGGACTATGTGTCAGCAGGAGGAGACCATGCATCAGCAGGAGGGGACCATGCGTCAGCAGGAGAAGAACATGCATCAGCAGAAGAGGGCCATGCGTCAGCAAGAGAACATGCATCAGCAGGAGGGGACCATACATCAGCAGGAGACTATGCATCAGCAGGAGGAGAACATGCATCAGCAGGAAGGGACCATGCGTCAGCAGGAGGAAACCATGCATGAGCAGGAGGAGAATATGCGTCAGCAGGAGGGGACCATGTGTCAGCAGGAGGAGAATATGCAGCTGCAGGAGGAGAGCATGCGTCAGTAGGAGGAGAACATGCAGCTGCAGGAGGAGACCATGCAGCAGGAGGAGAACATGCAGCTGCAGGAGGAGACCATGCGTCAGCAGGAGGGGACCATGCGTCAGAAGTTGAACATGCAGCTGCAGGAGGAGACCATGCGTCAGCAGGAGAGGACCATGCGTCAGCAGGAGAACATGCATCAGCAGGAGGGGACCATGCAGCTGCAGGAGGAGACCATGCCTCAGCAGGAGGAGAACATGCAACTGCAGGAGGAGACCACGCGTCAGCAGGAGAGGACCATGCGTCAGCAGGAGAACATGCATCTGCAGGAGAAGACCATGGGTCAGCAGGAGAACAAGCGTCAGCAGGAGGAGAACATGCATCTGCAGGAGGAGACCATGCATCAGCAGGAGGAGACCATGGGTCAGAAGGAGAACATGCGTCAGCAGGAGGAGAACATGCAGTTGCAGGAGGAGATCATGTATCAGCAGGAGAGGGCCATGCATCAGCAGGAGAACATGCAGCTGCAGGAGGAGACCATGCATCAGCAGAAGAGGACCATGCATCACCAGGAGGAGAACATGCAGCTGCAGGAGGCGACCATGGGTCAGCCGGAGAACATGGACACTGATCAGCAGCAAAAAGGGTCTTAGGATTGAAGTAATGTTGCATTACACTGAAAGACCATTCATTTTAACAGGCAACATGTAATGCTTCTGTCATCCTGTGGTGGCGCTGCAGCTTTGATGAACTCTTGCTGCTAGATTCCTCTATAGATCGGTTGGGATCTAAGCAAAGGGACATCCTGTCAGGAGCTTATTTTTATGGCTCTTTCTAGCAAACAGCAATTGTCTAAAGGGAACATACCCTTGAGATAATTTTTCAAGGAGTTCTACAACTTTCCATTTTGAACACTAATGAATAACTACAACCTGGAACAGGGAAGGTTAGTGAACAGGACTGGCCAATAATTACAGGGTATGTATCATCAAAAAATAAGCTATTGTTTAAAATAGTTGTTTGTGCTAAATTTATTTTTGATTATTTTTTTTTCAATATAGCAATCTGTTTAAAAACATCTCTGAAAATTGTCTTAGAAAGAAGACTTCAGTGCCGCCTACTAGAAGTAGCAATCCTAAAAGTCAGTATCGACCCTTTAACGCCGAGCAACATGACTTAGGATAAAAGCCAAACATGCAGCTCCACTAACAGAAACGTGTTTTGGGCTGTTTGACCCTCATCAGTGCAAAGCATCTAAATTCTTGTGATAGTTACTCTGACAGCTAGGGCTATCTGCGACCAGAGCTTCCTGTCCTTTCTGTAAGAGTTATCAGCAGGCGCCTTATCATGAGAGGAAAAAATACGATGATGATTACACTCTTGTACATAGCTGACGTTCGCAATAGGTGTTGTCACAGCTCACCCCATCCTCCTCCTGTACAATGATTGATAACACCTCTATATACAGCTGATAACACAGGATCCACCATTCATAATAGGTGATGTCACAGCTCTCCTCCTTCTCCTCCTGTACAATGACTGAATACCTCTATATACAGTAGATAAAACAGGATCCACCATTCATAATAGGTGATGTCTCAGCTCACCTCCTCCTCCTATACAATGACTGATAACACCTCTATATACAGTAGATAACACAGGATCCTCCATTCATAAGAGGTGATGTCACAGCTCACCTCCTCCTTCTGTACAATGACTGATAACACCTCTATATACAGTAGATAACACAGGATCCACCATTCATAAGAGGTGATGTCACAGCTCACCTCCTCCTTCTGTACAATGACTGATAACACCTCTATATACAGTAGATAACACAGGATCCACCATTCACAATAGGTGATGTCACAGCTCACCTCCTCCTGTACAATGACTGATAACACCTCTTTATACAGTAGATAACACAGGATCCACCATTCACAATAGGTGATGTCACAGCTCATCTCCTCCTGTACAATGACTCATAACACCTCTATATACAGTAGTTAGCACAGGATTGTGGTGAAATATGTGTATATATATATATATATATATATATATATATGTGTGTGTGTGTGTAGGGACATATGTCTAGGGTTATATGTGTGACTAGTGATAATGTAACATCTGTCCTGAAGGCAAGTCGCACCTAGGTGTTAATAGGTACTTCCTTGGGACTAGTAGAAATTCTGTCTCCATATACCACCAGGAGGTCTGGCTAAGGCCAAGAACAAAGGAACACTTGGCACCTCTGAGGTCTTGGAGGGGGGATGCTAAATTTTTTTTTGCCTGAGGTAATCTATCCCTGAGAACCCTTCCACAAGAGAAAATAATATATTCATTGGGGGCGCAGCCGTGGCCCAATCAAACAGGCAGCAGTTATGTTATTGGCCTGAGGGGCCGGTCTAGAAACCTGACCTCAGACCAAAGTTATAAATTTAGGCTGCAGACAGAGAATTGTGTTCACATGTGATGGTAGCCTCAAAAGCTCATGTGTTCCACCAACTCCATTGACCCCCCCCCCCTCCCCCCTCAGGGAGCAGAAAGCAAACTACCAGTTAGATAATTTCTGTAGTTTTCTCCTGTTTATTTTGACACTGTTTTGCATATGTTGTATGTCTTTTTATTATCATATTTTTACACCTTTTTCTTATTGTCAGCATTGAACTTTTTGCTATTAAAGTATAAAACTTTAACAAGTTGAACCTTGAATGTTCTAAAGAATCCATAGCCTAAAGGTGTGTGAGCCTTATGAGTGATAGACATATTTTTATTAGTATTATTGTTAGTTCCGGGACTCATCGCCCGTGTATTCGATGAGTGGTGGTAGCGCATATGAGCGGGTGTGTGGCCTGGGTCGGTGTGTGATTTATGCTCCCATTACAACATAGGACAGAGGTTGAATGCTGGACTGAGAATGGGGAGATAGATTAACCCTTGCAGGCACAACCCCAAGCCACGTGTGAGAGCAGGCACGTGACGAATAAGTGACACCACGGAGAAGGGATCCGTGACAAGGATCCACCATTTACAATAGGTGATGTCATAGCTCACCTCCTCCTCCTTCTGTACAATGACTGATAACACCTCTATATACAGTAGATAACACAGGATCCACCATTTACAATAGGTGATGTCACAGCTCACCTCCTCCTGTACAATGACTGTTAACACCTCTATATACAGTAGATAAAACAGGATCCACCATTCACAATAGGTGATGTCACAGTTCACCTCCTCCTCCTTCTGTACAATGACTTATAACACCTCTATATACAGTAGATTACACAGGATCCACCATTCTCTGTAGGTGAGATCACAGTTCACCTCCTCCTCCTGTATAATGACTGATAACACCTCTATATACAGTAGATAACACAGGATCCACCATTCACAATAGGTGTTGTCACAGCTCACCTCCTCCTGTACAATGTCTGATAACAACTCTATTTTCAGTAGATAACACAGGATCCACCATTCACAATAGGTGATGTCACAGCTCACCTCCTCCTGTACAATGTCTGATAACACCTTTATATACAGTAGAGAACACAGGATCCACCATTCACAACAGGTGATGTCACCGCTCACCTCCTCCTCCTGTACACTGACTGATAACACATCTGTATACAGTAGATAACACAGGATCCACCATTCACAATAGGTGATGTCACAGCTCACCTCCTCCTCCTGTACAATGACTGATAACACCTCTATATACAGTAGATAACACAGGATCCACCATTCACAATAGGTGATGTCACAGCTCACCTCCTCCTCCTCCTGTACAATGACTGATAACACCTCTATATACAGTAGATAACACAGGATCCACCATTTACAATAGGTGATGTCACAGCTCACCTCCTCCTCCTGTACAATGACTGATAACACCTCTATATACAGTAGATAACACAGGATCCACCATTCACAATAGGTGATGTCACAGCTCACCTCCTCCTCCTCCTGTACAATGACTGATAACACCTCTATATACAACTGATAACACAGGATCCACCAATCTCAAAACTTTGCACATGCTCATTAGATGCTGAATAGTGATGAGCGAGTATACTCGTTGCTCGGGTTTTACAGAGCACGTTCGGGTGATCTCCGAGTATTTGTTAGTGTTAGGAGATTTAGTTTTCATCACCTCAGCTGGATGATTTACAGCTACTACCCATGTGGGGGTTACCTGGTTGCTAGGGAATCCCCACATGTGTTCAAGCTGTCTAGTAGCCACAAATCATGCTGCTGAAGCGATGAAAACTTAATCTCCGAACACTAACAAATACTCAGGAAAACCTGAACATCGAGTACACTCGCTCATCGCTAAGGCCGGCGTCACACTAGCGAGTTTTACGGACGTATGAAATACGCAAATACGCATAAAATACGTCCGTAAAACACGCATTCCACACGGCCCAATTATTCTCTATGCCCCTGCTCCTATCTGCCGTATTTTACTGATCAGTATTATACGGCTTTCTACGGCCGTAGAAAATCGCAGCATGTTGCGTTTGTCACCGTATTGCGCAAAAAAATTGCCAATGAAAGTCTATGGAAGCCCCAAAAATATGGATTACACACGGACAAGCAGTGTGACTTGCGAGAAATACGCAGCGGTGTTAGAGAGAAAAGCCGGCAATTCAGTGCGGTGTACAGTAAAATCACACTGACAGCTTACAGTAGAATAGGTAGAATAAATGTGTACACATAGAATAGGTATATATATATATATATATATATATGTCAGTGAGACACATATATGTATATATATTATTACTTCATACAGCGCTAGATAGCTTTAAAGCCGGTAATTCAATTACCGGCTTTTGCTATCTCCTTCCTAAACCCGACATGATATGTGACATGGTTACATACAGTAAACCATCTCATATCACCATTTTTTTTGCATTTGCATTTTTTTTTCTTTTAATGAAATAAAAACACATGTTGTTTTAATATTTTATTATTCTGGTAATCCACCTGAAGACCCTCGCTCTGTGACAAAGAAAAAATAATAAATGACCTGTAGTTACCTTCATTCGCGGTGAGGAGCCCTCTGCTGGTTGTCCTCATATGAACTCGAGCCTGGGAACTTTTCTGATTTTTTCCCACGCTCGAAGGACATCCAGCAGAGGGCGCCTCACCGCGAATGAAGGTAACTACAGGTCATTGACCTAGTTTCCATTCATTCCCCGGGGTTTTACAGTCAGGAGCATAGCTGCATTGTAGCAGAGCTCCTGGCTGTAAAAAAAAATTAACCCCTTCAGATGGATTTACATCGTGGGACGTGACAGATCCTCGGAAGGTATGTATATTGTTGGTTTATTATTTCTTCTTTGTCACAGAGCGAGGGTCTTCAGGTGGATTACCAGAATAATAAAATATTCAAACAACATGTGTTTTTATTTCATTAAAAGACTTTCTAATAATGTGTTTGTGTTTTTTTAACCATTTCAGACTATTGGATTAATAATGGATAGGTGTCATAATTGACACCTCTCCATTATTAATTTGGCTTAATGTCACCTTACAATAGCAAGGTGGCATTAACCCTTCATTACCCCATATCCCACCGCTACACGGGAATGGGAAGAGAGTGGCCAAGTGCCAGAATAGGCGCATCTTCCAGATGTGCCTTTTCTGGGGTGGCTGGGGGCAGGTGTTTTTAGCCAGGGGGGGGCCAATAACCATGGACCCTCTCCAGGCTATTAATATCTGCCCTCAGTCACTGGCTTTACTACTCTGGCGGAGAAAATTGGGCGGGAGCCCACGCCAATTTTTTCCGCCATTTAACCCTTTAATTTAATAGAACGCCCAAATTTTGCACATACACACTACTAACATTAGTAGTGTGGAATATGCAAAAAAAATGGGAATATGAGATGGTTTACTGTATGTAATCATGTCTCATATCATGTCAGGTTTAGGAAGGAGATAGCAAAAGCCGGCAATTGCATTACCGGCTTTAAAGCTATCTCGCGCTGGATGAAATATTAATATATATATAGACAGTATATATGTTTTTATTATTTTTTGAGCTCATGGATCCCTTGTATATCCGTATGTCGGTTTTGCAAGCCTGCGACAAAATCTCGCAGTACGGATGCCATACGGATTACATACGGAGGATGCCATGCGCAAAATACGCTGACACACCCTGCCTACGGAGGAGATACGGAACACTATTTTGGGGACTTTTCTGCATATTATGGCAGTAAATTACGGACCGTATTTTTATACGCTGAGTGTGACGCCGGCCTCATGCTGAATGCCACAGACATGGTCAGAGTCTGTTCACTGCAGCTAATGTACATGTGAATTTGCTGAAACAACCGGAAGTGAAAGTCTGAAAAGCCCCAGTGGCCCAATATGAAAACTGCAAGATTTCTATTTTTTATTTTTAATACAGATCGTGATATAAAAACATAATTGCCAAACATTTTTCAAAAATATATTTGAAACATTAGATTATTTTCTGATGACACATTCCCTTTAAGACAATGTGCGAAGTGTTTTCTTGTGTGTTCTAGAACTTACCAGGAACGGAGTCCAGCAGATACAGGAGACGCACATGATGGCCAGGAGCTGGATGATCATCTCTAGATGATGAGACCTCCCCTGCCGGTGTTGCTGGCTCTTCAGCTTGGATCTGAGTAATGTAATTCCAGTCATGGCGTTGCACACGAATGAGATGGCCAAAGAAAGGAGCCCGAGAGAGGAAAAGAACAGCAGATGGAACTGATCCATCCAGTCCTCAATCTTCTCAGTCTTTAGAAAGCACCACGTCCTGGTGGCCTGGATGTGGTAGGACCTTAACGTCATAATTGGCAACAAAGCCACAAAGATGGCGAAGAGCCAGACGAAAGCCAAGATCATCTTAGCGTGTCTCGAAGTCATTTTGGTGGAGTGAAAGATGGGCTCGGTGACTCCGATACACCTCTCCACCGCCATCACGCTCCCGAGTAACAGCGGGCAGAGGCCGAAAAACACCATGCACATTCCGAAAATGCTGCACAGGACGTCCGCGTGATCAAACTTTGACCAGTCCCGATTGGAGGCGTAGATAAAGACAGCGATCGTCCCATTGATGAGATGGCCAAACAAGTCGGTAAAGACCAAGCCACTGGCAAACAGGAGGAAGGAAGCCTTGGACTTCTTCCGGAACCGCTGGTAGGCTTTCAAGAGGATGACGATGGCGAGACTGTTGGATGTGATCCCCACCGTCATGAACACTATGGAAAAGAAGACCGATATCTTCAGGTCCCTGAGGTCCGTACTGTTTGGTGGGGACACGGCTCCGCTATAGAGCTCCACCTCCGTACTATTGTTCATTGTTGGAAGAGTGTATTAACGCATCTCCATAGAACGGTGCGACCTGTAAAGAAGGAAGAGACAATGGAGGAGGCAATGTGTTACATGTAAGGGACTGGAAGTAAAGCGGCTACATTATCTATAGGACACTAGATCTGCTAAGCCACGCCCATGAAGATAAGCTCCACCCCCGAGTAAATACCTGCAGAAATAAAGGGCACTGGGAAAAGACAGACTCCTATCTTCTAAGACAGATCCCTGAATGGCTATTGGTGTTTTGAGCTTAAGGGAAATTTATCTATTATCTATCTATCTTTCTATCTATTGTCTATTATCTATTTATCTCTTATCTATCATTTATATATCTATCATCTATATATCTATTTTCTATCTATTTATCTATTATCTACCATCTCTCTTTCTATTATTTATTATCTCTTTATCTCTTATCCATCTATCAATCATTTATATATCTATTATCTATTGTCTATATGTTATATATCTATTATCTGTCTATCTATCTATTATCTATCTATCTATCTATTATCTATCTATCTATCTATCTATTTATCTCTTATCTTTCATTTATCTATCTATCATCTATCTATCTATTATCTATCATCTATCATCTATCTATTATCTATCATCGATATATCTATTATCTATCTATTATCTATCTATTATCTATCATCTCTGTTTCTATTCTTTATTATCTCTTTATCTCCTATCTATCAATCATTTATATATCTATCATCTATATATCTATTATCTATCTCTCTTTCTATTATTTATTATCTCTTTATCTCTTATCTATCTATCAATCATTTATCCATCTATCTATTATCTATCTGTTATTTAATATCTATTTATCTCTTATCTATCAATCATTTATATATCTATTATATATCTATTGTCTATATGTTCTATATCTATTATCTATCTATCTATCGATCGATCTATCTATTATCTATCTATCAATTTATCTGTTATCTATCTATCTATCTATCTATCTATCTATCTATCTATCTTTCTTTCTATTATCTATCTATTATCTATCTATAAAATAATGAAGCACCACAGAAATACTAAATATGCAGTATAAGTTGCTGAATCCTCCTGGACATGAACCAATTGTGTCCAGTAGAACCTAATAACATAGAGAGAAGCTGCTCTCGCATAAAGTGGACTTTTATTAGCCCACGTCCTGATGTCGGAGTCCTATCAAAGGTTCTGTAATGGGACCATAACATCAAGCATTAACCGGCTAACAAAAGTCCACTCTTTGGCATAATTTATGTGAGTGCTGCCCTCCTCTATCTTATTTTATCTATCTTTTTCCATAGCTTAGGGGATCACTTACTGGTTGCTGGGGGTCCGACAGCAGGGACCCTCACTGATCCTGAGAACTGGTGGTCCCTATCTGTATGGAGGGCATGTGCGCCCACTTGATCTCCGCTCCATTCAGTTTCTATGGGAGTCCAGTTCCCGGGTTTCAATGCCCCGTTGTCAGGATTGGACCCCCCAACGATCGGTAAGTTGCCCTCTATCCTAGGAATAGGAAATAATATCTTATAATCCTTTAAGCTTCACCTCGATCATCTGATGAGATAAATGGAAGGTAAATAAACATTGTCAAATCCCCTCTAGAATCTGCTCCCCAAATTGGGAATTTCCTGTGGAATGATCTATGTGCCGCTCTTCCCTGCAGAACTTTCCATTCTCGGTGACACGTGTTTTCTCCTAATCCTGGAGCAATTGGGAAACATCCTAAAAGACTTTCATAATAATCTTTCCATTCCGGTGCCAACAGCTTCATGCCAAGACAGGCGCAGCAGAGCCGAGTTTGCCTTGTGATGCCACGATGTGTTTCTATCAGAGGTGAGCAGCGAAATGACACATTCAGCTCTGCTACATCTGCCGCGACCATCGGAGATTGACGGGAAGCGTATGCAATGAGATGAAGCGCGATGAGTCAGGTCCGCTCTGCCCTGATCCATACTTCCCTCCGTATATCGCATATTGATGTCTCCACCGGTGTTACTCATTAGATACATTGTATGGATCACAGGGATCAATATCATTAATATCATTCACCGTCTGCGACAACAAGAAATCCAAACCCGCGGAAAAGTCGGAATCGAGAAGAAACCGACTCAGAAACGTCGTGTTCCTTCAACCCCATCCATAATAGAAGAGGTCTGAGAATCCGAAATCACAAGCTGCCCCCCTGCCTAAATATAGAGCGGCCCAAACACCGACGCGTCTGTCTTATTTACAGAACATCCAGACTATTGGAGCCGATTCACACCGGACTTAGAAAGAAGCACCGGAATGGAGCCACATTAGGAATTATAGCAGAGAATTAGCAATTGATCAATGGTCAGATTTGATTAGAATGCCATTACCAGGGAAAATTAACAGGAAATCTAAAGTTGCTATTAAAGTCTTGTTATATTTACAGAAAACTCTGCGTATGGCTTGTGTCTGCTCCGGAAATCCCACTGCAGCTGCAGTACCAGACGTGGCCTATGGACAGAAGTGGCGCTGTTTCTGGAGAAAAAAAAATCCTTGGGCTTCAGTTTTTTAAAGTCACTTTTCATTTCTTGTCTTACAGAATTTATTGATTTTTTTTGTGCCAAAATATTCAAACTCGTGTCCAAGGTTTCTGAATATTGTGCAAAAACTTTCATTACTTCTCTCTTTTACCGCTTTTTTTTTTAGAGTAAAAAGTTTCATGATTTGCAAGAATGTCACAAAAGTTCTAAAATAATTTCAGGTGTACGTAAAGTTACTTGGTGGGGAGGGGAGCACATTTGCAAATTTTGTGACTTTTTCAAAAGTCAATAGTCTAAAAAAAAAAACTTGGCACTCAAAATTCAAAGAATAAAGTGGTTCATTTATTCTGCATCCAGACAATAATAGTTGAACGTTTTCGGTCCTTACTTGGACCTTCTTCAGAACAAACTATTTCAGCGGTGGAGATATCTCCTTAGTTATATTGTCTCAGTCTCTTTCTTCAAAAAGTCATATCTGATGAGTTAGCGACAAACATAGGAAAACAAAAGCATCGCCCACAAAGGCGAACATAAAAAGAAAAGAAAAATGAACTGAAAAAGCGCAAGTTAAAAGGTGAATAAGGTGCAAATCAAAAACCGGTTAAAAAAACAAAAAAACGACATCAAAGGTGAACTGAGCCCCTTGTTTTATGCAACTGTTATTTATGAAATTGTCCTACTGGATTATTAATATAGCGCAAAGTTTCATTTTGCTGTTTTGCGCCAAATCACGCAGATGTCACGTACGGTTTTGGTGAAAGTATCACAGCCCATTTTACATAATGTTTTACGACTTCTCAGAACCCTCCTGAATTGTTGTCTTTTTCTCATTGACTTCAAAGTGGGAAAAAACGGCAAACAGAAAAAAACATGAAAAGTCTGTATTTGAAATCTTTACTTTGATGAAGTTCTAGAAACTTTTCCCAGAATAAACTGAAGAAAACTTTCTGAATTTAGGAGGGACCTGACCTATAATAAACCCTCAGGACTCTGGGGAGCTGTACCCTGTGGGCGCCAGCTGCTGCCAGTGCCATGTTTGCTCGTACAAGCTGCAGTCGATGTTTGAGCAGATGGACAATTGCTTATAATGCAATTCCCTAACATAAGCACTGTTGCAGAGCCATGTGCACGCAGCCTTCCTGCACTCTCGAGCCTTGGGCCGTCTGTGTGCCGCCTTATGACTGCAGTATATTCTCCCCTGGCGGTATTGTTCCTGGCGGGGCATGCTATACATTAACGGCAGATGATGGCCCCATACACTTGTTTCAATCCTTTATCACCTGGAGATTGTAAAGATCAGTCCTGTCCATGAGCCGTAAGGGTTTACTTCTCTTCCATACTGGGGGTCCATGCCGCCCCCAGAAGTGATCCAGTAACCAGAACCAGATATTGTCTGTAAGATTAACCCTAAAATGCTGCATACAAGACTATGGAGGCAGCACACAAGACTGCGCCTCTATGTGTCATTGTAGCAATCCGAAATGTTGTACAACACAACACAAAGTCTGATACATTGTTTCCACATAGATTCTTCCCAACTCCCATAAAACAGCACAAGGAGCCTCGGACAGACCTAGAAAACACCCTACTAGTAAATAGCGTCAAGCATGAGGGAATCCTACCTAGAATCCTCACCTTACCGAATTTTACATATTTTGATAAGATATAACAAATGTCCTCCTGTACTATTCTTTAAATATTGTGCTTTTTTCTTATTAATCTATCTGTAATCTTGCCTGAAGAAGGAGCCTCTGTGCTCTGAAAGCTGCAAACATATTATTTTCTGGTTAGCCAATAAAGGTATCACTCCTAGAATACTTCTGTCATCATTGGGCAGAAAAGTAATCAAATATTTTGATACAACTTTTTAAATTAACTCCAATTAAAAGTTGTTGTTTTTTTGTTTTTTTTTAAAAAGCCGCCATACAAACCTCATAACAGAATTACACTAAATGTTTGAGGTTCGCATTCCTGAGACTTTGTGTAATGTAATATATGCCAGGGCAAACATGGAAGGACCATGATGGGTACACGGATGCCCCGAGGGACCTGGATTTAGAGGAATCATTGAGGAGAGAGCGACTCAACAATTCATGATATGGGGTCAGCGATCGATACCGATGATTGCACAGTGGAGGGGGCAATATATGCAGAATGTAGAAGGGTTCCCCATACCTGTCCTGGGGTCCCCTCCAGTCGTCACCAGTCACAGCGCCCACCATGCTGGACCAGGCTTATCCTTCATGGCACCTCCTGAAGGAGCTGAAGTCCTCAGTAATGACCCCCCTCTGCTGGACATTAATCCTGGGACTTGTCTCATATCCCCATGTGTGGAGTCTGGGGGTCTGGACCCCGGCATATGAGCCAGCAGGGCGAGAGCAGGACCATCCAGCAGCAGCCAGGTTCTCGCTCTGAACATAACCTCAATGTGGTTCTCCAGGAGCTCGTCCAACCCCTCCCACACGAATTAACCATTGTAAGACGTGGAAAGACACACACTCACTATTACCATCCACCGCTACTGTCCACGCACCGCCGGCTGCCTGTATATAGTGTATCTGGCTCGTAGGTGAGGGGTGTACATTGCCAGAGTAAAGGGGGCTTCTGCAGAATGGGGGACAAACAAGTCATGCACCTACACTGGTCCAGAATCTCAGGGGATGCAGATGGTGGGGGGCGGCATTCCAATCTATACGTCCATCCATCCAGAATGCTACATGAAAGTGATCAATACAAATGTAGCAGAGCTGAGATTGTTATTCACCTCTACTGAGTTGTATCAGCTATCCACTGTGTTAGTTAAAAGCTTTGTAATTCATGTATACGTAGTGATGTGACAGAGATGACATTGCGCTATAAATGTGGTTTTACGCCTTAGTAACTCATCCCTGGAACGGATATTGTATGGAGGCTTGCAAATTTTATTGTGCAGCAATTGTAGAAAAAAAACGTTTTTTGTGCCTTTAAAGTGAATATTCACATTTTGCTCTTATATTTCTGCAACATGTATAAAATAATGTCCTGGTATGATTCTAGAATTTCGTATTCATATATTTTACATATGTGTTTCAATAGTAATTGTTGTGTAATTTTTCTAATATAGATCCCCTGTACAGAAAGGAAGTTACATGACAACATTCTACCAATCGGCAGCCACCACTAGGGGGAGCTCCCTGTATACAGAGATACATGATAAGATCCTGTCTGCAGCCACCACTAGGGGGAGCTCCCTGTATACAGAGATACATGATAAGATCCTGTCTGCAGTCACCACCAGGGGAAGCTCCCTGTATACAGAGATACATGATAAGATCCTGTCTGCAGCCACCACTAGGGGGAGCTCCCTGTATACAGAGATATATGATAAGATCCTGTCTGCAGCCACCACTAGGGGGAGCTCCCTGTATACAGAGATACATGATAAGATCCTGTCTGCAGCCACCACTAGGGGAAGCTCCCTGTATACAGAGATACATGATAAGATCCTGTCTGCAGCCACCACTAGGGGGAGCTCCCTGTATACAGAGATACATGATAAGATCCTGTCTGCAGTCACCACTAGGGGAAGCTCCCTGTATACAGAGATACATGATAAGATCCTGTCTGCAGCCACCACTAGGGGGAGCTCCCTGTATACAGAGATACATGATAAGATCCTGTCTGCAGCCACCACTAGGGGGAGCTCCCTGTATACAGAGATACATGATAAGATCCTGTCTGCAGCCACCACTAGGGGAAGCTCCCTGTATACAGAGATACATGATAAGATCCTGTCTGCAGCCACCACTAGGGGGAGCTCCCTGTATACAGAGATACATGATAAGATCCTGTCTGCAGCCACCACTAGGGGGAGCTCCCTGTATACAGAGATACATGATAAGATCCTGTCTGCAGTCACCACTAGGGGGAGCTCCCTGTATACAGAGATACATGATAAGATCCTGTCTGCAGCCACCACTAGGGGGAGCTCCCTGTATACAGAGATACATGATAAGATCCTGTCTGCAGCCACCACTAGGGGGAGCTCACTGTATACACAGATACATGATAGGATCCTGTCTGCAGCCACCACTAAGGGGAGCTCCCTGTATACAGAGATACATGATAAGATCCTGTCTGCAGCCACCACTAGGGGGAGCTCCCTGTATACAGAGATACATGATAAGATCCTGTCTGCAGACACCACTAGGGGGAGCTCCCTGTATACAGAGATACATGATAAGATCCTGTGTGCAGCCACCACTAGGGGGAGCTCCCTGTATACAGAGATACATGATAAGATCCTGTCTGCAGCCACCACTAGGGGGAGCTCCCTGTATACAGATACATGATAAGATCCTGTCTGCAGACACCACTAGGGGGAGCTCCATGTATACAGAGATACATGATAAGATCCTGTCTGCAGGTACCACTAGGGGGAGCTCCCTGTATACAGAGATACATGATAAGATCCTGTCTGCAGACACCACTACGGGGAGCTCCCTGTATACAGAGATACATAAGATTCTGTTTGCAGCCACCACTAGGGGGAGCTCCCTGTATACAGAGATACATAAGATTCTGTCTGCAGCCACCACTAGGGAGAGCTCCCTGTATACAGAGATACATGATAAGATCCTGTCTGCAGCCACCACTAGGGGGAGCTCCCTGTATACAGAGATACATGATAAGATCCTGTCTGCAGCCACCACTAGGGGGAGCTCCCTGTATATAGAGACACATGATAAGATCCTGTCTGCAGCCACCACTAGGGGGAGCTCCCTGTATACAGAGATACATGATAAGATTCTGTCTGCAGCCACCACTAGGGGGAGCTCCCTGTATACAGAGATACATGATAAGATTGAGTCTGCAGTCACCACTAGGGGGAGCTCCCTGTATACAGAGATACATGGTAAGATCCTGTCTGCAGCCACCACTAGGGGGAGCTCCCTGTATACAGAGATACATGATAAGATCCTGTCTGCAGTCACCACTAGGGGGAGCTCCCTGTGTACAGAGATACATGATAAGATCCTGTCTGCAGCCACCACTAGGGGGAGCTCCCTGTATACAGAGATACATGATAAGATCCGGTCTGCAGTCACCACAAGGGGGAGCTCCCTGTATACAGAGATACATGATAAGATCCTGTCTGCAGCCACCACTAGGGGGGAGCTCCCTGTACACAGAGATACATAAGATTCTGTCTGCAGCCACCACGAGGGGGAGCTCTCTGCATAGTGTTTCTCAGTTCCTTGTAAGCTCCCCCTAGTGGTGGCTGCAGACAGGATCTTATCATGTATCTCTGTATACAGGGAGCTCCCCCTGGTGGTGGCTGCAGACAGGATCTTATCATGTATCTGTATACAGGGAGCTCCCCCTAGTGGTGGCTGCAGACAGGATCTTATCATGTATCTCTGTATACAGGGAGCTCTCCCTAGTGGTGGCTGCAGACAGGATCTTATCATATATCTCTGTATACAGGGAGCTCCCCCTAGTGGTGGCTGCAGACAGGATCTTATCATATATCTCTGTATACAGGGAACTCCCCCTAGTGGTGGCTGCAGACAGGATCTTATCATATATCTCTGTATACAGGGAGCTCCCCCTAGTGGTGACTGCAGACAGAATCTTATCATGTATCTCTGTATACAGGGAGCTCCCCCTAGTGGTGGCTTCAGACTCAATATTATTATTATTATTATTATTTATATAGCACCATTGATTCCATGGTGCTGTACATGAGAAGGGGTTACATACAAGTTACAAATATCACATACAGTAAACAAACTAACAATGACAGACTGATACAGAGGGGCGAGGACCCTGCCCTTGCGGGCTTACATTCTACAGGATTATGGGGATGGAGACAGTAGGTTGAGGGTTGCAGGAGCTCCGGTGTTGGTGAGGCGGTAGCTCCGGTGTTGGTGAGGCGGTAGCTCCGGTGTTGGTAAGGCGGTAGCTCCGGTGTTGGTGAGGCGGTAGCTCCGGTGTTGGTGAGGCGGTAGCTCCGATAGTGATGAGGCAGCAGCGGAGTCAGTGCAGGCTGTAGGCTTTCCTGAAGAGATGAGTTTTCAGGTTCCGTCTGAAGGATCCGACAGTGGTTGATAGTCGGACGTGTTGGGGCAGAGAGTTCCAGAGGATGGGGGATATTCGGGAGAAGTCTTGGAGGAGATTGGATGAGGAGCGAATAAGTGTGGAGGAGAGAAGGAGGTCTTGGGAGGACCGGAGATCATGTGAGGGAAGATATCGGGAGATTAGTTCAGAGATATATGGAGGGGACAGGTTATGGACGGCTTTGTAGGTCAGCATTAGTAATGTGAACTGGATACGCTGAGGGAATGGGAGCCAGTGAAGAGATTTGCAGAGGGGGGAAGCGGAGGAGTAGCGAGGAGAGAGATGGATTAGTCGGGCAGCAGAGTTAAGGATGGACTGGAGAGGTGCAAGGGTGTTAGCAGGGAGGCCGCAGAAAAGGATGTTGCAGTTGTCAAGGCGGGAGATGATGAGGGCGTGCACAAGCATTTTAGTAGATTGGGGGTTGAGGAAAGGACGGATCCTGGAGATATTTTTGAGCTGGAGGTGACAGGAGGTGGAAAGAGCTTGGATGTGTGGTTTGAAGGACAGGGCAGAGTCGAAGGTTACTCCGAGGCAGCGGAGTTCGGGTACGTGGGAAAGCATGATGTCATTGATAATATGATGTCATCATCATATTATCATGTATCTCTGTATACAGGGAGCTCCACCTAGTGGTGGCTGCAGACAGGATCTTATCATGTATCTCTGTATACAGGGAGCTCCCCCTAGTGGTGGCTGCAGACAGAATCTTATCATGTATCTCTGTATACAGGAAGCTTCCCCTAGTGGTGGCTGCAGACAGGATCTTATCATGTGTCTCTGTATACAGGGAGCTCCCCCTAGTGGTGACTGCAGACAGGATCTTATCATGTATCTCTGTATACAGGGAGCTCCCCCTAGTGGTGGCTGCAGACAGAATCTTATCATGTATCTCTGTATACAGGGAGCTCCCCCTAGTGGTGACTGCAGACAGGATCTTATCATGTATCTCTGTATACAGGAAGCTCCCCCTAGTGGTGGCTGCAGACAGGATCTTATCATGTATCCCTGTATACTGGGAGCTCCCCCTAGTGGTGACTGCAGACAGGATCTTATCATGTATCTCTGTATACAGGAAGATCCCCCTAGTGGTGGCTGCAGACAGGATCTTATCATGTATCCCTGTATACTGGGAGCTCCCCCTAGTGGTGACTGCAGACAGGATCTTATCATGTATCTCTGTATACAGGAAGCTTCCCCTAGTGGTGGCTGCAGACAGGATCTTATCATGTGTCTCTGTATACAGGGAGCTCCCCCTAGTGGTGGCTGCAGACAGGATCTTATCATGTGTCTCTGTATACAGGGAGCTCCCCCTAGTGGTGACTGCAGACAGGATCTTATCATGTATCTCTGTATACAGGGAGCTCCCCCTAGTGGTGGCTGCAGACAGGATCTTATCATGTGTCTCTGTATACAGGGAGCTTCCCCTAGTGGTGACTGCAGACAGGATCTTATCATGTATCTCTGTATACAGGGAGCTCCCCCTAGTGGTGGCTGCAGACAGAATCTTATCATGTATCTCTGTATACAGGGAGCTCCCCCTAGTGGTGACTGCAGTCAGGATCTTATCATGTATCTCTGTATACAGGAAGCTCCCCCTAGTGGTGGCTGCAGACAGGATCTTATCATGTATCCCTGTATACTGGGAGCTCCCCCTAGTGGTGACTGCAGACAGGATCTTATCATGTATCTCTGTATACAGGAAGCTCCCCCTAGTGGTGGCTGCAGACAGGATCTTATCATGTATCCCTGTATACTGGGAGCTCCCCCTAGTGGTGACTGCAGACAGGATCTTATCATGTATCTCTGTATACAGGAAGCTTCCCCTAGTGGTGGCTGCAGACAGGATCTTATCATGTGTCTCTGTATACAGGGAGCTCCCCCTAGTGGTGGCTGCAGACAGGATCTTATCATGTGTCTCTGTATACAGGGAGCTCCCCCTAGTGGTGACTGCAGACAGGATCTTATCATGTATCTCTGTATACAGGGAGCTCCCCCTAGTGGTGGCTGCAGACAGAATCTTATCATGTATCTCTGTATACAGGGAGCTCCCCCTAGTGGTGACTGCAGACAGGATCTTATCATGTATCTCTGTATACAGGGAGCTCCCCCTAGTGGTGGCTGCAGACAGGATCTTATCATGTATCCCTGTATACTGGGAGCTCCCCCTAGTGGTGACTGCAGACAGGATCTTATCATATATCTCTGTATACAGGGAGCTCCCCCTAGTGGTGACTGCAGACAGGATCTTATCATGTATCTCTGTATACAGGGAGCTCCCCCTAGTGGTGACTGCAGTCAGGATCTTATCATGTATCTCTGTATACAAGGAGCTCCCCCTAGTGGTGACTGTAGACAGGATCTTATCATGTACCTCTGTATACAGGGAGCTCCCCCTAGTGGTGGCTGCAGACAGGATCTTATCATGTATCTCTGTATACAGGGAGCTCCCCCTAGTGGTGGCTGCAGACAGGATCTTATCATGTATCTCTGTATACAGGGAGCTCCCCCTAGTGGTGGCTGCAGACAGGATCTTATCATGTATCTCTGTATACAGGGAGCTCTCCTAGTGGAGGCTGTAGACAGGATCTTATCATGTATCTCTGTATACAGGGAGCTCCCCCTAGTAGTGGCTGCAGTCAGGATCTTATCATGTATCTCTGTATACAGGGAGCTCCCCCTAGTGGTGGCTGCAGACAGGATCTTATCATGTATCTCTGTGTACAGGGAGCTCCCCCTAGTGGTGGCTGCAGACAGAATCTTATCATGTATCTCTGTATACAGGGAGCTCCCCCTAGTGGTGACTGCAGACAGGATCTTATCATGTATCTCTGTATACAGGGAGCTCCCCCTAGTGGTGACTGCAGACAGGATCTTATCATGTATCTCTGTATACAGGGAGCTCCCCCTAGTGGTGACTGCAGACAGGATCTTATCATGTATCTCTGTATACAGGGAGCTCCCCCTAGTGGTGGCTGCAGACAGGATCTTATCATGTATCTCTGTATACAGGGAACTCCCCCTAGTGGTGGCTGTTGCATGCAGAGAGTATTTTATCACTCAACTATAATTCTATAGAGGAAGATACAGATTTGTAAACCTCAAAAGAAAGATATAGTTGTTTTATCTGCACGTACTGTACATGTGGATCTCCTGCCGATTGGGGGTTGAGGAAAGGACGGATCCTGGAGATATTTTTGAGCTGGAGGTGACAGGAGGTGGAAAGAGCTTGGATGTGTGGTTTGAAGGACAGGGCAGAGTCGAAGGTTACTCCGAGGCAGCGGAGTTCGGGTATGTGGGAAAGCATGATGTCATTGATAATATGATGTCATCATCATATTATCATGTATCTCTGTATACAGGGAGCTCCCCCTAGTGGTGACTGCAGACAGGATCTTATCATGTATCTCTATATACAGGGAGCTCCCCCTAGTGGTGACTGCAGACAGGATCTTATCATGTATCTCTGTATACAGGGAGCTCCCCCTAGTGGTGACTGCAGACAGGATCTTATCATGTATCCCTGTATACTGGGAGCTCCCCCTAGTGGTGACTGCAGACAGGATCTTATCATATATCTCTGTATACAGGGAGCTCCCCCTAGTGGTGACTGCAGACAGGATCTTATCATGTATCTCTGTATACAGGGAGCTCCCCCTAGTGGTGACTGCAGTCAGGATCTTATCATGTATCTCTGTATACAGGGAGCTCCCCCTAGTGGTGGCTGCAGACAGGATCTTATCATGTATCTCTGTATACAGGGAGCTCCCCTAGTGGAGGCTGTAGACAGGATCTTATCATGTATCTTTGTATACAGGGAGCTCCCCCTAGTAGTGGCTGCAGTCAGGATCTTATCATGTATCTCTGTATACAGGGAGCTCCCCCTAGTGGTGGCTGCAGACAGGATCTTATCATGTATCTCTGTGTACAGGGAGCTCCCCCTAGTGGTGGCTGCAGACAGAATCTTATCATGTATCTCTGTATACAGGGAGCTCCCCCTAGTGGTGACTGCAGACAGGATCTTATCATGTATCTCTGTATACAGGAAGCTCCCCCTAGTGGTGGCTGCAGACAGGATCTTATCATGTATCTCTGTATACAGGGAGCTCCCACTAGTGGTGGCTGCAGACAGGATCTTATCATGTATCTCTGTATACAGGGAGCTCCCACTAGTGGTGGCTGCAGACAGGATCTTATCATGTATCTCTGTATACAGGGAGCTCCCTCTAGTGGTGGCTGCAGACAGGATCTTATCATGTATCTCTGTATACAGGGAGCTCCCACTAGTGGTGGCTGCAGACAGGATCTTATCATGTATCTCTGTGTACAGGGAGCTCCCCCTAGTGGTGGCTGCAGACAGGATCTTATCATGTATCTCTGTATACAGGGAGCTCCCACTAGTGGTGGCTGCAGACAGGATCTTATCATGTATCTCTGTATACAGGGAGCTCCCTCTAGTGGTGGCTGCAGACAGGATCTTATCATGTATCTCTGTATACAGGGAGCTCCCCCTAGTGGTGGCTGCAGACAGGATCTTATCATGTATCTCTGTATACAGGGAGCTCCCCCTAGTGATGGCTGCAGACAGGATCTTATCATGTATCTCTGTATACAGGGAGCTCCCCCTAGTGGTGACTGCAGACAGGATCTTATGTATCTCTGTATACAGGGAGCTCCCCCTAGTGGTGGCTGCAGACAGAATCTTATCATGTATCTCTGTATACAGGGAACTCCCCCTAGTGGTGGCTGCAGACAGGATCTTATCATGTATTTCTGTATACAGGGAGCTCCCACTAGTGGTGGCTGCAGACAGGATCTTATCATGCATCTCTGTATACAGGGAGCTCCCTCTAGTGGTGGCTGCAGACAGGATCTTATCATGTATCTCTGTATACAGGGAGCTCCCACTAGTGGTGGCTGCAGACAGGATCTTATCATGTATCTCTGTGTACAGGGAGCTCCCCCTAGTGGTGGCTGCAGACAGGATCTTATCATGTATCTCTGTATACAGGGAGCTCCCCCTAGTGGTGGCTGCAGACAGGATCTTATCATGTATCTCTGTATACAGGGAGCTCCCCCTAGTGGTGGCTGCAGACAGGATCTTATCATGTATCTCTGTATACATGGAGCTCCCCCTAGTGGTGACTGCAGACAGGATCTTATGTATCACTGTATACAGGGAGCTCACCCTAGTGGTGGCTGCAGACAGGATCTTATCATGTATCTCTGTATACAGGGAACTCCCCCTAGTGGTGACTGCAGACAGGATCTTATGTATCACTGTATACAGGGAGCTCCCCCTAGTGGTGGCTGCAGACAGGATCTTATCATGTATCTCTGTATACAGGGAGCTCCCCCTAGTGGTGACTGCAGACAGGATCTTATGTATCACTGTATACAGGGAGCTCCCCCTAGTGGTGGCTGCAGACAGGATCTTATCATGTATCTCTGTATACAGGGAACTCCCCCTAGTGGTGGCTGTTGCATGCAGAGTGTATTTTATCACTCAACTATAATTCTATAGAGGAAAATACAGATTTGTAAACCTCAAAAGAAAGATATAGTTGTTTTATCTGCACGTACTGTACATGTGGATCTCCTGCCGATTGGGGGTTGAGGAAAGGACGGATCCTGGAGATATTTTTGAGCTGGAGGTGACAGGAGGTGGAAAGAGCTTGGATGTGTGGTTTGAAGGACAGGGCAGAGTCGAAGGTTACTCCGAGGCAGCGGAGTTCGGGTATGTGGAAAAGCATGATGTCATTGATAATATGATGTCATCATCATATTATCATGTATCTCTGTATACAGGGAGCTCCCCCTAGTGGTGACTGCAGACAGGATCTTATCATGTATCTCTATATACAGGGAGCTCCCCCTAGTGGTGACTGCAGACAGGATCTTATCATGTATCTCTGTATACAGGGAGCTCCCCCTAGTGGTGACTGCAGACAGGATCTTATCATGTATCCCTGTATACTGGGAGCTCCCCCTAGTGGTGACTGCAGACAGGATCTTATCATATATCTCTGTATACAGGGAGCTCCCCCTAGTTTTGACTGCAGACAGGATCTTATCATGTATCTCTGTATACAGGGAGCTCCCCCTAGTGGTGACTGCAGTCAGGATCTTATCATGTATCTCTGCATACAGGAAGCTCCCCCTAGTGGTGGCTGCAGACAGGATCTTATCATGTATCTCTGTATACAGGGAGCTCCCCCTAGTGGTGGCTGCGGACAGGATCTTATCATGTATCCCTGTATACTGGGAGCTCCCCCTAGTGGTGACTGCAGACAGGATCTTATCATATATCTCTGTATACAGGGAGCTCCCCCTAGTTTTGACTGCAGACAGGATCTTATCATGTATCTCTGTATACAGGGAGCTCCCCCTAGTGGTGACTGCGGTCAGGATCTTATCATGTATCTCTGTATACAGGGAGCTCCCCCTAGTGGTGGCTGCAGACAGGATCTTATCATGTATCTCTGTATACAGGGAGCTCCCCCTAGTGGTGGCTGCAGACAGGATCTTATCATGTATCTCTGTATACAGGGAGCTCCCCTAGTGGAGGCTGTAGACAGGATCTTATCATGTATCTCTGTATACAGGGAGCTCCCCCTAGTAGTGGCTGCAGTCAAGATCTTATCATGTATCTCTGTATACAGGGAGCTCCCCCTAGTGGTGGCTGCAGACAGGATCTTATCATGTATCTCTGTGTACAGGGAGCTCCCCCTAGTGGTGGCTGCAGACAGAATCTTATCATGTATCTCTGTATACAGGGAGCTCCCCCTAGTGGTGACTGCAGACAGGATCTTATCATGTATCTCTGCATACAGGAAGCTCCCCCTAGTGGTGGCTGCAGACAGGATCTTATCATGTATCTCTGTATACAGGGAGCTCCCCCTAGTGGTGGCTGCAGACAGGATCTTATCATGTATCTCTGTATACAGGGAGCTCCCACTAGTGGTGGCTGCAGACAGGATCTTATCATGTATCTCTGTATACAGGGAGCTCCCTCTAGTGGTGGCTGCAGACAGGATCTTATCATGTATCTCTGTATACAGGGAGCTCCCACTAGTGGTGGCTGCAGACAGGATCTTATCATGTATCTCTGTGTACAGGGAGCTCCCCCTAGTGGTGGCTGCAGACAGGATCTTATCATGTATCTCTGTATACAGGGAGCTCCCACTAGTGGTGGCTGCAGACAGGATCTTATCATGTATCTCTGTATACAGGGAGCTCCCTCTAGTGGTGGCTGCAGACAGGATCTTATCATGTATCTCTGTATACAGGGAGCTCCCACTAGTGGTGGCTGCAGACAGGATCTTATCATGTATCTCTGTGTACAGGGAGCTCCCCCTAGTGGTGGCTGCAGACAGGATCTTATCATGTATCTCTGTATACAGGGAGCTCCCCCTAGTGGTGGCTGCAGACAGGATCTTATCATGTATCTCTGTATACAGGGAGCTCCCCCTAGTGATGGCTGCAGACAGGATCTTATCATGTATCTCTGTATACAGAGAGCTCCCCCTAGTGGTGACTGCAGACAGGATCTTATGTATCTCTGTATACAGGGAGCTCCCCCTAGTGGTGGCTGCAGACAGGATCTTATCATGTATCTCTGTATACAGGGAACTCCACCTAGTGGTGGCTGTTGCATGCAGAGAGTATTTTATCACTCAACTATAATTCTATAGAGGAAGATACAGATTTGTAAACCTCAAAAGAAAGATATAGTTGTTTTATCTGCACGTACTGTATATGTGGATCTCCTGCCGATTGGGGGTTGAGGAAAGGACGGATCCTGGAGATATTTTTGAGCTGGAGGTGACAGGAGGTGGAAAGAGCTTGGATGTGTGGTTTGAAGGACAGGGCAGAGTCGAAGGTTACTCCGAGGCAGCGGAGTTCGGGTATGTGGGAAAGCATGATGTCATTGATAATATGATGTCATCATCATGTTATCATGTATCTCTGTATACAGGGAGCTCCCCCTAGTGGTGACTGCAGACAGGATCTTATCATGTATCTCTATATACAGGGAGCTCCCCCTAGTGGTGACTGCAGACAGGATCTTATCATGTATCTCTGTATACAGGGAGCTCCCCCTAGTGGTGACTGCAGACAGGATCTTATCATGTATCCCTGTATACTGGGAGCTCCCCCTAGTGGTGACTGCAGACAGGATCTTATCATATATCTCTGTATACAGGGAGCTCCCCCTAGTGGTGACTGCAGACAGGATCTTATCATGTATCTCTGTATACAGGGAGCTCCCCTAGTGGTGACTGCAGTCAGGATCTTATCATGTATCTCTGTATACAGGGAGCTCCCCTAGTGGTGACTGCAGACAGGATCTTATCATGTATCCCTGTATACTGGGAGCTCCCCCTAGTGGTGACTGCAGACAGGATCTTATCATGTATCTCTGTATACAGGGAGCTCCCCTAGTGGTGACTGCAGACAGGATCTTATCATGTATCTCTGTATACAGGGAGCTCCCCCTAGTGGTGACTGCAGACAGGATCTTATCATGTATCTCTGTATACAGGGAGCTCCCCTAGTGGTGACTGCAGACAGGATCTTATCATGTATCCCTGTATACTGGGAGCTCCCCCTAGTGGTGACTGCAGACAGGATCTTATCATATATCTCTGTATACAGGGAGCTCCCCCTAGTGGTGACTGCAGACAGGATCTTATCATGTATCTCTGTATACAGGGAGCTCCCCCTAGTGGTGGCTGCAGACAGGATCTTATCATGTATCTCTGTATACAGGGAGCTCCCCCTAGTGGTGGCTGCAGACAGGATCTTATCATGTATCTCTGTATACAGGGAGCTCCCCTAGTGGAGGCTGTAGACAGGATCTTATCATGTATCTCTGTATACAGGGAGCTCCCCCTAGTATTGGCTGCAGTCAGGATCTTATCATGTATCTCTGTATACAGGGAGCTCCCCCTAGTGGTGGCTGCAGACAGAATCTTATCATGTATCTCTGTATACAGGGAGCTCCCCCTAGTGGTGACTGCAGACAGGATCTTATCATGTATCTCTGTATACAGGAAGCTCCCCCTAGTGGTGGCTGCAGACAGGATCTTATCATGTATCTCTGTATACAGGGAGCTCCCCCTAGTGGTGGCTGCAGACAGGATCTTATCATGTATCTCTGTATACAGGGAGCTCCCCCTAGTGGTGACTGCAGACAGGATCTTATCATGTATCTCTGTATACAGGAAGCTCCCCCTAGTGGTGGCTGCAGACAGGATCTTATCATGTATCTCTGTATACAGGGAGCTCCCACTAGTGGTGGCTGCAGACAGGATCTTATCATGTATCTCTGTGTACAGGGAGCTCCCCCTAGTGGTGGCTGCAGACAGGATCTTATCATGTATCTCTGTATACAGGGAGCTCCCACTAGTGGTGGCTGCAGACAGGATCTTATCATGTATCTCTGTATACAGGGAGCTCCCCTAGTGGTGGCTGCAGACAGGATCTTATCATGTATCTCTGTATACAGGGAGCTCCCCCTAGTGGTGACTGCAGACAGGATCTTATCATGTATCTCTGTATACAGGGAGCTCCCTCTAGTGAAGGCTGCAGACAGGATCTTATCATGTATCTCTGTATACAGGGAGCTCCCACTAGTCGTGGCTGCAGACAGGATCTTATCATGTATCTCTGTGTACAGGGAGCTCCCCCTAGTGGTGGCTGCAGACAGGATCTTATCATGTATCTCTGAATACAGGGAGCTCCCCCTAGTGGTGGCTGCAGACAGGATCTTATCATGTATCTCTGTATACAGGGAGCTCCCCCTAGTGATGGCTGCAGACAGGATCTTATCATGTATCTCTGTATACAGGGAGCTCCCCCTAGTGGTGACTGCAGACAGGATCTTATGTATCTCTGTATACAGGGAGCCCCCCCTAGTGGTGGCTGCAGACAGGATCTTATCATGTATCTCTGTATACAGGGAGCTCCCCCTAGTGGAGGCTGCAGACAGGATCTTATCATGTATCTCTGCATACAGGGAGCTCCCCCTAGTGGTGGCTGCAGACAGGATCTTATCATGTATCTCTGTATACAGGGAGCTCCCCCTAGTGGTGGCTGCAGACAGAATCTTATCATGTATCTCTGTATACAGGGAGCTCCCCCTAGTGGTGACTGCAGACAGGATCTTATCATGTATCTCTGTATACAGGAAGCTCCCCCTAGTGGTGGCTGCAGACAGGATCTTATCATGTATCTCTGTATACAGGGAGCTCCCCCTAGTGGTGGCTGCAGACAGGATCTTATCATGTATCTCTGTACACAGGGAGCTCCCACTAGTGGTGGCTGCAGACAGGATCTTATCATGTATCTCTGTATACAGGGAGCTCCCCCTAGTGGTGGCTGTTGCATGCTGAGAGTATTTTATCACTCAACTATAATTCTATAGAGGAAGATACAGATTTGTAAACCTAAAAAGAAAGATATAGTTGTTTTATCTGCACTTACTGTATATGTGGATCTCCTGCCGATCATATATAGTGGATATCACAATTTCTGAGCTCTGCACTCACCTGCCCTGATTACCCAGACAGATCATGAACAGAACTTACCGTCATTCTCCTCCTTCAGACAGAAAACTCCTTGAACCCTAAATACTGAACTAGGTAAAACCAGTGACTTTGATTCTTTCCTGTGTCTTAGTAAATCTCGTTTTGGTGATCGCCCAGCGATGATTCACCGTGTTGACAAAACACAACTTTTTTTTATTGTAAAACTTTCCATCGTGTTACTCACAGGTTCAGTAGTGCATTCATTGTGGATCCCCTTCATGGCGGTAAAATGAGCGGGATCCAGTTTTTACCTCTTTTACTCGTTATTTGGTCTCTACTTTTATTTTTTCAATAATTATGGTAAATTGCACAGTGGGAGTACGGAGGGTGCGTCTGTGCCAGGACACGGAGCTTTCCACTGCCTCGTTAAGTTGCTGGTTGTGTTTAGTGAGGATAATTCTGTTCCTGTAAGATATAAAAGAACGATCACATAAGAAGAAGTTACATGGATATGAGTTTTTCTCGCGTGTGTGTGGTGTGAGGTTGCCCAGGGGGGATTGATGCCCATCTTGACTCCCGGGGAGACGCTGGTTTCAATTCTCAGGACTAAAAGTTAAAAAAAATTTAAAATGATCCCGACTGTTCCCGAGTGCTTACATCTGCTGTGACCTAGACCATAGAGAAGAGAGCGAGCTAAACACATAGTGGAAACACTTAATAATAATGAATGCCTTCCTCTTGTTCGTGGCCGATTGCTCTTCTAGATCTATTCCAGTTTGGCCATAGATTCCAAGAACTGATACATTTGTTGCATTCGTGTAAAGTTTTATGTTACCAATTCTTTTTAGGAATTAGACCCCATAAATTTAGTCTGTGGGTTCACATCCGCGCATTATCTGTACAATATCTCAGCTAACCAAAGCAGAAGTGCGGCCATCATGGCGGCCATCATAACGGCCTCCGGGGCCGTCAGCAAATGGCGAAAGACCGATCATGGCATGTTTCATCAACTGTCGCGTGACAGACGTGTTCTCCTGTGGAAAACTTGCTTCTAGGGGTACAATACATGCAGACGGAGTTTTGGAGGGTTTTTCTTGTAGTGCTGCCGTTAAAAAAAACACAAAAATTGAAAGACTTTTCCTCTTCACGTGAAAGTTAATATTCTTCGCTGTTCACGAGAAGCTTTTCGTGCTTTTTTTAATTTCACTTCAGATTTTTAAAAAAAAAAAAAAAAAGTCTGCCGGAAAAAAAAAGAAAATACATGTCACCTCTTTGAAGTAGATCCTAATGGAACTAGTCACCCTCCAATCAGAAGACTGCAGAAAGCACTTCAAGAAAGAAAAAAAAACATTTAAAACACTTCAATAACTCTTCAAAAACAATTCAGGAAATATTTAAGATAATGTAAAACTCCCAAAACTTCTGATCGATAAAACTTGTCATTTCTTGAACATCTAAAAAAAAAACTCCATCTACACATAGCCCGAGGCAGAATACTTCCATGAGACTGAATTCCTAGGACAGGTTTTCTTTTCTTAAACTAATTTTCATCCATTTTTGGATCAGATTTTCCTCCATCGTTGGGTCATGCACTGGTGGACGCCGACTGTGCAAGAACAATAAATGGGAACTTTGCAATCCTATAGCTCCTCATAATGCACAATTCCATCTGCTTTGGAGCTGGTAGATGCCCCCTCATCTCTTGGGCCCCTGTGTGTCTGCACAAATTGCACCAATGATAGGTCGCCCCTGGGGCCACGTGTCCGTTTTTACCAACTACGTGTCATCCGATAGCAAAGAACATCTTCTGACAGTTTCACGAGCTTTTCCTAGAAACCAGTTCTGAATTTTTCTTCTTGCAATCCACAGATCAGAGTACGAACCCGACGTCACGTCTCCAATTTTCAGTTACAATCGGTGAACAAAGCCTCAGACTTTGTGTTTTATCTCGGTTTTACTGCAATTTCTTCAAACCCACAATGTTTATCCATCACAAAAGCCATAACGAAACCACACAACTCGCGATCATTTTTCCAAAACTGCAACAGTTTCACTAGTGTTGTGTGACTTTTCGGATGTGTGCTGTAATGTTGGGTTTTAGCGTCCCGGACTCCAGAACTTTAAGTTGAATCTAGATGACCATGGAACCCATTGTTGATCTGAGATGGCTTCACTTCATTCCAAGGAGAATCCAGGTCGTGCGTCCTTAGGCTAAGTTCACATTTGCGTTGTGCGCTGCTCGTCGGCGACGCAACGCACAACGCAAACAAGAACGCATGCAAAACGCATAGTTTTGCGACGCATGCGTCCTTTTTTTGCCGGATTTTGGACGCAAAAAAAAGTGCATCTTGCTGCGTTCTCTGCGCCCTAACGCTTGCGGCAAAAAAGACGCATGCATCGCAAAATGCATGCAAACGCATGTCCATGCGCCCCCATGTTAAATATAGGGGCGCATGGCGCATGCGTCGCCGCGGCTGCGCCCGACGCAGCCCGGCAGAACGCAGATGTGAACGTAGCCTTAATGACAATGCTAAGATGGAGCTTCTAAATTCGATCTAAAGCTGAATTTTTCAGGGTTGTTGATATTTCTTTTTTTATAATGAATCTCCAAAAAACTTGTTTCAGAGGCGCCAGATACAAATCGATCCCTAGTTACACATCTTCCTGCAGCCAGGATACTCAGAGAAATTAGGCAGAATTGGATTAAGTTAAGGAAAACATTAAGAGCATGAGCAGAGATCTGTGCGGCTCTCTAATTAGGAAGATGAGCGTCGACTCTCACAAACACCTACTTAGCCCCAAGGGGCATCACAGCCGAATGTGGAGACCGATAACAAATAATTACAACATAAATTTTATTGGAACAATTGGAGTTATAATGAGATCTGTTTAGTTACTTTCTCATGCTACAAAAATATAGAGAGGTTCCCGGCTTCTTATGAAATTTGCCCTAGTGGGTGTTGGGGGCGGGGGGTGACCACCTAAAATCCCGGTCCTGGATGACATCCACTGACCCCAGTGTGCACAACTAGTAACATAACAACAGGATTTCCGTCTGTGACAAAACTGTATTACGAATGTGTCTTGTTGCAATTTTAGTTTTGCAACTTTTCCAGCAATAACGCATTTTTTAGTTTACATTGTTTGTACTTTTCCATTACTTTTTACAGTTTGCGTCGATAAATGAGGGCTTGATTTTTTACAGAAAGGGTTGTAAGTTTTGAATTCCACCATTTAATCTTCCATATAAATTATACTGGGAAAGAGAAAGAAATGTTATGTGTGGTGGACAAATGATTAATCCCCTTTCCCACCTTAGACGTTTAGTTGCGTCTTAGGTGGGCTCCCCCTGTTTGCTGCGGGCTCCGGCGCTGAGCCTGCAACTTTTCCCGCACATGCCATGTCATGATTTGAACAGCTGACATGTGCTGCTAACAACCGCGGGTGGAATCGCGATTCACCCAATGCAGTTAACATGTTAAATGCCACTGTCAATCTCTGACAACGGCATTTAACGTGCTTGCATCGGAAGCGCGTCTCTAATCTCACCCATCGGCGCCCGTGTCACATAACCGGGGGGGTCGCAGATGGGTTGGCATGACAATGCCCATGGAGACTATTGAAGCAAGTGAAAAGTAAAAAAAAATGTTTTTAGAAATTAAAAATATATATAAAAGTTCAAATCACCCCCGTTCGGTCCATTCAAAATAAAACAATAAAGAAAAAAAAAAACACATATTTGGTATCACCGTGTTCAGAATTGCCAGATCTCTCAATATATAAAAAGAATTAATCCAACCTGTAAACGACATAACGAGAAAAAAGTCAAAATGACAGAATTAACTTTTTTGGTCGCCGCAATATTGCATTAAAATGCAATAACGGTTGATCAAAAGATCATATCTACACCAAAATGGTATCAATAAAAACGTCAGCTCAGTGCACAAAAAATAAGCCCTCACTCAGCCCCAGATCCCGAAAAATGGAGATGCTACGGGTCTCGGAAACTGGCAACTTTTTTTTACCTGTACACTGACACTGTATGCAGAGCTCCTGTGTATAATGTCACTGGTGATTACTGTATTACCTGTACACTGACACTATATGCAGAGCTCCTGTGTATAATGTCACTGGTGATTACTGTATTACCTGTACACTATACACAGAGCTCCTGTATATAATGTCACCAGTGATCACTGTATTACCTGTACACTATACACTATAGAGCTCCTGTGTACAATATCACCAGTGATCACCATATTACCTGCACACTGACACTATATGCAGAGCTCATGTACATAATGTAACTGGTGAGCACTGTATTACATGTACACTGTACACTATATACAGAGCGCCTGTGTATGTCACTGGTGATCACTGTATTACCTGTACACTGACACTATATACAGTGCTCCTATGTATAATGTCATTGCTGATCCCTGTATTACCAGTACACTATACCCTATATACAGAGCTCCTGTGTATTGTGGTGGTATTTGTTCCTTGTCTGTGGTATTATTTAGTAGCTATGCGGTGGTAATATGTGGTCCAGCCATGGTGTGATAGTATTTGTTCCTTATATGGGGTATTATTTGGTCACTATGTGGTGGTAATATGTGGTCTGGTCATGGTGTGGTGGTATTTGTCTCTTGTATGCGGCATTATTGGTCACTATGTGGTGGTAATAAGTGGTCCGGCCATGGTGTGAGAGCATTTGTCCTTTCTATGTTTCTATGTGGTATTATTGTTGATCTTTAAAAATGTAAGCGACACATTCTTTTAAAAAACATAAATACAAATATACCTAAAAAGAGTATTGGATATTTTAACAAATGAGTAATAGGTTAGAGTAGAGTAGTGTGCTGCCAAAAGGGCCTCCTTGTCGTGGTGATGGCTTAAAAAATCTTTTGGCCAAAACAAAAGCTGCTGGTTATGTATGTGATCTGGTGTTCGATGGGAACTGATAATATGTGATTGATGAGGACGCGGTGTACAAGTGGAGTTTTTCCAAGAGTGGGCGGTGGGACTGTGGAAGCATTGAGGGTTGGAGGCGGAGCTGGGGTAAAGCCTTAGTGGAGTCTCAAGGGGGCCCTAAAATTTTGCCAGTATGGGGCCTTGAAATTCAGGGTGGCAGCACTGAATAGCTCTGACACATCTCAAAAAAGTTGGGACAGTGATAGAAAATGGCTGTAAAAATAAGTGATAATGAAAAGCAGCGAGAGATAACGTATAAATATGATGTGTATAAGGAGCAGGATAGAGAGGCAGCGCCTTGTGTGACCCATTTGGTGCCTATTGTTTTAATGGAAAAATAACAGACAAATTACATTTTACAGATGTGAGCGCCGCATTATCTTCTTACTTGTACTTCTGAGGAAGAGTCTATCAGAAGCAAAGAGGCTCAGATGTGACCGATCTATCAACAACCATTTCAGAACAATGTTCCTCAACGTAAAATTACAAAGATGTTGAATATCCACCAATCACAGCACAAAATATCATCAAAAGATTCAGAAGTTCTAGAGAAACCTGTAAAAAATTCAGTCTGTTCCCTGGAAGCCCCTGGAGTGCTGCCATTTATTCCTTTAGATTATATCTTATAGATCTTAGGTTAATATAAGCCGACACCCTGTATATATGTCTATATGACAGTGGTGCTGCTCCAGATAGATAGATAATAGATAGATAGATAATAGATAGATAGATAGATAATACTATATAGATAATAGATAGATAGATAGATAATACTATATAGATAATAGATAGATAATAGATAATAGATAGATAATAATATCTAGATAATAGATAGACAGATAGATAATAGATAGATAGATAGATAATACTATATAGATAATATATAGATAATAGATATATAGATAGATAATAATATATAGATAATAGATAGATAATAATATATAGATAATAGATAGATAGATAGATAGATAGATAGATAGATAGATAGATAGATAGATAGATAGATAGATAGATAATAGCTAGATAGATAATACTATATAGATAATAGATAGATAATAGATAATAGATATATAGATAGATAATAATATATAGATAATAGATAGATAGATAGATAATAGATAGACAGATAGATAATAGATAGATAGATAGATAGATAGATAGATAGATAGATGATAGATAGATAATAGATAGATAGATAGATAACAGATAATAATAATAATAATCTTTATTTATATAGCGCCATAATATAATAGATATATAGATAGATAATAATATATAGATAATAGATAGATAGATATATAGATAATAGATAGATAAGAGATAGATAGATAAGAGATAGATAGATAATAATATATAGATAATAGATAGATAGATGATTGATAATAGATAGATAAGAGATAGATGATAGATAATAGATAGATAGATACATAGATAGATAATAGATAGATAATAGATAATACATAGATAGATCATAGATAGATAATAGAAAGATAATAGATAGATATGCGGCGCCCCAGGGTCCTGGTCGTCACAGTAGCATTGCTTTCCTCCAGGGGAGAGTGATGCTACGTTTGGAGGCAAGAAAGGATAACTGCATCCAGGTATCACAAACATGCAACACATTCACACTCCAGGCCACCTGGGGGAGCTTTTGCTCCTAGTTACTAGGTCACTCCCCACATATATATAACTAGTAGTCTGTAGGGAAAGTTAGTCAGTTCCAGACAGTAGTCTGAGGAGGACAGAGGGTCAACGGAGCTGTGCATGCCCTCAGAGCTGCAGCTCCCAGAAAAAGACATTGGAAGGCAGAATTGTATTGCAGCAAGCGTGAAGGAAGTCGAAGCAAAGAAGAGGATACCAGAAGGGGACCAGCCCCGAACATGCTGCCTCCTTCTGAGGCGCAGAACCCCGGTAGTTGGAACATCGAGGGAGTAAGGAATTATATGCCTTACTTCAGAGACCGGCAGGACAGCTAATTGCAGGTTACCTGTCCGCACCTACACCCAGGAGGCACGGTGACACCTACAGAGCCGGGTTATCTAAGAGACCCTATAAACAGCCTCAAGTCATGAGTCATATGTGTTTTGTCCTATCCTTTACGGGGGACAGAGAGACCGAAACATCGCATCTGTGAGACCCTTGTGTGAAGCCATAGGCAGTAAGGGACTACACCACCGCAGCGCAAGGGAAGGCTACTGATTTCCACCTGGATAAGGGGACTCTGGATTTGCCTCCAAACCGGCCGGACTCTGCCTGCCCTGTGATCTGGTGCTCTGGACTGTGGATGCTGAAGTCTTCAGTAAAGGTAAAGAGACTGCAACCTTGTGTCCTCGTTCTTCACTGCGCCTCTCACCATCCACCATCTACACACCGGGAAGCCCTGGGGACACACTTCACCTGTGGGAAGGTATACCATCTAGCTGCCATAACATCACCCTAGCGGACCCCTCAAAGCAGCGTCAGTCACTCTGACCGAACACCACAGGTGGCGTCACGAACATTATCCCTTTAAAGACCTTTCCCTTTTACATGGACGTCCCGGGGCCACGGACCGGGTCAGCCACCGTGACATCCCCCGTGAACCGCAGGACCTGGTAGAGAGTACACCACAGCCCTATGGGGGCGCTCCATATAGATAGATAGATAATAGATAGATAGATGTTATATAGGTACATACAGTTGCTGGTGAAAGTATTCACTCCCTTGGCATTTTTTGTGTTTTTCTACCTTGGAATTTCCCTGTTTTCTTGAGGGTTTCCATCAGTTCATGTAGAGAACATGCTGACAACTTTGAACATTTGTTTTTCTTTTTATTGTTAACTAAACTACAAATAGGACAAAATAACTGAAAACTTCAATGTGCATAACTATTCATCCCCCTAAAGTCAGTACTTTGCAGAGCCTCCTTTGGCAGCAATTACAGCTGCAAGTCTCTTTGGATAAGTCTCTATGAGCTTTCCACATTTTGCCACTGTGATTTTTGACCATTCCTCAGGGTAAAACTGTTCCATTTCCTTCAGGTTAGATGGTTTCTTCTGGTGAACAGAGATCTTCATTTCTGACCGCAATTGGATTAAGAAAAAACACAAATTGAGCTTCACTTGAATTGGTACACATGCAGCTCATAAACACATGTTCACATTGGCCATAAAAAATATAAAACCTACAAGAGAAAAACTAAGCAAAACCCTGCTATAACGTGCATTTAAATAACACAGAGTTTTTAGTAAAACTGTTTTTAATCAAAAATAGCATAAAAGCCATCCCACCATGACAAGGTAACTCTGATCGGGACGGTCCTACACTGTCTAATATTAAAACCTTACTATGTGTCAATGTTGACCTCAGTGTGAATAAGCGCAGACAAAAGGACTGGTCCTAACCAGTGAAACACCAATTGGTTTAAGGTCTGGGCATTGACTAGGCTGCTCCAAAACATTTACACATTCCCCCTTTCACCACTCGAGTGTTGCTTTTGCAGTATGCTTTGGGTCATTGTCTTGTTGGAAGGTGAACCTCCATCCCAAACTCAAATCACTGACAGACTGAAACAGGTTTTGATCAAGAAGATCTGTTAGAACTCAAACCCAGCAGCTCTTGTGCACCAGGTGGCAGCTCTTCCCTCTGAGCTATTCAGCTCGCTGGACAGTGCCTTGCTAAACCAGATACTAGTACCTGTGTTGTTCCTGATGTCTCCAGCCCAAGTTCCCGATTGGCTGAACCCTGTGATCTCCTGATTGAACACCCTCCTTAAACCTGGCACTGCACTTCCTTCATTGAGAGATTATTGAGCTCCAAGCCTTTAGTCTAGCTTCTTCCCACCTGCTGCTTATCCTCAAGATCCTACTGCTGCTCCGTGTACCAACCTCTGGCTATATCCTGCCTACGTTACCTGCTTATCCTCTCAACTATACTGCTGCTCCGTGTACCGACCTCTGGCTATACCCTGACTACAATTCACACTTATCCTCAAGATCCTACTGCTGCTCTATGTACTAACCTCTGGCTGTATCCTGGCTACGTTACCTACTTATCCTCTCCACTATACTGCTGCTCCATGTACCGACCTCTGGCTATATCCTGACTATGATTCACGCTTATCCTCAAAATTCTGCTGCTGCTCCGTGTACAGACCTCTGGCTATATCCTGACTATGATTTCTGCTTATCCTTCCACCAACACTGCTGCTCTGCGTACTAACCTCTGGCTATATCCTGGCCACACTACATGCTGCGGCTACTACTAGTGGTTGCAATATCACTACTCCAACTCAGGTCAGTTCTTAACAATGTCCTTGTATTTAACACCATCCATCTTCCCCTCAACTCAGACGTTTTTCACTGTCTCTGCTGCCGAAAAACATCCTCAGAGCATGATGCTGACACCACCATGTTTCACTGTGGGGATGGTGTTCTTGGGGTGATGAGCTGTGGTGGTTTGGCATCAGACATCTGTCCACATCACCTTCCTCCATACATTTGGGGAGTCTCTCTCCCACAAATCTTTTGGCAAACACAAAATGTTACAGTACTTATAATTTTTGTGTGTAAGTAAAGGCTTTTTCTGCCCACTCTTCCATAAAGGCCACCTCTATGGAGTGTACGGCTTATTGTGGTCGTATGAACAGATACTCCAGTCTCTGCCTGGAAACTCTGCAGCTCCTTCAGGGTTACCTTTGGTCTCTGTGCTGCCTCTCTGATTAATTTCCTCCTTGCCTGGGCTGATAGTTTTGGTGGGCACCTTCTGTTGCCAGGTTTGTTGTAGTACCATGTTTTTTCCATTTGATAATAATGGATTTAATGTTTCTCCAGGGGATCATCAGAGTTTGGGATATTTGTTTGCAACCTAACCCTCACTTGTACATCTCAACAACTTTGTTCCTGACTTGTCTGGAGATGTCATTGGTGTTCATAGTCTTGTCTGGAGATGTTCTTGGTCTTCATGGTGTTGTTTGGAGATGTCCTTGTTCTTCATAGTCTTGTTTAGACATCTCCTTGGTCTTCATGGTGTTGTTTGGAGATATCCATGTTCTTCATGGTCTCGTTTGGAGATCTCTTTGGTCTTCATGGTCTCGTTTGGAGATCTCTTTGGTCTTCATGGTCCCGTTTGGAGATCTCTTTGGTCTTTATGGTCTCGTTTGGAGAACTTTTTGGTCTTCATGGTCTTGTTTGGAGATGTCTTTGGTCTTCATGGTCTCGTTTGGAGATCTCTTTGGTCTTTATGGTCTCGTTTGGAGAACTTTTTGGTCTTCATGGTGTTGTTTGGAGATCTCTTTGGTCTTCATGGTCTCGTTTGGAGATCTCTTTGGTCTTCATGGTCTCATTTGGAGATCTCTTTGGTCTTCATGGTCCCGTTTGGAGATCTCTTTGGTCTTTATGGTCTCGTTTGGAGAACTTTTTGGTCTTCATGGTCTTGTTTGGAGATGTCTTTGGTCTTCATAGTGTTTGGTTAGTGATGCTTCTTGTTAATGGTGTTGCAGCCTCTGTGACCTTTCAGAAAAGGTGAAGTGTATGTACTGACAGACATGTGACACTTAGGACATCTCCCCTGGGTGCAATCTGTCACTAAGCATGGGACTTATGAAGGGAAGTGCTTGCAACAGAAATTTGTAGGGGCTTCATCACAAAAGGAGTGAATACATATGCACATGCCAATTTTTAGTGATTTGATCCCATAAATGTAATTTATTCCTTTATTTTTCTCACATCACTTCATCAACTTAGACTATTTCGTGCTGATGCATCACACACAAATCGAATAGATAAAATGCCAAGGGGGTTGAATACTTTGGCAAGCCATCAATGGGTCAATAAATATTTTTTTTGACCTTACCTCCATTTTTTATATTACTAAGGTTTGTTTTTGCCTGGGGGGCTCTGCACCCACTTCTCTATCTTTACTGTAGCTAGTGCTGCTCCATTTTTTGTCTTTCCTTCCTTACATAGATAGGTAGATAGGTAGCACTATATGCAGTAGTATAGCCGGGGGTTAGCCGTACATTTTGTTACAATGTGTCATTCATGGTTTATCCTGTTCTTCGTTTCTCTGGGGGACATTTATGCAGATTATAGAGACTCAATCAATGCAGATCATAAAACTAACTTCTGTAATCAAGAGAAACTTAGCACAGCCTGTAATTATGTGAGAGGGATGATTGCGACATAATGCGCATTGGCTTGGAATAAACAAGATGTTGGCAGGAGTCCTGGCATCTCGGATGGAGACACACCCAGGAATAAGGCCAGCACTCAGCAAGTTACTGCAGCGTGAAGACCAGTGGGTACATAGAAGAGGAGGTCTCCTGGGAAAGATCAGAACACCCGCACACCGCATCAATATGGTGCCAGATGTTGACATCTGTTGTTTCCTCCTCCAGCCTCTCCCATGACCCCTCGACCAGTTCTCCACCCAGTTGTTTGCTCTTCAAGTGTCCAATGGCCTCTACATGGTCTCCTGCCGACCTATATACAACCACTGTGTGCTCATACAAGCCATCCTTTTTATAAACTCACCCCGTATAGTCTATAGACTATATAGTTTGGTTGTCAACCGTCCTGAAAGTGCCGGAACTGCTCAACTTTCAGAAACCATCCTGGAAACTTTGGGCATGTTCTGGGCATAAAGAGATGGGGGTTATTTAACTTTTAGTCAAAAGTGGCTGGTTCTGTGCAGATTGCTTGTGCCGGCTTTGGAGCAGGACTTATATTCTGATCTGGCTAGATGATAATTATAACAGAAGCTATGGCGGTGGGCTCCACATCAACCATCAAAATGTCACCCACCTCTTGGTATATGTGCCCATTCTCGACCCTTATAACCAGAGTCAGCAAATAGTAGTCAAGCTTCTTGGAAAAGGAAAGGTCATCATTAAAATAATCTCAGATGGTGGCTACTAGGGTCCCAAAAGTGTTGTCTTTAGAGTATTTTCTAGTCCTTTGACTGTCCCATTAAGTCCTAAACCCTGGTCCATTAGGAAGGATGGGGAAGAAGTGGGTGATGACAGCGCCGATCCTCTACAGGGAGTGGAAGACTGAGAAAAGTGATTGATGACTAAACTTCTAAGTTCTTTCTTCTACCAATTTCATCTATGGATAGAAGTTTGGAGTAATGACTATGAAATAAATCATGGATGAGGATAAATGTGAACTAACTGAACATATGGGGATGCAGGTATCATATTGTGGCCAAACATGTGTTAGGTGTATTTCTTCCATGGCCTTAGCTTACAAAACTTTGGGAGAACTCCAAATTTTTTTTTACTACCTGAAAGGGTAGCAATCAGCTGATCGTCACCAATAAATGGTCAGAAACCTCCAGCTAGCTGTGCATTTCTCCTACAGCGGCCACTGCTGGTGAAATTGAGTATTACAGACCAAAAAGAGTTTTGCAGTCTCTCGGGGGCAGACAAATCACTGGTGCAGCTGCTCAGGGGTCCAAGAGGTAGAGGGCTCATTCCCACCTTCAAAGTAGATGGAATTGTGTATTATGATGAGCTATCGGGCTACAAAGGGCCCATACATTGTGCTGGCACAGGGGCCGTCATCTGTTTGTGTCACTGTTAGATCCTATTGAATAAGCACTCCTGTTACTAGGACCCTGGGGACATCTATAATATTCATGTGTTGTAGTTTGGTCAGACAACCCATGTAAGTGAACTTTGCTGACTATACATATACTGTAATTGCAGTAATACAATCCAAAGAATGTACAATATCTATTATCCTCCAGTGATCACAGACTTACAGATAATTACATGATGGCGTATTCGTAAAGTATTTATGGCGCATGCAGAATATAGAAGTGCGGACACGGGGTTCTCACAGCGCTTTATCGTGCTGATAAGAAGTTTGGGAAAACTTTACGCAGACGATCTATTTGACTGGGATCAAGGTTTGCTGGCACCACATCAAGGCCTCAATGTCCTAAAATAGTTTTCAGAGGATTGTGTGTAGGACCTAACTCCAGATTCATCCAGCCTGGGGAGGTCCAGGAACGACTGAGAGGAGCTTGTACATTCGGCACAGAGGAAATTAGTCAACGCAATGTCCCACTTTTGGAGGACACAAAAACCAAAGCTCATATTCACCCCTAATGTCTGGTAGGCTCCTGGGCGAAAAAAAGTGAGACCTCCCGGACACCCAAAAACTATGGCATAACTCCCTGAGAACTACAGAAAGGGCCCCCTCCCAAAAGGCAGTATTTCTGGAAGGCTTTTTTTGCGTGATGTCGGGATGTTCCCTCATAAAATGGAGTCATGCTGCCCAATTGCACATTCGGGTGTCAGGAAATAAGCAAAGAAGTGATTATGGAAGAACTGTGGAGATATTGGACTGTAAAAGGGGGCATGAGAAAAAGTTCTCAGCTTTTAGCTTTGTACGTAGCAATCACCAGTCTCCGAGAAGCCATCACCGCGAAGGTCTGGAAGTTGGAAAGCGTTCTCCGGCTTCTTCTCTTGATGGTTAGAGACAGCCATGATCAATGTTTTTCCCATTTGGTCAAACATCTATGCTGGATAATCTGGGTGTGAGACGTCCAATGGTCAACACCGTCAATGCATGCCAATAATTCACCCATTATGACCAAAACCAACCCAACCCAACTCAACCAGCACCCAAAATAGACTGTGCAGTGCTGGTTGAGTCATTGGTTAGTCACCTAACCAATGACTCAACCAGCACTCCACAGTCTATTTTGTCTTCTCATTTTCTTAAATAAGGGGGTAAAGTGTCTGATGCCCTTAGCTCTACAGTCTATAGGGGTACAGAATTTTGATAACTAAAAGTAAGTTTAGTGCTAGGGCAGCGGGCTGGTTTAGGGTTAGGCTTAGGTTTAGATTTAGGGCCAGGGATAGGATTATGATTTTGGCTTAAGGCTCGGTTTAGGCTCGGGGTTAGGTATAGGGTTAGGGATAGGGCTAGAGCAATACATTTGTTGCATTATAAAAAGTTTGATAAATAAACCGAAAAAGAACATGAAGCTGGTAACGCAGGCTGCATCACTGCCTAAGACCAACATGTGTCTCTCCAGGATAATTTTCAACATTTGCAATATTCTACAGAAGTAAACCGTGTCTGACCTTATTTATACAAACTGAATACATCTCACATCGGAGAGAAGCCCAGAGAATCCTCTAAAAAGTCTGAAGACTGCTATATTTTACCTGCACTGATATATTGTAGCAAAATATTAAAACAGGAAAGGCATTAACATGCTGTATTATTCCCAGAAAGGATCGTCAATACTAAATGTATCTGAAGTTGTGAGAAATATTAGCCTGTTTCAATCAGATCTTGAAAATGGAGATGGATTAAAGCACAAAGTATAGTAGAATGTTGCAATATGTCTTATTCTACAAAAAAAAAAAACATTTATTGACATGAAATTCTAAAAACATCTTGTAAATTCTTCCTCATACAATAATTACTCTGCAGCACTTTTTCCAGTTGCGCTGTTCCTCTGTAACTCTTCCTTGTAATGTATGAATATATTAATGAATGAAAAACCTAATTGTCAAGTAATTCCAATATTTCCAGGATGGATTACAGATTCATACCACAAACATGGCGTTTACTCCAGGAGGAGCGCCGGTGTTTACTAAGGTAGATCATTGTCACGGCCAAGAGCAGGTAGACAGATCTCTGCAGTCAGTCGCTGCAGGTATTAACATCTGGAGAACACTGCAACATTGTATCCATGATAAAAATACAATTTACTGTGCAAAATGTAACTGGATCTGTAAAGTTCTGGGTGGGGTTTCTGAGGTCAGCATTTGCTGGCACGAGCTGCGCGCCTTGGATGGTTTGTCAGTCTAGAATAATTATTACTTCTGAGCTGCAGACATTTTCATTCTTGACAGACTTTTTATGGCTTTTCGTGGAAGATAATATCAAAACAAACAAGAAGAAATGACAGAAAATAGAAACGTTTACACCGATCTATTGTAAAATAAGCTGAAATGTCAAAAGTGCAAAGTTATTACAGTTCTGGTGTGAGTTTATGTTCAGTCGTCAATGTTTGTAAAAGTTTTATCTATTTGCTACAATATAAAATAGCGAATAAAAAGAGAAGTCAGGGGGAAAAAAAGAAAATAAAAGAGAAATGGCTGCCGAAATTCAACGTTTTGTTCTTGGGACACTTTGGCTTTGAAACTCCAGACCTAGACCCAAACCACAGCCCATCAGTCAGACCCAAGACCAGACACCTTCACTCAAACCCCAGACCAGACCCAATTACACAGAACCCAAACCAGACCCCATTACTCAGACCAGACCCAATTACACAGAACCCAGACCAGACCCCATTACTCAGACCTCAGACCAGACCCAATTACTCAGACCAGACCCAATTACTCAGACCAGACCCAATTACACAGAACCCAGACCAGACCCCATTACTCAGACCTCAGACCAGACCCAATTATTCAGACCAGACCCAATTACACAGAACCCAAACCAGACCCCATTACTCAGACCAGACCCAATTACACAGAACCCAGACCAGACCCCATTACTCAGACCAGACCCAATTACTCAGACCAGACCCAATTACACAGAACCCAGACCAGACCCCATTACTCAGACCTCAGACCAGACCCAATTATTCAGACCAGACCCAATTACACAGAACCCAAACCAGACCCCATTACTCAGACCAGACCCAATTACACAGAACCCAGACCAGACCCCATTACTCAGACCAGACCCAATTACTCAGACCAGAGCCAATTACACAGAACCCAGACCAGACCCCATTACTCAGACCTCAGACCAGACCCAATTACTCAGACCAGACCCAATTACTCAGACCAGACCCAATTACACAGAACCCAGACCAGACCCCATTACTCAGACCTCAGACCAGACCCAATTACTCAGACCAGACCCAATTACTCAGACCAGACCCAATTACTCAGACCAGACCCAATTACACAGAACCCAAACCAGACCCCATTACTCAGACCAGACCCAATTACACAGAACCCAGACCAGACCCCATTACTCAGACCTCAGACCAGACCCAATTACTCAGACCAGACCCAATTACTCAGACCAGACCCAATTACACAGAACCCAGACCAGACCCCATTACTCAGACCTCAGACCAGACCCAATTATTCAGACCATACCCAATTACACAGAACCCAAACCAGACCCCATTACTCAGACCAGACCCAATTACACCGAACCCAGACCAGACCCCATTACTCAGACCAGACCCAATTACTCAGACCAGACCCAATTACACAGAACCCAGACCAGACCCCATTACTCAGACCTCAGACCAGACCCAATTACTCAGACCAGACCCAATTACTCAGACCAGACCCAATTACACAGAACCCAGACCAGACCCCATTACTCAGACCTCAGACCAGACCCAATTACTCAGACCAGACCCAATTACTCAGACCAGACCCAATTACACAGAACCCAGACCAGACCCCATTACTCAGACCTCAGACCAGACCCAATTATTCAGACCAGACCCAATTACACAGAACCCAGACCAGACCCCATTACTCAGACCTCAGACCAGACCCAATTACTCAGACCAGACCCAATTACTCAGACCAGACACAATTACACAGAACCCAGACCAGACCCCATTACTCAGACCAGACCCAATTACTCAGACCAGACCCAATTACACAGAACCCAGACCAGACCCCATTACTCAGACCTCAGACCAGACCCAATTATTCAGACCAGACCCAATTACACAGACCCCAGACCAGACCCCATTACTCAGACCTCAGACTAGACCCAATTATTCAGGCCAGACCCAATTACACAGAACCCAAACCAGACCCCATTACTGAGACCAGACCCAATTACTCAGACCAGACCCCATTACTCAGACCTCAGACCAGACCCAATTACTCAGACCAGACCCCATTACTCAGACCTCAGACCAGACCCAATTACTCAGACCAGACCCCATTACTCAGACCTCAGACCAGACCCAATTACTCAGACCTCAGACCAAACCCAATTACTCAGACCAGACCCCATTACTCAGACCTCAGACCAGACCCAATTGCTCAGACCTCAGACCAGACCCAATTACTCAGACCAGACCCCATTACTCAGATCATATACCAGATAGCACCACTCAGACTCTAGACCATACCCAGACTAGACCCTCAACCCAGACTACACACCTTCACTCAGACCCAGGCCAGACCCATCTACTGAAATCTCACACCAGTGCCCGTTAGTCAGACCCAAGACCAGACCCCATCACAGACTAGATACCTTCACTCAGACCCAGACCAGACCCCTTTACTGAAATCCAACACCAGTCCTCATTACTCAGACCCCAGACCAGACCCCATTCCAGACTAGATACCTTCACTTAGCCCCAGACCAGACCCCATTACTCAGATCCCAGACCAGAAGCCATTACTCAGATCCCAGACCAGACCCCATAACTTATCCATGACTAGACCCCAATACTCAGATCCCACACCAGATGCCAATACTTAGATGCCATCACTCTGACCAGTCCCTAGACCAGACCCCATCACCGTTACACCCTAAGCCGGACATCATATCGTAGACCCTAAACCAGACCGCATCACTCAGACCCCAGACCAGACCCCATCACTCAGATCCCAGAACAAACCTATAATACAGACCCAAATAAGAAGACCCTCTGTTCGGCGACCTCTCCTTCCTCCCGTACAGCAGCGTTGGCTGTGGGTGCGCTCACAATTACTGTCATGTGCACAGTATAAATGTAGATCTGGCAGTCACCAGATGCCCCCAATCTCCTACACTGGCACAAGCTGCGTAACAGATTGGACTCATCATTGGTGCAGAAGACTCTTTGGCTTTGGACATTAACTCTTAGGTGGGATGCTTTAGGACCAGCATTTTGTGTCTGAAAAGTGGCGCACGTCAGTAATAAATTTGGCACATTTTGCAACGTGACAAAACAGCTCCCCTTTTCCAGACACATGAAAAATGTCAAGAATGGAGCAAACGTCTGTTCTATTAGGTGCAAAACCGGAGCCGGAAGCCAAGAGAGGCGAGAAATATCAGAAATTACCAGTTGTTAACTACATATAATGTCCAAAAATAAAGAGCAGCAGAAAAAGAAAAAGAGGAAATAAACTGATAATAATGAAAGATAATAATGTAATGACAAGACAACTTCTCCTCTGTAAGTGATAGTAACTATCAGATCCTGTGTAGGTGCAGCCATTGTAACTATCGGATCCTGTGTAGGTGCAGCCATTGTAACTATCGGATCCTGTGTAGGTGCAGCCATTGTAACTATCGGATCCTGTGTAGGTGCAGCCATTGTAACTATCAGATCCTGTGTAGGTGCAGCCATTGTAACTATCGGATCCTGTGTAGGTGCAGCCATTGGACATTAGTGTCCCCGGCGCGGCGGCGCGGCCTCCTCTGACACAGAACATCGATATTTACTTTGGATGCCGAGGGAAAACAGATGGAACAGGATTACATTATCCAGAGCAGATTGTGATTGTACAACTAGAACAATGTGATACAAGTAAACAAACTGGAAGTGATGAAAACAAGAGGAACTTCCAGCCAGGATCAGAAATGAGGCGTATTGTCTGGAGACGGCGCAGAACACGGAGGAGGACGGAGGACAAGGTGCAAAATGGTATCGGGTGCGTCTCCTGCGCTGAGAGTGTTTGTTCCACTATTAATCAGTGAGATTAGTGGATGTACAGGAGCTTCTCAGAAAATTAGAATATCATCAAAACGTGAATATATTTCAGTTCTTCAATATGAAAAGTAAATCTCATATATTATATAGTCATTACACACTGAGTGATCTATTTCACGTGTTTATTTCTGTTAATGTTGATGATTATGGCTTACAGCCAATGAAAACCCAAGTTGCCAGCACTTGTAATGGTGGAGCGGGGCATTGTGTGCCTAGTGAGCATGTGCGTTGATATAATCGCTGACATCACTGCTGAGTGGCCAATCAGGAGTATCTGATTGCTGACATGCTCAGTTGTGCTCTGAGAACGCTGTTATGGTGGAACTATAACATGATGTATGGGTCTGAGTGTTCCAGGTGATTTATGTTTATGTATTTTAAATACCACATAAGTGTTTCACACTTTAATCATTGTTAATCTAGCTGTATCAATGATTGTAGGTACGGCTGGATATCATTTTTTGCACTCTAACATGCACCTTATATATAAACACTATGATGGGTCTTATATTTACTGCAATGATATTTAGATAGATAGATAATAGATAGGTAATAGATAGATAGATAGATAGATAATAGATAGATAGATAGATAGATAGATAATAGATAGATAAATAGATAATAAATAGATAGATAGATAGATAATAGATAGATAATAAATAGATAGATAGATAGATTGATAATAGAGAGATAATAGATATATAGATGATAGATAGATAATTGATAGATATTAAATAGATAATAAATAGATAGATAATAGATAGATAGATAGATAATAGATAGATAATAGATAGATAATAAATAGATAGATAATAGATAGATAGATGATAGATAGATAGATAGATAGATAGATAGATAGATAGATAGATAGATAGATAGATAATAGATAGATAATAAATAGATAGATAGATAGATAGATAATAGATAGATAGATGATAGATAGATAGATAGATAATAGATAATAGATAGATAATAGATAGATAATAAATAGATAGATAGATAGATAGATAATAGATAATAGATAGATAATAGATAGATAGATAATGGATAGATAGATAATGGATAGATAGATAGATAGATAGATAATAGATAGATAATAGATAGATAATAGATAGATAACAGAGAGATAATAGATAGATAGATAGATAATAGAGAGATAATAGATATATAGATGATAGATAGATAGATAATAGATAGATATTAAATAGATAATAAATAGATAGATAATAGATAGATAGATAGATAGATAATAGATAGATAATAGATGGACAGATAGATAATAGATAGATAGATAGATAGATAATAGATAGATAGATAGATAGATAGATGATAGATAGATAGATAGATAGATAATAGATAGATAATAGATAGATAATAAATAGATAGATAGATAGATAGATAGATAGATAGATAGATAGATAGATGATAGATAGATAGATAAATAGATAGATAGATAGATAGATAGATAATAGATAATAGATAGATGATAGATAGATAGATAGATAGATAATAGACAATAGATAGATAATAAATAGATAGATAGATAGATAATAGATAATAGATAGATAATAGATAGATAGATAATGGATAGATAATAGATAGATAGATAGATAATAGATAGATAGATAATGGATAGATAATAGATAGATAGATAGATAATAGATAATAGATAATGGATAGATAGATAGATAGATAGATAGATAGATAGATAATAGATAGATAATAGATAGATAGATAGATAGATAGATAATAGATAGATAGACTCTAGAATCTTTCGTTCTCCGTTATGAGGACAGACCTTCCGTTAGTTTCTGGTTACAGACGAGATTCTGGAATAATGACATCGGAAGTCATTTTTTAATCCTTTCAAATTCTTTTCCCATTAACATTTCTTATTAATCTAAACACAAGAGTTCCCATAAATCCTCCCGTCCCAGTAGATTACAAAGTCTCTTCTCCATCTAAACCTCGTTTAAAATCTTTTAATTATACTGCGGCTAAAATTTTTGTTAGCGATCTGCCGGTGGTCGCCGTTCAGGGGTCGTTGTAGGACGGACCTGGGAGAAGACAGGACAGCGAAGACCGGACTGACCAAAGCACCAATCATGATACTGATCGGGGACGACCAAGTTCTTCGCACCTGAGCTGTGTCTCTGGGCCCCCGGAGGTGATGGATTTGGGGGCCATTCTCTCTTTATGCAAAATAGTGCTGGTCCACTTTTAATTGCTGATGTGAGAGGTTAATTGTGACCCTAAATAGACCCTATTCATGGGCAATCGCTTTAAAGTCACTTATAGATGGGGCTATCTTCTGCCGGACCATTGGGGACCCATAAGACGTCAGAGCCGGGGCCTGGTGGGGAATCGCCTACTGCTGTGGTGGGGCAGGTGCTCTGTACAAGAGTCACGCTGGGACCTAACATATTCATGCATAGGGCGTCTCTTCCTACATGGACCACCCCAGGGTCACTGTTCCTTTTTTGGGACCCTAGTATAGAGTATGCCTATACTGACCCATTAGTCGCTCATACCTTGGCTGGTGACCACTATGCACACACATTACTATCCACAGCTAGGGTCTGACGTACAAGTGCTGATTGTCCTCGCGGCCTCCAGTTCTGAGGGTGTAGGCTCCCAGCCAGAGCTCTGGAGTCTCGGAGCGTTCCCATAACACTCCAGGGATAAGGAGCATTAATGTCTCTGCTTCCCGTAGATCCAAATTACAGTCAGTGCCGCTCGGTCTCTTACGTCACATCATGTATTACGTCTCGTTCACACACTGGTGCTGAAGGGATAAAACTAAGGTCGCGTCGCGAGCTCACGAATGCTGTGTAAGTCGGCTCCCATACGGGACAATCACCATTTTCCTGGCTGTTTCTGCTGATCTGTGACTACGGCTTAGTTATCGCGCCTAAAGGGAGTCTACGGTAATTCGAAAACGCAAAGGAGAGGCAGAAATACACATGCACATGCTGCCAAAGTATCTACATAGTGAGAAAATGGGTACGTATGTGACATAAATAATCATGTATCTTCATGAAAGTACATGTGAGCCGGACTAATGTACGACGACCCTTCAATAAAATAACATGAAAACCAAGAGGAAGAAAAACCCAAAATACAGGTAAAATATGCTGAAGTGAAAAAATGTTAACAACTTTATTGGTAAAATAATTGTTGCACAGGAGAAATACAACCTAAGAAAGCGGGCACTGAACCAAGAGAGAAGCATGAATAATACAATAAAAAATCAAAAGACATGAAAGTAAACGTCAAATGGATATATAAGAAGACTTAGCTGGGTATCAAAAACATACCAGGGACTATACACCATGAACATATAATATGCGCCCACCCCTGATGAAGGCTAACACCAAAACGTGCGTCGGGGTGGGCGCATCCTCCTGAAAAACTTTTTTCTTTTCCCATAAAAGTGTATACACACTTTATTACCTCTCCATTATAAAACTTACCTACGCTGGGAATATCCATCTTCTTTCGCTATCAACACACTATAGCACTTTACTAACCTCATACAGTTAATATTACCCTCTTCAATGACTCTCTATGGACTTCCTCCACAGTGGATGGTATGCCGTTATACCCCTATACTGTATACACACTTTGTGAAACTTTATATTTAATATATATATTTAATATATATATATATATATATATATACAGTATATACCGTATATATACTGTATATATATGGCATTGATAAGTTTATACTATATGATCATGGTGTATAATCCCTGGCATGTCTTTTGATTTTTATTGTATTATTCATGCTTCTCTCTTGGGTCAGTGCCGGCTTTCTTAGGTTGTATTCCCCCTGTGTACCAAATATTTTACCAATAAAGTTGTTAATATTTTTTCACTTCAGCAATTTGGCCTATATTTTTTTTTTCTTTCTTTTAGTCTATTTCAAGCATTGACAAACGCACTGTATAAACAAAAGTATGTGCCCCCCACAGTCCCCTCCAGGAGCTTTCCTCACTTTCCATCCTACATCCATAGACATTAATGTGGAGTCGCTCCTCTGCAGATATAACGGCTCCCGCCCATCTGGGAAGGATTTCTACAAGATTTTGGAGACATCTGTGGAAATTTTTGACCCTTCATTCAGAGCATTTGAGGGATCAGACCCTGATGTTGGGGGGTCCGGGCTCACAACCTCCATTCTAGTTCATCCTAAACTGTTCCCATAAATCTGGAAGCTATATTTGTCCAGTGGTGGCGGCTTTACACCACTGCATCCGACGCTCGGCATTGTGCTTGGTGATGTACGGCTGCATTCAGCTGCTCAGCCATGAAGCTCCCAGCGGGGGCACAGTGTTTTTTTATGTCAATTGTAGGGCTCGCTCACATTGGCGAATAACTTGTTATATGATTCTCCAGGTGCGATTCCAAACTTGTCTGTGTGTATATAGATATAGATATATAGATATGTTGGTTTTTTTTAGTTTTTAAGTTGTAAAAACAAATTTGCAAATTCAGAAAAAAAAGTTTGTGTTGCTATTTTATGAGAACTGTAACTTTTTAATTATGTTTTATGATGGCTGTTTTGTTTTTTTTGGGCATCGAGCTGAAACCGTTTTGGGATTTATCATTTTTTTATTGCATTTTAAAGTATTTTGATCACTTTTTATTGCATTTTTGGAGGGATTAGCAACGACCAAAAAAATGCCAATTCGATTCTCTTTTCCTATTTCAGCGTTCGCTGTAAGAGATAAATAGTTTTAGATTTTATTAGTTTGGGCCATTGTGCACATAGAGAAGCGAAATAAATGTTTTTGTTCTTTATTTTTGTTTGCGATTTATGTTTGGGGTAAAAGGAGGGTGACTGAATTTATATTTTAGGGTTTTTTGAACCTACAATCTGTTGATCATGTATACAATAGTATCGCGTTATATTGTGAGACATAAGCACGTAAGTGCCAGTGACTATTAGAAGTCGCGGCCAACATCCTCAAGATTTATTAGATGCAGATGACACGTTTGGCTGCAGAATTTAAGATGTTAATAATCTTTATTTATATAGCGCCAACATGTTCCGCAGCGCTTTACGGTTTAACAGTTCATGCACAACAGTCGTAGGTAACAAAGTTAAAGGTGATACATTAGTTAAAGCAAAAGATAAAAGTTAAAACAATATGATTGGAGCTCATTCTGACCCCATCAGTTACTGTAATTCAGCGGGTCCCCCCACTGCATGGAGCGGCTCCAGAACCAGAACCTTCGCACATATACTGTGGCCGTCACTGAGGGGTTAATGGAGCATTTCCTAACAAAGTGTACACTTTAGTATTTGGAACTCCAATTACTGAAATGCTGGTTAACCAGAAAGCAAAAACATGTGGAAACTCAGTAAATATTCCGACCTGCACGATAAGAAGATAAATAAACATTCTGCAAAGTCATGTAATAGAAAGTGTAACATAATCATCTGTATATAGGGTCCGCAGTGGGGGGTGACGGCGAATAAGGGGTCACATAAACTAGGAGGGAGACTGCAGGTTTCGGATGGATATTCATTTACTTTTACTGTGGCTGGAATCACTTTTATTGAACGCCCTGATGAAATGTTATTTCTATGTGTTTTCACTTATGTGAAATGTTTCTAGTCCACAGAAGGGAGAACTTCTATCAGCTTCGTACCGAGACTCCTCAGACTCATGTGTTTGTGCTCAAGCGCTAGTATTAATGTGATTCCCGTGTGCTGCGCATAGAAGCTGCTGTAAAACACGATTGCGAAACCTGAAATTACTTTAATTGCTTCTATTGACATAGAAAACTGTAATAAACTCCATGTTTACAACATCAACACTTAATAACTACCGATAAATGAAGCCCGGGACAATGCACCGATATTTCCTGCTTTCTGCAGCTTACTTGTGAACTTCGCTATGTAGACTGCGAAAAAGCCAGCATTACTAACAGAGGCCACAGGCTGCAGAGTCATCAAATGATCAGTAGAGGACAAGGTCAGCAATGTATTCTCATTATTATTAGAGGGTCAGGGGACTCGTCCTGTTATCATGAAAGGATACCGAGAGCGAACTGATTTCATTGTCATTAGAAGACAGCTCATTTGTTTGCTTGTTAGCTGTGCTGTGTAGACCGGGACAGGATCAGCAGAGTCCTCTCATTATCGTTAAAGAGTAGGATCATCAGAGTTATCTCATTATTAGAGGGCAGGGTCAGAAGAGTCATCTCATAATTATTAGAGGGCAGGGTCAGCAGAGTAATCTCATTATTGGGGGGCGGGTTCAGCAGAGTCATCTCATTATTATCAAAGGGCAGGGTCAGCAGAGTCATCTCATTCATTATTACTAGAGGAGAGAGTCAGCAGAGCCATCTCATTATTAGAGGGCAGGGTCAGCAGAGTCATCTCATTATTATTAGGGGGCGGGGTCAGCACAGACATATTTTTATTAGAGGGCAGGGCCAGAAGAGTCATCTCATTATTAGATTGCAGGATCTGCAGAGTCATCTCATTATTATTAGAGGACAGGGTCAGCAGAGTAATTTCATTATTAGGGGCAGGTTCAGCAGAGTCATCTCATTATTAGAGGGCAGGGTCAGCAGAGTCATCTCATTATTATTAGGGGGCGGGGTCAGCACAGTCATATTATTATTAGAGGGCAGGGTCAGCAGAGTCATCTCATTATTAGATTGCAGGATCAGTAGCGTCATCTCACTATTATTAGAGGGCAGGGTCAGCAGAGACATCTCATTATTATTATAGGGCAGGGTCAGCAGAGTCATTTCATTATTATTAAAGGGCAGGGTCAGCAGAGTCATCTCATTATTATTAAAGGGCAAGGTCAGCAGAGACCTCTCATTATTACTAGAGGGCAGGGTCAGCAGAGTCATCTCATTATTAAAGGACAGAGTCAGCAGAGTTATCTCACTATTATTAGAGGGTAGGGTCAGCAGAGTCATCTCATTATTAGAGGGCAGGGTCAGCAGAGTTATCTCATTATTATTAAAGGGCAGGGTCAGCAGAGTCATCTCCTTATTATTAAAAGGTAGGGTCAGCAGAGTCCTCTCATTATTACTGGAGGCCAGGGTCAACAGAGTCATCTCATTATTAGGGGATGGGGTCAGCACAGTCATATCATTATTATTAGAGGGCAGGGACAGCAGAGTCATCTTATTATTATTAGAGACCAGGGTCAGCAGAGTAATCTCATTATTAGGGGGCGGGTTCAGCAGACTGATCAGAGTGCAGTGTCAGCAGAGTCATCTCATTATTATTAGTGGCCAGGGTCAGCAGAGTCTTCTCATTATTATTAGAGGGAAGGGACAGCAGAGTCATCTCATAACTATTAGAGTGCAGGGTCAGCTGAGTAATCTCAATATTATTAGAGGGCAGGGCCAGCAGAGTCATCTCATTATTAGAGGGCAGGGTCAGCAGAGTCATCTCATTATTGTTATAGGGAAGTGCCAGCAATATAACCTCATTAATTGTCATTATTTTACCATAATTAATGTTGTAAAACAGGAACACATGAGCCGTGCGCACAGTGAACAAGCCTGTAGAGAGCTGTTCTATCCAGCGTGTCCACATTGGACATTTCCTCTCTGAACCATGCTCATACAGGTATTGTACAGATGACCAGGTTTTTACATACATCAGATAGGGATTACATGCATCAGTTAGGACTGCTCTGATACGGGTATACCTTGACGTTTGGTAGAGCGGCTTAGTATACATTTTTTGCAAAAAACGTATCAACCAAATACCCTGTTTTTTCCATCTTTTTACTAGCACTTGCTGTTCACTGTGATTTGTTTGCAACAGAGTGTTTTTGGTTTTACTGTGCTTTTTTTGTGTTTTCATAATTAATGTTAGTATGTACACTGCTGCATACACAATGCAGAAACAAAGCGTATATTGCCAACATTTTTTAAAATAAAATATAAATAGCTAAAGAGTGCAGGGAAATCTAATTAATGAAACTAAAATAAAAAACAGGAGACATTCGCTTAAAGACCTTTAGTGACGTGCTTTGTAATCCAATGGCCCCATATTCCTAGCTAATGTTTTCAATGTATGGAATAAGGTCATACATATAATCATCAGAGTCATTATCAGAGGCAGCAAGAGGCATAAATACAGCAAATTGACAAATGAGAACTAATTACTAATACGACTAATTGCAGCATTTCTCACCAGTAATTTAGAGTGTATCATCTATGAGATGAAGGAGACATCTCGGAGGTTTAGGAACGTTGTATCAGGTTCCCAGGTTTCATTCATGGAAACTGAGACGTTATCACCAAAGGTTCCTAGACAGATGCCTATAGATTAGGAGAGATACGTCAATAGTTGTATTTGTACCCTATGAATGTCCGCACACCCCAGAAACCCATATTATGGGGGTCATCGCACACATCCCATGGTCATCCCATGCAGACATATTGGCTGTCACCTTGGGGCTATCCATCCTACTGATGCACATGATAAACATGCTGGTTTAGCGGGTGGCAATTTAGACAATCGCTCAGGGTCCTACCTCATAGTGGGCCAGATATGCTATAACCACAGGGCCACCAGAGACTTTCTTATTAAAATCTTCACTGTCATAGACCAGGGAATATATCATTAAACTTTACACTCCTCTAGACCACCTGGTACTTTATCATTAAAATCTCCACTGCACTAGACCACCAGGGACCGTATAATTACAAAAAAATCTTTGCTCTAGACCACCAGGGACTTTATTATTAAAATCTTCTCTGCCCCTGATCACTGGAGATTTCTGTCATTAAATTCTGCAGTGGCCTAGCATAAACGAACTGTAATACTAAAGTCTTTACAGCCCTAGCTGTTGTGAATTCTGCTCTTGGGTTCCCTCCAGTGGTGGTAAGTGGGAATGCAGTTGTCTCTGAGTCACAGTCCTGGCCAGGTGTATCTGCTAATTGCTGTTCTGACTGGGATATTTAAGTGTGCAGGATTCATTAGCTCTTGCCAGTAGTCAATGTTTCTTTGGAAGTATTGGATCTCAGCCTGGCCTCATCTGTTTAGCTGCCAATTTCAGCAAAGATAAGTGTTTTTTGTTTTTGTATCTGTGGCACACTGTTGTGTGCTTGTTTCAGTTTTTTCGTGCTCTGTTTGTAGGATTCACTGGAGTTGCAGATATACATTCCTACATCTTTAGTTGGATGTGGGAAGTATTTTGTATATTCTGCGGTGGATTTTTGAAGGGTTTTAATACTGACCGCACAGAACTCTGTCCTATCCTGTCCTATCTAGCTAGAGTGGCCTCCTGTGCTAAATCCTGTTTTTTTCTGCCTGTGTATGTTTTTTCCTCTCCGACTCGCCGCCAATATTTGTGAGGGGCTGTCTATCCTTTGGGGATTTTCTCTGAGGCAAGATAGTATTCCGATTTCCATCTTTAGGGGAAATTAGTCCTCCGGCTGTGACGAGGTGTCTAGGTGTGTTAGGTACACTCCACGGCTACTTCTAGTTGCGGTCTTAAGTTCAGGTTTGCGGTCAGTATAGTGGTCACTTTCTCCAGTGAAAGCTCTCATGCAGCTCCAAGGTCACCGGATCATAACACCTAGCCCACCAGGGAGTTTTTCATTAAAATTTTCCCTGACCTAGACCACCCAGGAACATATAAATAAACTCTTCCCTAGACCTCTAAGGACTTTTGTCATTAACATCTGATCTGTCTTAGACCACCAGGGACTTTATCATTAAACCTTTCACTGCCCTAGACCACCAGGGAATAGATAGTTGAACTCTTCATTACACTCTTTATGGTTCAATTCTTTGCTGCTTTAGACTAAGCAATGTATGTGGCCATTAGTAACTGGCTTAGTGATAGAAAGCAGAGGGTGGTTATAAATGGTATAGTCTCTAACTGGGTCGCTGTGACCAGTGGGGTACCGCAGGGGTCAGTATTGGGACCTGTTCTCTTCAACATATTCATTAATGATCTGGTAGAAGGTTTACACAGTAAAATATTGATATTTGCAGATGATACAAAACTATGTAAAGCAGTTAATACAAGAGAAGATAGTATTCTGCTACAGATGGATCTGGATAAGTTGGAAACTTGGGCTGAAAGGTGGCAGATGAGGTTTAACAATGATAAATGTAAGGTTATACACATGGGAAGAAGGAATCAATATCACCATTATACACTGAACGGGAAACCACTGGGTAAATCTGACAGGGAGAAGGACTTGGGGATCCTAGTTAATGATAAACTTACCTGGAGCAGCCAGTGCCAGGCAGCAGCTGCCAAGGCAAACAGGATCATTGGGTGCATTAAAAGAGGTCTGGATACACATGATCAGAGCATTATACTGCCTCTGTACAAATCCCTAGTTAGACCGCACATGGAGTACTGTGTCCAGTTTTGGGCACCGGTGCTCAGGAAGGATATAATGGAACTAGAGAGAGTACAAAGGAGGGCAACAAAATTAATAAAGGGGATGGGAGAACTACAATACCCAGATAGATTAGCGAAATTAGGATTATTTAGTCTAGAAAAAAGACGACTGAGGGGCGATCTAATAACCATGTATAAGTATATAAGGGGACAATACAAATATCTCGCTGAGGATCTGTTTATACCAAGGAAGGTGACGGGCACAAGGGGGCATTCTTTGCGTCTGGAGGAGAGAAGGTTTTTCCACCAACATAGAAGAGGATTCTTTACTGTTAGGGCAGTGAGAATCTGGAATTGCTTGCCTGAGGAGGTGGTGATGGCGAACTCAGTCGAGGGGTTCAAGAGAGGCCTGGATGTCTTCCTGGAGCACAACAATATTGTATCATACAATTATTAGGTTCTGTAGAAGGACGTAGATCTGGGGATTTATTATGGTGGAATATAGGCTGAACTGGATGGACAAATGTCTTTTTTCGGCCTTACTAACTATGTTACTATGTTACTATATTGTGTGGTGGTGTTTTTGACCTTTATGGAGGCGTTCGTAGGCATCTTGTATGACAATACTATCTGGGCGCTGAGTACTTCTGCTGTGTATGAATGTTTCTACATACGGGTTTTCGGGGTCTGCTTCACTTTTTGTCCCCTTTATTTCCTATAAAGAAGCATCTGAGGCTGCAGTTACATATGAACGTCTCCGGGGAACGCTGCTCATATGTTGGACGGTGGGTTCTGATTCTGCGGCTGGAGCCGGTGGTCTCGTCTACCAGGGGTCAAGTGTCCTGTAAGCTGATATACACACTATGTATCAGGCTGAGATTCCTATATATATCCGTCATCTCCTCGTCAGCAGGGTTTACGGGGGGGGGGAATCCGATATCTGAACATACAGTAGGAAAAATAAACCCCACCAGGTGGCCGGTCCTGTGACAAGTTGTCTTCTGCGAGGACCTCGGCTCTTATTAATAGACGTATTCAGCTATTAGAATATTGATGGCAGGTGATAACGTGCCGGAGTTATCACTGATGGTCCAAAACATAGACTTGGTATGGAAATGATTATTTGCCGCATTAATCTGTTATACAGATTGTATCCTTTATTAAACGCATGGTGTGTTATTCCATATAACACTATATACCGGTACGTTATTGGACACCCCATAAATAACCTGTATCTCCATATTACATATCAGATCACTGGAGTTACAAAAAAATACAGGAAAGATATATATCTTGGTACCGTGTTACCCAGTAGATAGGAAAATATTTAGAATTGAGAGTCCTCAGTGGTTGATACCTTTTAATGGCTAACTGAAAAGATGCGAATTGCAACTTTCCAGACTACACAGGTCTCTTCATCAGGCATGGACTATCTGATGAAGAGACCTGTGTAGTCTCGAAAGCTGCAATTTGTTACCATCTTTTCAGTTAGCCATTAAAAGGTATCAACCACTGAGGACTCTCAATTCTAAATATTTTTCAAAAAAAACATAGAGATCATTGCATCTATTGGAAATTAATTTGACAAATTTTTCCCCAAAATTTTGATTGACAGCAAATCAATTCTGTTTGAATCGAAAGTACTGTTATTGCCTATGCTTGCCCTATAAAGACGTGTGTAACACCCTGACGTATCCCAGGACTGCATCAAATCTCTTTCAAGCTTTTTAACGCAAACACAGCCCTAATAATGTCCAAGTGAGGTTTACGTGTCTGGCTATGGATGAAAGGATGGCGGCTGTTTATCATTGCTGCGCTGTCACACACTATCTGCACGGTTTAGGTCTCTTTCAAACTTGCGTCATGTGAGATCCGTCGCAATGCGTCGTTTTGGGAAAAAAACGCATCCTGCAAATGCGCCCGCAGGATGCATTTTTTTTTCCCATAGACTTGTATTGCCGACGGATCGCGACGTATGACAATACGTCGCGTCCGTCATGCACTGGATGCGTCGGTATTTGGCGGACCGTCGTCACGAAAAATCGCTCAATATAACGTTTTTTCGTACGTCGCGTCCGCCATTTCCTACCGCGCATGCGCGGCCAAAACTCTGCCCCCTCTTCCCCGGGACATAGAATGGGCAGCGGATGCGTTGAAAAACTGCATCCGCTGCCCACGTTGTGGCTAATTTTCACAACGTACGTCGGTATGTCGCGCCGATGCATTGTGACGGCCCCGTACTGATCCAAGTGTGAAAGTAGCCTTATTCAGTATTTTATGGCTTTCTGTCTCTGTATCTAGACAGCTGTGACATCTCTCTCTATCCAGATTCACACAACACAACTGCTGCATTTCCTGCCTCTGCTTTTATACTGGCTCTGACAGTCCTTTCTGATTAGTTGAGCTATACCATGTGACGCGATTCCTGTAAGTCATTATGTGGTCATGTAATTGTTCTTGAGCTGATGCAATCTTCTGCTTTGTGGAAAGTGGCAGTGGGCGTTTTTTGGGGCATTTTGCACAAATCAAATTTCAAATTGTTCCAATGTGCTGGATCCACTGAATTTTCTATAATTCAACACAAATTCAATTTGCTCATCTCTAATTCCCTGGGTGTAATCTGAAGATTTGTTTTTTTTTCCCTCCTTCATCGACATTGATTATTGATTTTCTCTGAAATTGTATAAAATGGACATGTGTGCAGCCGCTGATTGTCTCCCACCGGCTGCGCTTCCTCCCCTCTCGCAGCATCATTCCCAGACAGTGATTTAGGAAGAGTGACTGCAGCATCCTTCTCCTGCCCCTGCCGCCAATCATCCCTCTTCTTCTTTCTACATATGAGATACTTTACAGAGTTTTATAAGTTTCCATGTACATCTGATGTACTTTATTATTATCATTGCTTCTACAGTCCATTACACAAATAATAATAATGGAACTTTATCTGACCGGCCACAACTATTGTCCTTGGACATTATAAGGCTGAATAATAGCACTTTCATAAATAAAAGCAATAATACCCATGGCATTAGTATTCAGCCCCTTATTTATTAGTCTCTAATAGAATACGTTTGCAATATTTGGCATGCCAAGGCCGGTATATCACTCTCCACAAGGAGAAATGTTACGTTACACCGTAGATCTCAGTCCAGAGCTTCTTACCTAGTCAAATCAGATCTCATACTTTGCACTGACGAGGGGCAACACCCCGAAACATCATGTCTGCAGATTGAGATTCTGATTTGGGTTTTATCATTTTGCAAGGCTCGATAAAGGGTCGATAGTGACTTGTAGGATCGCTGCTTCCAACAGGGGGCACTATAGAGCTCTAGTCCTCTTCCTGCAAACAATCATTGGAAGGTTTTGTCACGGAAGACAATTTTACGCTCTGGAGCATTTTTGGCCTCGGCGCTCTCACGTACTCTTCGTATTCTTGCAGTGTGATAATAAAAGAGGTTACAGCCGGTATTTATCAATCACCAATAAACACCGTCTAAAGGTTTCCTAAATTGGCAGAAATATTTCCAGTTTCGCGATGCAGTAACACAGACGGCAGAACAAGACGATCCATCTGTAAAAGTCATTATAGAAGAGACATCCTGACGGTCTATACCTAGAGGTGACTCCTTATTACATAGTGTCCATTATTTATGACCCCCCGATGCACAAGCTCCATGCTTTATGGAAGATGGTTGTTTGTAGGGTGCAAGGTTCTTGTTGAGGCACTTTCGAGAACTCGAACTACTGGTTTATCTGGATTTAATGGATGAAAGAGTCTATTAAATCTGAGGTTTTGCCAGAGGCATAGATAAAAATCACAGCGCTACCTGGCAAATATCGGATATGCCCCCTTCAGCTACAACTCATTTCTTGCCACCCCTAATGTTGTTATTGATCCTGCAATGTGCCAACTAATATGGCATCTGTTGTTCTAACCTAGGTGCCTATGATTAGCATGCCAGTAGTGCCCCATTGTATTATGCCTGTAGTGTCCCCTAGTATTGTGCTAGTAGAGCCCTTATATTTAGCCAGTAGTGCCCCCTTATATAGTGCCTGCAGTACGCTCTGATATTGTGCCTGCAGTGCGCTCTTATATTGTGCCTGCAGTGCTCTCTTATATGGTGGCTGCAGTGCTCTCTTATATTGTGCCTGCAGTGCCCTCTTATATTATGCCTGCAGTGCTCCCTTATATTGTGCCTGCAGTGCTCTCTTATATTGTGCCTGCAGTGCTCTCTTATATCGTGCCTGCAGTGCTCTCTTATATTGTGCCTGCAGTGCTCTCTTATATGGTGGCTGCAGTGCTCTCTTATATTGTGCCTGCAGTGCTCTCTTATATGGTGCCTGCAGTGCTCTCTTATATCGTGCCTGCAGTGCTCTCTGATATTGTGCCTGCAGTGCTCTCTTATATGGTGGCTGCAGTGCTCTCTTATATGGTGCCTGCAGTGTTCTCTTATGTTGTGCCTGCAGTGCCCTCTTATATTGTGCCTGCAGTGCTCTCTTATATTATGCCTGCAGTGCTCTCTGATATTGTGCCTGCAGTGCTCTCTTATATTGTGCCTGCAGTGCTCTCTTATATTGTGCCTGCAGTGCTCTCTTATATTGTGCCTGCAGTGCTCTCTTATATTGTGCCTGCAGTGCTCTCTTATATGGTGCCTGCAGTGCTCTCTTATATTGTGCCTGCAGTGCTCTCTTATATTGTGCCTGCAGTGCTCTCTTATATTGTGCCTGCAGTGCTCTCTTATATTGTGCCTGCAGTGCTCTCTTATATTGTGCCTGCAGTGCTCTCTTATATTATGCCTGCAGTGCTCTCTTATATTGTGCCTGCTGTGCTCTCTTATATTGTGCCTGCTGTGCTCTCTTATATTGTGCCTGCTGTGCTCTCTTATATGGTGCCTGTAGTGCTCTCTTATATTGTGCCTGCAGTGCTCTCTTATATGGTGCCTGTAGTGCTCTCTTATATTGTGCCTGCTGTGCTCTCTTATATTGTGCCTGCAGTGCTCTCTTATATTGTGCCTGCAGTGCTCTCTTATATTGTGCCTGCAGTGCTCTCTTATATTATGCCTGCAGTGCTCTCTTATATTGTGCCTGCAGTGCTCTCTTATATTGTGCCTGCAGTGCTCTCTTATATTATGCCTGCAGTGCTCTCTTATATTGTGCCTGCTGTGCTCTCTTATATTGTGCCTGCTGTGCTCTCTTATATTATGCCTGCAGTGCTCTCTTATATTGTGCCTGCTGTGCTCTCTTATATTGTGCCTGCTGTGCTCTCTTATATTATGCCTGCAGTGCTCTCTTATATTGTGCCTGCAGTGCTCTCTTATATTGTGCCTGCTGTGCTCTCTTATATTGTGCCTGCTGTGCTCTCTTATATGGTGCCTGTAGTGCTCTTGATTGCGCTGAGTGTGATTGTGCTGTGGATGGTGAAAAGGAGACCAGACGCGTCAGTGGAGGAAAAGAAGCTGATATTATTCATCAATTAGAGTCGAGAGGTCCCCGTATACACTGTGTAATGTGCTGGTCAGGTATATGAAAGATTTCCTGTGGAAGCTCTTAAAATTGTTTCTTCCTTGAACCAAAGACAAATTTCCCCTCATTGTTCTTCTATGATCAAAAGGAATCAAAGTGAGAAGCGAATTACAAAGCTTTATATACGGCAACGCAAGGTCCCAATGCAATTCATGTGTCTATAGATAGATAGATAATAGATAGATAGATGATAGATATAGATAGATAGATAGATAGATAATAGATGATAGATAGATAGATAGATATATAGATAGATAGATAATAGATAGATAGATAGATAGATAGATAGATAGATAGATGATAGATAATAGATAGATAGATAGATAGATAGATAGATAGATAGATAGATAGCTAATAGATGATAGATAGATAGATATATAGATAGATAGATAGATAGATAGATAGATAATAGATGATAGATAGATAATAGATAGATAGATAGATAATAGATAGATAGATAATAGATGATAGATAGATAGATAGATAGATAGATAGATAGATAGATAGATAGATAGATAGATAGATAATAGATAGATAGATAGATAAATAGATATTAGATAGATAGATAGATAGATAGATAATAGATGATAGATAATAGATAGATAGATAATAGATAGATGATAGATAAATAGATATTAGATAGATAATAGATAGATAGATAATAGATAGATAGATAATAGATAGATAGATGATAGATAGATGATAGATAGATAATAGATAGATAGATAATAGATAGATAATAGATAGATAATAGATAGATAATAGAAAGATGATAGATTGATGATAGATGATAGATAATAGATAGATAGATGATAGATAGATGATAGATAGATAATAGATAGATAGATAATAGATAGATAATAGATAGATAGATGATAGATAATAGATAGATAATAGAAAGATGATAGATTGATGATAGATGATAGATAATAGATAGATAGATGATAGATAGATGATAGATAGATAATAGATAGATAGATAATAGATAGATAATAGATAGATAGATGATAGATAATAGATAGATAATAGAAAGATGATAGATTGATGATAGATGATAGATAATAGATAGATAATAGATAGATAATAGATAATAGATACTGTAGATAATAGATATTTACAGTTATATTCACATGGGAATAATTACTTTTATTTTGTGACTAATTGTTCAATTTTTAGCAACGTCCAAAATGATTATACTTGATTATACTCCAGTTCCTCAATGACGTACGGACTCCGGCATAACTTTATTTTTGAGAAGTTGAAGACTGACGTGCAACATTTTAAAGGAACATTCAACTTTTCACTCTAAAATAATTAGAAAAAGATAAAAGATGAAAAAAGAGCATTTTACATTTTGCCGAAAATAAAACCGAGTTCGTCATTTTGAGCAATTTTTGCAAAAATAGCAAAAAAGTCCAGAAAACAAAAAAGATGAGTCTGTTAATAACAAATGATGTGATGGTTTTCACACGTTTCTTTTGCTCCTTTCATTTGTTGTAAAATGTGGCGTTTTGTGGTGGTTTTATTATAGTCTCGCTGCAGTCTCTGTTCTTTCTCGCTACATTTGGCGGCTGTTGCATTTTCTTTTTAGATGAAGTAATCTTGGTTTAGAACTACAGATGTTTATTCACAGATTCATAAATTGCGACTATTGAAAAACGTGCAATCTCGCTCCAATAGGGGATGGTGCAAAAACTAGAGTAAGAGTTATAGCCAGGGGCTGTCTTAATAGACATTTATTAAATTTGGTGCAAAACTCGATGACTACTTTGTACTTATTTCCTAATCACTAAGCTGTGACCTTTGTTAAATATGGAGTGGCGCAATTGAAATGAGTACAGTAAAGAAATGATGTAACTCACACCCTTCTTTATATGCATGGGGCTGAGTATGAAACTATTGTTTCCGTCTCGCCACTTGCTACCCATACTGTATGTATTTCGGTTCCTGGTAAATGCTGCCTTTCTCCTGAATCCGGAGATACGTTACTTTTGTTTCTGCGCCTCTCCATTCCTGAGATATGGCCTCCTCTTTTTCTTGTTTGTAAAACTACTCTTTTTAAGCAAGTGGGTGTGGTCTTTAGGAAAACGCCCACATATAAGAGCTGGTCACTCCCACTTAACTAAAATAACTTCATTTATATGCAAAAAAAAGACCTTGTGCCGTATCTCGAGAACGGAGAGGCGCAGGAATAAAAAACAAACATTGCTGGATTCAGGAGAACAGCAGCATTTACACCAGACACAAAAAAAGACTTTAACTATTGATCATTCATCTTTTAACCATGTATCACCTGCTCGCAACGTGCTCTGCTTTTTGGCACCTCTAATTTGCTGAATGCTGGAATACCCCTTTAAATACTGCAAACTATTTAGATGAGTTTTTGCTTCTTTTCCTCATTTACATAATGAAGTAGTAGGAGAATTGTCCTAATGTGTGGGAGGGATGAGTAAATTGTGGCTAATGACGCACAGCAGCGCTTGTCTTCTAAGAACCTGCTACTGCTTTTTGGGCGCTGAGGCTCGCGGCACAGAGATGTCACCCACCACGTCTATCGGCGGTTATTAGACGACGTCTTCTGGTGCAGTCACTAATCTGCTCGAGACTCGAGCCGGTGGGAACTTCTGAACTTCATAAATGCCGCTTTTCTCTACTTCCTTTATGTTGATACTTTTATAATTAGATGCAGATTAGAATGTCGGAGATTTCTATCATTATGTTCTGGAGAAAGAAAGCAAATTCTGGAAAAGCAACAAGTGAAGAAAATGTTGTATTAATCTGTTCTGAAACAATTAAAGTACATGAACCCCCCAATCCTACAAACTTCCATGAGCCCCAATAATCTCCAACAGGGCACCGAACTTCCATTTGAGAATCGTGTTGGGGTCTTTAACACTGTTGCTCTTCTCATAGGGGCCACAGGGACGTTTTGGGCGCTCCTAGGTTTGATGGATCCGGACAACCTCTGCACCCGCTCTCCAGACTATGCCCTCATTGGGGCGAGCATAGATCAGCTCAGACCGCAGCCATGTGACGTATCCAAGGCACCGCCCTGACCCGTACTTCACCTAGGAATATCGTCCTTATCACATCTCATTAAGAATTACATGTGTTTCAACTTTAAATTCCCCAAAACATCCATTTTTATATCAGAGAGCGACCGAAATGTAACTACAGATGTAATCAGAGGAGTAAATTCGTGACTTGAGTTGAAAGCAGCAAATAATTATCTAATTTGGGTTAAGAAAACATAGAACCAGGGTTGATGGTTGTTGGAGGTGCGCTACAATGAAACCCGCATGTGGTGCACCGATCAGAGCGGCTATTATGTGCCTCGCTGTGACATGTTCCGCGAGCGCAGGCATGACTGGATCTGGCTGAGCTATTCTCGGAGACCGCCATTCACTGCAGATGTGGCATTACTCACTAATTGTAGCCATGTTATGTAAATATTCCACTTTTTTACCTCATTCTGAGTCCGTCCCTATATGAGGCCGACTAGCAGCAATGCTCATCCTGAGCTCTCTAGCCCTCTATTTCTCACTTACATATATTTGGTAGATAAGCAAATAGCAGGGGACAGATGGAAGGGATGTAACTGCAGGATCCGACTACAAGCAGTTAGTTTGTAGTCTGTTACCATGGAGATCTATGAGTCTGCATGGAAGCTCTATATATAAAGTGTTGTGAATTCTGCTCTTGGGCTCCCTCCGGTGGTTATGAGTGGTAGTGCTGCGGTAGTTGGATCGCAGCATTTATCAGGTGTATCTATTTTTTGCAATTTGGGCTGGGCTATATAGACTTGCTTGATCCTTTAGTCAGTGCCAGTTGTCCATTGTTTTTGGAGGATTCACATCCCTTCTGGTCTCTCCTGTTTGCTGTGCTTTTCTTCAAAGATAAGTCCTGGCTTTGTTTTTGCGGTCCACCTGCTGTGGACCTAATAGTCTGTGCATTTTCATGTTTTTGTCTTGTCCAGCTTGGTCTGTGAAGGATTTTTTGCAGCCTAGCTATTTCTCTGGAGATGCAGATATACCATCCATGTCTTTAGTCAGATGTGGTGTTTTGTATTTTCTGCAGTGGATATTTTCTAGTGTTTTTATACTGACCGCATAGTACTCTGTTCTATTCTTTCTTTTTAGCTAGTATGGCCTCCTATGCTAAATCCTGATTTAATTTCTGTGTATGTTATTTCCCTCTCCTCTCACAGTCAATATTTGTGGGGGGCTATCTATCCTTTGGGGATTTTCTCTGAGGCAAGATAGGTTTCCTGTTTCTGTCTTTAGGGGTAGTTAGTTCTTAGGCTGTGTCGAGGGGTCTAGGGAGTGTTAGGTACCCCCCACGGCTACTTCTAGTTGCGCTGTTAAGTTCAGGGTTTGCGGTCAGTACAGGTACCACCTTCTCCAGAGTACGTCTCATGCTGCTCCAAGGCCACCAGATCATAACAATAAAGTGTCTTTACGCCTCCATTTTTATGGAATAAAATTTGAATGAATCTCTCTTTTGTTTGTGACTTATTCATTAGGTAATTCACACCCTTACAGATAACTTTACTTTTGCTTTTTTTTTTACAACATAGATGCGTGTTTCCTGCTCAAGACACTTTTGCCTAATTCATTATTTGTGACTTTTCGGAAATGTTGCATCACTTTTGCGCAGTTGTGTTCCAGTCCCAAATCTGTCTGATTTCATTTTTGCACAGATGAAGAGGAACATGCGACATTTTAAAGTATCACGTGGCGTTTCCCTCTTCAAAAAAGACGAAAATAAGAGCATCTTTGATTATTTTGGTAAGAAGTCGTCAGCACACGAGCGTCATTCTGAAGAATTTGGTGACATCACAAAATGAACGGTCACTTAAACAAATCTGCAAACGATGAATCCAAGACTTTGCTTCTACTGATGTATCGGTGCCATTAAAACTTTCTTTCTTCTGTAGATATAAAACATATTGCTAGTATTTAGTTTCTGCAATTACATCAGAGATAATAACCTCATCACAATGTTTGCTGCACCTGCGAGTAACCGGCTCCAGATCTTTACATCCTAAGAAGAATATGAAAAAAAAAGATGAAATGTGTTTCTTATAGGAAAACATTAAGACCAGATGTCTGCAGATGCATGATGGAGATGGGTGAAAAGACATGCTTCTCTTCTGAATGTGTGTGTGGCAGGGCTGTGTGAGCTCAGGAAGATGGACCGGGCCGGAGATACCTCTCTCCTGTCAGTTCCGGAACTATCGGGGCTGTCACCATTGTTGCAGTGGGGAAAGCTTTCTGACCCGGACAGACCTTTGCACTCTACTGTAAGGGGCATGTCAGGATTAAAATGGGCGGTGCGCGGGAGAGCGGGACACTTGGCGGGAAGACGGAACGCGCAGCAGGAGAAGGTTGACTCTCTCTCCGTGGGGCTACGCGCTAGCACAGGCCTGCGCTGCAGCTCCTCAACCCTTGCACACACTGACCGTGAGGGACGTAAATCCGTGTGCCCGCTCATCTCTGCGACTGAGGGTTTAACCCGAATCGTCCCGCTGACTGCCGCTAGTGCACGGCCGGAATCTGACCAGGCGAATCGCTTCATCCCCGTCACCACCACTGGGCTGAGACACCTTCCGGCAGTGTCAGAGACTGCTTCACTTCGCGTCCGTCGTCCCTGTAACCCAGGACCTCACCTCGGAGCACCAGGATAAACCGCTTCTGTCGGGAGACGGTGCATCACCTTCCTTCAGGAACAGGCCAGAGACTTCACGCGTCACTTACGGCGCCACCGTGGGATTTCCAGCTTCCACAGCCCGGAAACCATCAGACTCATAAGTTTACTTGTTTCATAAACGTTCGTTCTTACCCTGACACAATACCCAGTGTTACTCCCCTCTTAACCCTTTCTCTCCCTGCGTGGAGTATCCCTTGTAATAAACCCTTTAACTCTTGTTCTGCCTCCTGCTCATCACCGCGTTCCTGCTATTCTACATGTGTATGTGTAGCAGAGCTGTCCGTGTGTGTCTAGCAGAACTGTGCGTGTGTGTGTAGCAGAGCTGTGCGTGTGTGTGTAGCAGAGCTGTGCATGTGTGTTTAGCAGAGCTGTGTGTGTATCAGAGCTGTGCGTGTGTGTGTAGCAGAGCTGTGCACGTGTGTGTAGCAGAGCTGTGTGTGTAGCAGAGCTTAGTGTGTAGCAGAGCTGTGCGTGTGTAGCAGAGATATGTGTGTAGTAGAGCTGTGTGTGCATGTGTGTAGCAGAGATGTGTGTGTAGTAGAGCTGTGTGTGCGTGTGTAGCAGAGCTGTGTGTGTAGCAGAGCTGTGCATGTGTGTTTAGCAGAGCTGTGTGTGTATCAGAGCTGTGCGTGTGTGTGTAGCAGAGCTGTGCATGTGTGTGTAGCAGAGCTGTGTGTGTAGCAGAGCTTAGTGTGTAGCAGAGCTGTGCGTGTGTAGCAGAGATGGGTGTGTAGTAGAGCTGTGTGTGCATGTGTGTAGCAGAGCTGTGTGTGCGTGTGTAGCAGAGATGTGTGTGTAGCAGAGCTGTGCATGTGTGTTTAGCAGAGCTGTGTGTGCATGTCTAGCAAAGCTGTGCATGTATGTGTGTAGCAGTGATGTGTATGCGTGTGTAGCAGAGATGTGTGTACTAGAGCTGTGCATGTGTGTAGCAAAGCTGTGTGTGCATGTGTAGCAGATATGTGCATGTGTGTGTGTAGCATAGCTGTGTGTGTGTGTAGCAGAACTGTGTGTGTGTGTAGCAGAGCTGGGTGTGTGTGTAGCAGAGCTGTGTGTGCGCATGTAGCAGAGATGTGTGTGTAGCAGAGTTGAACTGCGTGTGCGTGTGTGTGTAGCAGAGGTGTGCGTGTTTGTGCAGCAGAGCTGTGCGTGTGTGTGTGTAGCAGAGCCGTGTGTGCGTGTGCAGCAGAGCTGTGCGTGTGTGTGTGTGAAAGAGATGAAAGTTGACTTTTATATTGTGATTTATTTTATTGAGCTGATCACAGAGCTGTATTCCATCAGACGTGATCTAATTATCATCAGGGGACACTACCAGCAAGAAGTGTGTGTCATCTCTAGAACATCTCTAGAATCCGCCCTTTTCTCACCATGGAGACAGCTAAAACCCTCACGGTCGCCCTGATCCACTCCCGCCTGGACTACTGTAACGCTCTATTAATTGGCCTCCCCCTCACTCGACTTTCCCCTCTCCAGTCCATCCTTAATGCAGCAGCCAGGGTCGTCCATCTGGCTAATCGTTACTCGGACGCGTCCGCTCTTCGCCAGTCGTTACACTGGCTGCCCATTCATTACAGGATACAATTCAAAGTACTTGTTCTCACCCACAAAGCTCTCCACAGTGCGGCACCCCCTTACATCTCCTCCCTCATTTCTGTCTATCGGCCTAACAGACCACTGCGCTCTGCAAATGACTTTCGGCTAACCTCTGCAGTAATCCGTACCTCCCACTCCCGACTACAAGACTTCTCCCGTGCTGCGCCAATCCTCTGGAATGCTCTACCCCAAGATATTAGGACCATCCATAATTTGCATAGTTTTAGGCACTCGCTCAAAACACATTTGTTCAGAGCGGCCTATCACGTTCACTAATCAAAGTTATGTTATGTTTGTGTGTGTGTAGCCCATTCACTATCCCCATCTATTCCCCAACCCCTGAAGATGGCTGGACCATGATTGTAAATACATCATTGTAAATACACACCTGTACTTTGTATCTCCCCCACCTCATTGTAGATTGTAAGCTCTCACGAGCAGGGGCGGCTAATTTTGCTTTAATTATTGTATTGTTAACGTTGTTACTTATGACTTTTGTGTTTGAAACTGTAAAGCGCTGCGGAATATGTTGGCGCTATATAAATAAAGATTATTATTATTATTATTATTATCTCGTCCAACACGAAGAACATTTATAAAGCAACATTAAGCACAAAAAAATGAAATAAAAATTAACAAAAAAAAACAAGTATGAAAGAAATCTTTGCTTGTGTCAGGAGATCAGCCATGTGCACCTCCCCCAATTCTCTGTGCCACTGTGATACGCCTAGCTGCAGCAGGAGCCTCCCCCCATCTATTGCTTTCATATGTATTGGTGCTGTTTTCTATTACTGTACTACCCCTTTAACTGTGTATAGCCCCCATATTTCTACCATGTGATCTTTGGTACAGTTTTGATTGTCTGGGCAATGCACCCAGGAAGCAGACAGATAAATATATTATGGGCACAGTGCGTGCGTCTCTTTCTTTACAGACAGTGAGAATGGGAAATGACGGCTGCAGACCGAGGTTCGTCTTTTATAAATGTAATCCTGTTGATATTCGGGCAGGATACACAGAATTATTCTCACTTGGGAAAACAAGATTTACTCCTGGGTCCAATAAACTCTCAAAATAAGTTGTTAACCTCTTCAGGGCCGGGCCATTTTTCATTGTTTCCTCTCCGCCTTAACTTTTTATTATATTGTCGAAGTCACGATATTAATTTTGCTCTATGAGCCCTTTCCTGACGCAGCCACTTTTCATTTATGTACCTTCATTTTTTTCTTACTCCCTGTTTTCCAAATATCCATAACTTTCTTCTTTTTTTCCATTTCCATTGGTTTTTGGATTTTTGTTTTTCCAATGTTCATTGTACATTAATAATGACCTGGCAATATGATTCTCCGGGTCAGCACCATTACCGAGATACCAAATCTACACAGTTTGGTTTATTATTTTACTAGTTAAAAAAAAATTCTGAACTTTGCAAAATAAAAAAAATGGTTTGTGTCTTTGAGACCTGTAACTTTTATTTTCCTATTCATGGATCTGTATGAAGGTTTGTTTTTTTGTACATCGAGTTTTAGTTTGTAGTGATTACTTTTTGGTGCACATATTACATTTTAATCACTAATTATTGCATTTTTTCAGAGGGTTTTGATGACCCCCAAAAAATGTAATATCTATCTATATAATTGTCTAAGGTCCACTTCCATCTGTTTGTCTGTCTGCCGCGGAAATCCCACGTCGCTGATTGGTCGCGGCGGGCTGGGCGCGACCAATCCGCGACAGGCACAGTCCGGCCTCGAATTGGCCCCTCGCTACTCCCCTCCAGTCAGCGCCCACATAGCGTTTCAGAAGTCTGTTAGACGGACTGCGTTACACCGCAGCATACCGCGGTGTAACGCAGTCCGTTAACGGTGCCATTAACCCTGTGTGACCAACGTTTTACTATTAGTTATTTACTAATAGTAAAAACATATAATGTTAAAAATAATAATAATAAAAAAAATCATTATATTCTCACCTTCCGTCATCTGCGGAAGCCTTTCCCGCTCCTCACGATGTTCTGGACCCAAGAATGCATTGCGGCAATGACCCCAGATGACATAGCTGTCTCGCGAGATAATGACCACTACATCATCACGTGTTATTGCCGCAAGGCATTACTGGGAACGGAGCGTCACAACAAGCATCGCTAAAGACCTGGCCTGGATCCGGGGGCCGCCGGAAGGTGAGTATATAACTATTTTTTATTTTAATTCTTTTTTTACAGGGATATTGTGCCCACACTGCTATATACTACGTGGGCTGTGTTATATACTATGTGGGCTGTGCTATATACTACGTGGTCTGTGTTATATACTACGTGGCTGTGTTATACACTACGTGGCCTGTGTTACTGTGTTATATACTGCGTGGGCTGTGCTATAAACAACTTGGGCTGTGATATATACTACTTGGGCTGTGTTATATACTGCGTGGGCTGTGCTATATACTACATGGCCTGTACTATACACTACGTGGCTCTGCAATATACTACGTAGCTGTGCAGTATACTACGTACACTGTGCTATATACTACGTGGCTGTGCTATATACTACATGGTTGTGTTATATACAACGTGGGCTGTGATATATACTATGTGAGCTGTGTTATATACTGCGTGGTCTGTGCTATATACTACGTGGGCTGTGCTCTATACTACGTGGGCTGTATAATATACTGCGTGGGCTGTCTAATATACTGGGTGGGCTGTGCTATATACTACGTCGGCTGTGCTATATACTATGTGGCTATGCTATATAGCTGTGCTATATATCGCTAATTGGTCGCTGCCGGACGAATCCTGTCTATTTATTGCATTACTCTGAAATCTTCATAAATAAACTACATACATATTCTAGAATACCCGATGCGTTAGAATCGGGCCACCATCTAGTACCATATATTTTTGTTTGCTTAAAACTTTTCAATTGACATAATGGGTGATAATGAATAGGTCCGGTAAGCTTTATGAAAAGTTCGATGGCATGAAACGCGGCAGCTTTCATAAGAGGCGTATGCTTCCTAATCAATCTGAAGCATCACTCAGTGCGCATGCGCCAAGACATCAACTCTGTGTGAGTCGCACTATAACTGGCGCTTCTGGTGTAAATTTTAGTAAAGTTGTTGAGTGGCCCTGAACTTATGTGAAGCTTCCCCCCACTTTAGATAAATGCAGTGAGAAGGAATGAAAGCTTAAAAAGTCAGAAATGATTGCATACATGTGGCGAGCGCCATAATTTGTGTCCTTTTTATATGAGAAACTGGCGTAAACGTAACAATAAATCTGTCGCCGTCTGAAGCTGCGGGGGAACTGAGCTTTTGGCTGCCTGCGCTGTTGCTAACTTCTTAAAGGCAGTGGCCCGCAGAGGCGGAAAATGAGAGGAGAGTCAGGTGGCGCAATGACTTCAGTCCGACGCACCACCTGCGCCATACAGCAGACTGCAGGCAAAAGGAGGAAAACTCCACCACGTGGCATGGGAGGGCGGTCCGTCTACCTTTAGTTGGTATTTATTTTTATTGTCCAGGCAGAAGAGGATTTATAAGAGGAAGCAAAGGGGGCACATTACTGTTGTATGGTGGTGCCATTACTATGTGAAGGTACAATGGAGGTATAGAGGTATAGAGGTATAGGTATTCACATGGTATGTTCATCCACCCAGCTCTCCTGCTGTCTGTCTATGAAGTGCACATAGTACATCACCTAGCTTTGCACATAGACTTCCCTCTGCTCCTAGCTTTCATATGGTATGCCTTTCAGCTAACCCCAGCTTACCCTGTGTTATTTATGACCTTGTTTACTCTGGCTTGATTATATGCATCTGTCCACTCTTAATTCTCTGACCAAGATGAGCAGAGACCACTCCTCTCTGCTTCACACCTGAATGCACTTAGTTTTCCATATATTGCATAGTACAAGTCTGCATAGACTTCAGTCTGCAGTGTGATTCCTATAAGTGTGTCCTAGAAGTGTGAAGATTATGTAGAATTAAAACCAGAATTGAACCAGAAGGGAACTGAAGGTAACTGGCCAGTCACTGTAAACAATGTTTCTGTTTGTTTTCACTTTCACCCCTATAATCCTTCACTTTCTGCTACCTCCCCTAATCCTTACTCCTAGTAAAGAACTGTTCATCTCTTCTTCAATCCTCCCCATCCACCTCACCTCCTCCTCAGAACTGTTCCTTAACATATAATCCTCTGTCTCGAAGCACAGACAGACCCCTCATGCCCTCTCCTGCTCCCACCTACTAACACTTTCTCTGCTCCTTCTCACTGCTGGTGATATCTCTCCAAATCCTGGTCCTCCTCACTACATTCCCACAGTCATTTCTACCGCCCACCCATGCTCCATCACAACCTTCCGTAACCTCTCTAACCTTATACCCATTCACCCAGCCCTCACTTCCCTAGTCCCACTAACGGGAGCTCTGTGGAACGCTCGCCCTGTCTGCAACAAGCTTTCCTACACCCATGATCTTTTTGTTACTACCAAACGTTCCTTCCTCGCCATCACCGAAATCTGGCTCACCCCTTCTGACACAGCCTCTCCTGCTGCACTTTCATATGGTGGCTTCCACCTTTCTCACACCCCCCGCACCAGCAGCAACCATGGCGGAGGAGTTGGTTTTCTCCTGTCAGATACCTGCTCCTTTACCCCAATCCCACTGCCACCCTCTGTTACCCTCCCTTCCTTTAAGGTGCACTCCGTGCGCATCTACTCCCCCTCCAACTGGCTGTCATCTACCGCCCCCCAGGGCCAGCCACCACCTTCTTCGACCACTTCACCACCTGGCTACTTCATTTCCTTTCTGCGGACATCCCCACTATCTTCATGGGTGACTTCATCATCCCCATTGACACTTCCCTCTCAGCTGCCACTAAACTTCTATCTCTCACCTCCTCCTTCGGCCTTACTCAATGGTCTTCTGCAGCCACCCACAAAGATAGCCACACACTGGACCTCATCTTCACCCGCCTCTGCTCCCTGTCTAACCTCTCTAACTCACCTCTTCCTCTCTCTGACCACAACCTTCTCACATTCTCTTCCCTCTCCACTCCATGTCTACAATCCCCACCCCACAAACTTTCACACCCTCGCAGAAATCTTAAACATCTTGACCTACATTCATACTCTGAATCCCTCCTCCCTCTCACAGACATAAGTTCCTGACACAATGCGGATGACGCTGCTGCTCTATATAACACCACAATAGCTGTAGCTTTGGAATCTGCTGCCCCACTTACACATACCAAAGCTCGCAAAATCAACAGACAGCCCTGGCACACCAGCCTGACCAAAGATCTGAGGCGAGCTTCCAGGGCTGCTGAGCACAGATGGAAAAGATCCCACTCCAACGAGCACTTCATCGCATTCAAACAGTCCCTCACTTCTTTCAAGACCACACTCACCACAGCTAAACAAACCTACTTCTCAGCTCTCATATCCTCTCTCTCTCACAACCCTAAACAGTTATTCAACACCTTCAATTCTCTCCTCTGTCCCCCAGCACCTCCTCCCTCCCCACTCATCTTGGCTGAAGACTTTGCCTAATTTTTCAAGCAATAGACTGATGACATCAGAGACAGTTTTAGTCGACAACCCCCAGAGCCCTTCCTCCCGACTTCCCAGCCCTCCACCTCCAAAACCAACTTCTCCACCATTACAGAAGATCGACTCTCCACTCTACTCTCAAGATCGCATCTCACCACCTGTGCACTTGACCCGCTCCCATCCCACCTCATCCCAAACCTCACCACAGTCTTCATCTCAACCCTAACCCATCTCTTCAACATATCACTAATAACTGTTGTTTTCCCCTCAAGCTTTAAACATGCCTCCATCACACCTATCCTCAAAAAGCCCTCTCTTGACCCATCCTCTGTATCTAGCTATCGCCCTATATCACTTCTCCCCTATGCCTCCAAACTACTGGAACAACACGTCCATCTTGAACTGTCCTCCCATCTCTCTTCTTGCTCCCTCTTCGACCGCTTACAATCTGGCTTCCGGTCACACCACTCCACTGAAACAGCCCTAACTAAAGTCACCAATGACCTCTTAACCGCCAAGAGCAAGCGACACTACTCTGTCCTCCTCCTCCTGGACCTGTCTTCTGCCTTTGACACAGTGGACCCTTCCCTATTATTACAGACCCTCTCATCCCTTGGCATCACAGACTTGGCCCTATCCTGGATCTCATCATACCTAACAGACCGGACATTCAGCGTCTCCTACTCACCCACCACCTCCTCACATCGCCCCCTATCTGTCGGAGTCCCCCAAGGTTCAGTCCTAGGGCCCCTGCTCTTCTCCATTTACACCTTTGGCCTGGGACAGCTCATAGAATGTCACGGTTTTCAGTATCACCTCTATGCTGATGACACAGATCTACATCTCTGGACCAGACATCACCTCACTACTAACCAGAATCCCTCAATGTCTGTCTGCTATTTCATCCTTCTTCTCCGCTAGATTTCTGAAACTTAACATGGACAAAACAGAATTCATCATCTTTCCTCATCTCACGTGACCCCCCCAACGAACCTATCCATTACAGTAAATGGGTGCCCACTCTCCCCAGTCCCACAAGCTCGCTGCCTCGGAGTAATCCTTGACGCTGATCTCTCCTTCAAACCACATATCCAAGCCCTTTCCACTTCCTGCCGACTTCAACTCAAAAATATTTCACGAATCGTTCATTCCTCAACCAAGAATCTGCAAAAACCCTAGTCCATGCCCTCATCATCTCTCGCCTTGACTACTGCAACCTCCTGCTCTGTGACCTCCCCTCGCACACTCTCGCACCCCTCCAATCTATTCTAAACTCTGCTGCCCGACTAATCCACCTGTCCCCCCGCTATTCCCCGGCCTCTCCCCTCTGTCAATCCCTTCACTGTCGTCCCATTGTCCAGAGACTCCAGTACAAAACCCTAACCATGACGTACAAAGCCATCCACAACCTGCCTCCTCCATACATCTGTGACCTCGTCTCCCGGTACTTTCCTACACGCAACCTCCGATCCTCACAAGATCTCCTACTCTACTCCCCTCTTATCTCCTCTTCCCACAATCGTATACAAGATTTCTCTCGCGTATCCCCCCTACTCTGGAACTCTCTACCACAACATATCAGACTCTCACCTACCATCGAAACCTTCAAAAAGAACCTGAATACCCACCTCTTCCGACAAGCCTACAACCTGCAGTAACCACTGATCGACCAAACCGCTGCAAGACCAGCTCTATCCTCACCTACTGTATCCTCACCCATCCCTTGTAGATTGTGAGCCTTCGCGGCAGAGTCCTTTCTCCTCCTGTACCAGTTATGACTTGTATTGTTTAAGATTATTGTACTTGTTTTTATTATGTATACCCCTCCTCACATGTAAAGCGCCATGGAATAAATGGTGCTATAACAATAAATAATAATAATAGAGAGGGGAACTTTTACTATCTGGAGACACATAGGCAGACTGTTACTATTTGGAGGCACAGATAAGGGGCTATTACTATCTGGAGGCACAAAGGGGTGCACTGTTACTGTCTGGAGGCACAGCAGTAGCGTAGCTACCAGCGGGACAGAGGGGGCCATCACCCCGGGCCCGGTTCTCTGAGGAGGCCCACCCGGAGCTATGCTACTGTAACTGCATCGGCGCGCGCAGTGCGCTGATACAGTTACATTCTGCGGCAGAGCAGGGAGAATCGATCTCCCTGCTCTGCCCCTATGGGGCCCCTGAGCAGGTGGGGGGCCCGGTGCCAGCAGTGGGCCCCCGCCATCATCGCAAGGTCAACTGTATCGGCATCTAGCCGATACAGCTGACCGCGGTGATAAGGGAAGGAGCGCTGAGCTCCTTCTCCCATCATCCCCCACATCGTCTGACAGCGGGCGCAATGATGTCACTGCCCGGCGCCCGCTGTCAGGAGATGAGCGGGAGCAGGGAGGGCCGCTGGAACAAGGAGGAAGAGAGATGAGTATTTATTGTGTTTTTTTATGGGGGTGCTGTCTTATGTACTGGATCTGCCTATGGGGGCCTTATATACAAGATCTGTCTATGGGGGGGCTACCTTATATACAAGATCTGCCTATGGAGGGGGTGCTGCCTTATATACAAGATCTGCCTATGGGGGGGTGCTGCCTTATATACAGGATCTGCCTTTGGGGGGAGCTGCCTTATATACAGGATCTGCCGATGGGGGGTGTGCTGCCTTACATACAGGATCTGCCTATGGGGGGCTGCCTTATATACAGGATCTGCCGATGGGGGGGGTGCTGCCTTATATACAGGATCTGCCTTTGGGGGGTGCTGCCTTATATACAGGATCTGCCTATGGGGAGCTGCCTTATATACAGGATCTGCCGATGGGGGGTGTGCTGCCTTATATACAGGATCTGCTTATGGGGGGTGCTGCCTTATATACAGGATCTGCCTATGGGGGGTGCTGCCTTATATACAGGATCTGCCTATGGGGAGCTGCCTTATATACAGGATCTGCCGATGGGGGGGTGCTGCCTTATATATAGGATCTGCTTATGGGGGGTGCTGCCTTACATACAGGATCTGCCTATGGGGGGCTGCCTTATATACAGGATCTGCCTATGGGGGGTGCAGTAATAGGGACACATACGGCAGCAGCGGCTCAGTATTGGGGTATCAGGTGCAGTAATAGTGACACATACGGCAGCAGCGGCTCAGTATTGGGGTATCAGGTGCAGTAATAGGGACACATACGGCAGCAGCGGCTCAGTATTGGGATATCAGGTGCAGTAATAGGGACACATACGGCAGCAGCGGCTCAGTATTGGGGTATCAGGTGCAGTAATAGGGACACATATGGCAGCAGCGGCTCAGTATTGGGGTATCAGGGGCAGTAATAGGGACACATACGGCAGCAGTGGCTCAGTATTGGGGTATCAGGTGCAGTAATAGGGACACATACGGCAGCAGCGGCTCAGTATTGGGGTATCAGGTGCAGTAATAGGGACACATACGGCAGCAGCGGCTCAGTATTGGGGTATCAGGTGCAGTAATAGGGACACATACGGCAGCAGCAGCTCAGTATTGGGGTATCAGGTGCAGTAATAGGGACACATACGGCAGCAGCGGCTCAGTATTGGGGTATCAGGTGCAGTAATAGGGACACATACGGCAGCAGCGGCTCAGTATTGGGGTATCAGGTGCAGTAATAGGGACACATACGGCAGCAGCGGCTCAGTATTGGGGTATCAGGTGCAGTAATAGGGACACAAACGGCAGCAGCGGCTCAGTATTGGGGTATCAGGTGCAGTAATAGGGACACATACGGCAGCAGCGGCTCAGTATTGGGGTATCAGGTGCAGTAATAGGGACACATACGGCAGCAGCGGCTCAGTATTGGGGTATCAGGGGCAGTAATAGTGACACATACGGCAGCAGCGGCTCAGTATTGGGGTATCAGGTGCAGTAATAGGGACACATACAGCAGCAGCGGCTCAGTATTGGGGTATCAGGTGCAGTAATAGGGACACATACGGCAGCAGCGGCTCAGTATTTGGGTATCAGGTGCAGTAATAGGGACACATACGGCAGCAGAGGCTCAGTATTGGGGTATCAGGTGCAGTAATAGGGACACATACGGCAGCAGCGGCTCAGTATTGGGGTATCAGGTGCAGTAATAGGGACACATACGGCAGCAGCGGCTCAGTATTGGGGTATCAGGTGCAGTAATAGGGACACATACGGCAGCAGCGGCTCAGTATTGGGGTATCAGGTGCAGTAATAGGGACACATACGGCAGCAGCGGCTCAGTATTGGGGTATCAGGTGCAGTAATAGGGACACATACGGCAGCAGCGGCTCAGTATTGGGGTATCAGGCGCAGTAATAGGGACACATACGGCAGCAGCGGCTCAGTATTGGGGTATCAGGTGCAGTAATAGGGACACATACGGCAGCAGCGGCTCAGTATTGGGGTATCAGGTGCAGTAATAGGGACACAAACGGCAGCAGCGGCTCAGTATTGGGGTATCAGGTGCAGTAATAGGGACACATACGGCAGCAGCGGCTCAGTATTGGGGTATCAGGTGCAGTAATAGGGACACATACGGCAGCAGCGGCTCAGTATTGGGGTATCAGGTGCAGTAATAGGGACACATACGGCAGCAGCGGCTCAGTATTGGGGTATCAGGTGCAGTAATAGGGACACATACGGCAGCAGCGGCTCAGTATTGGGGTATCAGGTGCAGTAATAGGGACACATACGGCAGCAGCGGCTCAGTATTGGGGTATCAGGGGCAGTAATAGTGACACATACGGCAGCAGCGGCTCAGTATTGGGGTATCAGGTGCAGTAATAGGGACACATACAGCAGCAGCGGCTCAGTATTGGGGTATCAGGTGCAGTAATAGGGACACATACGGCAGCAGCGGCTCAGTATTTGGGTATCAGGTGCAGTAATAGGGACACATACGGCAGCAGAGGCTCAGTATTGCGGTATCAGGTGCAGTAATAGGACACATACGGCAGCAGCGGCTCAGTATTGGGGTATCAGGTGCAGTAATAGGACACATACGGCAGCAGTGGCTCAGTATTTGGGTATCAGGTGCAGTAATAGGGACACATACGGCAGCAGCGGCTCAGTATTGGGGTATCAGGTGCAGTAATAGGGACACATACGGCAGCAGCGGCTCAGTATTGGGGTATCAGGTGCAGTAATAGGGACACATACGGCAGCAGCGGCTCAGTATTGGGGTATCAGGTGCAGTAATAGGGACACATACGGCAGCAGCGGCTCAGTATTGGGGTATCAGGTGCAGTAATAGGGACACATACGGCAGCAGCGGTTCAGTATTGGGGTATCAGGTGCAGTAATAGGGACACATACGGCAGCAGCGGCTCAGTATTGGGGTATCAGGTGTAGTAATAAGGACACATACGGCAGCAGCGGCTCAGTATTGGGGTATCAGGTGCAGTAATAGGGACACATACGGCGGCAGTGGCTCAGTATTGGGGTATCAGGTGCAGTAATAGGGACACATACGGCAGCAGCGGCTCAGTATTGGGGTATCAGGTGCAGTAATAGGGACACATACGGCAGCAGCGGCTCAGTATTGGGGTATCAGGTGCAGTAATAGGGACACATACGGCAGCAGCGGCTCAGTATTGGGGTATCAGGTGCAGTAATAGGGACACATACGGCAGCAGCGGCTCAGTATTGGGGTATCAGGGGCAGTAATAGTGACACATACGGCAGCAGCGGCTCAGTATTGGGGTATCAGGTACAGTAATAGGGACACATACAGCAGCAGCGGCTCAGTATTGGGGTATCAGGTGCAGTAATAGGGACACATACGGCGGCAGCGGCTCAGTATTGGGGTATCAGGTGTAGTAATAAGGACACATACGGCAGCAGCGGCTCAGTATTGGGGTATCAGTTGCAGTAATAGGGACACATACGGCAGCAGCGGCTCAGTATTGGGGTATCAGGTGCAGTAATAGGGACACATACGGAAGCAGCGGATCAGTATTGGGGTATCAGGTGCAGTAATAGGGACACATACGGCAGCAGCGGCTCAGTATTGGGGTATCAGGTGTAGTAATAAGGACACATACGGCAGCAGCGGCTCAGTATTGGGGTATCAGGTGCAGTAATAGGGACACATACGGCGGCAGTGGCTCAGTATTGGGGTATCAGGTGCAGTAATAGGGACACATACGGCAGCAGCGGCTCAGTATTGGGGTATCAGGTGCAGTAATAGGACACATACGGCAGCAGCGGCTCAGTATTGGGGTATCAGGTGCAGTAATAGGGACACATACGGCAGCAGTAGCTCAGTATTGGGGTATCAGGTGCAGTAATAGGGATACATACGGCAGCAGTAGCTCAGTATTGGGGTATCAGGTGCAGTAATAGGGACACATACGGCAGCAGCGGCTCAGTATTGCGGTATCAGGTGCAGTAATAGGACACATATGGCAGCAGCGGCTCAGTATTGGGGTATCAGGTGCAGTAATAGGACACATACGGCAGCAGCGGCTCAGTATTGGGGTATCAGGTGTAGTAATAAGGACACATACGGCAGCAGCGGCTCAGTATTGGGGTATCAGTTGCAGTAATAGGGACACATACGGCAGCAGCGGCTCAGTATTGGGGTATCAGGTGCAGTAATAGGGACACATACGGCAGCAGCGGATCAGTATTGGGGTATCAGGTGCAGTAATAGGGACACATACGGCAGCAGCGGCTCAGTATTGGGGTATCAGGTGTAGTAATAAGGACACATACGGCAGCAGCGGCTCAGTATTGGGGTATCAGGTGCAGTAATAGGGACACATACGGCGGCAGCGGCTCAGTATTGGGGTATCAGGTGCAGTAATAGGGACACATACGGCAGCAGCGGCTCAGTATTGCGGTATCAGGTGCAGTAATAGGACACATACGGCAGCAGCGGCTCAGTATTTGGGTATCAGGTGCAGTAATAGGACACATACGGCAGCAGTGGCTCAGTATTTGGGTATCAGGTGTAGTAATAAGGACACATATGGCAGCAGCGGCTCAGTATTGGGGTATCAGGTGCAGTAATAGGGACACATACGGCAGCAGCGGCTCAGTATTGGGGTATCAGGTGCAGTAATAAGGACACATACGGCAGCAGAGGCTCAGTATTGGGGTATCAGGTGCAGTAATAGGGACACATACGGCGGCAGCGGCTCAGTGTTGGGGTATCAGGTGCAGTAATAAGGACACATATGGCAGCAGCGGCTCAGTATTGGGGTATCAGGGGCAGTAATAGGGTCACATACGGCAGCAGCGGCTCAGTATTGGGGTATCAGGGGCAGTAATAGGGACACATATGGCAGCAGTGGCTCAGTATTGGGGTATCAGGTGCAGTAATAGGGACACATACGGCAGCAGCGGCTCAGTATTGGGGTATCAGGGGCAGTAATAGGGTCACATACGGCAGCAGCGGCTCAGTATTGGGGTATCAGGGGCAGTAATAGGGACACATACGGCAGCAGTGGCTCAGCATTTGGGTATCAGGTGTAGTAATAAGGACACATACGGCAGCAGCGGCTCAGTATTGGGTTATCAGGTGTAGTAATAGGGACACATATGGCAGCAGCGGCTCAGTATTGGGGTATCAGGTGCAGTAATAGGGTCACATACGGCAGCAGAGGCTCAGTATTTGGGTATCAGGTGTAGTAATAAGGACACATACGGCAGCAGCGGCTCAGTATTGGGGTATCAGGTGCAGTAATAGGGACACATACGGCAGCAGCGGCTCAGTATTGGGGTATCAGGTGCAGTAACAGGGACACATACGGCAGCAGCGGGTCAGTATTGGGGTATCAGGGGCAGTAATAGGGTCACATACGGCAGCAGCGGCTCAGTATTGGGGTATCAGGGGCAGTAATAGGGACACATACGGCAGCAGTGGCTCAGTATTGGGGTATCAGGGGCAGTAATAGGGTCACATACGGCAGCAGCGGCTCAGTATTGGGATATCAGGTGCAGTAATAGGGTCACATACGGCAGCAGCGGCTCAGTATTGGGGTATCAGGGGCAGTAATAGGGACACATACGGCAGCAGCGGCTCAGTATTGGGATATCAGGTGCAGTAATAGGGACACATACGGCGGCAGTGGCTCAGTATTTGGGTATCAGGTGTAGTAATAAGGACACATACGGCAGCAGCGGCTCAGTATTGGGGTATCAGGTGCAGTAATAGGGACACATATGGCAGCAGCGGCTCAGTATTGGGGTGTCAGGTGCAGTAATAGGGACACATATGGCAGCAGAGGCTCAGTATTTGGGTATCAGGTGTAGTAATAAGGACACATACGGCAGCAGCGGCTCAGTATTGGGGTATCAGGTGCAGTAATAGGGACACATACGGCAGCAGCGGCTCAGTATTGGGGTATCAGGGGCAGTAATAGGGTCACATACGGCAGCAGCGGCTCAGTATTGGGGTATCAGGGGCAGTAATAGGGACACATACGGCAGCAGTGGCTCAGTATTGGGGTATCAGGGGCAGTAATAGGGTCACATACGGCAGCAGCGGCTCAGTATTGGGGTATCAGGTGCAGTAATAGGGTCACATACGGCAGCAGCGGCTCAGTATTGGGGTATCAGGGGCAGTAATAGGGACACATATGGCAGCAGCGGCTCAGTACTGGGATATCAGGTGCAGTAATAGGGACACATATGGCAGCAGCGGCTCAGTATTGGGGTATCCGGTGCAGTAATAAGAACACATACGGCGGCAGTGGCTCAGTATTGGGGTATCAGGTGCAGTAATAGGGACACATACGGCAGCAGCGGCTCAGTATTGGGGTATCAGGTGCAGTAATAGGGACACATACGGCAGCAGCGGCTCAGTATTGGGGTATCAGGTGCAGTAATAGGGACACATACGGCAGCAGCGGCTCAGTATTGGGGTATCAGGTGCAGTAATAGGGACACATACGGCAGCAGAGGCTCAGTATTGGGGTATCAGGTGCAGTAATAGGGACACATACGGCAGCAGAGGCTCAGTATTGGGGTATCAGGTGCAGTAATAGGGACACATACGGCAGCAGAGGCTCAGTATTGGGGTATCAGGGGCAGTAATAGGGACACATACGGCAGCAGCGGCTCAGTTTTGGGGTATCAGGTGCAGTAATAGGGACACATACGGCAGCAGCGGCTCAGTATTGGGGTATCAGGTGCAGTAATAGGGACACATACGGCAGCAGCGGCTCAGTATTGGGGTATCAGGTGCAGTAATTGGGTCACATACGGCAGCAGCGGCTCAGTATTGGGGTATCAGGTGCAGTAATAGGGACACATACGGCAGCAGCGGATCAGTATTGGGGTATCAGGTGCAGTAATAGGGACACATACGGCAGCAGCGGCTCAGTATTGGGGTATCAGGGGCAGTAATAGGGTCACATACGGCAGCAGCGGCTCAGTATTGGGGTATCAGGGGCAGTAATAGGGACACATACGGCAGCAGCGGCTCAGTATTGGGGTATCAGCAGGATGAGGAGTTTGTGCAGGTTGGTAGTAGATGGTGATGGTGCAGGAATATGAGAAGTGAAATGTGTCTTTGTTGTATTCTCTGCAGACGAGTTGTAGCTGGAAGAAGTGGTCATGTCGGTCTGGGCCAGATGGAAAAGACAGGAAAAATGAACGATTCCATCAGAAAGGACGTCAGTGGTAAGACATTATCTGAAACTGTGCAGTGATCTGTTATATGTTCTGTAGGGCTGGTATCTACTACTGACCATATGGCGGTAATATCCATGTTGGTCTTTATATAGAGATTATCTGCAGTAACAGCGCTGTCATCTGCTGAGGTTCTCCACCAGTATTAGGGCGCGTCACCCAGTTGTAATCAAGGTTACCTTGTTAGCGGCCCACTCAGAAGCTTCGCCCCCCTGAACCAAAACCCTAGCTACGCCTCTGAGGCACAGAGATGGGCTGTTACTATCTGGAGGCACAGAGGTGACACTATTACTATCTGGAGGCACAGAGGGGGCACGATTACTATCTGGAGGCACAGAGGGGGCACTATTACTATATGGGGGCACATAGGGGCACTATTACTATCTGGAGGCACAGAGGGGGCACGATTACTATCTGGAGGCACAGAGGGGGCACTATTACTATATGGGGGCACAGGAGTGGCACTATTGCTATCAGGAGGCACAAAGGGGTCACTATTACTATCTGGAGGCCAGAGGGGGACATTCTAACTATCTGGAGGTACAAAGGGGGGCACTTTTACTATCTGGAAGCTCAGAGTGTGGCATTATTAGTATGTGGAAGCAGAAAAGCGATGGGCCAAAGTTCTCTGTAGAGACAGGTAATGATTGGAAGAAGTGGTCAAGGTGATCTGGGCCAAATGAAGAAGGAAAGATAAAGTGATTGACTACGATCAGAGACGACATCCCCAGTCATAGGATTTATCTGCGAGTTAAATACTTCCACGGTCTACAGAGTGACGGTGTACAACTGGCATCCATGCCTATATTAGCACTGTATGGTTGTACTACTGGCCTTGGTGTAGCCATTTTCTTGTTGATCAGTCTGGTGGTGTTTTTTTATGTGGTGTAATATGTGGTCATTGTCTGGCAGTATTACTTGTCCTCTATCCAGTGGTATTATTGGTGAATTTTGGCCCAGTGATATTAACTCATTGCATAGGGGCGTTATCTGATTACTGTATTAGGTGTATAATCATGTAAAATGTTCCTGCTCCTTACAGCTGTATGTGTAGAGGATAGTACAGTATGCGGCAGTGTGTGAACCTCAATGAGGCAACCGGCATGATGGTTACAGTCTTACATGAGGCAACAAGCTGACGCCTTTGTTTTTGTGTTCTACAACAAAAAAGGTCCCATGAGGACGTTGCCTCATTGAAGTTTATGGACTCATTTGTGGATTTGGTTCTTGGGTATAAGACAAAGTCATCGGAGAGCGCTATGTAATGTGAACATAGGCTGATACCCAACATACTACGGTATAGAACATACTACGGTATAGAACATACTGCAGTATAGAACATACTACGGTATAGAATATACTATGGTATAGAACATACTACGGTGTAGAACATACTACTGTGTAGAATATACTACGGTATAGAATATACTTTGGTGTTTAACATACTACGGTGTAAAACATTACTGTATAGAACATACTACGGTATAGAATATACTATGGTATAGAACATACTACGGTGTAGAACATACTACTGTGTAGAATATACTACGGTATAGAATATACTTTGGTGTTTAACATACTACGGTGTAAAACATTACTGAATAGAACATACTACGGTACATAACATACTAAAGTATAGACCATACTAAAATGTAGAACATATTACGGTGTAGAACACACTACTGTACAGAACATACTGTATAGAACATACTACGGTGTTGAACATACTACGGTGTAGAACATACCACAATGTAGAACATACTTCAGTGTAGAACACACTATGGTACAGATCCTACTACGGTGTAGAACATATTACAGTATAGAAAGTACCACGATGTAGAACATACTTCAGTGTAGCATATACTACGGTATAGAACATACTACGGTGTAGAACATACTACAGTATAGAACATACTATGGTGTAGAATATACTACGGTACAGAACATACTACGGTGTAGAACATACTACAGTATAGAACGTACCATGATGTAGAACATACTTCAGTGTAGAACATACTACGGTACAGAACATACTACGGTGTGAAACATACTACAGTATAGAACGTACAACGATGTAGGACATACTTCAGTGTAGCACATGCTACGGTATAGAACATACTACGGTGTAGAACATACTACGGTACAGAACACACTACGGTGTAGAACACATTACGGTGTAGAACATACTACAGTATAGAACATACCACGATGTAGAACATACTTCAGTGTAGAACATACTACAAGCACCAGATGGGATATATTACTAATATTACCCTCGATGGAGGAAAGGAAGATTTACTACAAGACCAATACTTCTAATGATACCTGTGGCCTGCTGGGGTAAGTGACGGAGTCAACGACTTGGTGCTTCGTCACAAGTCTTAACAGTATAGGTGTCTTGAGAAAACTGATTCTGTTAGCAATGTAGCAGACAAGGCAGCCCATGACCAGACAGGCCCTTCTGGCATTTGCCAGAATTGCCAGATGGCCAGTCCGGCCCTGGGTACAGAACACACTACGGTGTAGAACACATTACGGTGTAGAACATGCTACGGTGTAGAATATACTACGGTGTCGAACACACTACGGTGAAGAACATACTACAATATCAGAATATACTACGGCATAGAACACACTAAGGTGTAGAACATACTACGATATAGAATATACTACAGTGTAGAACATACTACGGTATAGAACATACTACGGTGTAGAAATACTACGGTGTAGGATATACTACGGCATAGAACACACTAAGGTGTAGAACATACTACGGTGTAGAAATACTACGATATAGAATATACTACAGTATAGAACATACTACGGCATAGAACATACTACGATGTAGAACATACTACGGTGTAGGATATACTACGGTATAGAACACACTAAGGTGTAGAACATAATAAAGTATAGAACATACTACGGCCTAGAACATACTACGGTGTAGAACATACTATGATGTAGAAATACTACGGTGTAGGATATACTACAGTATAGAACATACTACAGTATAAAACCTACTACGGTGTGGTCCCGGCCTGCCGCAGTGTAGAACATACTATGATGTAGAAATACTACGGTGTAGGATATACTACAGTAGAGAACATAGTACGGTATAAAACCTACTACGGTGTGGTCCCGGCCTGCCGCAGTGTAGCATACATAGAGACATTAGGAATCAGTGACCTTTTCCCTCTGTCAGGAATGTATTCACTCCTGGAGGTAATTTCAGCCGTCATAATGTAACACACTGAGCGCATTATCCCCACACTGAGCGCACATTGATGCTGCGGAAAAACAAATAAATGAATGGAAATTTGGGGGAGCGGGATCACAGCGTCTCGGGGGACTGTGCACTGTCAACAAGACTAAGTGTATAAATACAGAAGAGGTCATGTACTAATAGGGGGGTCCGTCCTGTACGAGATCCACTGCCCCCAAATCTGCATCACATATAGGAAAATGTCCTACCGCACTGTAGGATTATCCCTCCGTGACACTTCCGATGCATCAGAGATACAGGACATGGTTATGTAGTCAATAGTTTGGAGTAGGATATCTATCGCCACATATTTATAATGAGGTTCTGCAGCAGCTATGATACGTACTTTCTGCATTATAATGTTATGCAGCAATTGAAGTCTGTATTAGGTTGAGTGTACACACTTCAATATGTTTTTCAGTAGCTGACTTGTATATAATGAGGTTCTGCAGCAGATAAGGTGTATTATGAGGTTCTGCAGCAGCTGAGGTGTATTATAAGGTTCTCCAGCAGCTGAGGTGTATTATGAGGTTCTCCAGCATCTGAGTTGTATTATGAGGTTCTGCAGCAGCTGAGGTGTATTGTGAGGTTCTGCAGCAGCTAAGATGTGTTAGGAGGTTCTGCAGCAGCTGAGGTGTATTATGAGGCTCTGCAGCAGCTGAGCTGTTTTATGAGGTTCTCCAGCAGCTGAGGTGTATTATGAGGTCCTGCAGTAGCTGAGGTGTATTATGAGGTTCTGCAGTAGCTGAGGTGTATTATGAGGTTCTGCAGCAGCTGAGGTGTATTATGAGGTTCTGCAGCAGCTGAGATGTGCTATGAGGTTCTGCAGTAGCTGAGGTGTATTATGAGGTTCTGCAGCAGCTGAGGTGTATTATGAGGTTCTGCAGCAGCTGAGGTGTATTATGAGGTTCTGCAGCAGCTGAGATGTGCTATGAGGTTCTGCAGTAGCTGAGGTGTATTATGGAGGTTCTGCAGCAGCTGAGATGTGTTATGAGGTTCTGCAGCAGCTGAGGTGTATTATGAGGTTCTGCAGCAGCTGAGATGTGCTATGAGGTTCTGCAGTAGCTGAGGTGTATTATGAGGTTCTGCAGCAGCTGAGGTGTATTATGAGGTTCTGCAGCAGCTGAGATGTGTTATGAGGTTCTGCAGCAGCTGAGGTGTATTATGAGGTTCTGCAGCAGCTGAGATGTGCTATGAGGTTCTGCAGTAGCTGAGGTGTATTATGAGGTTCTGCAGCAGCTGAGGTGTATTATGAGGTTCTGCAGCTGCTGATGTGAATTTTGAGGTTCTGCAGCAGTTGAGATGTGTATTACGATTTCTTGAAGCAGTGGTAGCAGACACTATGTCATATAAGTTATTGCAGCTGCTGAAGAACCTCTTGTAGAGGGAGAAGGCTCCCCACATACAGCATTAGTCCCAGCTTCTGCAGAAAGTGATAAGTGGCATCTGCGCCTATGTATCACCGCTCATCTCTGCTTTATCATCCAGTTCTTATATCATAATTTAGATTTATGGAAATTTTATTCACATTTTATTAACTTTGCTGAGTCTCAGCTTTGAGGCTCAGGATTAACATTTTGCTGTTTTCGCAGATTTTCTTGCTCTATTACATTGTATTTGCAGGATCTTACATCTATTTCCATTCATCAGGATAAATACAGTATGTCTGGAAAGGTACATGAGTCTTTCAGTCCTTGTCCCTGACTGAGCAGAAGATCCTGGATCCTCACCCTGCCGCACGGACATAAGCGGCGCCTCCGTTAGGGTGAATGGAGGGGGGGTGAAGTGACTTATTTTTTGCTTTTTGTGCCAATTTCTTCTAATTGGTGCATGGAATTCGTGAATTCTGTGTAAAATTAAATTAAGACAAATCTTTTCTACTTCACTTGGGTACTGAAGAACAACTGTGCAAAAATGTAGTGATATGATGAAAAGCCGCAAATGATGAATTAGGCTAAAGTATCTGGATAAGGAAACAACATAAAGAAAACTGCGCCCATATAACGAAAACTGTGCCCACATAAAGAAAACTACTCCCAGATAAGGAAAACTGTGCCCACAAAAAGAAAACTGCTCCCACATAAGGATAACTGTGCCCACAAAAAGAAAACTGCACCCATATAAGGAAAACTGTGCCCACATAAGGAAAACTGTGCCCACATAAAGAAAACTGTGCCCACATAAAGAAAACTACTCCCAGATAAGGAAAACTGTGCCCACAAAAAGAAAACTGCTCCCACATAAGGATAACTGTTCCCACAAAAAGAAAACTGCACCCATATAAGGAAAACTGTGCCCACATAAGGAAAACTGTGCCCACATAAAGAAAACTGTGCCCACATAAGGAAAACTGCACCCACATAAGGAAAACTGCGCCCAAATAAAGAAAACTGCACCCACATAAGGAAAACTGCACCCACATAAGGAAAACTGCACCCACATAAGGAAAACTGCACCCAAATAAAGAAAACTGCACCCACATAAGGAAAACTGCACCCACATAAGGAAAACTGCACCCACATAAGGAAAACTGCACCCAAATAAAGAAAACTGCACCCACATAAGGAAAACTGCACCCACATAAGGAAAACTGTGCCCAAATAAAGAAAACCGCGCCCACATAAGGAAAACTGCACCCACATAAGGAAAACTGCACCAAAATAAAGAAAACTGCGCCCACATAAGGAAAATTGAGCCAACATAAGGAAAACTGTGCCCACATAAAGAAAACTGTGCCCACATAAGGAAAATTGTGCCCACATAAGGAAAACTGCACCCACATAAAGAAAACTGCCCACATAAAGAAAACTGCGCCCACATAAGGAAAACTGTGCCCACATAAAGAAAACTGCGCCCACATAAGGAAAATTGTGCCCACATAAGGAAAATTGTGCCAACAAAAAGAAAACTGTGCCCACGTAAAGAAAACTGCGCCCACATAAGGAAAACTGTGCCCACAAAAAGAAAACTGTTCCCACATAAGGAAAACTGCGCCCACAAAAACAAAACTGCACCCATATAAGGAAAACTGTGCCCACATAAGGAAAACTGTGGCCACATAAGGAAAACTGCGCCCACATAAATAAAACTGCACCCACATAAAGAAAACTGCGCCCACATAAGGAAAACTGCGCCAACATAAGGAAAACTGCGCCAACATAAGGAAAACTGTGCCCACATAAAGAAAACTGTGCCCACAGAAAGAAAACTGCACCTGCATAAGGAAAACTGCACCAACATAAGGAAAACTGTGCCCACATAATGAAAACTGCGCCCACATGAGGAAAACTATGCCCACATAAAGAAAACTGCGCCCACATAAGGAAAACTGCGCCCACATAAAGAAAACTGCGCCCACATAAAGGAAACTGCGCCCACATAAAGAAAACTGTGCCCACATAAGGAAAACTGTGCCCACATAAGGAAAACTGTGCCCACAAAAAGATAACTGCTCCCACATAAGGAAAACTGTGCCCACAAAAAGAAAACTGCTCCCACATAAGGAAAACTGTGCCCACAAAAAGAAAACTGCTCCCACATAAGGAAAACTGTGCCCACAAAAAGAAAACTGTTACCACATAAGGAAAACTGTGCCCACATAAGGAAAACTGTGCCAACATAAAGAAAACTGCTCCCAGATAAAGAAAACTGTGCCCACATAAGGAAAACTGCACCCACATAAGGAAAACTGCGCCCAAATAAAGAAAACTGCGCCCACACAAGGAAAACTGCACCCACATAAGGAAAACTGCGCCCAAATAAAGAAAACTGCACCCACATAAGGAAAACTGCACCCACATAAGGAAAACTGTGCCCAAATAAAGAAAACCGCACCCACATAAGGAAAACTGCACCCACATAAGGAAAACTGCACCGAAATAAAGAAAACTGCGCCCACATAAGGAAAATTGAGCCAACATAAGGAAAACTGTGCCCACATAAAGAAAACTGCACCCACATAAGGAAAATTGTGCCCACATAAGGAAAACTGTGCCCACAAAAAGAAAAATGTGCCCACATAAAGAAAACTGCACCCACATAAGGAAAACTGTGCCCACAAAAAGAAAACTGTTCCCACATAAGGAAAACTGCACCCACAAAAACAAAACTGCACCCATATAAGGAAAACTGTGCCCACATAAGGAAAACTGTGGCCACATAAGGAAAACTGCGCCCACATAAAGAAAACTGCACCCACGTAAAGAAAACTGCGCCCACATAAGGAAAACTGCACCAACATAAGGAAAACTGCGCCAACATAAGGAAAACTGTGCCCACATGAGGAAAACTATGCCCACATGAAGAAAACTGCGCCCACATAAGGAAAACTGCGCCCACATAAAGGAAACTGCGCACACATAAAGGAAACTGCGCCCACATAAAGAAAACTGTGCCCACATAAGGAAAACTGTGCCCACATAAGGAAAACTGTGCCCACATAAGGAAAACTGTGCCCACAAAAAGATAACTGCTCCCACATAAGGAAAACTGTGCCCACAAAAAGAAAACTGCTCCCACATAAGGAAAACTGTGCCCACAAAAAGAAAACTGCTCCCACATAAGGAAAACTGTGCCCACAAAAAGAAAACTGTTACCACATAAGGAAAACTGTGCCAACATAAAGAAAACTGCTCCCAGATAAGGAAAACTGTGCCCACAAAAAGAAAACTGCTCCCACATAAGGATAACTGTGCCCACAAAAAGAAAACTGCACCCATATAAGGAAAACTGTGCCCACATAAGGAAAACTGTGCCCACATAAAGAAAACTGTGCCCACATAAGGAAAACTGCACCCACATAAGGAAAACTGCGCCCAAATAAAGAAAACTGCACCCACATAAGGAAAACTGCACCCACATAAGGAAAACTGCACCCAAATAAAGAAACTGCACCCACATAAGGAAAACTGCACCCACATAAGGAAAACTGTGCCCAAATAAAGAAAACCGCGCCCACATAAGGAAAACTGCACCCACATAAGGAAAACTGTGCCCACATAAAGAAAACTGTGCCCACATAAGGAAAATTGTGCCCACATAAGGAAAACTGCACCCACATAAAGAAAACTGCCCACATAAAGAAAACTGCGCCCACATAAGGAAAACTGTGCCCACATAAAACTGCGCCCACATAAGGAAAATTGTGCCCACATAAGGAAAATTGTGCCCACATAAAGAAAACTGTGCCCACGTAAAGAAAACTGCGCCCACATAAGGAAAACTGTGCCCACAAAAAGAAAACTGTTCCCACATAAGGAAAACTGCGCCCACAAAAACAAAACTGCACCCATATAAGGAAAACTGTGCCCACATAAGGAAAACTGTGGCCACATAAGGAAAACTGCGCCCACATAAATAAAACTGCACCCACATAAAGAAAACTGCGCCCACATAAGGAAAACTGCGCCAACATAAGGAAAACTGCGCCAACATAAGGAAAACTGTGCCCACATAAAGAAAACTGTGCCCACAGAAAGAAAACTGCACCCGCATAAGGAAAACTGCACCAACATAAGGAAAACTGTGCCCACATAATGAAAACTGCGCCCACATGAGGAAAACTATGCCCACATAAAGAAAACTGCGCCCACATAAGGAAAACTGCGCCCACATAAAGAAAACTGCGCCCACATAAAGGAAACTGCGCCCACATAAGGAAAACTGTGCCCACGTAAGGAAAACTGTGCCCACATAAGGAAAACTGCGCCCACAAAAAGAAAACTGCTCCCACATAAGGAAAACTGTGCCCACAAAAAGAAAACTGCTCCCACATAAGGAAAACTGTGCCCACAAAAAGAAAACTGTTACCACATAAGGAAAACTGTGCCCACATAAGGAAAACTGTGCCAACATAAAGAAAACTGCTCCCAGATAAAGAAAACTGTGCCCACATAAGGAAAACTGCACCCACATAAGGAAAACTGCGCCCAAATAAAGAAAACTGCGCCCACACAAGGAAAACTGCACCCACATAAGGAAAACTGCGCCCAAATAAAGAAAACTGCACCCACATAAGGAAAACTGCACCCACATAAGGAAAACTGTGCCCAAATAAAGAAAACCGCACCCACATAAGGAAAACTGCACCCACATAAGGAAAACTGCACCGAAATAAAGAAAACTGCGCCCACATAAGGAAAATTGAGCCAACATAAGGAAAACTGTGCCCACATAAAGAAAACTGTGCCCACTTAAGGAAAATTGTGCCCACATAAGGAAAACTGCGCCCACATAAAGAAAACTGCCCACATAAAGAAAACTGCGCCCACATAAGGAAAACTGTGCCCACATAAAGAAAACTGCGCCCACATAAGGAAAATTGTGCCCACATAAGGAAAACTGTGCCCACAAAAAGAAAACTGTGCCCACATAAAGAAAACTGCGCCCACATAAGGAAAACTGTGCCCACAAAAAGAAAACTGTTCCCACATAAGGAAAACTGCACCCACAAAAACAAAACTGCACCCATATAAGGAAAACTGTGCCCACATAAGGAAAACTGTGGCCACATAAGGAAAACTGCGCCCACATAAAGAAAACTGCACCCACGTAAAGAAAACTGCGCCCACATAAGGAAAACTGCACCAACATAAGGAAAACTGCGCCAACATAAGGAAAACTGTGCCCACATGAGGAAAACTATGCCCACATAAAGAAAACTGCGCCCACATAAGGAAAACTGCGCCCACATAAAGGAAACTGCGCACACATAAAGGAAACTGCGCCCACATAAAGAAAACTGTGCCCACATAAGGAAAACTGTGCCCACATAAGGAAAACTGTGCCCACATAAGGAAAACTGTGCCCACATAAGGAAAACTGTGCCCACAAAAAGATAACTGCTCCCACATAAGGAAAACTGTGCCCACAAAAAGAAAACTGCTCCCACATAAGGAAAACTGTGCCCACAAAAAGAAAACTGCTCCCACATAAGGAAAACTGTGCCCACAAAAAGAAAACTTACCACATAAGGAAAACTGTGCCAACATAAAGAAAACTGCTCCCAGATAAGGAAAACTGTGCCCACAAAAAGAAAACTGCTCCCACATAAGGATAACTGTGCCCACAAAAAGAAAACTGCACCCATATAAGGAAAACTGTGCCCACATAAGGAAAACTGTGCCCACATAAAAAAAACTGTGCCCACATAAAGAAAACGGCGCCCACATAAGGAAAACGCTGCCCACATAAAGAAAACTGCGCCCACATAAAGAAAACTTCACCCACATAAGGAAAACTGCGCCCACATAAAGAAAACTTCACCCACATAAGGAAAACTGTGCCCAAATTGTCAAACAAAAACAAAAGAACAAACAAAAAAATTAAAGATAACTTAAAAAATAAAAAATAAATTATGAATATGGTGCAGGCATAAATGTCACTATCAGAGCCATTTTTATTCCTGAATAGGGGTGAAAAGAGGGTGATGAATTGGGCTATTGTAATAGCTGCATAATTATTAATAACGTGATTATTATTATTATTATTATTATTACTAGATAAATGTGCATATTACTAAGATATTTTTTCTGTATTCTTTCCCTCACTGTCAGTCTTTTCTACGTGGGTTTCATTGTTTATTTTTACAGAAAACTGAAATGTTTTGTCGTGTGATGGTCAAGTGTTTATCTCTGCGGGCAGCTCATGTGACGGCATAATATAATAATTGCCCAAAGGGATGCTCCCGATAGAGAAAACATCCAAAATATCTTGGAGAATTGCAGTTTCTTGGCAAACTTGTAGCCATTATTTTTAAAACTTTTTACATTCTTTGTTTCAATTGAACTTAATTTTTTTATGTTTTCGTTCACAATTGGGTGTTAAAGAAGTTGTCCACGACCTTATCACTGATGATGATGACCTGTCCTGAGGATAGGTCATCAATGTCTGATCGGCCAGGATCTGACACCCGGCCTCCCAGCCAATCAGTTGTTTTTCAAACTTGAGCATCTCCGACCGTTGACACCGATAACTAATGATCGGGGGTGTCGGGTGTTGGCCCCGCGACTGATCAGACATTGATGACTCATCCTAAGGATAACTCATTAACCCCTTTCTGCCATTAGACGTACTATTGCGTCCATGTGGGGTGGGCTTTACTTCCCAAGGACGCAATAGTACGTCATATGCGATCGGCAGCGCTCACGGGGGGAGCGCCGCCGATCGCGGCCGGGTGTCAGCTGTTTATCGCAGCTGACATCCGGCACTATGTGCCAGGAGCGGTCACGGACCGCCCCCGGCACATTAACCCCCGGCACACGGCGATCAAAGATGATCGCGATGTGCCGGCGGTGCAGGGAAGCACCGCGCAGGGAGGGGGCTCCCTGCGGGCTTCCCTGAGACCCCCGGAGCAACGCGATGTGATCGCGTTGCTGCGAGGGTCTCACCTCCCTCCCTGCTCCCTCCAGCCCCGGATCCAAGATGGCCGCGGATCCGGGTCCTGCAGGGAGGGAGGTGGCTTCACAGAGCCTGCTCAGAGCAGGCACTGTGAAGGCTGCAGCGCTGCATGTCAGATCAGTGATCTGACAGAGTGCTGTGCAAACTGTCAGATCACTGATCTGTGATGTCCCCCCTGGGACAAAGTAAAAAAGTTAAAAAAAAAAATTTCAAATGTGTAAAAAAAAATTAAAAAAAATATTCCAAAATAATGAAAAAAAAAATAAAAATATTATTCCCATAAATACATTTCTTTATCTAAATAAAAAAAAAAAAACAATAAAAGTACACATATTTAGTATCGCCGCGTCCGTAACAGCCCGACCTATAAAACTGGCCCACTAGTTAACCCCTTCAGTAAACACCGAAAAAAAAAAAAAACGAGGCAAAAAACAACGCTTTATTATCATACCGCCGAACAAAAAGTGGAATAACACGCGATCAAAAAGACAGATATAACTAACCATGGTACCGCTGAAAACGTCATCTTGTCCCGCAAAAAACGAGCCGCCATACAGCATCATCAGCAAAAAAATAAAAAAGTTATAGTCCTGAGAATAAAGCGATGCAAAAATAATTATTTTTTCTATAAAATAGTTTTTATCGTATAAAAGCGCCAAAACATAAAAAAATTATATAAATGAGGTGTCGCTGTAATCGTACTGACCCGAAGAATAAAACTGCTTCATCAATTTTACCAAACGCGGAACGGTATAAACGCCTCCCCCAAAAGAAATTCATGAATAGCTGGTTTTTGGTCATTCTGCCTCACAAAAATCGGAATAAAAAGCGATCAAAAAATGTCACGTGCCCGAAAATGTTACTAATAAAAACATCAACTCGTCCCGCAAAAAACAAGACCTCACATGACTCTGTGGACCAAAATATAGAAAAATTATAGCTCTCAAAATGTGGTAACGCAAAAAATATTTTTTGCAATAAAAAGCGTCTTTCACGACGGTGTGACGGCTGCCAATCATAAAAATCCGCTAAAAAACCCGCTATAAAAGTAAATCAAACCCCCCTTCATCACCCCCTTAGTTAGGGAAAAATTAAAAAAATGTATTTATTTCCATTTTCCCATTAGGGCTAGGGTTAGAGTTAGGGCTAGGGTTAGGGCTAGGGTTAGGGCTAGGGTTAGGGCTAGGGTTAGGGCTAGGGTTAGGGCTAGGGTTAAGGTTAGGGTTAGGGCTAGGGTTAGGGTTAGGGCTAGGGTTAGGGTTAGGGCTAGGGTTAGGGTTAGGGCTAGGGTTAGGGCTAGGGTTAGGGCTAGGGCTAGGGTTAGGATTAGGGTTAGGGCTAGGGTTAGGGCTAGGGCTACAGTTTGGGTTGGGGCTAAAGTTACAGTTAGGGTTTAGATTACATTTACGGTTGGGAATAGGGTTGGGATTAGGGTTAGGGGTGTGTCAGGGTTAGAGGTGTGGTTAGGGTTACTGTTGGGATTAGGGTTAGGGATGTGTTTGGATTAGGGTTTCAGTTATAATTGGGGGGTTTCCACTGTTTAGGCACATCAGGGGCTCTCCAAACGCGACATGGCGTCCGATCTCAATTCCAGCCAATTCTGCGTTGAAAAAGTAAAACAGTGCTTCTTCCCTTCCGAGCTCTCCCGTGTGCCCAAACAGGGGTTTACCCCAACATATGGGGTATCAGCGTACTCAGGACAAATAGGACAACAACTTTTGGGGTCCAATTTCTCCTGCTACCCTTGGGAAAATACAAAACTCGGGGCTAAAACATATTTTTTGTGGGAAAAAAAAGATTTTTTATTTTCACGGCTCTGCGTTATAAACTGTAGTGAAACACTTGGGGGTTCAAAGTTCTCACAACACATCTAGATTAGTTCCCTGGGGGGTCTAGTTTCCAATATGGGGTCACTTGTGGGGGGTTTCTACTGTTTAGGTACATTAGGCGTTCTGCAAACGCAATGTGACGTCTGCAGACCATTCCATCTAAGTCTGCATTCCAAATGGCGCTCCTTCCCTTCCGAGCTCTGCCATGCGCTCAAATGTTGGTTTCCCCCAACATACGGGGTATCAGCGTACTCAGGACAAATTGGACAACAACTTTTGGGGTCGAATTTCTCCTCTTACCCTCGGGAAAATACAAAACTGGGGGCTAAAAAATAATTTTGGGGGGAAAGATTTTTTTTTTTAATTTTCACGGCTCTGCGTTACAAACTGTAGTGAAACACTTGGGGGTTCAAAACTATCACAACACATCTAGATGAGTTCCTTAGGGGGTCTAGTTTCCAAAATGGTGTCACTTGTGGGAGGTTTCTACTGTTTAGGTACATTAGGGGCTCTGCAAATGCAATGTGACACCTGCAGACCATTCCATCTAAGTCCTCATTCCAAATGGAGCTCCTTCCCTTCCGAGCCCTCCCATGCGCCCAAACAGTGGTTCCCCCCCACATATGGGGTATCAGCGCACTCAGGACAAATTGGACAACAAATTGTGGGGTCGAATTTCTCCTGTTACCCTCGGGAAAATACAAAACTGGGGGCTAAAAAATAATTTTTGTGGGAAAAAATTTTTGTTTTATTTTTACGGCTCTCCATTATAAACTTCTGTGAAGCCCTTGGTGGGTCAAAGCGCTCAGCACACATCTAGATAAGTTCCTAAGGGGGTCTACTTTCCAAAATGGTGTCACTTGTGGGGGGTTTCTACTGTTTAGGTACATTAGGGGCTCTGCAAACGCAATGTGACACCTGCAGACCATTCCATCTAAGTCTGCATTCAAATGGCACTCCTTCCCTTCTGAGCCCTCCCATGTGCCCAAACAGTGGTTCCCCCCACATATGGTGTATCATCGCACTCAGGACAAATTGGGCAACAAATTTTGGGGTCCAATTTCTCCTGTTACCCTCAGGAAAATACAAAACTGGGGGCTAAAAAAATAATTTTTGTGGGAAAAAAATTTTGTTTTATTTTTACGGCTCTGCATTATAAACTTCTGTGAAGCACTTGGTGGGTCAAAGTGCTCACCACACCTCTAGATAAGTTCCTTAGGGGGTCTACTTTCCAAAATGGTGTCATTTGTGGGGGGTTTCAATGTTTAGGCACATCAGTGGCTCTTCAAACGCAACATGGCGTCCCATCTCAATTCCTGTCAATTTTGCTTTGAAAAGTCAAACGGCGCTCCTTCCCTTCCGAGCTCTCCCATCCACCCAAACAGTGGTTTACCCCCACATATGGGGTATCAGCGTACTCAGGACAAATTGTACAACAACTTTTGGGGTCCAATTTCTTCTCTTACCCTTGGGAAAATAAAAAATTGGGGGCAAAAAGATAATTTTGTGAAAAAATATGATTTTTTATTTTTACGGTTCTACATTATAAACTTCTGTGAAGCACTTGGTGGGTCAAAGTGCTCACCACACCTCTAGATAAGTTCCTTAGGGGGTCTACTTTCCAAAATGGTGTCACTTGTGGGGGGTTTCAATGTTTAGGCACATCAGTGGCTCTTCAAACGCAACATGACGTCCCATCTCAATTCCTGTCAATTTTGCATTGAAAAGTCAAACGGCGCTCCTTCCCTTCCGAGCTCTCCCATCCGCCCAAACAGTGGTTTACCCCCACATATGGGCTATCAGCGTACTCAGGACAAATTGTACAACAACTTTTGGGGTCCAATTTCTTCTCTTACCCTTGGGAAAATTAAAAATTGGGGGCGAAAAGATAATTTTTGTGAAAAAATATGATTTTTTATTTTTACGGTTCTACATTATAAACTTCTGTGAAGCACTTGTTGGGTCAAAGTGCTCACCACACCTCTAGATAAGTTCCTTAGGGGGTCTACTTTCCAAAATGGTGTCACTTGTGGGGGGTTTCAATGTTTAGCCACATCAGGGGCTCTCCAAACGAAACATGGCGTCCCATCTCAATTCCAGTCAATTTTGCATTGAAAAGTCAAATGGCACTCCTTCGCTTCCGAGCTCTGCCATGCGCCCAAACAGTGGTTTACCCCCACATGTGGGGTATTGGCATACTCAGGACAAATTGTACAACAATGTTTGGGGTCCATTTTCTCCTGTTACCCTTGGTAAAATAAAACAAATTGGAGCTGAATTAAATTTTTTGTGAAAAAAAGTTAAATGTTCATTTTTATTTAAACATTCAAAAAATTCCTGTGAAGCACCAGAAGGGTTAATAAACTTCTTGAATATGGTTTTGAGCACCTTGAGGGGTGTAGTTTTTAGAATGGTGTCACACTTGGGTATTTTCTATCATATAGACCCCTCAAAATGACTTCAAATGAGATGTGGTCCCTAAAATAAAATGGTGTTGTAGAAATGAGAAATCGCTGGTCAACTTTTAACCCTTATAACTCCCTAACAAAAAAAAATTTTGGTTCCAAAATTGTGCTGATGTAAAGTAGACATGTGGGAAATGTTACTTATTAAGTATTTTGTGTGACATATCTCTGTGATTTAATTGCATAAAAATTCAAAGTTGGAAAATTGCGAAATTTTCATAATTTTCGCCAAATTTCCGTTTTTTTCACAAATAAACGCAGGTACTATCAAATAATTTTTACCATTGTCATGAAGTACAATGTGTCACGAGAAAACAATGTCAGAATCACCAGGATCCATTGAAGCGTTCCAGAGTTATAACCTCATAAAGGGACAGTGGTCAGAATTGTAAAAATTGGCCCGGTCATTAACGTGCAAACCACCCTTGGGGGTAAAGGGGTTAATGATAAAGAAGTAGACAACCTCTTTACACTAAAATTCTCATCACATACAAAATAACTCATTTGCTTTTATCCCTAGAAACACGTGCAACCAAGACAAATTGCCTCTCAGGGAGAATCCCCGGCTTCTTAATTACAGAGGTAAACCGGCTGCTGACGCTACATCGATCTTCCTGGATGAAGGATATTCAACCATTTTCATAGAAATTAGATGGAGCACTTATTACTGAAGTGATCACATAATGAATGTCGAGGAAGATAAGATTAAGAAACAAAGAAACAAGTAATAGAAGAAAAACATGGAAAAACGATTAAAATTCTATCAAGATTTGATTACAGGCAAGAAGTGACCTGGGAGCCCTCAGCTTCATCCTCGAATAATTGAGAAACCAGAGAAAAAGTAATTGAGTCACTTGTGTGGGCCGTAATGGTTTAATAGAGTTTAATAAAGAACACAGAAGGGGATAGACTGACAAATCAATAGATACATATGAGATAGATAGATAATAGATAGATAGATAGACAGACAGATAGATAGATAGATAGATAGATAGATAGATAGATACAAGATAGATATATAGATAGATAATAGATAGATACAAGATAGATAGATAGATAGATAATAGATAGATAGATAGATAGATAGATAGATAATAGATAGATACAAGATAGATAGATAGATAGATAGATAGATAATAGATAGATACAAGATAGATAGATAGATAATAGATAGATAGATAGATAGATAGATAATAGATAGATACAAGATAGATAGATAGATAATAGATAGATAGATAGATAGATAGATAGATAGATAGATAGATAGATAATAGATAGATACAAGATAGATAGATAGATAGATAGATAGATAGATAATAGATAGATACAAGATAGATAGATAGATAATAGATAGATAGATAGATAGATAGATAATAGATAGATACAAGATAGATAGATAATAGATAGATAGATAGATAGATAGATAGATAGATAGATAGATAATAGATAGATAGATAGATATAGATACATAGATAGATAGATAATAGATAGATAGATAGATAGATAGATAGATAGATAGATAGATAGATAGATAGATAGATAGATAGATAGATAGATAGATAGATAGATAATGCAATTTCACTACAAAAAGTGAAACTCATATAAAGTCATTACAATCAACATGAACAGAAATAAACACGTGAAATAGATCACTCTGTGTGTAATGACTCTATAGAATATATGAGTTTCACTTTTTGTATTGAAGAACTGAAATAAAATAACTTTTTGATGATATCCAAATTTTGTGAGAAGCACTTGTAGATAATAGATAAAACCTGACCAGCACCTCCTAAGTGTGAACAGATGCAAGCTGTGATAGCTGCATTATATAGAAAAAGAAAACACAGCAGCACTCTATGTAAGCCAATATATCTTGGCTTGCACCATGTACCTTATATCTTGGCTTATATAGATTGCTGCTGTGTTTTCTTTTTGTCTATAATGCAGCTATCGCAACTTGCACCTGTTCACACTTAGGAATAGTGAGTGCAGCTCTGGAGTATTATACAGGAGGTAACTCAGGATCAGTTACATCCTGTATTATACTCCAGAGCTGCACTCACTATTCTGCTGGCGCAGTCACTATGTACATACATTACATTACTGATCCTGAGTTACATCCTGTATTATACCCCAGAGCTGCCCTCACTATTCTGCTGGTGCAGTCACTGTGTACATACATTACATTACTGATCCTGAGTTACCTCCTGTATTATACTCCAGAGCTGCACTCACTATTCTGCTGGTGCAGTCACTGTGTACATATATTACATTACTGATCCTGAGTTACATCCTGTATTATACCCCAGAGCTGCACTCACTATTCTGCTGGTGCAGTCACTGTGTACATACATTACATTACTGATCCTGAGTTACATCCTGTATTATACTCCAGAGCTGCACTCACTATTCTGCTGGTGCAGTCACTGTGTACATACATTACATTACTGATCCTGAGTTACCTCCTGTATTACACCCCAGAGCTGCACTCACTATTCTGCTGGTGCAGTCACTGTGTACATACATTACATTACTGATCCTGAGTTACATCCTGTATTATACTCCAGAGCTGCCCTCACTATTCTGCTGGTGCAGTCACTGTGTACATACATTACATTACTGATCCTGAGTTACCTCCTGTATTATACCCCAGAGCTGCACTCACTATTCTGCTGGTGCAGTCACTCTGTACATAAATTACATTACTGATCCTGAGTTACCTCCTGTATTATACCCCAGAGCTGCACTCACTATTCTGCTGGTGCAGTCACTGTGTACATACATTACATTACTGATCCTGAGTTACATCCTGTATTATACCCCAGAGCTGCACTCACTATTCTGCTGGTGCAGTCACTGTGTACATACATTACATTACTGATCCTGAGTTACATCCTGTATTATATTCCAGAGCTGCACTCACTATTCTGCTGGTGCAGTCACTGTGTACATACATTACATTACTGATCCTGAGTTATAGCCTGTATCATACCCCAGAGCTGCACTCACTATTCTGCTGGTGCAGTCACTGTGTACATACATTACATTACTGATCCTGAGTTACATCCTGTATTATACCCCAGAGCTGTACTCACTATTCTGCTGGTGCAGTCACTGTGTACATAAATTACATTACTGATCCCGAGTTACAATCTGTATTATACCCCAGAGCTGCACTCACTATTCTGCTGGTGCAGTCACTGTGCACATACATTACATTACTGATCCTGGGTTACATCCTGTATTATACTCCAGAGCTGCACTCACTATTCTGCTGGTGCAGTCACTGTGTACATACATTACATTACTGATCCTGAGTTACATCCTGTATTATACCCCAGATCTGCACTTACTATTCTGCTGGTGCAGTCACTGTGTACATACATTACTTTACTGATCCTGAGTTATAGCCTGTATTATACCCCAGAGCTGCACTCACTATTCTGCTGGTGCAGTCACTGTGTACATACATTACATTACTGATCCTGAGTTACATCCTGTATTATATTCCAGAGCTGCACTCACTAGTCTGCTGGTGCAGTCACTGTGTACATACATTACATTACTGATCCTGAGTTATAGCCTGTATTATACCCCAGAGCTGCACTCACTATTCTGCTGGTGCAGTCACTGTGTACATACATTACATTACTGATCCTGAGTTACATCCTGTATTATATCCCAGAGCTGTACTCACTATTCTGCTGGTGCAGTCACTGTGTACATACATTACATTACTGATCCCGAGTTACAATCTGTATTATACCCCAGAGCTGCACTCACTATTCTGCTGGTGCAGTCACTGTGTACATACATTACATTACTGATCCAGAGTTACATCCTGTATTATACCCCAGAGCTGCACTCACTATTCTGCTGGTGCAGTCACTGTGCACATACATTACATTACTGATCCTGGGTTACATCCTGTATTATACTCCAGAGCTGCACTCACTATTCTGCTGGTGCAGTCACTGTGTACATACATTATATTACTGATCCTGAGTTACATCCTGTATTATACTCCAGAGCTGCACTCACTATTCTGCTGGTGCAGTCACTGTGTACATACATTACTGATCCTGAGTTACATCCTGTATTATACTCCAGAGCTGCACTCACTATTCTGCTGGTGCAGTCACTGTGTACATACATTACATTACTGATACTGAGTTACCTCCTGTATTATACTCCAGAGCTGCACTCACTATTCTGCTGGTGCAGTCACTGTGTACATACATTACATTACTGATCCTGAGTTACCTACTGTATTATACTCCAGAGCTGCACTCACTATTCTGCTGGTGGAGTGCTCATATATTATTTTACTTGAAGTGTTAGAGGTCTCTCATGTGACTTTTATTATAAGAATAGAGAAATGATAGCGCACAGAAATGAACAAGGGTGCTAGAGTTTTGAGAAGAAAGCAGCCATGATTTTTGTTATTTCACACCACCCCTTTAAATAATCAGTAAGCTCCGGAGCAGCCGTTCTGGTGTGGAGCGTGGCGACCTTCCATTCTAGGAATCAGTAACATTTCATATAATTTCTCCTGAACCACAAAGCAGAGCATATTCCCTACAAGATGAGAGGGATGAAGAGGCATTGCAGAGCGAATTACTGAATATTACCAATGATTAACTGTAGAGGAGGCTATAATGAATAATCACGCGTTAGAAAGCCACTCCGAGAAAGCCGCGTCTTCCCTCAAAAGATTCACCCTCGTCTCGCATTTTCCTGGTCATGGCTGGAACAATTTAATTGAATAAAATTACTTGTCAAGTGCGCATGAAATCGTTACCAAGAGCGCGGTGTACGGGGTATCAATGTCACATTACAGCGACTGGTACATTATCCTAGGTGTCATGTATAAGATGGAAAATACATTACGTGAAATAAAGTAACAACAATAATAATAATAACAGCATGCATTATAACATACAGTTAATTATAATTCTAGCATCAATGGCACACGGCGCAGTCAGATAAGCAAGATTATGGGACAGTCCTAGGAAACGACATAAAATCTGTGTCTGCTTGTTCATAGCTGCGAGCTCTGACTACTACTTGGCTTCAATGTCTACCGGGAGCCTACTGTAGTCTAAGACACACCCCCATGTCATCATTGGTTCAAGCTTCTGCTTGCTCCCTCCTCCTACAGCTCTGCCTCTTCTGATTGGCTGCTTTGTATAAACAGGCTCAGTTAACCCCTTAATGCTTCAACCAGATGTTTCGCATTTGCGCTTTAATTTTTTTATTTCCTTCTTCCAAGAGTCCTATAAACATATTTTTCCGGCGACAAAGTCTTATGAGGACTTCTCTTTTTTTTCAGGACTTGTTGCAGTTTTTAATGACGCCATTCACTTTACCATGTAATGTCCTGAAAAAAAAAAAAGGGAAAAAGATTCAGAGTGTGGTAAAACGGTGAAAGAGCAAAATCAGTCCCGACATTGATTTGAGGGTTTTAATGTTTATGGTGTTTGTTGTGTGGTAAAGACGACCTGGTAAGTGGTAACACGATTCTCCGGGTCAGTGCAACTACAGCCAGACCAATCTTCCAGAATAATGACTGAATAGGTTTGTGCCACCATTTCCGAACACTTTAACTTTTTTAATCTTTATGTCATCGGAGCTGGTTGGATAGTAACTTGTATTTTGTGGAGTGAGTGGTTTTTTCTTTGCCATCATTTTGAGGTACATTCGTTATTTTGTTTGCTTCTTGCTACTGTTGGGGGGGGTGAATGCGGCATCTAGAAACACAGAAATTCTGCCATCTTAATCTTTTCTTTGCACTTTACGATATGTACGGTACCTTACAGGTTAAAAAAAATTATATTTTAGTAGATCAGAACTTTGCGGACTGTGGTGATTCCAAATATGTTTATTTTTTACATTTTTATATTTATCCTTTGTATTGGGAAAAGGGCGACGGGGTGACTCAAACATGTTTTAATACATTTTTTTTACTTCCCTTAGGGGACTTGAACCTGAGTGTCATGATCCGGTCCAAGGTTTTGAGTCCTGTCTACCCTTTTCCCGGGCTGATCATGTCAAGGGTTAACTTTGCTCTGCCACATTCTGGGTTCAGGCTCAGGCTTTTTAGCTCCGTTGCATCCTGCAGGCGGTGTCAGTTATATTTTCTGCCTTCGGCGTGAGTACCTGACTCCGGTAGTATCCTTATTTTGTCCTGCTGTGCTCTCTGACCTTGCCCGTGTCTATTCCTCCTTCCCTGCCCATCTTGTCTTAGTGTTTCCTGATTGCTTTTGGATTTCTGTGTTTGACTCGGCTTTGACTCTGACTTGATTTTGCCTCTGGTCCCTGGTACTTCTGCCTTTTGTCTGGTATATGACCCTTTGGCTCTCCACTGACTCTGTTATTGTTTTTTCCGGCGCTCACTCCTATCACTGCTGTTGGAGATACCGACTGGCAGTTTAACACAGCCGGCACCAGTTGTGTATGGTCCACCCACCCCCGACATATGTCATACATGTTCGGAGTTTGGCAAAGAGGGGTCGAATACCGTAGTTACAGTCAGAGGTGTCGGTTTAGGTGTCGGGATGGCAGTTACAGCAGTACCCTATGACCGCATATGGTAGGGTTTGAGGGTTCTGCTATTTTTTGTTGTCAAGAAACTTAAGGAAATTATTCAAGACCGGACAGGTGGGCCGCCTGTGTCTTCGTACTGTAGAGACCCCAACACTGGGAGTACAGAGGTCTTCGTAATTTCAGAGGTTTTGTTTATTACAAATGTTTATTAAAAAATTTTATGTAATTTTATGCAACATTTATAGTGATGACCAAGCAATAACATGGAGACATTAAAAATGTTGCAGCTAAATACTACAGAGGGAGATTTATGTGACTGCCCGAAAGAAAAACTGTCCCCGTTCCCCTTAGCAACCAATCACAATGCAGCTTTCATTTTGTATTTTGCGTATGGAAAAAAGCAGCGCTGTGATTGGTTGCTATTGGTAACAAAGGCCGATTTCCTATTATCCTTCATGAATCTGCCCTATCACAAAGCAGCACATCCTAAGTGTTAAAACTTTATCGGCAAAGCAGTGTGTTCAATACATAAAGTAGATTACAAATATTGAAGAAAAATAGAATCAACCTCGGCTGAAAAAGAAGGATGTGATTTATATGTCTGTATTGGGTTAAGTCCAAAAATACCAGCACATAACTCAAGTTACCATGGGGTATTGTCAAGAGGAAGATGAGAGACACCAGACCCAGCAATGCAGACGAGCTGAAGGCTGCTATCAAAGCAACCTGGGCTTCCATAACCCCTCAGCAGCACCACAGGCTGATCGCCTCCATGCCACGCCGCATTGATGCAGTAATTGATGCAAAAGGAGCCCTGACCAAATATTGAGTGCATTTACTGGACATACATTTCAGTAGGATGACATTTCGGATTTTACAATCATTTTTCAAGCTGGTATTATAAAGTATTCTAATTTACTGAGATAATGACTTCTGGGTTTTCATTGGCTGTAAACCATTGTCATCAATATTAACAGAAATAAACACGTGAAACAGATCACTCTGTGTGTAATGACTCTATATCATATATCAGATTCACTTTTTGTAATGAATAATAAAAAAAATAACTTTTTGATGATATTGTAATGTTGTCAGAAGCACCTGAGATCTGACGTCTGACTAGTAGATCCATGCCATCAATGTCTTCCAAGATTGGCCACTCATTCGAATGGTTGACATCTAATTATACGTTTGCCTATGGGGACAGACAATTCTGGGCCTTGATTGTCAGAAATGTTTCAGCTGTCATAACTTGAAAAAGGGATTGTTGACATGAGACATCTCCTTAAAACAATATCTGCAACCTCTCCTCCTGAAACCCTGTTCTCTAAAGAAAAGAGAGGAGAACAGAAAATTCAGCAATTCTCCAGGGACCCACAAAATCTTCAAAACCAGCAATTACAGTTTTCTTCTGCCCTCAAGTCTCATATGGCTAAAACCAAGTTTTGATGGAACAGAGAATAGGCATGGATTGGGCAGATAACGAGATATTCGACATGTCCTATAAAAGGAGTATGACCATCTCCATAAGAATGGCACCAAGTGTGGGCAAGTATAAAACCCATTCTAGCCAACTCCAGAACATCCTGGAGGCTTTCAGAAAATGGGAAAACTTCCAGAAGAGCAGGTAAAGTTCCTGGGTGCCAAAGACCCTTCTCTTATCCTCTCGGCCTTGTGAGGTTTCCTGTGCGTGGTGTCCAGATACTTCATCATCAGACTGAAACCTCGGATCCAAAGACAAATTCAGGGGCAGGAATCCAGGGCACTGTGGAGGCATGGCCTGTAAAAAGCGTCATGATGAAAAAAAATGGGGAGACTGTTTCATTTGGCACCATCCTGTGTCTCCCACATAAATTCTTCAAAAAGTTTAGATATACGTATAAAAGCCATATACACTTGTCAAGGGGGATGACGTAAATCTGAAAGAACCAGACATGACATAGATGTCCTTTGCTCACGCCAGCAGACTAACTTGCCTAAGGTTACGCATGGTTTAGATCCAGATACCGATCGCACATTTCTATTATTTGAGACATTTGGGAGCCTCTTGGGTCAATAAATACTTTTTTCATTCAAGTTATTTGAACTTTTCGAGTTATGGGTCTGGAAAGCTCCCAAACGCATCCAACTATCATGACAATATCTCCAAAAAATCTGTTGTTTTTTTTTGTATGAAAAGGACCAGATCCTGGAAAAGGTGCTGTCTTAGAGACACTAGGAATGTGTTACGTAGGTGGATCAGGAATGGTTTGGGTCAATTACCTTATGTCTCGGTTCTCCAGACTATGGTATGTTATAAATGGCGTGCGATACCCTGATGAAAGCTATCATCTGCCTTGCACAACAGCACAGTTCAGATATTGCACCATGTTGTCCAATAGAGCTTTTAGCAAGTTCAGACTTTGAAGGTCTAAATAAAATCCCAGATATCTCTCCTCCTTCATCTGCCAGATTTCTGTCCTTGGTAGCCTCGTTTAAACATCAGCCGGGTCGCTCAGCACTGTTTGTATAGCATTAATCTTCCATTTGATTTGTGGATCAAAAGAGATGATACTTCTTTGTAAGTCTTCGCCAATCTAAAGAACTTGTCAGGTCTCGGGTCATTTTTCAATTGCAAAACCATCATAAAATAAAGATGGTCAAATAAATGGGTAATCATTAATAATTACATCTGTGTCCATATACCCTCATAGCCAACAAATAAAGCTGCACTCTGTAGCACTATAGCATGAAAACATTAAATCTGAATTGCATTACTGCTCTAGAAAATAGGAAAAATTGAGAAAGCTTAGCTAGACCAATTCATGCCTACCCGGAAGCCACGATAAGGCGATTCTCGTTGCTGGGAACCTGCCTAATGTGAACCCTCTCCTAGGCTGATGCCTGCATTTATGTGAGAAGGTAGGATCCTCCTATGATTAAAACCATCAGAGGCTGAGGGGTGAATTGCTCAGTCTGAGAGCCTATGTGTACAAATATCAAAATACCGACCGCCACTTCTAAACAGAAACCAGGTATTTTCAATTTTTCCTATTTTCTAGAGCAGTAATGCCATTCAGATATCCTATAGTTCATGTTTTCATGCTATAGCGCTGCAGAGTGCTACTTTGTTTCTTGGTTATATATGGAGATGGATTTTCTTAGTTTGCACCTGAACACACCTGGTTTCTATTTGGAAGTGACGGTCAGTCTTTTGGTTTTCATATACCCTCGAAAAGCATCATAAAGCAGCCACTACTCCAAAAGTTCATTTCAAAAACCTGACCGGCACATCCAAACATAGACTCAGTGTGAACAGGTGTTGAACCTAGAGTCGCCAACTCGTATATAGTTAAGTAAATAAGGCAGCACACTGCAGCGCTAGAACATACAAACTTGAAAAACGAAATTTGAACTGCATTACTGCACTAGAAATATGAAAAATGAGAGCTTTTAGCGCATAAAAATGGCCAATTTTATGTGTACCTGGTAGCCCCTTTACGGCATCTCTCTTATACCAGGTCCTACACTTGCCTTACCTCGCTGAGAATAAACGTCTCCATCTGAATGGGTGCATGTGAAACCTCTTCCTAGACCAAAATTCTCTCTCCAAAAGTTCAGGCACAAATCATGTATTATACAGTGACCCATTAAATCCGTGTGTGGCTGCCTATATCTTGACCCAACTAATTGATTTTTCCTGTAGCAATAAATCAGAATTACCAGGCAAGATTTGGGATGTCCCAGTTTGTTCTGTGATACATAATATCATTTAGAAAGAACTGAATCAAGTGCCTGCGAGACCTGGGAAAGAATCAACTGGACAACACAATTTATGTGCAGCATTCCCCTCAGTTATCATGGTTTTGGTTATAGTTGACGGTACAAGGCTGCCCCCCTGGACTAAGCTGCTCCTAGCTAGGGAACTGAACAGGGGAAATCAATAAGAATGTATTGGGGAGAATAAAGCAGAGAGAATGGTTTCCAGCTCTTAGTTAGGTAGTCGGTATAATGGGTCAATTGTATACTGGCATGTGGAAACCAGCAATACTTCAAGTGGATTTTACTCACTGGGGGGCAACGCACTTAAATATATGTTTTTAAAAGGATACAGGACTAAACAGGGGTAGAAAGTTGGTTTGCAGCAAAAAGCTGACACTGGTGCCATTTTCCATACACTTGCGACAATCTGCTGGCAAATACCTCAGCAGCACTTCCTTAACACAGTCACAGTCTCTTTAACACTGCAGTGCAGCAAACATCCACAGTGCTGATCACTTCTCAAGGCCGCCTCTTGGCAATGGTACCCTCAAAGGGATCCTGTCTGACAACTTGAACAATGTTGCAGGCTATACAGTTAGTTACAGAATCACAGTTCATCCCACAAAATCACTTGTCTCTGTTGTGGGAATTCTCAGGCCTCAGCACAGAGAAGCTTCTTGTGTGGAGCAAGCATCTATGTTCATCTCTGCTGTGTCCAATATTCACTTTTATGGCGACTAAACTTTTCGTAGCCAGTGGATGCGCTCTTCACTCACAGGAATGTGTCTTTGGCCCACAATGCTGGTCCTTCCTTCGAAGGTTTGGTTCTCTATTCATCCACAGGCCGACTAACACAACCGCGGGAGCGTGCTTCTTACATGGTCCTCTTTGACACTACCTAGCTTCCTGTGGTGGCACACCAATTGGCAAGTATTACTCACCTATTAAGGACATCAAGGAGGCATGGGAAGAAATGCCAACTCCACGCTCCCCATGATTAATTTCCCAGAGCAGCTCAGTGTGTTAATTCTTTATGTTCTGCATCCATCATTTTCAGACATCAGTCCTGCTCCTCAGTACTCCATTCTAGGTATCCTTTCCGTTTTCTATTAAACAAAATGTACGGATGCACACAACACCAATGCGACTTGTGGCACGTCACTGGAATTATCGCCCAGTTGTTGCAGGACACATATAGATACATGACATCATATAAAACTTTGCATTACCTAAATTGATATATCACAGCATTGTACTGGACAGAATAGGAGGTAACAACAGCAACATTTATATGTATCCTCCTTATTACCCCTTCTCTTTATTACTGAATCATTGAGTTATAAGCTGCAGCTGCCTCCAACCTCCTTTTACCCTAAGGGGATTTTTGGAGACCGTTGGGGTTTCTAAAGATTTGTACTTGGCTTACAGGGAAAAAGACTTGCATACTGCCTGACGCTGATGGAGGTGTATACTTAGTCCATCAATATCAGATCAATGTGATCCAGATCTTACTATGCATCAGTGACAATGAGCCGATAGGATGAGACAAAGCTCTCACAATAAAATGGCCCCAGAGCTCCTTGAAACAACCCAAATGATCCTCTTATTCTAAATTCCAAACCAGTCAGGATATTTTAGTAGCTGCAGATGAAAATCAAAATATATAATGCCCAGTAAAACGCTACCCAGCATCATAGGTAATATTATATTATGTATTATGGCAAAAATATTCTAAAATAGCAGTGGAGAAAGAAACAAAGAGGCAAAATTGTTTGTCTTGTCTCATCGTCTTTCGTCTGTTTTGTTAAATCGCAAAAATGACAAGAAAGTACCGAATGTAACAGCTCCCTGTAACGAGACGCCGGCTTACCGCTGTGAGCACCGAGTGTTCACTTTCTAGCTGCTGCTCTCTGCGTTTTGCTGCTCTTTTCATGGGTCGCATACATACAGCTGCTTCCAGCTTTTTCGAAAACTAGTAGATGCTAAATGCCTCTGATTCTATCAATTTCTCTATGCTTTATACAGGTCCTGAAAAACAAGGTCCATTTGGTTCCTTGTCTGCTACTTTGTTTGTTTCTTCTCCTTTTGGCTTGTTTTCCTGACCTCAATCTTTTGTCTGCTGCCTGCCCTGACCTTCACCTGACATATACCTACAATAGCCCTGCCTCCCTCAATGTTTCCTCCATCTCACCGTTATTCTTTCCTTCCACCTCTGTATTAAAACTCATCTCTGTGTCATCTGATGATACATAGACTATTAGAGAACCAGAACCACTTGCACAATGAACAAGTCTGTAGGAACCTGTTCACACACCACCAAGACACTTGAAGAAACAAAAGAGCACAGTGAGGTCAAAAATACTCTGTTGTAAAAGTACTGAGGAAAGAGATAGGGTAGCTGTTTTCCATTTTGTGGCAATGTGTAGCTTAGCGGCGAGGAACAGCTGATTGACTAGATTATGGAGTTTGTTGGAGAAGCCCGGGTATCTAGCTCCCAGCAGGAACACCGTTGCTCTGATATTGCGTTCAGGTTTGAGTAAATCAAAGAGATGGCTCCCCTGCCCAGTGGGTCATTTAAACATATTTGCTCATAGCCTGATGGGCGGTGAGTGACACCATGTCCCAAGATTTGTTCAGCAAAGTGAAAAATTTGGATGATACGCAATATTTCAGAGTTAGGTGGGGAGTACTTTTGGATGAACTCTTGCTTGGTGAGTAGGATGTTAAATGGCGAAGTAAGATGTTTAAGGGTAATTAGACCCCTAGATACCCACCAATGGAAGGGGCGGGTCTCCAACCCTGGTGGAAAAGCTGGATTATGAAAAATATGCGTCATTAAGGAAGTTTTGGATTGTAGGGAGTGTTTAAATCTTTCCTTTCTCCATAGCATCAGGGAATGTGCTGTGAATGGAGCTGATACATGGATCCCTTTTGGGAGTCTCTGCAACGACCACATGAGGCCTGGTAGAGTGAATGGGGTCAGGAAGTGAGATTCGAGATTCACCCATCTGGGTGCGCTATGGTTGTCCGCATTAGCACTTATTAGCTGGGCTAGTTGGGCCGCTCTATGGTATAGAGTGAAGTTGGGCAGAGACATACCTCCTCGTCTTCTACTAATTAACATGGTTTTAAGTCTTATCCTAGGTCTTTTCCCCTGCCATAAAAATTTAGAGATCGTGTTATGGATATCTAGTAATGTTTTGGCAGGGAGAGGAATGGGCAAAGATCGGAAAACATACAAAAATCGTGGTAAGGAAACCATCTTAATGGCGTGTAGTCTACCTAACCAGGATAGGGACATAGATGACCATCTGGCAAGATCCGATTTGAGATTTTTAATTAAGGGCGCATAGTTCCATTTGAATAAAGTCGACCTGTGGGAGGTTAGATTGATGCCGAGATAGGTTAAGTACTGCTCATTTCTGGTAAACTTAAATTGTGCTGTTATGTTGTTTTGTATTTCCCTGGGGGTGTTAATGAACTGGGCTTCAGATTTGTCAACGTTAATTTTGAGGCCAGAAACCAGTTCAAACTCATGGAGAGCGACGAAAAGGTTTGGGAGTGTAATAGCGGGATTATGGATAATAGTAGATCATCCGCAAAAAGGCTAGCCTTGTATTGATCATCTCTAACTATAGGTCCATTAATGTTGGGGTTGGCTCTGATAGCTTCCGCCAGGGGCTCCATGGCTAGAGCGAATAAGGCTGGAGAAAGCGGGCATCCCTGCCTGGTACCACGTTGTATGTTAATAGTGGTAGGCTGATTTGAGGGTAATTTCAGATAGGCCGTGGGGTGATCATACAGAAGTTTAAGTCGAGAGGTAATACCTCTCAGGAAGCCAAACTTAGCGAGGACTTCGAATAAGTATGACCATGATATCGAGTCAAAGGCCTTCTCTATATCGAGTGCTAACAAGAGTAAGGATTGCTTGGAGTGATTAGCTGAATGTATTAAGTTGAGATTCCTCCTAATATTGTCAGGGCCCTGTCTCTTGGGGATGAACCCTACCTGATCCCGATGGACCAGGATGGGCAGTATTTTATTGATTCTGGCCGTGATTATGGATGTAAAAAATTTTAAATCTATGTTTAGCAATGAAATAGGCCTATAGTTCTTGGGGTAAAGGTGATCTTTCTTCGGTTTTGGAATTACAGTTACGTGGGCAATGTAAAATTCAGGTGGCATTTGAGCTCCGTTTAGTAGAGCATTACAAAAGCACTGTATATGAGGAGACCGTTATTTTTAATCTTTAAAGAGTCCATAATAAAGATAAGTCTCAGCACACACATTTGTAACATCTTATAGGGCATAAATCCCAAGGGTATTAATAATAATAAGAGTACACATATTAATGCCAAAAGTGTGACAGACTATAATAGTAGGCCAAATCGCAAAGATAGCAATAAACCACGCAGAAAAACCAACGATCAAAAGGCCAAAAATTATATTGAAAATAGACAAAATTTTATTATGTACAAATATAAATAACAGGTGTGTCAGTGGGTACTCCCACTAACCATATGTGCAAATCAAGCAGGAAACTGGGACGTGGGAGGACAGGCTAAAATACAACGAGTAATACACCCAAATATACCTGTTGTCCAAAATGCGGACCAATATAGTATTACTATTAATGTTCCCAGATATATATATATATTGGTCTGGCAGAACCACGCTAAAAATATTTATATAATCCATGACCTTCAAGCAGCGGTAATACTGAAGAACGTAAAGCCTATAATGAAGCATGCAAAAAAAGTCATAGAGAGTATATCAACATGCCTTACCCAAAGGATAGCGTAGGACCACCAGGGAAATCAAAAGGGAACCAGCCTGTATGCCCCACGTCACCCCGACGCGCGTTTCGGCACAGCCTTCATCGGGGGGCATGAGTCCATAATAACAGGGTCTGTACCACAGGACTGGCGTATAGCAAATGTGGTGCCAATTTCAAAAAGGGGACAAAACTGAACTCGGAAATTATAGGCCAGTAAGCTTAACCTCTACTGTGGGTAAAATCCTGGAGGGCATTCTAAGGGATGCTATACTGGAGTATCTGAGGAGGAATAACCTCATGACCCAGTATCAGCACGGGTTTACTAGGGACCGTTCATGTCAGACTAATCTGATCAGTTTCTATGAAGAGGTAAGTTCCGGACTGGACCAAGGGAACCCAGTGGATGTAGTGTATATGGACTTTTCAAAAGCTTTTGATACAGTGCCACACAAAAGGTTGATACATAAAATGAGAATAATGGGGATAGGGGAAAATATGTGTAAGTGAGTTAAGAGCTGGCTCAGGGATATGAAACAAAGGGTGGTTATCAGGGCCGGACTGGCCATCGGGCAGTTCTGGCAAATGCCAGAAGGGCCGGTACCAGTAGTGGGCCACTGCACGCTGACTCACCCTTCCCCCCAGCATCTGAATGACACCGGTACAGTTGAATGCAATGATGGAGGAGAGTGTCACCTGACGCTCCCTCTCCCATCATTCCCCGCTCTGTCTCTGACACTGCGGGCACTCACTGTGTCCCAGGCAGTGCAGCGGCAGCCGCCGGGACAGGAACAGGGAGCAACGCGGGCACGAGGAAAGGTGAGGAGTGTATTTTGTTTTTTACTGCACTGTGGGGCTATTCTAGGGGGGAAGAGAGATGTGGGCTCTGCTGTATACTACTATGTGGGCTGTGCTATATACTACTGTGTGGGCTGTGCTATATACTACTGTGTGGGCTGTGCTGTATACTACTATGTGGGCTGTGCTATATACTACTGTGTGGGCTGTGCTATATACTACTATGTGGACTGTGCTATATACTACTCTGTGGGCTGTGCTGTATACTACTATGTGGGAAGTGCTATATACTACTGTGTGGGCTGTGCTGTACATTACTGTGTGGGCTCTGCTGTATACTTCTATGTGGGTTGTGCTATATACTACTGTGTGGGCAGTGCTGTATACTACTGTGTGGGCAGTGCTGTATACTACTGTGTGGGCAGTGCTGTATACTACTGTGTGGGCAGTGCTGTATACTACTATGTGGGCTGTGCTATAAACTACTGTGTGGGCTCTGCTGTATACTACTATGTGGGCTGTGCTGTATACTACTGTGTGGGCAGTGCTGTATACTACTGTGTGGGCAGTGCTGTATACTACTGTGTGGGCAGTGCTGTATACTACTATGTGGGCTGTGCTATATACTACTGTGTGGGCTTTGCTGTATACTACTGTGTGGGCTGTGCTGTATACTACTATGTGGGCTGTGCTATATACTACTCTGTGGGCTCTGCTATATACTACTATGTGGGCTGTGCTGTATACTACTGTGTGGGCAGTGCTGTATACTACTGTGTGGGCAGTGCTGTATACTACTGTGTGGGCAGTGCTGTATACTACTATGTGGGCTGTGCTATATACTACTCTGTGGGCTCTACTATATACTACTATGTGGGCTGTGCTGTATACTACTGTGTGGGCAGTGCTATATACTACTGTGTGGGCAGTGCTGTATACTACTGTGTGGGCTGTGCTGAATACTAGTATGTGGGCTGTGCTATATACTACTGTGTGGGCTGTGCTGTATACTACTGTGTGGGCTGTTCTGTATACTACTGTGTGGGCTTATGGGCTGTGCTGTATACTACTTTGTGGGCTGTGCTGCATACTACTATGTGGGCTATGCTGTATACTGCTACGTGGGCTGTGTTATCTGCTATGCTGGTTGTGCTATATACTATGGGGGGTATATTATATTCTATGGGGAGGCCGTGTTATATAATATGTGGCTGTTATATACTATTGTGGGGGTATATTATATTCTATTGGGGAGGCTGTGTTATATACTATGGGGGGCTGCATTATATTCTATGGGGGCTACATTATATATTATAGGGAGGTGGGCTGTATTATATTTTATGGGGTGGCTGCATTATACTCTGGGGTTGCTGCATTATACTCTGGGGTGGCTGCATTATATTCCGTAGGGTGGTGGCTGCATTATACTATATGTGGGCTGCATTATACTGTATCGAGGACTATGGGGAATACGTTATATTATATTATTATATGAAGAACTATGGGGTGCATTATACTATGGGAAGTGAATTGTACTACATGGATGACTATGGCGGTGCATTATACTATATGGAGGACTAGGAGGAGTGTACTATGCTAGATGGAGGACTGAGCAGTGTATTTTAATATATGGAGGACTATAGGGAGTGTATTATACTATATGGAGGACTGTGGTGCACATTATAATATATGGAGGACTATGGGGTGTATTTTACTAAACAAGTAAAATCGTGCATATTCAGATTGTTCTTGCTGGAACAAAAATCCTTGTTCTCAGCAGCACATCGCCGGTGTAAACTGGAGATGTGCTGCTGATAACATGATACTGTATGGTGATCTGTTAGTGATCTATTATTGATCGTTCTGTCCCATCATTATTCCTCAGCTGGTGGAAAGAGGCCGGGAAACAAGCGTTTAACAACTTCAGTATTGTTGATCAAACTCATTTATTGGCCTGAACTCAGCGCACGTAAATACAACCGAAACGCTTTTGTGTGATGTGCAATATGTTAGCATTTGGGGCCCCATTTTAAACTTTGCCTAGGGCCGCACTTTGCCTAAAACCGGCCCTGCCTACAAGTGTACAAAGATATTGTGCAGTCACCATGTGACAAGTGGGCCTGTGTAACTTCAAATGCCAGGGCTGAATTTTAGTCCCAGTCTGGCCCTGGTGGTTATTAATGGAACACACTCGGACTGGGTAGCGGTTAGCAGTGGGGTACCACAGGGGTCAGTATTGGGCCCTCTTCTTTTTAACATATTTATTAATGACCTTGTAGGGGGCATTCAGAGCAGAATTTCAATATTTGCAGATGACACTAAACTCTGCAGGGTAATCAATACAGAGGAGGACAATGTTATATTACAGGATGATTTATGTAAACTAGAAGATTGGGCTGATAAATGGCAAATGAGCTTTAATGGGGATAAATGTAAGGTCATGCACTTGGGTAGAAGTAATAAGATGTATAATTATGTGCTTAATTCTAAAACTCTGGGCAAAACCGTCAATGAAAAAGACCTGGGATTATGGGTGGATGACAAACTCATATTTAGTGGCCAGTGTCAGGCAGCTGCAACAAAGGCAAATAAAATAATGGGATGCATTAAAAGAGGCATAGATGCTCATGAGGAGAACATAATTTTACCTCTATACAAGTCACTAGTGCGACCACACTTAGAATACTGTGCACAGTTCTGGTCTCCGGTGTATAAGAAAGACATAGCTGAACTGGAGCGGGTGCAGAGAAGAGCGACCAAGGTTATTAGAGGACTGGGGGGTCTGCAATACCAAGATAGGTTATTACACTTGGGGCTATTTAGTTTGGAGAAATGAAGGCTAAGGGGTGATCTTATTGTAATGTATAAATATATGAGGAGACAGTACAAAGACCTTTCTGATGATCTTTTTAATCATAGACCTGAGACAGGGACAAGGGGGCATCCTCTATGTCTGGAGGAAAGAAGGTTTAGGCATAATAACAGACGCGGATTCTTTACTGTAAGAGCAGTGAGACTATGGAACTCTCTGCCGTATGATGTTGTAATGAGTGATTCATTACTTACATTTAAGAGGGGACTGGATGCCTTTCTGGAAAAGTATAATGTTACAGGGCATATACACTAGATTCCTTGATAGGGCGTTGATCCAGGGAACTAGTCTGATTGCCACATGTGGAGTCGGGAAGGAATTTTTTTCCCCAAGGTGGAGCTTACTATTTGCCACATGGTTTTTTTTGCCTTCCTCTGGATCAACATGTTAGGGCATGTTAGGTTAGGCTATGGGTTGAACTAGATGGGCTTAAAGTCTTCCTTCAACCTTAATAACTATGTTACTATGTTACTATCTATTATCTATATATCTGTTATCTATTATCTATCTATCTATCTATCTATCTATCTATCTATCTATGATATATCTATTATCCATTTATCTATTATCTATCTATTATCTATATATTGTGAGATAGCACTTACCGCATGTGTTGGGGGACACTCGCTTAGCAACAGGATTCAGTCACACAGGCACGTTTTTCTCACAGAAATAGTCCATGCGGTTTATTATGCCATCATAAACCGGGTCATGCACAGTCCATTACACTTCATGGAACACAATAGGCACCAACAGATGACATTAAGTTGCAGTTTTAACTTAGATACTTCACATACGGCTTTAACTCACAGTTCAGACACTACACCCGCCAGCCCTCCTTGACTAGTTCCCGGGGGTGTCCGTACGCCGTATCAATGTCTCTAGTCATATAGCGCCCACGACATTGATTCGCAGTCTATAAACATGCTGGACCTCACTTTGTCCTGTAACCGTGGGAAACCACACAGTTCATTACTGACCCCCTGTCAGTGCACACAGTTCCCCATACTTTGAGTTACCTTCCAGGAACTCCTGCTCCACACCCTGACCTCCTGTCAGTCCTCTCTCCTCCAGGTTAACTGCTGAACCGGGATCACCAACTTGCCTGGCAGGCACATATCAGTTAGTCCAGCTCAGATGGGCTGTAGCTCCCCCAATGCAGTGCCATCACAGACTCTGCAAACACTCTTCCCATGTGCTTTTCAGGAAGTCCTACTCCCAGGACATCCAACACAGGTTGTGCTATTTAGGAAGTCCTACTCCCAGGACTTCCAACACAGGTTGTGCTATTTAGGAAGTCCTACTCCCAGGACTTCTGTTATGATCCGGTGACCTTGGAGCCGCATGAAACTTACTCTGGAGTAGGTGGAAACTGTACTGACCTCAAATCCTAAACTAACACCGCAACTAGAAGTAGCCGTGGGGTGTGCCTAACAAACCCTAGACACCTCGACACAGCCGGAGGACTAAATACCCCTATAGATGGAAATAGGAATTCTACCTTGCCTCAGAGCAGAACCCCAAAGGATAGGCAGCCCCCCACGAATATTGACTGTGAGTAGGAGAGGAAAGACACACGCAGGCAGAAAACAGGATTTAGCAAAAGAGGCCACTCTAGCTAAATAGGAAAGGATAGGACAGAATACTAAGCGGTCAGTATTAAAACCCTTCGAAAAATATCCACAGCAGATAATACAAAAAATTCCACCATCTAACTAAAGACGTGGAACATATATCTGCAACTCCTGAGAATCCAACAAGACTGAGAAAATACTGACACAATCTAAGCAGGACAAGAAAAAACAAATGAATAGCACAGAATTATCAAGCACACGCTGTGTGCCACAGAAACAAAACCAGACACTTATCTTTGCTGATTTGGCAGCAAGGCAGGAGGAACCAGACAGAGGTCCAACACCTACCAACAACCATGGACAACTGGCAAGGACTAATGAATCCTGCACACCTAAATACCCCAGTCAGAACTGCAATCAGCAGATACACCTGACCAGGACTGCAACCCAGGGACAACTGCATTAACACCTACAACCACCGGAGGGAGGCCAAAAGCAGAATTCACAACAGACTTCCAACACAGGTTGTGCTATTCAGGAAGTCCTACTCCCAGGACTTCCAACACAGGTTGTGCTATTCAGGAAGTCCTACTCCCAGGACTTCCAACACAGGTTGTGCAATTCAGGAAGTCCTACTCCCAGGTCTTCCAACACAGGTTGTGCAATTCAGGAAGTCCTACTCCCAGGACTTCCAACACAAACCACTGCGTGTATTGTTCAGGACGTCCGTCTCCACCTGGGACTGTCCAATACACAAGTCTCTCGGTGCGCTTATCAGGGATCCGATCTTAGTCTCAGGATCTCCCAACACATAGACCTTTCAGAGCGCTATTCAGGGATCCGATCCTACTCAAAGGATCTCCCAACACACAAGTCTTCCAGATCCATGGCCTCTCAGTGCGCTGTTCACGGATCCAGTCCACACACAGGACCTCCCAACACACAAGCCATCCAGGATCTACACACTCTTCATTACAGAGAGCACAGAGACCATTACACTATCATCTATCTATTTAATCTATTATCTATCTATCTATTATCTATCTATCTAGATCTGTCTAGAACGTTGTTTTCTTAGTTTGTAAACTAGCTTTAAATTATCTACAGAATTCCTGTGTGTAAATGCTGATGTCATACAGATGTCATATGGATGGTTGGTGAGAAAAATCGCATTGTACTTGTATGACAGTCGACCTACTTTTCAGGAACAACATTGAAGAGATTTTATTCACGCTGATGAGTACGAGCCCTCACTCTTAGTCTCCTCTCGCCTCTTTAGCCCTAAGCCGAGATTTGGTTTTGGGGTCTGTTGCATAGTTTTTTAGTGTAGATTATAGGTCTGTGTCTAGGGTCTTAGTTATGGGGCGAATCTCTAGGATTCCTGCTCTTTTTTAACCAGACATTGCGAGCTCTCATCGAAATACTGAAAGTTTGGTTGTGCAGTTTGCAGACAGGAGGAAGGGCTGATTCTAGCAAAATATGACAAGATTACTATAAAATTGCTTGTAAATTTTAACGGCGTCGGAAAATCTGTTGCTGGCAGAGAAAATTGTAATAAACCTTTGTGTCCGTGTAACTAAGGAGATATTCATGCCGGCAAAATAAATAAATCCAACAGCAAAGCCAAAGGCAAGGAGGGAGATGAATTATTAGGGGAGATGCAGAGAAATGGGTCTGTATTCAGTGTCGGACTGGGGTGCCGAAGGCCCACTGACAACCAACTCCAGGGTCCAACGGTAACCGACCCCAGGGACCCACTTTTCAGCTACATGCAAATGTGAGACTATTCTCAATCATAAATTTACATATTAATGAACGGGGCAGATTGTTACATGGATAAGATGCCGCCTCTATCTGTATGTAGTGATTCAAGTATATAGCACCAAGTACTGCTCATATAAGAAGGTGGTGACCCACTCCTGCACAGGGGCCCACCGGAGGATTCTCCTGTTCTCCAGTGGGCCAGTCCAAGCCTGTCTGTATTCCAAAATCAAAACCTACCACCTATAACCAGGATAAGAAATGTGTCTAATCGCTGGGGCCCCACCACTAGGACCCCCACCAATTACATCAACGGGACCCCCACTTAAACAAAACGGATGTCGAGCTTATCATCCATTATATAGATACATATAGGCAAACAGGATCATGGGGTGCATTAAAAGAGGTCTGGATACACATGATGAGAGCATTATACTGCCTCTGTACAAATCCCTAGTTAGACCGCGTCTGGAGGAGAAAAGGTTTTTCCACCAACATAGAAGAGGATTCTTTACTGTTAGGGCAGTGAGAATCTGGAATTGCTTGCCTGAGGAGGTGGTGATGGCGAACTCAGTCGAGGGGTTCAAGAGAGGCCTGGATGTCTTCCTGGAGCAGAACAATATTGTATCATACAATTATTAGGTTCTGTAGAAGGACGTAGATCTGGGGATTTATTATGATGGAATATAGGCTGAACTGGATGGACAAATGTCTTTTTTCGGCCTTACTAACTATATGTCCATGCCCCAATGCCCCACTATAGGACACTAACCTCTGTCCCTCATAATGTCACACCAGGTCCCACCCTCACCGTGCTAGGGCCGTGGATGCAAATCCCAGCAAGGACGACATGCAAGGAATTTCTATGTTGTCCCAGTTATGTGGGGGTTTCCTCCGGTTTCCTCCCACATTCCAAAGACATACCGATAGGGAATGTAGACTGTGAGCCCCATCGGGGACAGCGATGACAATGTTGGTTAAGCACTGCGGGATATCATAGCGCTATCTAATAAAACAAATAGTTAAAAATGAAGATAATTATATTATTACTTTTACACCATATGTAGAAAAGTATCTGTCCTCTCCACATTTCACCTAGAGGAGTTTTTCTGGTCTTCATCCAAAGTTCTTAATATGGAGCAGGTTTCCCCTTTACAGCTATAACCAGTCATCTGGGAAAAGTTTCTCTTACTCTTCAGTGTCTTGTGCACTAAGTTGCTGTTAATTAATCATTTTGCTACAGGACTTTAATTAATCTTTTGTGCATTCAGTGCATTCCGGGACATTTTCACACCTATAAGGTTTAGTGTTTTTTTTTATACTGTTACTGCACATTTATCTAGAGAGACATAATTTGTGGGGGTCTCGAAGTTACTTTTCTGGTTTTGGCTTGTGGTATAATTGCTGTTTTTAGCTCCAAGTTCCTCAACATTGTGCATGAATGTTATAAAAATATTAAAAAAACGCTCTTTATTTTTGCCTTTTATTTTGCACTTTTTTTTAGAAGTCATGGTGGAATGGCATTTTTATAAAAAAATATTGACTAAGTGCCCTATGTTTTTTTACATGTGTTACCTATATACTCACTGCAGGGTTTGCATTCATTGCCTTTATTCTATGTTATATACGTATTTAGAATGTTAAAATAAAACAGAATAGACAAACCATGCACAATGTTATATCATCACAATACCTGTGTCCAGACCGGGAATTGGAAAAAAGGAAGTTTCGTGCAAAGAAGACTAATACTCATACAAAGAAAATTGCACATGCAGAACTAGGGTTTAATACAAAGGTATACTTTTATTAATTAATTAAAACATATGCATGCATAAAGTAAAGAGGAGATGATAAAATGGGGCACAATACCAAGAAAATGGCACCAAAGATCAGAGGCGAGAGAGTAAAAATCAGTGCAACATACAACTCCATGTGTCATTATAAATGGGTAATGAACCGCGCTATAATAGATATAAATCACTGGTGTATTGCAGCAAGAGAGTAACAAAAAGATGCAGAGGTAGCTAGTATAAAAATGCAATAAATGCAAGTTTCGGCTGCTTGTGCCTTCTTCTGAGGATTGGCATCATCAGGTCCTGATACGATTTTATACTAAAGCTAACCAATCAAATTTTGCTGTCCCGCACTGCCCACCAATCATCGTGCGTGATACAATTTAATGGATCACACAACATTCTAAAGGAATCAGTGTAATCAGTATAACGGCGCTGACCTGACACCATCTGTAGTTAATTCTGCTGACAGTGTCCCTTTAAGGCAACCACATAACTAAATGTTTGTAACAACCCCCACCCACTGGCAATGATGGGTGGGGGTTGTGATACAGAATTTGCATTAGCTTCCAGAAGCCTCAACAACTTAAAGGGGTTTACTAGAAATATAATGTAAAAATAATACACTGGTGTGTTACTCACTGTCACCAGGGTCAGCACTGTATTTTGGCAGCTGAACGAGTCATTGTTACAGGGCACATCGTACACAACGTGTCCTGTAGTCGTGATCTCACACTGTCAACAAAGACTGGAACAGCAGCAGAGATGCAGCACAGGACCTGGGGAGGGTGAGTAACACCTGTTATTAAAATTTTAACACAGTAAAAGCCAGTGAGGGGGAAAAGTTGTTCTCAGAAAGGTATTTCACTCTGTTAAGACAATAATTTATCTACATGCCCAAATTACTCTCTAAAAAGGCTTTCAATATTGCAAATGCATATATGCATATACAGTATATATATCAGAAAATTACCGCACACTCAGAATTGGTATGATGCAAAAAAATATAACATGAGTTTGTTGTGTTAACCACAAGGTTTGGACCACAAGGTCTGTTTTACCAGCACCTCCTCGATTTCGACCTGAGCGCAGACCATTACTCTCTTACATATATACATATATACACATACACAGTATATGGTAGGGGGGTTTCAGCTCTCTGGTAGCTGCTTGGATATTGTATCAAAACAGAATGAAGTTTGTTGTCCTTCATAGACTTTACAGCTCCAAAAAGTGAAAACAGTCCTTTCTTCAGCACAAATGAATACCAAAACAGTCCTTTCTTCAGCACAAATGAATACCAAAACAGTCCTTTCTCTGGGTAAGGCAAAATAAATCAAACAGCCTCATCAACTTGGTATTACAGGCACATCTAGCATAGACCATCCACCTTGAATAGTCTTTCTCCACACAATACACTCTGCTGAGCTATTCCCAGCTGCTGTTATTATGCCTGTAAGTCCCACAGTGGAGTATAGGAGCGATCTTTCCCACCTAGGTTCTTTTGGTCGCTCCTAAATCCCGGACCCAAAGTGAAGGCAATGTAAAAACCATCTCAGTAATACATGCCTGCCATTCAAGATTTTACCTCCAATTATGTCAAGTTTTGAAGTTGCCTTATGAGAGATTTTGCTTGGACTCACCCTCCAAATGTGCATTTGATGCATCTCGCCTCCATGCACAGGAATCCTTCAATAAGTGCCGCTAACTGGAAAGCTCCACAGCCTGGAGATTTCCCAACTCTTCCAGGAGTCCGGGAGGTTTTCCCCTTTTCCTGAAGACTTCTGGACGTTACAGGAGACTTGTCTTGAATTCTCATTGCTTCTCGAGCATTTTGTCCATTATTTTCGTTTTTCGCTCAGTAGTTTCACAGCTACATTTCTTTTTAGGATTATCATTATTATTATTATTTATTTATATAGCACCATTAATTCCATGGTGCTGTACATGAGAAAGGGGTTACATACAGCGTTATAGATATTGTTAACAGAAATTAAATTTACAGTGACAGACTGGTACAGAGGGGAGAGGACCCTGTCCTTGCGGACTTACCGTACATTCTATGGGATAGTGGGGAAGAGACAGAAGGTAGGGGTGAGGCAGCGGCTCTAGTGGTGGTGAGGCGGTGGCTCTGGCGGTGGTGAGGCCGCGGCTCTGGCAGTGGTGAGGCGGTGGCTCTGGCAGTAGTGAGGCAGCGGCTCTGGCAGTGGTGAGGCGGTGGCTCTGGCGGTGGGGAGGCGGCGGCTCTGGCGGTGGTGAGGCGGAGGCTCTGGCGGTGGTGAGGCGGTGGTTCTGGCAATGGTGAGGTGGCGGCTCTGGCAGTAGTGAGGCAGCGGCTCTGGCGGTGGTGAGGTGGCGACTCTGGCGGTGGTGAGGCGGCAGCTCTGGCGGTGGTGAGGCGGCGGCTCTGGCGGTGGCGAGGCGGCGGCTCTGGCGGTGGTGAGGCGGCGGCTCGGTTATTGTTGGCTGTAGGCTTTCCAGCAGTTAGAAGAGGGATAGAAGCAGATGGGATTCAGGGGGTGCAGTGGCAAGTTCACATTAGGAGACAGTTCGCACATACCTGTGAATGAAAGGAGATGGATCAGGGAGTGACAGTATGAAGGAGAATATACCATGGGTTATCATTGTGGTATATTTCTGATGACACTTAAAAGATGTCACTTCAAATGATGTCACATCTGACCGAGGCCATATCGGACCAGTACCATGCAACTTATACCATTTGAAGAGTCCATGAAAAATGGATGAATGTGTATCCCCGCATCCTCTGCCCTCCCCGATTACTGGTGATCCTGATGACTGCCATTAATTATAACTGTGAAATGGTTCTCGCTCACTAATGGAAATACGTCTGCTGTGGTTTCCTATTAGTGTGGCAAGGCGAGAGAACGCAGGTGCATTAGTCAGTGACTTTTTGCCTATTCCGCCTATTGTTTTTTATCATTTGGATGGATTACCGATACACCCACATTCAGTCCTTTGTTGTCCCATTAAGCACAGAAAAAGTAAATCCTCCAAGCCTAATCAGTGGCATCTTCTAGTTTTGCATCCTCCTGGCATGGGGTAGAGCTTTTACTGATTAGGGGGCATTTACTGACATTTAGTAGTTGCGTAGGCCAGATACACATAGTAGGTCATTGTAACTCATGGAATTAACAAGAAGTTACACCTATAATAAGCATTTACAATATTAGCAAATTAACATACCTGTCGCGTTTGGAGCCGAGCAATCATTAATTGTTGCTATGACAAAATTCTCCTGCATTTGAAACGCCGCCCTGGTGTTAGTGGTAATGTGGAGAATTAATGATGCGCTGCAGAATCTGGTATTGCTGGACTTTTAATTATGTTATTAGCTGTATGGAAACCATCAACAAGCTGTTATTGGCAGACCCGCTCTTCTCATTTGAGTGCATAATTGTGTCCCTGAATGAGCGTTGGGACTGATGAGATCGGTAACACCAGGATCACATCCAATAATACAAGTGTTTATATCTATGCAGCGCCTGTGATGCAGGAGACGGCTGTTGTATGCATCATTATATCCTGTATGGGAAATGACCCGGATCTAACAGAACCAGACAGTAGGTATCTGATGAATGCTGATCATAAAGAGTTAACTCACTGAGCTGCTGCGTGAAATGCTGAGACATTGGGAATGTAGAGTTAGCATGTGTACATTTATCCACGTCCTCTCAATATGTAAAGATTACGCCACTGGATCACGACAGAAGCAATTCATGCTGTTAAGTAAGACAAAGGAAGTTCCAGCACTTATAGTGCTGTCAGAAGGCTAACATAAAGGAACCGTCTCCTGAAAAAGAGAGCAAGGAAAGTCATAAAGCCGGAGAATCAGGACAGTTCTTGGACTGTTATATGCACTAAAAGCAGATTTATTTTCTTGTGGGAGATGAAAGCAGCAAGACCACGATTTTCTACAGGTTTATATGAAAGGATCCAAATGTCAAGTATTTTTATTTGTAAAAAATACCCCCCAAAAATTTTTTGTATTGTATTCAATAAGGCATTTTATTTCAATCCAGAAATGAATCCAGCCGTACCCTGCGTTTACTTTGGCGCAATGAAGCAAGTGAGATCCGTGTGCCAAGGCCTCCCAGCGCTTTCCGCCGCTCCTTACCCATCAGATCCCTCGGATGTTCCAGTTTTCTATATGCTCAACCTGGAATAAACCCGTCATCTAAATAAACTTTTCTTTGTGTCTCTCGACAATTGTTTGGACATTGGAGACTTCCGTGAACTTCACTTTTGGCTTTTCCTTCCACTCTTGGTTCGATTTAAAACTTTCTGTCCGAGGGTGAATGGTTAATCAGCTGCATGTCACCTCCTGGATGCAGGACATTCGGCAGATGATGAATCCCTGCGCCCCTGCACCAGAAGGAAGATAATTGGGACATTTAAGTGCAGGGAGATTGCAGAACTGAAGGTCATCGAGCCATTATGCGCTTGGGAAGTTCCTGGAGGACGGACGGCGCATCCATCTCATCCTACGTGCGCCGCTTCTCAGCCTGCAGGAAAAAGACTGTGCAGATCTTTAGGATTATTTTGCAATGATTAATTAAGATAATGGTTTTCTCCATTTTGGGTGAAGCAGACCTGAAGGTGTCGCGGAGGGAGACGAGGGGGGATCGCTGGGGATTTATCACCTCGCCATGAACATCTGCTTATAATAAGCACAATTTGTGCTGCACTCCAAGCCAAGCTGCTCTGTATGAAGGATTCTTGAAGCTGATCCCATCAATACTGGAAAAAAATCACAACGTTTCTGCATCAAAGCCGAAATGCGCTAGTATAGTACGGCTGTGATCACGGTAACATTGCTCAGTATTCAGCTCTGATGGAGCTTCACTAAGACCTGCATAGAGCTGGGACCACCGTAACAAAGGCTACCGTCAGTAACACACTACGCCGCCAGGGACTCAGATCCCGCAGTGCCAGACGTGTCCCCTGCTTAAGCCAGTACGTGTCCGGGCCCGTCTGATGTTTGCTAGAGAGTACTTGGATTATCCAGAAGAGTATTGGAAGAATGTCCTATGGTCTGATGAAACCATAGTAGAACTGATTGGTAGAAACAAAACTCGTCGTGTTTGGAGGAGACAGAATGCTGAGTTGCATCCAAAGAACACCATACCTACTGTGAAGCATGGGGGTAGCAACATCATGCTTTGGGGCTGTTTGTCTGCAATGGGACCAGGACGACTGATCCGGGTACATGAAAGAATGAATGGGGCCATGTATCGTGAGATTTTGAGTGCAGACCTCCTTCCATCAGCAAGGGCATTGAAGCTGAAACGTGGCTGGGTCTTTCAGCATGATAATGATCCCAAGCACACTGCCAGGACAATGAAGGAGTGGCTTCGTAAGAAGCATTTCAAGGTCCTGGAGTGGCCTAACCAGTCTCCAGATCTCAACCCTATAGAAAACCTTTGGAGGGAGTTGAAAGTCCGTGTTGCCCAGTGACAGGCCCAAAACATCACTGCTCTAGAGGAGATCTGCATGGAGGAATGGGCCAACATACCAACAACAGTGTGTGCCAACCTTGTGAAGACTTACAGAAAACGTTTGACCTCTGTCATTGCCAACAAAGGATAGAGATTAAAATATTGAGATAAACTTTTGTTAATGACCAAATACTTATTTTCCGCCATAATTTGCAAAGTAAATTTTCCAAATCTCCCAAGGTAATTTTCTGGATTTGTTTTCTCATTTTGACTCTCATAGTTGTGGTCGACCTTTGATGTCTTTTTATGTGGGAGAACTTGCACAATTGGTGGCTGACTAAATACTTTTTATCCCCACTGTAGATGTATTTCTTTATATACATTCATGTAGATATATATATAAATGTACACACAGTACATTGCAAAACCCATTTGGAAATTGCACATTGTAAATTGTACTGAGAGGGCGATGATATGAACATCATGCTCTGTATATTGAAGTCAGATGTGAAGAAGATCTACAGGCTGCGCAGTGGAAGGAAGATAATGAGATTGATAAGAAGAAAAGTAACACAAGTGATCAAAACCGATACAGTAACTACATGGACAATGCAAAAAAAGGAAAAGCTTGATCATTTTATCTTAATATATACAGTATATTTTATTTCTTGTGCTTCTCATACCACTGAATGTATCCATATCTTAAACTGTGAGTAGTAAACTTTCACTTCTATCTACATTGAATACATTATTTCCAATCAGACACATTTGACATGGAAAAAATAATTTTTACATACGTTTATCGTTAGTTAACAAAAATTTGCACAAAAAAATGTTAACTGAATGGCACTGTGAGTCTGCAGCTATTGTGCATGTGTGTTACAGTATGTGTATGTGTGTCTTTTATATATGCTCGTGTGCATGTGTGCATTATGTTTGTGTAATGTGTATGTGCATATTTTATACATGCCTATGTGCATGTTTTATTAGATATTTGCTTGTAAATTTGTAAATGAGCATGTAACATATTAGCATGTGCATATTTTATATACATGTGCAGTGGAGACACGGGGGGGGGTCAGCAAAATACCCAAGATTGTGTAAATTACAGTGTCTCTCCGCTGACTCGCCGGGATAAGAGTAGCTGTGACTTCAGAGCTTCCAGAGCCAACTGCCCCACCATGCACGCACACAGGGAGGAGGTAACAACAATATTAGGAAGATGACAGTCCATTCAAGTACAAGGCCAGTTGACTGGTGGGTCACAACCTGGCTTCTCCGAACATCTCCATGGAGCCCGGAGACCGGTGGGTCCCATTTCTAGCCCCCACAAACGTATCCTTGGGGCTCAGGTGACCGGTGGGTCCAAATCCTGACTACCCCAAATGTATCCATGGTTCAGCAATGGTCAATGGACAGATCTGTATTCTAACAGCTGGGGCCGGGGTACCCTAGGCTGGCATCTTGTAGAATGATACATCTGTATCCTTCGTGATGGAGCCATGATGTCTTGGCTGCTGTCCTGTAGAGAGTCTCTGGTTGTTTTGGATGTTTAGATGTCTTGGCTGAATCTCTTGCTTATGTTACAGAGGCATATAACCTCTTTTTATAGTTGTCAACTGTCCTCTAGTATTCACAGGTAAAGGGGAAGAATTGTGATAAGACTAATGTTCCTCTGTTTTGCAAGTCAACAAACTGGGTAGCCTGGACAATGTGCAATCAACATATCAGCTAACATCATTGTTCCATGACCCCTGTATCACTAGTCATCCAGGATAAGAGCACAATATGTTACAACAAATTGTCAACTTACAAGTCAATATTACAGGCCTACAAAAACAAAAGTATGTTTTCTTGAACAACCTGAAAGAAACACATAAATTCAAAAGTCAACATATAGATAACAGTCTATTCTTCCTTGCTTGCTGAAAATAGACATCTAGCTCATCAAAATAAAATGCTGTGTCGTCATATGTGCCTAATGCAAATACACTGTACATGTAAATGTGAGTGTGTATATACAGGGTAGAGTGTGATGGAGAGAGTCGCAGACACAAGTTCTGTACGGGGGCCCTTCGATGTAAATGTCACCCTTGGGATAAAGCAGAGGGTTACAACTGTCAGATGAATGACTGATAGTTATCTCATGTGTATGGCCAATTTATTGCTGTGGGACCCAGTGATATTGATATTTTTGCCCCACCACTGTCATGGTGCGGTTGTGTAGTATTACACAGAGGGATTTACTGAGTGCTATCACTCGTTCTACGACAGTCCGCGCTGTACAGGGTGAATTGTTCCGTAGAGTCACTGGAAGCTTCCATCCAGCGTCCATGGTGCAGGATTAGTTATGGATCCATTTTTTACATTGGTTACATTACATTGATGCAAGTCGTTATGTAGGACAAGGAGACTGAGATCTATTACATGGTGGCGGGGGCTGAGTACAGTTTGTTCCGCTTGGTCATATTAACTCTTTATTCGTGAAGTATCACCTCTCCGAGCAATAACTGTGCTGTTTCGTGGAGCTTTCCTTCCATTATCCACTTCAGCGCATGCCACGCGCCCTGAGATCACTGACAGATGTGCTTAATTGTGCATTATCCCCTCTGTAATGTGCACATTGGATGGAAGATGGAACTTTTTTGACTTCTTCACTTCCGAAAGGAAGAATTTCTGGAGACAATAAACTGCATCAATGAATACAAAATTGAAGAGTGAAGCAACTGAAGGGGGACACAGGGCCGGTGTGTTGTGGGTCGGAACGGAGTTCTGGTTGCCCTGAAACCCCTCTTCTAAACAGGAGTCAGTGATGGGTGTGAGGTGCGGTGGAGCCGGTCCTTTACTCACAGTTCCCGCAGGAGTACCTTCTACCTCCACATCCATGGGACAAGACAGGAGACCTTGCTCCGGGGTAACAGATTCAGCTTTACTGTGCAGCTCAGTTACACATGGCTGCAGCAGACAGAATAAGACAGAGTCCCATTTTAGTGATGTGTCCATCTTCGTCTCCTTTCTGCCTCACTTGTTCCTAGCCCAACTTTCCTAGCCGGCGCTAGGGACTCTCCTAGGCCCTAGGGACCACTATCCTTTCCTTTCTATGCGACCCGGCTGACATCCTCCTCACAGGGAAGGCGGACATGGTATGACTTTCAGTGCCCCTTCCGGACCTTAGGCCCAAGACTGTCCCGGCATCCAGACGAAACTTACAACGTGTCCTCACGCTGTGGGGAAACCTGACCTGACAGCATCCGTTCTGCTCTGCTGCATCTGCCTCTTCTTGCTCCTGATGACACTGTCTTGTCCACTCTCCACTCCACCCTGAACTTGTACTTGACTGGGTCCTGGACTCTGACTGACTGACTGAGCGAGCTCTACTAACCCAGAAAACCTTTTTTTTATACAAAACTTGTCTAATCCCAACTCTATTAACTATATAATCCCTAGTGTAGTACGAACTGTCTCCCTATCTCTGTATGGTTCCCCTAGTGCACAGACCTCCCGCATTCCCAGGGACGGCCTTAGGCAAAGCCTGTAGGAGAACTGAACACACAACATCGGCCATGGGGATAAAACATTGCATGACTTTGATCACACGTATAAACATTAATACATAGAACTACAACCATCATAACCACAACCAATGGTGCTATATAAATAAATAATAATAATAATAAATCTTTCTACAACATCTTCATCATCCCAGCCTCCCCCTCTACACAACTTTTCAAAGTAGTTCTTAATTAGGGATGAGCGGATTTGAAAGTTCAGGTTCTGGTACCCGACCACAACATTATTCCAAAGTTCGGTTAAGGAACCAGAACTGCACCCGAACTGGACCCAGAACCTCTAACCTCATTGAAAACAATGGGGACCCAAACTTTTGGGCTGGATAATTCTCTCTATCACTTCCTCAGAATTCCGCACTTCGGCATTTAGCACTGGACATTAACTGTCCGGTACGAACCCCACTCTTGTAAATTACTTGCCCCCGCACCTGCATGATTGCTGACAAATGACTATACATAGAGCTAGCGAACCCTGTGCAGACTGACGTGGTCAAGTGTTAGCACTTTCCATCCACTTCTTCTTTTTCTTAATCAAGAAGAGGAGCAAAGGAAATGGCATAACCATGGAGGCGCAAGCATATGCATAGGAGCTGCATACAGAAAACGGAAGAAAATTCCAAACAATTACTACTTGCAAAGTTCCTTCATTTCTGATTTCAGCAATCAAAAAAAAAAATCCAGGACACTTTATCCATTCTTGGAGGCAAGCAATGTGGCTTGCCATTTAATAAGAGCAAGCAGAGATCTTGAAGATCGTGTAGATTTAATGACCTTAGAATATTAAAAATTGCTTTTTTTTTTTTGCAGAGGCTGAAGAAAACACCCCCTTGACATCTGAGATTTTTTCCAAATCACTCACAGATTTTAGGTCATTGTTTTTATCTCCCATGTTATTCTGTTGCAATCACACGAATGTAATAAAATACCCGAGAGATGAATGAAAATGTTGGAATGCGAGCCTTGCAAAATGTGCAAGAAAATCCGGCAGAAGAGTAATTGAATGATATTGTACAGAAGTCTCACACGTAATAGGAATAACAGCGCGGCGGATAAAAAAGATGTATGTAATGAAATCTGCAGTCACCCGGCCAGAGTCACAAAGAACAAGACGTGCGTTGTGAAATCTCGCCGACTCTTTTCCAGATGTGCCATTAGAGTGGCTCTCCGGCCCCTGAGCAATGCTGATGTTTAGTGGTGCAATCTCTATGAGGGGGAGAGCAGTGATCGCCGTTCTGGCGCAGCGAGCAGCAGAGACCTTTATAGAATGACAAACGCAGTGCTATGCCGCCGCTGCCACCGCCGCTTGTCTCGCCGCCTCCGCCGCTGTCCCGGGTGCCTCCTCATACTTACCGTTCTACGGCATCCCGGCGCGCTTCTGTTCTTTCTCCTGCTTCCGCTCCTCTGCTCGTTCGTCCGTCTTCTGTTCTCCCTCGGGTGCGCGCGCGCACTAGGTCCCACTGCGCACGCGCACACAGCGCTCTCTGATTCAGCCGCTCCTTCCGCTCCTCTCTATGCCTCTGGAGGACCCTGACCCGGAAGGTACGCTGCCGCTCTGCATATCAGGCCGCCTCTTCCTTTTGGCGGTGCCTGATTATCATTTGTTTCTTGCAAGTGACTCTGGCCCCCGTGTTCCTCTGCGTTCTGTCTGCAGCTAGCCCTCCGTTCCTGTTCTCCTTAGCTAGTCTGCTCCGGACTGACCATTGTCCTTCTCTTTGTTTCCTTCCCGCTCCGGTCTGCCTGTGTCTCCGTCTCGTCAGTGTACCTGTGTATCTGCGTTGCCTCCCTGCCGGTATCTTCACCTCGTCTGTTTTCCTGTGTCTCCGCCTTGTCTGCCGGTTTCTTTCCCACCTTCCCCTGGACTTCCGTCTCTTTCCTATAACAGCCTGCGTCTCAAACTCCGTACGTGTTTTCCTGCGTCTCTGCCTTGCCGTTCTTCCCACCTTGTCGCTCCAGGACAGGCCGGAGCGAGCCACCCCCTCCCCCCCACGGCTAAGCGAAGGCCAGCATGACAATGGGTTGGAGAGGAGGGGGTGGGGCTGAAAGGGTTAACAGTATAGGGGGCGGGGGAGATAGTTGAAGAGAGGGTTAGGGAAGTGTCAGGGGGCGGGGGCCGGTCAGTTCCCGCTCACCAGCACTGAAAGCAGCAGCATGTCAGGTGTGGACTCTGTGCTGCAGAGCCTGAGGGCGGCTGCAGCCTCTCGGCCTCCCGGATGGCTGGAGGCGCAGGTGGCCCACCTGCTGGACGGCGGCGCCGGCGGCAGCGGATCCCCGCCGGCGGTCCCCCATCTTGATCGGCGGGCTCGGCGGACACGGCCCCCCGAGCGCCTATCGCCGGATCCTGGGCCTAGCGCCCCCCGCAGGCGTAGGAGCCCCTCCCGGGACCCTCCAGGCCGGGCGCCGGTAAGAGCAGCGGCGAGTAGGCCCCGGCCTGGGAGGAATCCGACTGCCAGGGGGGGCGCAGCGGCGGTTGCTAGGCCCTCACCTCGTGGTGCGGTGGGGGTGGAGCCAAGACGCGCCGGGCAGCGCTTGGGGCCTAGAGCAGCGGGAGGCCGCGGCGGTGCCGGTTCCGCCGCGCGGTCTGCCTCGGCGGTGAGAGCGGGGCCCAGAGGAGCGGTGGATGGAAGCGGGGCGGGCGGCCCGAGGCAGGACGGCGCTGGGTCGGCCCCTACTACAGTGGCGGGGGGTCCCCCTGCTCCAGGGCCTTGGAGCGGACAGCCTCTTACGGCGGCCTGGACTGCGGCTGGCGCCGGTCAGCAAGATGTGCCCTCGCCGGTCCAGGCGGCGTCTCCCCCCATCGCGGGGAGTCCGAATCCAGTGTCCCACGGGCCAGCTGCGTCCGGGAGCAGCGGGTCTGACGGACACCTCCAAGGCACATCGTTGGACGGGTCGGTGGCGGATTGGGCCGTTCATGGACGTCCGGATACCAGCACTCCGGCTGGAGGGACCACAGATCCCTTGCAGCCCGGTGAGTATGCGTCTGTGTCTCGTGCTTGTTCTTATGATGCTAGTGCGCCTGCGTTTAGTGGTGGTCAGGGAGCGCTTAGCGGCGTAGCTGCGGCAGGGGTAGCAGGCGGCGGTGAAGCGGCAGGGGTGCGGGAGCTTTTGGTTAATGTGCAGAACCTGCTAGCTAGATTGGATCGTGATGTGGCTCCGCAGGGTTTTTTGGGTGCTTGGTCTGGTGTAACACGGAGTCCGGTTAGTGCGGCAGCAGCGCAGGCCGAGGTTGCGGAGCCAGTTTCGGTTTCTGTGCAGACTGAGAAGGAGAAGGAGTGTAGGGTCCACTTAGATGATAGGGCGCACGGCGAGGTATACGTGTGTTTTGAGGGCCCGTTGGGGGCGCATCTTAAGAAAGAGGTCAGGGAAAAGATTAGTAAGGATGAGTACGTGGAAATTTTTTCACTGCTCCCCTTGGAGAAATTTAACATTGACAAGGGGAAGAAGGAGGATTTAAAAAAGGAGGAGGAAGAAAAGCGGCGTTGGCGTTTGATTCCCCAGACTTTTGCTAATTGGCTTCAAGCTTTTGCCATTTTGGCCAGTGTTATTGGCGAGAAGGCTCCGGAGAATTGCTCGGGGCTGTTTTGCTACATGGATTCCATCAGTGAGGCTCATAGGGTGTATGGCGGTCAGGCGTGGCTGAGATACGATGAGCAGTTTAGGCAGAGAAAAGCTGTGCGGCCGGCTATTAGGTGGGACCAGAAGGATATTGGTCTCTGGTTGCGCGTGATGGCGCAGTACAAGTTCGGCCATCCCTTTCAAGGGGGGGCCGGTGGGTCCGGCCATGGATCTCAGTCCGGTGCAGGGAGCTCCTCAGGCAACGCCGGTCAGGCAGGAGGACAGAAGTTGGGTGTCTGCTGGCAATTTAATGAGGGACAGTGCAAATTTGGAAGCAATTGTAGATTTAAACATTTGTGCTCCCACTGCAGTGGTTCCTCCCACGGAGCCGCAAAATGCTTTAAGAAGGGCAAGGCAAAAGCAGGTCCAGGTAATTCCCATGGGGGAGACTCCGGTGATGGTGGAAAGGATGGTCCCTTATCTAAGTAGGTACCCGGATAAGGAAAAGGCGGCACTGTTACTGTCCGGTTTTACGGAAGGTTTTGTTATTCCAGCACCTCCTTTTGTGGTTCCCGTTGTTAGGAAAAATCTGCATTCAGCCTTGTTACACTCTGAGGTGGTTTCAGAGAAGTTACGTAAGGAGGTGGCTTTGGGCCGCATGGCTGGCCCTTTTGACCATGCTCCGTTTGAGGACTTAGTTGTTTCCCCTCTGGGGGTGGTCCCTAAGAAGGAAGCGGGAAAATTTCGCCTTATCCAGCACCTGTCGTATCCTAAGGGTAGGTCGGTGAACGACGGCATTGATCCTGATTTGTGCTCGGTGGTTTACGCATCGTTTGATGAAGCGGTAGCTTGGGTGCAGAGATGCGGAAAAGGTGCCCTGTTGGCAAAGACGGACATAGAAGCCGCTTTTCGATTGTTGCCGGTTCATCCGTCTAGCGTTAGACTTCTTGGATGTTTTTGGGAGAAAAAATTTTTTGTTGACAGATGTTTGCCCATGGGTTGTTCGCTGTCTTGTGCTCTGTTCGAGGCGTTTAGTTCCTTTTTGGAATGGGTGGTACGGGACGTGTCTGGTTGCGATGCGGTCCTACACTACCTAGACGATTTTTTGTGCGTCGGCCCGGCGGGGTCCGATTGCTGTGCAAGGATTTTGAATGCGATTGAATGGGTGGCTTCGCGGTTCGGGGTCCCGCTGGCACCGGGTAAGACGGAAGGCCCGAGTACGTGCTTGTGTTTCTTAGGCATAGTCATCGATACCGTGCGGTGGGAGTTTCGTTTGCCTGAGGACAAATTGACGGGCCTACGGGAAGACGTTGTGCGAACTGGTCGTCTGCGTAAGGTGCCTTTGCGAGACCTGCAATCTCTGCTCGGTAAGCTTAATTTCGCTTGTCGAGTCATGCCAATGGGGCGAGTTTTTTCTAGGAGGTTGGCTAGCGCTACGGCGGGAGTTAAGGCTCCTCACCATTTTGTGCGGTTATTAGCTGAGCACAAGGAGGATTTGGCAGTGTGGAGTGAGTTCCTGAAGTCATATAATGGTAGGTCGTTGTTTATGGCGGGCGTGATTGACAACGAGTCGTTGGAATTATTCACTGACGCAGCCGGAGGTTCGGGTTTTGGAGCATATTTCCAAGGGCAATGGTGCGCGGCAAAGTGGCCTGCGAGTTGGATTTCTACTGGTTTAGTTCGTAACATTGCTCTCCTGGAGATTTTCCCTATTTTAGTAGCGGTGCACTTGTGGCAAGATAATTTTCGGAACAGGCGTGTTCGTTTTCGTTGCGATAACATGGGGGTGGTTTGCGCGATTAATAGTTTGTCTGCATCTTCGCCGCCGGTGGTTTGCGTGTTACGGCGTTTGGTGCTGTTGTGTTTGAATTTGAACGCGCATGTCACAGCGTCGCATGTGCCGGGAGTTCATAACTCCATCGCTGACTCTCTTTCTCGTTTGCAGTTCGATCGTTTTCGGTCATTGGCCCCGGAGGCGGAGATGGTCGGTTTGGAGTGCCCTCCAGAACTTTGGCTAGCGGTGTCCGGGACGCTCAGGCATTGATTAAGGCGTCGTTGGCTCCCAGAACCTGGGAGGCTTATCAGGCAACTTGGCGGGAGTGGGAGTTTTTGCTAGCAGCGGAATTTGGTGGGTGGAGCTACCAGGATCAGATCGGGATCCTGTTGTCATGGTTGAGCCGGGGGGCATCAGCGGGTTGGTCTCCCGCAAAAGTGTCAAGAGTCATGGCGGCCCTGGCCTTTGGTTGCAAATTGCGGGGTCAGGACGATATCACCAAGTCCTTTTTGGTGCAGAGGGCCGTAAGAGGTTTTAGGCGGCGGCCCAGAGGAACAGATTCTAGGAGGCCGGTGTCTTTTAACGTTTTGGAAAAATTGGGCGAAGCATTGTCATCACTGTGTTCTTCATTTTTTGAGCTTTGTTTATTTCGGCTGGCCTTTTCATTGGCCTTTTTTGGGGCCTTTAGAGTAGGAGAGTTGGTGGCACCAAACAAAAAAGGGCCGGGGGGTTTATTGGCCAGGGACGTATTGTTGGCTGGGGGCCAGGTGGAGTTATGGTTGCGAAGGTCAAAGTCGGATCAGGAGGGGCGGGGCAGCAGAATTGTGGTGGGCTCAGTTGCGGGGTCCGTTATGTGTCCAGTCTCTTGCCTTAGCAACTTTTGGGGCCTGCAGCCTAAGCGGGATGGGGCATTGTTATGTCACCAGGATGGTTCCTGCTTGTCTCGATACCAGTTCACGGCGGTTTTCAAAAAGGCGATTTCCTCGGTGGGGTTGGATAGGGCTTGTTTCGCCCCTCACTCCTTCCGGATAGGTGCCGCAACTGAAGCGGCAATTGGGGGATTGGAGGATTCCGCCATTCGTAGGATCGGTAGGTGGCGCTCCAACCGCTTTAGAAGTTATGTGCGGCCACAGGGGGTGGTCGATGGGGTTTTATAGGCTTTATGGAGCGTTTTGCTGCAGTAGGGGACAGTTGTTAAGTTTGTGTTTGTTTTCCAGGTCACCAAGGTTTATTGGTGTGGATTCTTGGACACTCGTACGTGCACTGGGGAGCTCTGCGAGCCGACGTTCGGACGGAGGGCAGGCAACTCGGATTTGATCGAAGCGTCGCAGTCATCCGGTGGCTCGGTTTTCGGGGTATGGCCTGGAATCGCGTGTTGCGGGAAATCCAGAACAGTGTGAGACTGGACAGAGCTCCCGACGTTTTGGTTTTGCACGTGAGGGGTAACGATCTTGGGGTCCGACCTTTTCGGGAGTTGGTTAGAGACATCAAACAGGACTGTTTACGTTTGTGGGTTTTGTACCCGGGATTGACTGTCGTCTGGTCCGAAATCGTGCCGCGGAAACGGTGGAAGCACATGCGGTCTTTGCAAAAAATTGATAAGGCCCGCATAAAGGTGAACAGGGCGGTGTCTGCCTTTGTGGTTAGGAATGGGGGTGCGGCGGTCAGACATTTTGAATTGGAATCTGGAAATGGGGAGTATTGGTTGGCGGACGGCGTGCATTTGAATGCTGTAGGAATGGATTTTTGGGCTCTCGGGTTACAGGAGGGCATTGAGAAGGCCATAGCTTTTCGGTCGGGTGGGGTGTCGGGCCTTTAAGGTTTTCAAAGGCCTCTCGTTGTGGCGGTTGGGGGGAGTCCTTGGAGTTGGTGGAAATTGGTTTGGGGGGTCTGTTATGGCTGGCAATCAGGCAACACAGCGTGCAGTAATCAGCGCACATACAGAGATCTGGCAATAACCAAAAACAATAGGACGAGCTCTGAGACGTGGAATCTCTGTAGACTGCAGTACCTGATCTATCCTCACACAACTATAAGCAGCAGTGGATTGCGCCTATAACTACCTATGCAACTCGGCACTGCCTGAGGAGCTGACTAGCCTGAAGATAGAAATACAAGCCTGACTTACCTCAGAGAAATACCCCAAAGGAATAGGCAGCCCCCCACATATAATGACTGTTAGCAAGATGAAAAGACAAACGTAGGAATGAAATAGATTCAGCAAAGTGAGGCCCGATATTCTAGACAGAGCGAGGATAGCAAAGAGAACTATGCAGTCTACAAAAAACCCTAAAACGAAAACCACGCAAAGGGGCAAAAAGACCCACCGTGCTGAACTAACAGCACGGCGGTGCACCCCTTTGCTTCTCAGAGCTTCCAGCAAAAGTTAATAGCAAGCTGGACAGAAAAAACAGAAAACAAACTAGAAGCACTTATCTAGCAGAGCAGCAGGCCCAAGGAAAGATGCAGTAGCTCAGATCCAACACTGGAACATTGCCAAGGAGCAAAGAAGACAGACTCAGGTGGAGCTAAATAGCAAGGCAGCCAACGAGCTCACCAAAACACCTGAGGGAGGAAGCCCAGAGACTGCAATACCACTTGTGACCACAGAAGTGAACTCAGCCACAGAATTCACAACAGTACCCCCCCCTTGAGGAGGGGTCACCGAACCCTCACCAGAACCCCCAGGCCGACCAGGATGAGCCACATGAAAGGCACGAACAAGATCTGGGGCATGGACATCAGAGGCAAAAACCCAGGAATTATCTTCCTGAGCATAACCCTTCCATTTGACCAGATACTGGAGTTTCCGTCTAGAGACACGAGAATCCAAAATCTTCTCCACAATATACTCCAATTCCCCCTCCACCAAAACAGGGGCAGGAGGCTCCACAGATGGAACCATAGGTGCCACGTATCTCCTCAACAACGACCTATGGAATACATTATGTATGGAAAAGGAGTCTGGGAGGGTCAGACGAAAAGACACCGGATTGAGAATCTCAGAAATCCTATACGGACCAATAAAACGAGGTTTAAATTTAGGAGAGGAAACCTTCATAGGAATATGACGAGAAGATAACCAAACCAGATCCCCAACACGAAGTCGGGGTCCCACACGGCGTCTGCGATTAGCGAAAAGCTGAGCCTTCTCCTGGGACAAGGTCAAATTGTCCACCACCTGAGTCCAGATCTGCTGCAACCTGTCCACCACAGAATCCACACCAGGACAGTCCGAAGACTCAACCTGTCCTGAAGAGAAACGAGGATGGAACCCAGAATTGCAGAAAAATGGAGAGACCAAGGTAGCCGAGCTGGCCCGATTATTAAGGGCGAACTCAGCCAACGGCAAAAATGACACCCAATCATCCTGGTCAGCGGAAACAAAACATCTCAGATATGTTTCCAAGGTCTGATTGGTTCGTTCGGTCTGGCCATTAGTCTGAGGATGGAAGGCCGAGGAGAAAGATAGGTCAATGCCCATCCTACCACAAAAGGCTCGCCAGAACCTCGAGACAAACTGGGAACCTCTGTCAGAAACAATATTCTCAGGAATGCCATGTAAACGAACCACATGCTGGAAGAACAAAGGCACCAAATCAGAGGAGGAAGGCAATTTAACCAAGGGCACCAGATGGACCATTTTAGAAAAGCGATCACAGACCACCCAAATGACCGACATTTTTTGAGAAACGGGAAGGTCAGAAATGAAATCCATCGAAATATGTGTCCAAGGCCTCTTCGGGACCGGCAAGGGCAAAAGCAACCCACTGGCACGTGAACAGCAGGGCTTAGCCCTAGCACAAATTCCACAGGACTGCACAAAAGCACGCACATCCCGTGACAGAGATGGCCACCAGAAGGATCTAGCAACCAACTCCCTGGTACCAAAGATTCCTGGATGACCGGCCAGCACCGAACAATGAAGTTCAGAGATAACTTTACTAGTCCACCTATCAGGGACGAACAGTTTCTCGGCCGGACAACGATCAGGTTTATTAGCCTGAAATTTCTGCAACACTCTCCGCAAATCAGGGGAGATGGCAGACACAATGACTCCTTCCTTGAGGATACTCGCCGGCTCAGATAACCCCGGAGAGTCGGGCACAAAACTCCTAGACAGAGCATCCGCCTTCACATTTTTAGAGCCCGGAAGGTACGAAATCACAAAATCAAAACGAGCAAAAAATAACGACCAACGGGCCTGTCTAGGATTCAAGCGCTTGGCAGACTCAAGATAAGTAAGGTTCTTATGATCAGTCAAAACCACCACGCAATGCTTAGCACCCTCAAGCCAATGACGCCACTCCTCGAATGCCCACTTCATGGCCAGCAACTCTCGGTTGCCCACATCATAATTACGCTCAGCAGCAGAAAATTTCCTGGAAAAGAAAGCACATGGTTTGAACACTGAGCAACCAGAACCTCTCTGTGACAAAACCGCCCCTGCACCAATCTCAGAAGCATCAACCTCGACCTGGAACGGAAGAGAAACATCAGGTTGACACAACACAGGGGCACAGCAAAAACGACGCTTCAACTCCTGAAAAGCTTCCACGGCAGCAGAAGACCAATTAACCAAATCAGCACCCTTCTTGGTCAAATCGGTCAATGGTCTGGCAATGCTAGAAAAATTACAGATGAAGCGACGATAAAAATTAGCAAAGCCCAGGAATTTCTGCAGACTTTTTAGAGATGTCGGCTGAGTCCAATCCTGGATGGCCTGAACCTTAACCGGATCCATCTCGATAGTAGAAGGGGAAAAGATGAACCCCAAAAATGAAACTTTCTGCACACCGAAGAGACACTTTGATCCCTTCACGAACAAGGAATTAGCACGCAGTACCTGGAAAACCATTCTGACTTGCTTCACATGAGACTCCCAATCATCTGAGAAGATCAAAATGTCATCCAAGTAAACAATCAAGAATTTATCCAGATACTCACGGAAAATGTCATGCATAAAAGACTGAAAAACAGATGGAGCATTGGCAAGTCCGAACGGCATCACCAGATACTCAAAATGACCCTCGGGCGTATTAAATGCCGTCTTCCATTCATCTCCCTGCCTGATTCTCACCAGATTATACGCACCACGAAGATCTATCTTGGTGAACCAACTAGCCCCCTTAATCCGAGCAAACAAGTCAGAAATCAATGGCAAGGGATACTGAAACTTAACAGTGATCTTATTAAGAAGGCGGTAATCAATACACGGTCTTAGCGAACCATCCTTCTTGGCTACAAAAAAGAACCCTGCTCCCAATGGTGACGACGATGGGTGAATATGTCCCTTCTCCAGGGACTCCTTCACATAACTGCGCATAGCGGTGTGTTCAGGTACGGACAAATTAAATAAACGACCCTTAGGGAATTTACTACCAGGAATCAAATCGATAGCACAATCACAATTCCTATGCGGAGGTAGGGCATCAGACTTGGACTCTTCAAATACATCCTGAAAGTCCGACAAGAACTCTGGGATGTCAGAAGGAATGGATGACGAAATAGACAAAAATGGAACATCACCATGTACTCCCTGACAACCCCAGCTGGTTACCGACATAGAGTTCCAATCCAATACTGGATTATGGGTTTGTAGCCATGGCAACCCCAACACGACCACATCATGCAAATTATGCAGTACCAGAAAGCGAATAACTTCCTGATGTGCAGGAGCCATGCACATGGTCAGCTGGGCCCAGTACTGAGGTTTATTCTTGGCCAAAGGTGTAGCATTAATTCCTCTCAACGGAATAGGACACCGCAAAGGCTCCAAGAAAAATCCACAACGTTTAGCATAATCCAAATCCATCAGATTCAGGGCAGCGCCTGAATCCACAAACGCCATGACAGAATACGATGACAAAGAGCACATCAAGGTAATGGACAAAAGGAATTTGGACTGTACAGTACCAATAACGGCAGAGCTATCGAACCGCCTAGTGCGTTTAGGACAATTAGAAATAGCATGAGTAGAATCACCACAATAGAAACACAGTCTGTTCAGACGTCTGTGTTCTTGCCGTTCTACTTTAGTCATAGTCCTGTCGCACTGCATAGGCTCAGGTTTACTCTCAGACAATACCGCCAGATGGTGCACAGATTTACGCTCGCGCAAGCGACGACCGATCTGAATGGCCAAGGACATAGACTCATTCAAACCAGCAGGCATAGGAAATCCCACCATTACATCCTTAAGAGCTTCAGAGAGACCCTTTCTGAACAAAGCCGCTAGTGCAGATTCATTCCACAGAGTGAGTACTGACCACTTTCTAAATTTCTGACAATATACTTCTACATCATCCTGACCCTGGCATAAAGCCAGCAGATTTTTCTCAGCCTGATCCACTGAATTAGGCTCATCGTAAAGCAATCCCAGCGCCTGGAAAAATGCATCAACATTACTCAATGCAGAATCTCCTGGTGCAAGAGAAAACGCCCAGTCCTGTGGGTCGCCGCGCAAAAAAGAAATAATAATCAAAACCTGTTGAATAGGATTACCAGAAGAATGAGGTTTCAAGGCCAAAAATAGCTTACAATTATTTCTGAAGCTCAGGAACTTAGTTCTGTCACCAAAAAACAAATCAGGAATCGGAATTCTTGGTTCTAGCATCGATTTCTGATCAATAGTATCTTGAATCTTTTGTACATTTACAACGAGATTATCCATTGAGGAGCACAGAGCCTGAATATCCATGTCCACAGCTGTGTCCTGAAGCACTCTAATGTCTAGGGGAAAAAAAAGACTGAAGACAGAGCTAAGAAAAAAAAATGATGTCAGGATTTCTTTTTTCCCTCTATTGGGAATCATTGGTGTGTCTCCTTGTACTGTTATGGCTGGCAATCAGGCAACACAGCGTGCAGTAATCAGCGCACATACAGAGATCTGGCAATAACCAAAAACAATAGGACGAGCTCTGAGACGTGGAATCTCTGTAGACTGCAGTACCTGATCTATCCTCACACAACTATAAGCAGCAGTGGATTGCGCCTATAACTACCTATGCAACTCGGCACTGCCTGAGGAGCTGACTAGCCTGAAGATAGAAATACAAGCCTGACTTACCTCAGAGAAATACCCCAAAGGAATAGGCAGCCCCCCACATATAATGACTGTTAGCAAGATGAAAAGACAAACGTAGGAATGAAATAGATTCAGCAAAGTGAGGCCCGATATTCTAGACAGAGCGAGGATAGCAAAGAGAACTATGCAGTCTACAAAAAACCCTAAAACGAAAACCACGCAAAGGGGCAAAAAGACCCACCGTGCTGAACTAACAGCACGGCGGTGCACCCCTTTGCTTCTCAGAGCTTCCAGCAAAAGTTAATAGCAAGCTGGACAGAAAAAACAGAAAACAAACTAGAAGCACTTATCTAGCAGAGCAGCAGGCCCAAGGAAAGATGCAGTAGCTCAGATCCAACACTGGAACATTGCCAAGGAGCAAGGAAGACAGACTCAGGTGGAGCTAAATAGCAAGGCAGCCAACGAGCTCACCAAAACACCTGAGGGAGGAAGCCCAGAGACTGCAATACCACTTGTGACCACAGAAGTGAACTCAGCCACAGAATTCACAACAGGGGTCCATAGGTATATGGCTCCTCTGTTCTGAAGTTTATTATGTTTTGGATCTGGTGATTGGTGGTGGGGAGTTCCGGCAGGGGTGGTCGGATCTCATGTTTTTACCGCGAACAGTGAACCCTCTTGCGGGGTTTTTGGTGCTCCCGAGCCAGGCTTACAACGGCTGGGAGTAAAATATGGTTTGAGTTATGTTCGCGGTATGGTTAAAATCACCAGATTCTTTTGGCCTCCAAGGACTTCCCCTAGTTTTGAAATGTATGCTTTTACATTAATTGTTAACCGTTGTTTTTGTTTAATAAACAGGCTGCTGTGGCCTACATAATTCCAAAGAAACTCTTGTCTCTGTCTTAATTGGGAGAAGGGGTTCGGGTGGTCGCGCTGGGGGAAAAAAGGTAAGGGATGGTAAGAGTGTCAGTAGGGGGTATCTCCCTCTTTCCCAAGAAGCTTCGACAATACCAGGGTCAAGGACAGGCCGGAGCGAGCCGCCCCCTCCCCCCCACGGCTAAGCGAAGGCCAGCATGACAATGGGTTGGAGAGGAGGGGGTGGGGCTGAAAGGGTTAACAGTATAGGGGGCGGGGGAGATAGTTGAAGAGAGGGTTAGGGAAGTGTCAGGGGGCGGGGGCCGGTCTGTTCCCGCTCACCAGCACTGAAAGCATCCCTCCCTCCTGCCCTTTTTGGTTTGTGGTTCTGTGGGTGTAAATTACTCGCGGTGAGCGGGTGGTTTTAGTATGCACATGGTTCTTTTTGGGTCATTGCGGCCTGGGCGGTTGGGGGGAGTCCTTGGAGTTGGTGGAAATTGGTTTGGGGGGTCCATAGGTATATGGCTCCTCTGTTCTGAAGTTTATTATGTTTTGGATCTGGTGATTGGTGGTGGGGAGTTCCGGCAGGGGTGGTCGGATCTCATGTTTTTACCGCGAACAGTGAACCCTCTTGCGGGGTTTTTGGTGCTCCCGAGCCAGGCTTACAACGGCTGGGAGTAAAATATGGTTTGAGTTATGTTCGCGGTATGGTTAAAATCACCAGATTCTTTTGGGCTCCAAGGACTTCCCCTAGTTTTGAAATGTATGCTTTTACATTAATTGTTAACCGTTGTTTTTGTTTAATAAACAGGCTGCTGTGGCCTACATAATTCCAAAGAAACTCTTGTCTCTGTCTTAATTGGGAGAAGGGGTTCGGGTGGTCGCGCTGGGGGAAAAAAGGTAAGGGATGGTAAGAGTGTCAGTAGGGGGTATCTCCCTCTTTCCCAAGAAGCTTCGACAATACCAGGGTCAAGGACAGGCCGGAGCGAGCCGCCCCCTCCCCCCCACGGCTAAGCGAAGGCCAGCATGACAATGGGTTGGAGAGGAGGGGGTGGGGCTGAAAGGGTTAACAGTATAGGGGGCGGGGGAGATAGTTGAAGAGAGGGTTAGGGAAGTGTCAGGGGGCGGGGGCCGGTCAGTTCCCGCTCACCAGCACTGAAAGCATCCCTCCCTCCCGCCCTTTTTGGTTTGTGGTTCTGTGGGTGTAAATTACTCGCGGTGAGCGGGTGGTTTTAGTATGCACATGGTTCTTTTTGGGTCATTGCGGCCTGGGCGGTTGGGGGGAGTCCTTGGAGTTGGTGGAAATTGGTTTGGGGGGTCCATAGGTACAGTGGGGCAAAAAAGTATTTAGTCAGTCAGCAATAGTGCAAATTCCACCACTTAAAAAGATGAGAGGCGTCTGTAATTTACATCATAGGTAGACCTCAACTATGGGAGACAAACTGAGAAAAAAAAATCCAGAAAATCACATTGTCTGTTTTTTTAATATTTTATTTGCATATTATGGTGGAAAATAAGTATTTGGTCAGAAACAAAATTTCATCTCAATACTTTGTAATATATCCTTTGTTGGCAATGACAGAGGTCAAACGTTTTCCGTAAGTCTTCACAAGGTTGCCACACACTGTTGTTGGTATGTTGGCCCATTCCTCCATGCAGATCTCCTCTAGAGCAGTGATGTTTTTGGCTTTTCGCTTGGCAACACGGACTTTCAACTCCCTCCAAAGGTTTTCTATAGGGTTGAGATCTGGAGACTGGCTAGGCCACTCCAGGACCTTGAAATGCTTCTTACGAAGCCACTCCTTCGTTGCCCTGGCGGTGTGCTTTGGATCATTGTCATGTTGAAAGACCCAGCCACGTTTCATCTTCAATGCCCTTGCTGATGGAAGGAGGTTTGCACTCAAAATCTCACGATACATGGCCCCATTCATTCTTTCATGTACCCGGATCAGTCGTCCTGGCCCCTTTGCAGAGAAACAGCCCCAAAGCATGATGTTTCCACCACCATGCTTTACAGTAGGTATGGTGTTTGATGGATGCAACTCAGTATTCTTTTTCCTCCAAACACGACAAGTTGTGTTTCTACCAAACAGTTCCAGTTTGGTTTCATCAGACCATAGGACATTCTCCCAAAACTCCTCTGAATCATCCAAATGCTCTCTAGCAAACTTCAGACGGGCCCGGACATGTACTGGCTTAAGCAGTGGGACACGTCTGGCACTGCAGGATCTGAGTCCATGGTGGCGTAGTGTGTTACTTATGGTAGGCCTTGTTACATTGGTCCCAGCTCTCTGCAGTTCATTCACTAGGTCCCCCCGCGTGGTTCTGGGATTTTTGCTCACCGTTCTTGTGATCATTCTGACCCCACGGGGTGGGATTTTGCATGGATCCCCAGATCGAGGGAGATTATCAGTGATCTTGTATGTCTTCCATTTTCTAATTATTGCTCCCACTGTTGATTTCTTCACTCCAAGCTGGTTGGCGATTGCAGATTCAGTCTTCCCAGCCTGGTGCAGGGCTACAATTTTGTTTCTGGTGTCCTTTGACAGCTCTTTGGTCTTCACCATAGTGGAGTTTGGAGTCAGACTGTTTGAGGGTGTGCACAGGTGTCTTTTTATACTGATAACAAGTTTAAACAGGTGCCATTACTACAGGTAATGAGTGGAGGAAAGAGGAGACTCTTAAAGAAGAAGTTACAGGTCTGTGAGAGCCAGAAATCTTGATTGTTTGTTTCTGACCAAATACTTATTTTCCACCATAATATGCAAAAAAAATGATAAAAAAACAGACAATGTGATTTTCTGGATTTTTTTTTCTCAGTTTGTCTCCCATAGTTGAGGTCTACCTATGATGTAAATTACAGACACCTCTCATCTTTTTAAGTGGTGGAACTTGCACTATTGCTGACTGACTAAATACTTTTTTGCCCCACTGTATATGGCTCCTCTGTTCTGAAGTTTATTATGTTTTGGATCTGGTGATTGGTGGTGGGGAGTTCCGGCAGGGGTGGTCGGATCTCATGTTTTTACCGCGAACAGTGAACCCTCTTGCGGGGTTTTTGGTGCTCCCGAGCCAGGCTTACAACGGCTGGGAGTAAAATATGGTTTGAGTTATGTTCGCGGTATGGTTAAAATCACCAGATTCTTTTGGGCTCCAAGGACTTCCCCTAGTTTTGAAATGTATGCTTTTACATTAATTGTTAACCGTTGTTTTTGTTTAATAAACAGGCTGCTGTGGCCTACATAATTCCAAAGAAACTCTTCTCTCTGTCTTAATTGGGAGAAGGGGTTCGGGTGGTCGCGCTGGGGGAAAAAAGGTAAGGGATGGTAAGAGTGTCAGTAGGGGGTATCTCCCTCTTTCCCAAGAAGCTTCAACAATACCAGGGTCATGTCTCCCGCTGTTATTCCCGTCTCTTTCCTTGAGTACCAGCTGCCGTTGCCGTAGTCTCCCCTGAGCCTGCTCCTAACGCTCCCTGTATAGGGGGTGGTCCACCTGGTCCCCTCGCCCTGGGGAGGTTCGCTGTTATAGGGGGTGGTCCACCTGGTCCCCTCGCCCTGGGGAGGTTCGCTGTTGCGGTCCAGTGGGTTCACCTTTTGTAGTTTCCCCAAGCTCTAACTGCATAACACACAGTAGGAGTCTCGAAGTTTTGCAATGCCGATATTTTATGAAACTGACCGCAGAATCCGCAGCACTGACCAGCAACCCAGAGTGATGGGTTCACTCAGCCCCTAATATCACTAGAATGACACAAAGTATCTCTCCCTCAGTGGATCTTGTCTACATGTCTCTTTTTATAAACAGTATTAACTATGTATCTAAGTAAGTGAGCCCCCCGATAGGCATTTAGTTAATCCCAGGACTCACTTTAGGAGAACTTTGGGGTCCTCCGATTTGCCCTCTTCACTTATTAATACTTCATTTTTTGCTGTGAGTCCTATGTTTTGCTGCATAATCACACAAGTAGTCAGGTCACTGCCTTTTACAAGGACAACACACTCTTTTGCTTCTGCTGTCATCAATACCAAATGCCAATTAGCTGCTAAGTATTCCAAGTCCTGGCCGAATACATGACTCAAATACTTTCCTGCTAGCATTCCTGCAGTCAGATGTGTGGGCAGGTCACTGCCTACCACAAGTTCAGCACAATCCGCTTCTGCTGCGGTCATGATTTGTTTGACCAGCTTAAGTACAAAGTGTCCTATCTGTGCCCTCTTCATTCCGTGTCTGTTCAAGCGGAGGTTTCATCTTCTTAAAGGAGTAAAATTACAATTTAGTTGTTATTTAAAGTTATCTCTGTTCTTAAGAAAGGATAGATCATTAATTTTATTATTGTGTAATTTGCTGGCCACCTCCGCAGTCTATCAGCAGGGGCAGTTCTCTGGGGCAAGGAGCACAGCGCTTCACGTTTTTTGCTATAGATCTTGCAAGTGCTGCTCTGAAGCTGGCAGGATCGCTGAATCTGGTCATCTCCCGTGCTCTGTGCTGCTTAGATGCTGCAGAGGAAAGCTCACAATGGAGCAACTATGCCGCTGCTCCAAACTGTCAATCATTAGGAGCGCACCATTCTCGCCAGCAGGAAGGCGGTGGACAGACGAGCAGCGCGCTACAGAAGACAGATGATGAGAAAAACCCTTTGCATGCAGCAGTCTTCACTACCATAATCACATCAGTCACTGTCTCCCACAAGATAAACCCAATCCTCTCCTGCTGCTATTATTGTTCACATGATCTGATTGGCATTGAGGGTAGCCTATCTCTGCCCCAATGCATAGTCCAGGTCAGACGCAGCTTGACATGAGCAGGTAGGTCACTGTTTGCTACAAAATAAACTCAGTCTTCTCCTGCTGCTGTCATACTTCCCATGTTCTGCTACACAATGCCATGTGTTTGGCTATCCCCGCCTACTTCATGACATAATGCAAAATGCAGTCCTGTCCTCACTGACTTGAGTGGATGGTTCACCCCTTCCCTGCTGAGATAATTCCCACCAACAGAATTACACGCCCCTTTAAACATATTCAGGCCCTATGCAAATGTATGAACGTAAAATGTGCGCAAAAAGTATGTTTGATTTTTTTTTATATTATGATTAGCACATGGTTCAGTTTACAAACAAATCTATCGCCCAGAAACCGTCATCAAGTTGCTGTTGATGGATCTACAGATATTCTGGTACATCCACAAATCAAAATGACAAAAAAGCTTTTTTTTATTTATAGGCTTATCAGACGACAGTGATACTTTAGAATCAGCTCAAATATTGAGAATACAGATAGTTACAATCAGATCTGTCACCAGCGGATGACCTGCTTGCAGATAGTGAAGGAAACGTCTTTATTTTATTGGGTTTGTATTCCTTTTTATTGCAGTACGTGCACTTTGTTGTTCAGCATTCTTTTGCCTATTTGTGAAACGCGTTAGTGTTATTATGTGTCTGTCGTTATGTGGAGCCAGACGCTGGCGCCCAGGGATGTGCGTGTGACATGACGGGTTGTACACAATGGGTCTGTGACAGGTTCCGCTTTAGGAAATGTGGCAGAAAAGATCGGTATCTTGACTCGGTTTTTGTTGACTGTCATCGAGATGTCGTCCAACACACATGTAATAAAAGATTCTTGTAAACGCTCATCAGCGCTGGTTCTCCTCTCTTCTTTCAATGTGTTTAAATGGACAATAAGGAATTTCTGAAAAAGTGAAGCAGAATAATTTGCCTAAGAAGACAGCACAAACCTCGCCCTCCTCACTGCCGAGTGTATTATTGTTCTATATGAGGCTCTTCGAGGTGATGCTGGTTGAATGTTGGACATATGTTCACTTTATAATGGAAAAGATGCATCTTTTAATTTCAAGAACAGCTTTTCCAACTTCCTGCTTGTGCAGCTGCAGGCTCCGGGTCCAGTGGGTGTTCCCTATGAAACATGCTATCTTTTTCACTCTTCATTTTCTCAGTGCTCTAGCATGTGTAGCCATGTCTCCTTCTTACTAACTTTGATGTGCACTACTTTATTACTTAGAAGTCTGCAATGGGCATTTCGTTGGTAAAGAATAAGATACAATGGCCCTTGGTGTGTAGATTGTTTTCCATACTCGGATAAAAGCCTTGATGGTAGAGTGGTTTCCGTATTCAGGGGTAATGGCTCTTCGTGGTGGAGTGGTTTCCTTACTCAGACACCTTGGCCCTTGGTGGTAGAGTGGTTTCCTTACTCTGAGATATTGGCCATTATTAGTAGAGTGGTTTCCTTATTTGGGATATTGGCCCTTGGTGGTACAGTGGTTTCCTTACTCTAGGATATTGGCCCTTGGTGGTACAGTGGTTTTCTTACTCTGGGATATTGGCCCTTGGTGGTACAGTGCTTTCCTTACTCTAGGATATTGGCCCTTGGTGGTACAGTGGTTTTCTTACTCTGGGATATTGGCCCTTGGTGGTACAGTGGTTTCTTTATTTGGGGATATTGGCCCTTGGTGGTACAGTGGTTTCCTTACTCTGGGATATTGGCCCTTGGTGGTACAGTGGTTTCCTTACTCTATGATATTGGCCCTTGGTGGTACAGTGGTTTCTTTACTCTAGGATATTGGCCCTTGGTGGTACAGTGGTTTTCTTACTCTGGGATATTGGCCCTTGGTGGTACAGTGGTTTCCTTATTTGGGGATATTGACCCTTGGTGGTAGAGTGGTTTCCTTACTCTGGGATATTGGCCCTTGGTGGTAGAGTGGTTTCCTTATTTGGGGATATTGGCCTTTGGTGGTAGAGTGGTTTCCTTATTTGGGGATATTGGCCCTTGGTGGTAGAGTGGTTTCCTTATTTGGGGATATTGGCCCTTGGTGGTAGAGTGGTTTCCTTATTTGGGGATATTGGCCCTTGGTGGTAGAGTGGTTTCCTTATTTGGGGATATTGGCCCTTGGTGGTACAGTGGTTTCCTTATTTGGGGATATTGGCCCTTGGTGGTACAGTGGTTTTCTTACTCTGGGATATTGGCCCTTGGTGGTACAGTGGTTTCCTTACTCTATGATATTGGCCCTTGGTGGTACAGTGGTTTCCTTATTTGGGGATATTGGCCCTTGGTGGTACAGTGGTTTCCTTATTTGGGGATATTGGCCCTTGGTGGTACAGTGGTTTTCTTATTCTGGGATATTGGCCCTTGATGGTACAGTTGTTTCCTTACTCTGGGATATTGGCCCTTGGTGATACAGTGGTTTCCTTACTCTATGATATTGGCCCTTGGTGGTACAGTGGTTTCCTTACTCTGGGATATTGGCCCTTGGTGGTACAGTTGTTTCCTTACTCTGGGATATTGGCCCTTGGCGGTAGAGTGGTTTCTTTACTCTAGGATATTGGCCCTTGATGGTACAGTGGTTTCCTTACTCTAGGATATTGGCCCTTGGTGATACAGTGGTTTCCTTACTCTAGGATATTGGCCCTTGGTGGTACAGTGGTTTTCTTATTCTGGGATATTGGCCCTTGGTGGTACAGTGGTTTCCTTACTCTAGGATATTGGCCCTTGGTGGTACAGTGGTTTTCTTATTCTGGGATATTGGCCCTTGGTGGTACAGTGGTTTCCTTACTCTGGGATATTGGCCCTTGGTGGTAGAGTGGTTTCCTTACTCTGGGATATTGGCCCTTGGTGGTAGAGTGGTTTCTTTACTCAGGGTTATTGCAAGTAATGGAAGCTGTCACAGGAAATAGTTCAATAATAACTTTAGTCACAGAGAGGCAATGAGCTTGGTGGTTGCGGAGTCTTACAAGAGGAAGCAAGGAATAAAGTTAGTATTTACAAGCATCTGTAAATCTCCTCTGCTGCTTATTACTTGCTCCAGCACAGTCTCTGCGTCGCCCTCTATGTGGCACAGCACACCTGCACTCTTGCTCTGTTATCAGCCCCTCTCTCAGTCCCATCTTGTCAGTGCATTGTCTGACAGTCTTAGGCTCTTCTGCAGCATATTGTCACAGTCAGTCCCTCATATCCAAGAACTGGTCTCCTCATTGTATCTGCAAACATCTTCACTGGCAGGCAGCAGCCCACAGGCCATCTCTTCAGTCATCGCCCCTTATCTGGCGGACGCACTCTTCATTGACAGGAACAAGCCTCTTTGGTCACCTCTGGGGCGACATCTTTTACCATCACTCAGTAATGGCGATACTTTGATGAAGGTGGGCTGGTATTCCACATATTCCACACCTGTGACAAACTACCAAGACACTAGTGCGGGCTCATAGAGAGCACTACTCACCCCAACTTCTAGCTCTGGTGCAGACACGTCTTCTGGGCTCCACAGCTCTGCTCCTCTTCATCCAGGCTCTCTGTCTGTGTGACCTCCACTGGTGGGAAACAGGAAGGGTTGATTGCATCTGCCTTTTCTTTTAGGGGACCTAGAAGAGTTTATGGTGTTGACCCCGTGCCATCCTCTGACACAGCCATGTTACTTGCAACTAGCAAGTGCATTAAAGGGGCTTTCTGGTTTCTATCCAACTGCAGGCTCAATGCTGGGCACTTCTCACATATTAGTCATTTGCTTGCATTACTCATGCGGCGTTCCTCCAGGTGTTGCACAAATGTTGTAGCCCCACATCATGCACGGCAGCAATAAACATGTTTATGACAAAGAGACTCCCAGTGAGTGTGAAGTGCACCTTTATAATGTTTCACTACAGTCTGCTCCATCTGCTTGTGTGGCAAGTTGTGTTTGAAGAAAAGCTGGAGTATAAAGTTCATGCACCCGCCCGCAGCCGTCATGCTCCTCGTATCTGCCATCTGCTCTCGCCGTCTTTGGGCAGCGCTTAGCAGAAAAGTTAATATACATTCTAAGGTTTCCATCCTGAATTGATTAAAATATTCTTTCCTAAAGCATTTTCACAAAGTGTCTCCAGAGCTTTTTATTTTCAGATGTGATGTTTTCTCTTTTTTTTTTTTTGCATGAAGATGTCTTTTTAATTGGTTTTATTTCTTTTCAGCCAGCTTAATTTTACAACACCCCGAGGGCGAACGGTCAAACGAAATAACCTCAATGGCTGAAAGAAGACAGAACGTAATTAGCTATCAAATGATACAAATAGCAGCCACGCAAATCATGAGCGCCATGGATCCGACACAGATCGCCATCTACGTGACCACTGGCGTTAAGGAAGTTATTTCTTTCCATGTTTCTTTGCTCGGAGTCTAATCAGTCCTGGCACCACAGTTAACGGTGGCAGGAAGCACCGGTTTCATGTGTCTGCTGCTCCTGACGGGAAATCTCTGAGGTTGGGTTTACACTTTATTGTTCATTTATTGAAGTTTTTGTTTGGTCCATTTCTTATTGAGATAAATTGGACATCTGATGGCATGTCAACATCAGTTTGTACCAGCTTTTCCCAAAAAAAAACAGTTGATAACTGAAGCAGCCCTTTACATATATCTCTAAAGCTGAAGAAATTCTAGTCGGGCCATCTCAAGACTCACTAACCAGGCGTCAGTGTAAGGGGCAATGTTCGGACCCGAGGAGTCACCACTGGGCTGTATCATGGATGTGTAGGGGCAAAGTCTGTGGAAATCCCAGACCATAATGTTTTGGCGCTTCAATCTGGAGATATAAACTAAAAAACAATATTTCAATAAAAATTGTGCCTCAATAATGCCACCGTCCAGTTCTCACATTATCGCGCTAATTAGTACCTACCATTGAGTGCAAAAGTCACAGTGCGCCAAAGTATCAAGCAACCACAGGAATAAGATTTTTCATGAAAAGGCACTAAGTAGTGAGATTACAATGTGATATGAGAGTATTTGGATGGCCAAAATTTAAGTGACCCCAGGGAAATTTCCCTCTTTGCCCATGATATTACTTGGCCTCAGATGTCCTGATCTACACTCATCCATACTGTTGTGGGATGTTCACACGGGTGTGTCAGATATGGAGGAAAACTGGAAATATCAAGTGTATAAAATAGCCAAAAGTATTGGCACATAGAAAAGGAAATAAGAATAATGATTTTTTGAGATTTGCTTAATGTCAACATTTGACCCTCATAACTAGATTTGGCAGCCACCATTTTTGGATAAATAAAAGCAACATTATCATCACTAAGTATACAAACTATGCAAACCCACGGTGAAATTGACCAATATTTCATCATCCACTTCCACTTACAATTGTCTTTTCTAAATCATTTTTACGTAAATCTAGTTAACAAAGTTGGAAGACTCCCAGTTGAAACTACAGCTCCCAGTGTCGTTAGATTTATTTAAAACAGATGGTTCACTGAGGTTCATTGCTTTTTTTATCCAGAGAAATCGATTATAAGTAACTTTTATTTAAAAAAAAAAAAAAAAAATTGAAATGTGAGTGTGACAACATGGTCGGTTAAAATGTTTTTACAATGAATTGTAGTCGATCATCTTGAATGAAGAAAGGGTACCAAAAATGTTGTAAGAGGACAAGTCTTTACCCCCTAGCCGTAGAGAAGAAACCTGAAAGAACCTGCTCTGAAGACTTAATTGTGAGATGACCCTAAAGCCCCAAACCTCCAGCAGAAGACAACCCTATTTCAAGCTGACTTTTGGGGCCAGCAGAGAAAGACCCCATCATCAAAGAAATCCACATTTTGAGCCATAAAAATCTGACAGAAGACAAGATATTTTGAGCTGACTTTGGAGTCATGATGGACCATCACAAGGCAACCCTCATTTTGAGCTGACTTTGAATCCCTAAACATCCAGCAGAAGACAACTTCATTTTGAGCGACTCTGACGCCACAAAGATTTGGCAGAAGACAATCCTATGTCGAGCTTACTTGAGATCCTTGGCAGTCAAGCAACGTGAAGCTTCATTTTGAGCTGAGTCTGACGCCCTAAACATCCAGTTACATGCAACCCAATTTTCAATTTCCTTTGTAGCCTCAAAATTCCTAGATAAGTCAACCCCATGTTGAGATGACTAAGCAGCTCCAAACATTCAGCTGAAAGCAGTCATATTTGGAGTTAAATTTCAAGCCCAAAAGATCAAACAGAAATCAAACCCATTTCTGATAAAAACCTTAAAAGTCCAGCAACAAACAATTACATTTCTAAGTTTGGAGGCATAAAAGTTCAACACAAGACACCCTGTTTTGAGCTGACTTTGGAATCACAAGTGTCCAACACAAAAACAACCTAATTTCTCCTTGACTTCAGAGCTCCAAAGATCCATCAGAAGACAGTCTCTTCTAGAGCCAAGTACCTGCCATAAGAACAATGTTTTATAAATTGCCTCACAAGTAGCTTCGCTCTAATTGTTTATATGTTTTATAATGTGCAAGTAGCTATGCATAAGTTCTGTATAATCAGAAGGTGTCTTTAAGAATCCTCTCCTGTGATAGATCCAAGAAACTCTAAACCAACTCTGCCCTAAATCACATTGATGTGGTCATCCTCCATTGTCGATCTCTAGACCAACCCTCATCCTTCAGTCCATGTTCCACCTATAGTCATATTACACTTGGCAATTATCCCTTAGATCTAAGATTTTAGATCAGATCATGTTGGAAATCGTTATACATAAACCTGACCTTACAAGGAAACTGATCCTCCTGCGCCTATGAAAATCCTCAACTGATGGCATTTCCCTGATAAGCCACACATTATGCTGCAACGTATTGTTTAGCGATGCATTCCACGGCCCTTCCAGATTGAGATATTTAAAGAACCATCGCAACGCATAAACAGCTGCCTTTCATATGCTTCAACATTTCTTTTGTTCTTCATTTACTCAGAAGCTTTGATCTGAACTGTAAGGTCACCATAGTCTATGTGAATATCCAGGAAAGGATTTCCAATTATTTCCATTACTTTTCTGGCCAAAAACCTTGGCGAGAGCTGTGATATTTTACATCGTGAATAGAATGCTTGGAGTAAACTATTGATCGTATCTAATTTTAGGAATAGTTCTGAGAAGGCCTCCAAATGAACGCTAAGAACCCAAGACTCCAGAGCAGCCGGGGACAAAGTTCGTGTAAGGTATCACAAGAAAAACACAAATTCTTAACCTTGTAAGCAACAGACGAGAGAGGGCCTAGTGGTAATGACAAAAATAAGGCCTCAGAAAAGCCTAATGTTTGGATCCTCCTTCCCATCACTTTTGTGACCCTTAGGCCAATTCTTAAACCCATAAGTAGATCATCTGGAGATGATAAGTAACATCAGACCAATCAAAGATGGACCCAAGAGCGCACACACCATTGAGGCATGGTATTGACCTGTTATGGGACCTTCGGAGAGATAGTGGACCCACTGGTCTTATGTCCTTTAGGCAAGAAACGTTTAAGGCCTCCCCTCTTTAGGTAAACTTAATTCTTAGGAAGCATGAAGTAGAATTGACCCTAAGATTTATAGCTACACAATCAGGACCCATTTTGATTTTTGCTATGGGGCCTTTTCTCCTTTTTGCACACCCCTGACTGGACCTTTCCCTACAAACCCCAATAGCTACCACATGGACTGATCCTATGGTATCTATGACTTTGAAGGGGACATGAAGTTCCTTCATCTTTCTCCTGTAAAAGAGGGTCTGCAGCAATTGAGATGAGCCTTATGAGGTTTTGGAAAAGCTGTGCCCTGCAGTTACAGAACTTTGCCCCAATTCCTACAGAACTTCTTTTAAAAGAGGAAGGAGCGTACTGAAATTTGTCATTAGGTTTTGGAAATGTTGTTATGCTTCTGGGTTTTGTATTAAGATGCCATCGGCCATGCACATTGCTGAGAAGAGACCGAAAGACGAATCTGGTGGCAGCAGGCACATTCGAGCTGCGTAGGTAAGGTTAGGTTCCCGCTTGCATTAGGAGTTGTTTTTATTTTCTGTTACAAAACTCTCAAAGTAATATGGTCTATCCCTAGATGGACATAGTGGTCCAATGCATTATTTATTATGGGGTCCATTTGGCTTCCAATAGGTTATCAGGCATTTTATGTAAAATTGATGGAATTTGTCACATGGCTCCAAAGCACGGGTGAACCCAGCCTGAGAGCAGTGGACCTTCCTTTACTGCGCATGCGCCACTTCTGATGGACTCATCTCCTGGACTCCACTTGGAAACTTACAAATCCTTTTACCACCTAATGCCAAAAATGGCCAGTTTTGATGCAGGCAGGTTTAGAACATCTCCATCACGTCAATCTTCATCTCTCTGAATATTTATCTACTTATTTAGAACTAAAAAGAGTTGATTAAGGCTGAATCCTCAGTTACCGATGATGCGGAAGGTTTCTGTCTCTATCGACATTGGTTTCCATTGTACAAATTGATTTCCAGTTCTCTCTTCTTCGCTGGTGGATTAATTTCCGGTAATTACCGTTGTGGTACTGACAGCTGGAAAATAAAACTAAAAGTTCTCGAGAAAATTGTAATTAAGTCATAAAAGATGGATGTTTGCACAAAGTTGTGTGTTCACAGTGCACAGCTGACTTGTGAATCTCCATCCTTCAACACGTTTGTGTATTTCTATTGTTTAATAGATCCATAATTCCGTGCAGATTCTTGTGATACGTGGCTCCAGATCCCTTTATAGACCTAGTTAATGTCTATAATTACCTTTACAAGTTTTTTTCATTGTGTTGCACATTTTATGCCGAAACAAATAAATAGAATTTTGTCAAATGATTTTTGATTAACATTTTTCAACTGTTTTGTTTCTGCAACTTGCACGTATTACACTGCAATGAGTGCCATGGAGGAAGCTTTTTGTAAGTTAATGGGAATATGAAACTTGCCAGGTCCCATAAATCGATGGGCTCTGCCAGGGGCGAAGATATCATTGGTGCAACCTGTGCTGCCAACAAGGGGCCAAAGAAGATAGGGGGGCAACTTACACCTCCAAACTAGCAAGTGGCTTCTCTCATAGACAGAACTATTGGACTGGAAAGGGCCCTTATACTGGTCTTGTGCAGGGGCCCTTTCCATCTGTGTCCACCACTGGCCGTTGCCTCAGTATCAGCGGTTTCCAATCTGCGGACATGACTTGCTAGGACTTGCAGTTTAGCGGCTGGAGCACCACTCTTTGGAGACCACTGCTGTCTAGTGAGCAGACGGACAATCCAGTAAGATCCCGGGACTTGTTGAGGTCCCAGATGCTTTTTTGAACTATGCAGATGATGTGGCTCAATGGCAGACACATTATTGAAGCGACTTCCATGTTAAAGTGATTTTCTGGTGCGTTGCTATTGCTACCCTATCCTTATGACACTATTGAATCATGCAAAAAAAATGTTTTTAAAAATATTAAGAAAATTAAAAAAATATAAAAGTTCAAATCACCCCCCTTTTGACCCATTCAAAATAAAACAATAAAAAAACCAAATATACACATATTTGGTATTGCCGCGTTCAGAATCACCTGATCTATCAATATAAAAAAATAATTAACCCGATCGCTAAACAGCGTGATGAGAAAAAAATTCAAAACGTCATAATTATGTTTTTTTGGTCGTCCCTACGTTGCAATAAAATGCAATAACGGGCGATCAAAATATCATATCTGCAACAAAATGTTATCAATAAAAGAATCAGCCCGGCGCACAAAAAATAAGCCCTAACCCAGCCCCAGATCACGAAAAATAGAGACAACGGCACCTTTTTTTTTTTTTACCAAATTTTGGAATTCTTTTCAGTACTTAAATAAAAAAAAAAACTAGACATGTTAGGTGTCTATGAACTCGTAATGACATGGAGAATCATAATGGCAGGTCAGTTTTAGCATTTAGTGAACATGGTAGAAAATACGATATGTTAAAACCAATTGTGTTGTTCAAAAGTACAACTTGTCCTGCAAAAAACAATGGCCATATTGACAGAAAAGTAAAAAAGTTATGGCTCTGGGAAGAAGGGGAGCAAAAAACGAAAACACAAAAACGGAAACACCTCTGGTTGTTAAGAGGTTAAAATATGTGATAAAAAAAAAGAAATTTCTCCATGGATTCCAAAAAAACAACAATCGGACTGTAAAACAAAGCTGATTTTAGGTGCAGAAAATTCACACCAGATACAACGTATCAACCCAGTGACTCACGGCACCAAATTGAATGTTTGCACTAAAATATTCTCCTCCACTTTTGAGGCCCAAAACTGCCACGAGGAGTCCGGCTATCACAAACAGATTTGTTTTGTTCATCGAGTCACAGCTGTAACAGCGATAACTTTTTCTTTTTACACGAGTTTTGCAATATAAGGTCTTATTTTTTTTACAAGACCAGCTGAAGTTTTTTTTTAAGTGCTATTTTGACAAACACATATGTAGATGTTACATTTATATTAACTTTTTTAATGAGAAAAAAGAAAGTCATGCCATTTTTACAGATCGCAATAATGATCTATTCATTATATTGTACTTGTACCGTGTATTGTTTGTTTTAAAAAATGTGTTTACAATGTGATCATGATGTTGTCGTTAATTTAAGAAGGGAGAAATATCTCTGACATTTATTTTTACCCCTAATATACAGGTATATAGAGATACCTATCTGTATACCAGTCCATCATGCGTGTAATGAAGAAGCATACTGTTTAGATCTTTGAGCAGAGAAAATCCTTTATAGTACTGACGCTGCCTGCCATGCTACAGGTTCTTAGTTTGAATCCTGGGGAAGACCAGGCTCCCTCCATCAATATTCTGCATGAGAGAATGAAACAAAAAGATGTGTCCTGCTTGAGCGGTTTGTCTCCCCTGGTTTGGTTCAGGGAAGAGAAAACCTTTGAAGCAAATTTGGTTTATTTATCCGTACATTATTGTAAAGCTTAAAGGCTGGAACCTGACACTGTGTACAGCCGTTAACTTGAAGAGAAGAGTTTTTCCATATGGATTGTTTGGCACGCTGCTGGTCCTGATCACAACAGGAAAACAACCTGAAACCCACAGGAATCTTGGATTTGACCTCTTTTTCCAATTTTTGAGGTCTTTTTTTTTGTGGGGTATATATTCCAACATCTTAAGCTGAAACCATTTCATTTCTTGACAACCGGAGCAGGAAGCTTTTCTTGAAAACTACAACAAAGCATGAAATAGTCATAAGGCAGTGACTTCAGTAAAAGAGGTGTGGGTGACAAATCGACATATAACTTGAGCTCAGTTAGGGCATTTACAAAGCACAAAAGTACAGGAGCCCAAAAAGTGGGGTACATGGCATCCGCCAACTTTACAATGCTTGATAGACTGTATAAGGGTATGTGCACACGTCCGGATTTTTAGCGTTTTTTTTGTGGAATTTCCTTATAAAATAGCTAAAAAAACGCAAACATTATGCATCCTATCATTTACAATGCATTCCGCATTTTTTGTGCATATGTTTGCGTTTTTTTCCGCAAAAAAACGCATTCCGCAAAAAAACGAGCATGTTCATTATTTTTGCGGATTTGTTGCGGATTTTCCATCACATTGGAGTGTCCGGAAAAAACGCAAAAAATCCGCGCAAAAAAACGCGTCAAAAACGCGTCAAAAAATCCTGACGTGTGCACATACCCTTAACTGGAGATGCAACTACACAAGTGACCCATTATACAAAAAAAAAACTAAAAACAATGCAGGAATTGTGGTTGTGGCTTTATCCACATTTCTCAAAAAGGCATCAAAAAGTCATTTAAAATGGAAACTAAAAATGAAATCAATAAACTACATTTAGTCCCCCCCAAAAAAATTAATACAGCTCCATTAACAGTAAAACAAAGAAAAGTATGGATCTCAGAATATAGAGCTAAAAAAATGTGTAAGTGTTCTTATCACACAAAAGCGGTAAACCATAAAAAAGTATATACCGTCCATTTATTTAGTAGATTAATACCTGCACTTTTATCAGAAGCCCCAATGGGTCACATATATCAAATGTGAACAAAAATATAAAAAAAGGCAATAAATGACTATTGGCAAGGTAAGGAATTGTGTAAATGATTAAAATATGTATATACAGTGGGGCAAAAAAGTATTTAGTCAGTCAGCAATAGTGCAAGTTCCACCACTTTAAAAGATGAGAGGCGTCTGTAATTTACATCATAGGTAGACCTCAACTATGGGAGACAAACTGAGAAGAAAAAATCCAGAAAATCACATTGTCTGTTTTTAACAATTTATTTGCATATTATGGTGGAAAATAAGTATTTGGTCAGAAACAAAATTTCATCTCAATACTTTGTAATATATCCTTTGTTGGCAATGACAGAGGTCAAACGTTTTCTGTAAGTCTTCACAAGGTTGCCACACACTGTTGTTGGTATGTTGGCCCATTCCTCCATGCAGATCTCCTCTAGAGCAGTGATGTTTTTGGCTTTTCGCTTGGCAACACGGACTTTCAACTCCCTCCAAAGGTTTTCTATAGGGTTGAGATCTGGAGACTGGCTAGGCCACTCCAGGACCTTGAAATGCTTCTTACGAAGCCACTCCTTCGTTGCCCTGGCGGTGTGCTTTGGATCATTGTCATGTTGAAAGACCCAGCCACGTTTCATTTTCAATGCTCTTGCTGATGGAAGGAGGTTTGCACTCAAAATCTCACGATACATGGCCCCATTCATTCTTTCATGTACCCGGATCAGTCGTCCTGGCCCCTTTGCAGAGAAACAGCCCCAAAGCATGATGTTTCCACCACCATGCTTTCCAGTAGGTATGGTGTTTGATGGATGCAACTCAGTATTCTTTTTCCTCCAAACACGACAAGTTGTGTTTCTACCAAACAGTTCCAGTTTGGTTTCATCAGACCATAGGACATTCTCCCAAAACTCCTCTGGATCATCCAAATGCTCTCTAGCAAACTTCAGACGGGCCCGGACATGTACTGGCTTAAGCAGTGGGACACGTCTGGCACTGCAGGATCTGAGTCCTTGGTGGCGTAGTGTGTTACTTATGGTAGGCCTTGTTACATTGGTCCCAGCTCTCTGCAGTTCATTCACTAGGTCCCCCCGCATGGTTCTGGGATTTTTGCTCACCGTTCTTGTGATCATTCTGACCCCACGGGGTGGGATTTTGCGTGGAGCCCCAGATCGAGGGAGATTATCAGTGGTCTTGTATGTCTTCCATTTTCTAATTATTGCTCCCACTGTTGATTTCTTCACTCCAAGCTGGTTGGCTATTGCAGATTCAGTCTTCCCAGCCTGGTGCAGGGCTACAATTTTGTTTCTGGTGTCCTTTGACAGCTCTTTGGTCTTCACCATAGTGGAGTTTGGAGTCAGACTGTTTGAGGGTGTGCACAGGTGTCTTTTTATACTGATAACAAGTTTAAACAGGTGCCATTACTACAGGTAATGAGTGGAGGAAAGAGGAGACTCTTAAAGAAGAAGTTACAGGTCTGTGAGAGCCAGAAATCTTGATTGTTTGTTTCTGACCAAATACTTATTTTCCACCATAATATGCAAATAAAATGTTAAAAAAACAGACAATGTGATTTTCTGGATTTTTTTTTCTCAGTTTGTCTCCCATAGTTGAGGTCTACCTATGATGTAAATTACAGACACCTCTCATCTTTTTAAGTGGTGGAACTTGCACTATTGCTGACTGACTAAATACTTTTTTGCCCCACTGTAACTGCAAATCTGTTGATACAGGAGTAAATATTGTCTCTAATGTGACCAACCTTAGAATTGATTTTGTTGAGATAAGAGAGAAATAATCCAGTTTTTTTCGTAGTTAAGTCCATGATTCCCATCAGATATTCTCCTTAGCTGCTACTAAATGTCCATTTATGAGACTGCGGCACAATAAATGATTACAAAATGGAGGCTGAGTTATCGGTCACTAAAGTTGCAAACAAGGGATATAACAGAGGAATTACGAAAGGCACACAAGGAAATTAGGGAAATAACAAGGGAATATTATTGGGAGAAAAATTACAGCCACAAAAAGATAACAAAAAAAAAAATTACAACTATGTATCCCAATTATAACCCAATGCAATGAGACTACAGGAATCCTCAGAAATATAATTAAAAAAAACTCTGGAACGTGCTACATAATGATAAAATAATTGGTGACCTCGTTACCACAAAGACCATCATTTATTTACAGGAAAGCAAATAATATAGAGAATTTGGTCGTCTCTAATAATAACTGTAACAGAAATACGATACAATTCTCTACCCTGACCGGCTGTAGAAATACAAGGCGTGGGGTATGAGGAAAACTACATCTAATATATAAGAATTTAGTAACAATCAAGGGAATTTAAATTTCATATTTAAGGAACATATAACATGTAGCGCTGACAGTGGTATTCATTGTCTAGAGTCCATGTCGAAAGAAATTGGAAGAACCAAACGCTCATGTATAAAAGAAAACGTGAACATGTGAATAATAAAACAAAAATTAAAAAGGACATCAATATCAAAACATCATACTACCGATCCAGAGGGTGAGTTACAGGATCAATATTTTGGGGTATAAAAGCAGTAAAACATCACCGGAGAGGAGCAGTAAAATATCACACAAATGTCGCGCAGTGAAATCCGGTGGATATTTTAATTGGATACATTGGCACCAAATAACGAAATTGAATTATTTGTCTTTCAATTAATAAATTGTACGGACTTTTGAAGCGGGATCGTGTTGTTCCTACAATCAGTACTTGTATATAAGATGTTATCTTACAGACCATCAGAACCACTGACGTAGGAACGCGCATTGTCTGTAACACGTAGGATCTTTTTTTTGGTTTGTTGTTTTTTCATTCTTGGACATCTTGGAATGCGAGCAGCAGTTTGGTAAGCGTGCGCTTACTGTCGGGACGACCGCGCTTCTCGCCATTCTACTCCACAGTTTATCTAATTGGGGTCATGGACAAAGTGGACGATCCATCTTAATTAGGAGGAAAACCTGGACCATTTCTCTTTTTGTAAAGAAAACCTATTCTAAGGTTGGAAGAACAGGAGATGAGAAATCACGTTTGCGGTGATATGGAAAGCTGAGAATACCAAAGCTGGTGGGTTCCAAAAACCTTTATTAGAACATGTTAAAAAAAAAGTGGCTCTAGTTATCGGCCATTTTTCTGAAGCTCACAGTCTCAGGAAAATGGCTCCTGGAGGCAGCATGCGCACAGATTGAGATCTTGGCTGGGCCTCCGGCGGCCCACAGCTTCAGGAAAATGGCTACCGGGAAACCAATGATGCCCTCCGCTCTGCTGACTGTTGACAACGGGCCACAGCGTCGCCACCACTGCCGCAACAACTTTAAGACACCCCCCCATTTCCCCCCAAAGTTTTGGGGAAAAAAAGGTACCGGTATGCTTATAGTTAGAAAAATACGCAGTGCTTAATCATTTCCAACGTTCCTTACTTCACAAGTAGCCATTACCTAATTTTGTCCAAACGTGGCACCACCATAATCATCCCACAGAATTAGGGCTTGATGTCATTTCTAACACTGTAAAAGCAAAATACCCCAAATAACTGCAGAATTGTTGATTTTATCAGTTCTAAAAAAAAGAAAATCCAAGAACAATTTTCCACGTTACGTTCCTAAAAAGGAGCCTTTCCAAAATGGAGCTTGACCCACAAAGAGCAAGCCTTCCTACGTCTACCCCAACTAACTGTGTACTGAAAACCGTAACTAAAGCGTTATGGCTCAAGGAATCGCAGTGATGTAAAAGGAAAATAAATTAGGGTCCGGTTCATCATGGCTTTTGCATCTCTTCTTTCTGCAGTAAAAGTGGTTCTAATAGTGAATTCTGAGCCTTTTACATTTTTTTAATTTCTGCCTTTTTTACTTTAATGTGACATTTGTCTGTTTTCTATCTTTGGCCTCATGGCCGTGGGGTTTGCTTCAGCCTAATTCAATATTTGTGGCTTTTCAAAAACGTTGCAATTTTTTTTTCTGCAATTGTACTCCAGTAACTAATGAGGAATAAAATCTATCTAAGGCTACTTTCACACTAGCGTCGGCCCGACTCAGGCCGACGTACCGACGCATCCTGTGACAACGTAGCACAACGGGGGCAGCGGATGCATTATTACAACGCATCCGCTGCCCCATTGTGAGTTGCGGGGAGGAGTGGGCGGAGTTCCGGTCGGAAATGGCAGACACGACGCACAAAAAAAGTTACATGTAACTTTTTTTGTTCCGACGGTCCACCACAACACAATGGTTGCGACGTGTGGCAATGCGTCGCAATGCGTCGCTAATGTTAGTCTATGGGGAAAAACGCACCCTGCAGCCAACTACAACGCTAGTGTGAAAGTAGCCTAAATTGTTTGCGCAGTTGAAGACTAATTTGTAACGTTTTAAAGCTACTAAAACTTTTTATGCAACTTTTGCTTCTTAAACGTTTCAAAAGTGCAAAAGAAAGAAATAAAATTATCTTTGAATTTACGCCAAAATTCATCAAACATCATGTTCCACTTTGATGATTTGGACGCAAAATCCTCCACCTGTGCAAAAATAAAGGCAAAAAATTACGTGAAAAATTCCGGCCCCATATAGCAGTGTCCTAAGAGATTTAACAGGAGATGAGAAGCGGCACAGATACGTGATCTATACAGGTGCACAAAGGGCCGAGCTGTTTATGATGCGTTTTAGACACTTTTGCGGCTTGTTACACAAATGGGCGTGGCTTGGTAGAAAAGGGGAGTGGCATAGGGTTAGTAAATCAGCCATAGTTTCCCCAAACAATGAGGAAAATATACTGAAATCCTTAACATCGGATGAGGACACCATGATTTTCCTTTGTGCGTGGTGGCATCAAGCAGCTCCTGAAAGGGGCCTCATATTTACCTTTTCTTTAGATGTTCTGGTTTGTTCCAACCAATGATCACAAATTTACATGGAAATGATTTTTTGGCATTTTTATTAAAAATATTATGCAAATTGCCTCTTCAGAGAAAAAGAGGACTTGAACTCTATAGCGCCACCTATTGGAAGCAGCGATCCTACAAGTCACAATCAACCCTTTAATGAGTCTATGACTTAGGATATTAGGACTTAGCGTAGAATATTAAAAATAAGAAATTCTTCTTGACGAATGCTGCACAATAAATAATTTTCATGTGTTCACTCGTTACATTTCACAGCGGTTTAATTCACGTCGGACTCTGCCAAGAACAGGGACTCGATTGCTCCGAGCAGCTATAAGAAAGTCTGCAGGTTTCTCGGGCAAACCACAAGATTCTCCACAAGGTCTGGAGCGAGTTACATTGTGAGTAATGAAGCTTAACAACATCCCCGGGCGAGGAAGGGGTTAAAAGCCACAAGAAAAAAATAAAAGAAAAACTCAGTGTAATTTTAGAGCTCATGAAGCGGAGCAGAAATAATTCTTGGACACAATCTCCTATTTGTCTTTGGAGGAGGCTTTGGCCCGAGCAGGAATAATATTCCATAAACTTTCACAGTGAGACACAGATGAACAATCACGATATGAGAAAAATCACGCTCTCTGGCTCAAGGGCGAGTTATTGGCCCAAAAACTCAACTCGTTCTTGTCATTCTGTTTCTTTCTATTTATTTTAAATAAAGGTTAAATCAAAAAGAAATCCCACGTACATATCAGGAATAAGCTCTGCCGATCCTGGGTTGTGTCCAAACATTCGGCTGTGCTCCAGTAACTCATTGCCAACTCATCTCTGCTCTTAATGGGGGCTTTCCGCACACTCGGTTTTGCTACAAAAAGGTGCATGACCGCCAACTCAGCTCTGCTGTTCCTGTGTGCTGTCAGTAGACTCAGATCAGCTACAAAAAGGTGCCTGGCTGGCGCTGTTGTGTTAGTGGCGCTGTCCACATACTCATCTCTGCAAGATGCATGTGAGTCGCCCACCAGGGCAGTAGGGTACTCGGTACCGGGTTCGATCGCAATTAAAGGGGTGGTCACAGTGGCAGCGATCCGGTCCGGTCCAGATCACAGGTACAAGCAGGGTCCAGCCGGCTTGGAAGCAAGTTCAGAGTCCCATCTACCAGGTGGAGATGAAAGCCTTCCTATTAGCGCAGTGATATTGTAGTACCTTCCTGCCTATGGTTTCTGGCAAGGTCCTCACAGTTCCTCTCTGTCCTCCATAATGGTGGGACACAAACCCGTATGACAGGTGGCTCGAGCCTTTTTCCAGGGTCTCTATCCCGACCCGGGCTCTATGCGCCACTTTGCCTCCTGGGTATTAGGGAGGACAGGTGACTTATAGTCCAGCTGTCCTGTTGGTTTCTGCTGTGCCTCTTAGAGTCCGACACAACCTCGGTCTTCCGGCTACCTGTATCTGCGCTCTGCCAGGGAGGTAGCCCAGTCACAGCTATCCTTCTCAGATGTCATTCTCCTGTGCTTTGCTCTTCTGCACGCTCTCTACAATCTGTTCTTTCCTTCTATATTCTCTTTCTCCAGGAGCTGCAGCAACTCTGGCTGCACGGCCCCTTCAGTCCTTCCGACACTCACTATCCGACTGCACTCTCCTCTGTCCTCCTGACAGACTACTCACTCACTTCCCAATCCCCTCCAGCCAGAATATATGTCCAAGGAAGTTCCCCAGAAAACCGGGTTCCGAGCTCCCCCTTCTGGCCTGGAGTGTGAACATGTTGCATGTTTGTGATTACCTGATGGAAGCAGGGGAAGATCTCTTCTAAGTGTGACGTCACTCTCCCCGTGAGGAAAGCAATGCCACTGTAACAACCACATGACTGCCAACTTACCTTTTCTGTTCATGGCTGCTGTTTGCATATTCAGCTCTGCTAAAACAAGGTGCCTGACTTAACTTACTGTTCTTTGTTGCTCTCAAAAGAATTGTTTTGCTACAATGAGTGCCTGACTGCTGACTCGGCTCTGTTGTTACTGTGTGCTCTTCATATACTCGGCTCTACTATAAGGAACATGACTGTGGACTCGGCTCTGTTGTGCCTGTATGCTGCCAGCACACTTAGCTCTGCTAGAACAAGGTGACTGACTGCCTTCTCAGCTTTGTTGTTCTTGGGTGCTATCTACACACTCTAGTCTGCTATAAAGGTACCTGACTGTTAACTCAGCTCTGCTGTTCCTAAGTGCTGTCAGTACATACTACACCAAGGTACTTGATTGCATACTCATCTCTCCTGTTTCAAAGTGCTGTCTGCACAACTCTGCTATTCCAATGTGTCTGTCCACATTGCCATGTATCCTCTTTACCATCCAATGCTTCCAGCTCCACTGAGCCTCACATAATGTTCTGCTTTACTGATCATCGCTGCTCCATCTGCTATCTGATATTTGTCCAGCTTTGCTGCATTAAAGGAAACTGCTGTGGCCAGTGATTGACTGCAGCGGTCATGTGATGCATGAGATGGACGTATGCAGTGGATCTATGGGTATAACCTTCACCAACTCTACGCAGGGCTAACGTGGCGATCGCACAGGTGCACGTTTTGGTAGTGGCATTACATGGAACTATCCACCTATGTGTCCGCCATACGTCCTGATAAATGGCAAGTCCCCCAATCCTGCTGGAGATGATGTTTCCAGTGCTGGAGACCATCCAGACACATCCCCAGCAGCGGGATTAGTCAGGGAGCCGGTGAGAAGCCCCATAAATGTGTCACCCACTTATCACTATCTATAAATACCGCTTCCTAATCATGACTTTAAATGGACTTTTCATCTACAGTGTTGCTGATCAGCGGCAGATTTATCGCACGTCCCGGCGTTTTGATTCTGGAGAGGCTGACTGATGGAAAATGTCTCGTAAGATGAAGATCGTGTAATAGGGCGCCCCACCTATCGTGCTGGTTACAATACCAATGTCATAAGGGTCCGTTGACCACCTCAAACAAAGGAGCCTCGGCGTGATTGCTACCTTTCCCCTATAGTTACCTGATTAAGTAATAGAAACATCTGTCTGGGCATGCTGGGGGTTGCAGTCTGCCTAGGTTGCCAAATAAATTATTTATATTAAAGGAATTATCCAGAATTACAAAAACAAAGCAACAGCACCACCCCTGCCCATGGTGATGTCTGGTGCTGCACCTCAGCCCCATTGAAGTTCATAGATCTTTTCTGTAATACCACACCTAACCTGTGGACAGGGTGGCGCTATTTTTGAAACAAGCCATTTGCAGGTCTTTTAGTGCTCCCAACACATGACTTGCTATGGCGAAGGCAGACTTTATTGCTTCTTCGTACTGTTGTGACATCTGGGCGAGCGCCTTTATGAGCTTACTGTACACACTAATCATTTCACTTTTCTTATGTCATTATTACTTACATTAAATTGTCAATTAAAACCCCTAAGAAATGCAATAAATGCTACCAGATGTTTTATCCTTTTCTCAAGTTTTATCAAAGTCTCGCTTTTCCTTGCAGCTTTTTTTCTTGCTGCCGTTCATTGTAGGAGATGTAGCGTTTGCAGAAAGCGCCATATGGCAGTATAAATTAAATAAAATAACTTCAAAGGGGTTGTCCACAAGAAAGATACCGCTGACCTATCAGATCAGTGGAGGCCGGACACTTAGCACCCCGTCCCCCAGCTATTTGCTGTTATTAGTCCCTGCAACGACCGGATGTACACAGTGTGCAGAGCCAAAACAGCTCAGCTTCGGCTCAGCTCTGCACACTGTGTAGTGGTGGTTTTTGGTACTGCAGCTCATCTCTTAATGAAGTGATTGGGATCTGAGCTGCAGTACCGTGAACGACCACTATAGAGTGCACAGCGCTGAGCTGTTGCGGATTCGTACGCTGTGTACATCCAGAAGCTGCAGGGGCTGATAACAGCTGGTCATGGGGGGACCGGCTGTCGGACCCCCACCAGTCTGATATTGATGAACTATCCTGAGGTTTGTGGCTTCGGTTTAACGCATTCCTAATTTTAGTTTCAGGATATGGGGGACTATGATACAGATGAAGAATCAATATGTGGTAGTTGGGGGTCCAGCTTCTGGCACCTATCATTGGGACAGGCCATCAGAATAGTGGGGATCCGATTCCTGTCTTTCCCTCCTCTCTCTAGCTGTCAGCTAAAATCAGCCTGCACCCATGTTCTTCACTGCTTACCATGCACATTTGTGTGCGGCTTTCCAGGGTATCGCAGCTTATTGCTATTCAGTACCATAGGTTCAGATGAAATTGCGTTTTGCAGTTATGACTGGAAGTGCATTGGGGCGTCATGGTGCACTTACAGCTTCTCAGTCTCATGCTGTATTTAGAACATTGCAGAATCCTCACCTGGCTGATTGACAGGTCTGTGGCCAGAGTACCAGAGCGGACGACCTGCCAATCAACCAGGGAGGAATGCTGCTAATTATGGAATCCAGCGGAAGTTAAGAAGCTGTAAGTCCATCATCACACCCCAATGCACTTCCGGCCAGAATGTAAAAATGTGATTTCTCCTGCTGGAGCAGCACTTTAGGGTCATAAAGGGATTGAGTAGCTTATTTTTTAAAGCGCTACACTGCCATATAAATGGTTTGGGTGGGTTACAGTTTCTGACAGGTTCCCTTTAAGGATACACCTTCAATATCATAACCCCTACAGCCCCTTTAAGCAGGCGTACACGGGGCTTGCCTAGCATAATGCCATTTTCCTTCATTTGTGACAACATTAGATCATTCCAATCTACATAACACATCCGTGCACAAAACCTCACATCATTCATCACCTCCTTATAAAGTGATTTATTATCATCCTGGAATTTAATCCTGAATATTTAGCAAATAAATCTGTATCTATCTATACACTCTACATCACAATAACAGAGACAAGTGGCACCATTAATCACTGACACAGTTATCTCAGCCATTGTGCTTAACTGATCGTACAGAAATGTGCTGCACTGCAGTACTACAACTCCCAGCATGTCCCATCAGCATGTGCGCTAGGAATCATCAGGGGTCTCCCTTGGTCTTTTATTGATTGCAGACCCTTTGACATTTCTGTTTTGCAATATACGGATTCCCAGAACCCTGTGCTGCTCCGTCCCTGTTATTCCTCAGCTGGGTGTTACTATTCTTCATTTCAGTTACTGAACAGCTACAAATGGAATCATCACATCTGGTTCCTTATCTATTTATACATTTCTAAGAGGAATAATAGAGGGAAAGCACAATGCACAATTCTAAGAAAATAATGCAAGTAATATAGAGGGACGACACAACGCAGAATTCCAAAAAGAAAAAAAATTGCTAATCCTTATTGAAGTGCCTGGCAGTGAGCTGCGTTGCCAGAGAAAAGCGACTTTCTAATTCTGGAGAATTCCTTTAAGAGACATGGAAGACGTGCGGTTTATAGAAAGGGTCACATGGCGGAAATAAATCCAGCGCCTGAAACCGCGGTGGTCTGCCGAGTATTTACCCGAGTGACAGCCACTTCAGCCCAATCACATAATCCACCAGGCAGCACATGGCGTGTATATATTTAGGCCCCAACATCCTGTTATTAAAGATCTTCCCTGGAATCCTTCTCGCCACCGGCTTCCATGATATTCCAGTAATCACTGGGAATTACTGGCATCTGGAAGACAGGATCAGGTCTCACCTCCTACACTCCAGAAAATACCAAGAGCCATGGCACGACCAGTAACCACCACATAGGTCATTAGTCAGCGGATACTGGACTGATTCATGTACACAGTATAAAAAAAAGGGATTTTTCAAGCTCAAGGAGAATTTCTGCAGCCATCGTGACAGTGCGCACATTGCACGCAGTGCAGATTCCCCTGTATCTCCAGCTGGAGTGTGCGGTCACGTGGCCTGACAACTAAACTCTCATCTACTTCTCATGACCACAAGTGTCCAAACCTGCAAGTCACTAATGCTGGAAATATCCTGACAGTGTGTGCATTGCACACTGTCGCGATTCAGAAATCTGTAGTCACCCAGACTGACTGCAGACATTTTATATGAGCTTTGAAAACCCCTTTAATTGGGTGCGCACACTTCAGGCCGGCGTCACACTTGCGAGTTTTACGGACGTAAGAGCGCAGAATCTACGTCCGTAAAACTCGCAAAAAATACGGCACAATTATTCTCTATGCCCCTGCTCCTATTTGCCGTATTTTACTGATCAGTATTATACGGCTTTCTACGGCCGTACAAAATCGCAGCATGCTGCGTTTGTCACCGTACTGCGCAAGAAATACGCCAATGAAAGTCTATGGAAGCGTGAAAAATACGGATTACACAAGGACAAGCAGTGTGACTTGCGAGAAATACGCAGCGGTGTTAGAGAGAAAAGCCGGCAATTCAGTGCGGTGTACAGTAAAATCACACTGACAGCTTACAGTAGAATAGGTAGAATAAATGTGTACACATAGAATAGGTATATATATATATAATGTCAGTGAGACACATATATGTATATATATTAATATTTATTCCAGCGCTAGACAGCTTGAAAGCCGGTAATTCAATTACCGGCTTTTTCTTTCTCCTTCCTAAAACCCGACATGATTTGAGACATGGTTTACATACAGTAAACCATGTCTTCTCTCCATTTTTTTTGCAGATTCCACACTACTAATGTCAGTAGTGTGTATCTGCAAAATTTGGCCGTTCTAGCTCTTAAAATAAAGGGTTAAATGGCGGAAAAAATTGGCGTGGGCTCCCGCGCAATTTTCTCCGCCAGAGTAGTAAAGCCAGTGACTGAGGGCAGATATTAATAGCCTGGAGAGGGTCCATGGTTATTGGCCCCCCCCTGGCTAAAAATATCTGCCCCCAGCCACCCCAGAACAGGCACATCTGGAAGATGCGCCTATTCTGGCACTTGGCCACTCTCTTCCCATTCCCGTGTAGCGGTGGGATATGGGGTAATGAAGGGTTAATGCCACCTTGCTATTGTAAGGTGACATTAAGCCAAATTAATAATGGAGAGGCGTCAATTATGGCTTTCTAGGTAATTTCCCACGATCTATGAACAGCCAGCAGAGGGCGCCTCACCGCAAATTAAGCTAAATATAGATCATTGATCTATTTTTAGCCTCATTCCCTGGGGTTTTGCAGCGAGGAGCAGCCTGCATTAGCACAGCTCCTTGCTGCAAAATGTTTTAACCCCTTCAGAAGGATTTACATCGTTGGACGTTACAGATCTGCGGAGGGTAAGTATATTGTTGGTTTATTATGTTTTTTTACTCACAGAACGAGGGTCTTCAGTGACTGGATTGGGCGTTGAATAAAATACTGCAACACCCATTGTTTTTATTTCATTAAAATAATTTTAAATAATGTGTTTGTGTTTTATTTAACCCTTCACTACAATTGGATTAATAATGGATAGGTGTCATAATTGACGCCTCTCCATTATTAATTAGGCTTAATGTCACCTTACAATAGCAAGGTGGCATTAACCCTTCATTACCCCATATCCCACCGCTACACGGGAATGGGAAGAGAGTGGCCAAGTGCCAGAATAGGCGCATCTTCCAGATGTGCCTTTTCTGGGGTGGCTGGGGGCAGATATTTTTAGCCAGGGGGGGGCCAATAACCGTGGACCCTCTCCAGGCTATTAATATCTGCCCTCAGTCACTGGCTTTACTACTCTGGCGGAGAAAATTGCGCGTGAGCCCACGCCAATTTTTTCCGCCATTTAACCCTTTATTTTAAGAGCTAGAACGGCCAAATTTTGCAGATACACACTACTGACATTAGTAGTGTGGAATCTGCAAAAAAAATGGAGAGAAGACATGGTTTACTGTATGTAAACCATGTCTCAAATCATGTCGGGTTTTAGGAAGGAGAAAGAAAAAGCCGGTAATTGAATTACCGGCTTTCAAGCTGTATAGCGTTGGAATAAATATTAATATATATACATATATGTGTCTCACTGACATATATATATATATATATACCTATTCTATGTGTACACATTTATTCTACCTATTCTACTGTAAGCTGTCAGTGTGATTTTACTGTACACCGCACTGAATTACCGGCTTTTCTCTCTAATATATGTGTCTACTGACATATATATATATATATATATATATATATATATATATATATATATAGACAGTATATATATATTTTCTTTTCTTTTTGGGACACATGGATCACTTCTATAGCGGTATGTTGGTTTTGCTAGCCTGCGAGAAAACCACGCAGTACGGATGCCATACGGATTACATACGGAGGATGCCATGCGCAAAAAACGCTGACACACCCTGCCTACGGAGGAGCTACGGACCACTTTTTTCGGGACATTTTTTAGTGTATTACGGCCGTAATATACGGACCGTATTGTTTTACGCTGTGTGTGACGCCGGCCTCAGAATAAGCCCCGCTCCACAGGTCGTGCTCTGTATTGCATCTCATGGAAGAGAACAGGCTGCACTAACACACACGGCCTGTGGCCAGATGTGGCGCTGTTTGTGAAAAGGAAGCAGCCATGTCTCTAATGCTGAGAGATTCACTCATGGAGCAATTTGATTATTCTTCTAATATTGCGCGTTGTTTTGGATGCCTCTTATCTCTGGTGTCAGAGAGTTTGCCAGGAAGGATTTACTGTATATCTGCGGTAACATTGGCAGACGGGCTGAGGCGTCATGTGTGCAGCACTTACTCCTAACTCTTATTTATATATAACTTATTGAGATATTTGCTCATAAAAGGGAATCAGAGAGTTAATGACGGACGTTTAATCTCGCACTTCGGATCGGAGCTGAACCAAAAACAAAAAATGAACCACAGCGCCAAATGGGAGCAGCAGTCGTCAGGTCTGGGTAAACACTAGGCCTCATTTATCAAAACTGCCTTCATTGCCCACAGCAACCAATCAGAGTGCAGCTTTCATTTGTTAAACAGATTTTGAAAAATGAAAGCTGCAATGTGATAGGTTGCTATGGGCAACGAAGGGAGTTTTGATAAATGAGGCCTAGTGTTTACCCAGACCTGACGACTGCTGCTCCCTGTTTTTCTTTCAAAAAAGGCCGTTAGATGTAATAACAAGCAATGAAAGCATCTTCTCATCAGGCCGCTCACATGTAGGCGTCATGACAAGCTATGGAAGAGGAGAAAGGTAAAGAATATGCAGAAAGTCAAAAGATGCTTAAAAGGGAACCTGTCAGGCCAGTCTCACACGTCCAGATAATTCCGGTACCGGAAAAATCGGTACCGGAATTATCCGTGTCCGTGTGTCCGTGTGCTTACGTTGAACATCAGTGTGGCACACGTGCGGCAGCCGTGTGCCGCCCGTGTGCCGACTGAGGACCACACGGACCGTGCAGGAGACAGCGCTAGAGTTAAGCGCTGTCCCCTGCGTGCGGTGCTGAAGCCGGAATTCATCCCTTCTTCCCAGCAGCGTTCGCTGGAAAGAAGGAATGATTAATCTTTTTTTTTAATTTATTTTTGTTTTTAAAATAAAGTTGCCGGTAATCTGCCCCCTCCCACCCCCTGTGCGCCCCCCCCCGTGCGCCTAAACCCTCCCCCTTCCCCACTGGCATTAAAATACTTACCCAGCTCCCTCGGCGCTTACATCCTTTCAGCGTCGCTGCTTGTCCTGTATGCGCCGAGGGAGCTGGGTAAGTATTTTAATGCTAGCGGGGGGCGGGGGGCGCAACTTTATTTTAAAAACAAAAATAAACAAAAAAAAAGATTACTCATTCCTTCTTTCCAGCAAACACTGCTGGAGAGAAGAAATGAAAGGGGCTTCAGCACCACACGCGGGGGGGGACAGCGCTTACAGTAGCGCTGTCTCCTGCACGGCACACGGACTGCACACGGACAACATCCGTGTGCAGTACGTGTTTTAAACGGACCCATTGACTTTAATTGGTCCGTGTGATCCGTGCGCTCCCACGAACACTGACATGTCTCCGTGTTTTCCAAACGGACACACGGTCCGTGAAAACACGCTGACATGTGCAGAGACACATTGATTTTAATGTGTCTACGTGAGTCAGTGTCTCCGGTACGTGAGGAAACTGTCACCTCACGTACCGGAGCCACTGACGTGTGAAACCGGCCTCACCTGAATTTGGCGGGACCGGTTTTCGGTCATATGGGTGGAGTTTTCAGGTGTTTGATTCACCCTTTCCTTACCCGCTGGCCTCAATATTGGATTGAAGTTCATTCTGTCCTCCGTAGTACACGCCTGCACAAGGCAAGATTGCTAATTCATTTCTAATTGGAGGAATTTGCTAACTTTTTTTTACAACTACTACATAATGGTATCGGATCTTGGAGATGGGCATACTCCTTAAATTTAATATTATTTAATTTAAAATAACCAATTTAATTTCCGCACACCCTCAAGGTAGAGCTTTTTGGCAGAAAATCCTAGTGACTGTGCCCTAAAAACGCCCATTTTGGCTTGATTAACATACCTGAGAACAGGACACGTCAGTCCAGAATTGCGTGCAAGCGTCGTTGTCCTCTTGCTCTGGGGCATGCACAGTTAAACTCGGTGGGGTGCACTTGCTTGAGGTTAGCGGCGCATGCGCAGCGCAGATGGCCCCCTTAACTTCATTAATCACAATGCAAACCTAAAGAGCTCTGCCACATTTGTAATGTCCTCTCTAGGTGCGCTGCCTGTCATGTATTCACATTGCAAAATAATTCCGGAGAGCATCTTAGCAATTCATTTTCGGCTCTCATTAAGGATATGCTTTCCAGTGATAGTCAGAAGACATCAAAGAAACGCAATACCCCAGAAGATAAAGCCTTAAACCTTTAGTAGAGCGCTCCAGTCCGAGCCATCCATCTAGTGACTCCACCGCCTTCTAATGATGTTCGGGATATGAGCAGTTGTGCAGCAGATCAGCCGGTAATGGAGACAGATGGAAACACTGCTGAGCGGGATAGTGACGGGTCACTGATGGCTCCTGCTAGATGAGCTCTGTATTAATTGCTCAACGCTACAAAGTGCATTCATGTTGTGTCACCCAACACAAATTGTCTGCAGAACTGAACCACTACATTTGTTACACTGGCATGCGGTGTGTAGGAAGGAGATTAGATGTAAGTGGTTTCCTAAAGCAGCTGAGCGGGCCCGACTCCACAACTAAAGGGGTACGGGAGTCCCGTAATGGGACATAAACGCCAAGACCCGTTTCAGGGAGCCAGAGTGAAGGATAAATATGAACGGGCGGTTAGAGAAAAGATTTAGTTGATTAAAATATTGTATCTGTGCATAGCAGTACATCTTTATATTGAGCTCCAAACCCTCCGCTTCTCTTCTTAAAGCCAGGGCTGGCGTTAACGGGGCAACCTCGAAAATTGATCATGTTCTCATGCCCAAAAGGACCACCAGTGACACCCAATATTGTTGGAGGTTCAGAAGGCCAGACAGCCTGAGACCGCTCGCCTTTACAAAGCTAGTCCTGCATTATCAGTGCAGTGTCCAAGGCTAGAAGAGTAAAAGGGCCCCTGTTGACATCATGGTCAAGTGATTAATGGTCATTCTCCCTGTGGGAGTATGGAGGAACTGAAGGGAATAGTGTGTGTCTAAAGTAAGGAAATGGACCAGCTGCCATGTTCCCCCCTGAAGACATCAATGCTACTGTGGTATAGAATATGTAGGAGTAATGTTATGTTCTTGATATGTTTACTTGGGATAAGTGTTAGTTTCTCTCTGGGTGGCAGTACTAATGTTCACAAGATGTCACTGTCTAGAATGTATGTGAAAGGTGCAGTTCGCTCAGTAACACAGCAGGCATAGAGACAGTGTGAGGGTTAAAGGCCGGTCCAAATTGCAAGGCGGAACTGAGAGATATTGCCAAGTTCAAAGAAGTGACAGTAGAGAGTAGTGAAAGGTGACAGCAGCAGTCTCAGGCATTAGGCTGCTAGGGACAACGTGGGCCTAATACTTGTGGTAGTGGATTCCGTCTTCTGGCCTGGGAATCTCAAGATGGACAGCAGCACACTGGGATAGGGGGACACGTGCTGTCTGCTGAGTGCCATCAATATCTAATTGGTGGTGGGGTGACACCCAGCAGCCCCGACGATCATCTGTTACCAGCAGCATTTTTGGATACTAGCAGCTTTATCCTTAGTATAGGCCCCCGCCGATCAGATGTTACCGGCAGCATTTTTGGATACCAGCTGCTTTATCCTTAGTATAGGTCCCCGCAGATCAGCTGTTACCAGCAGCATTTTTGGATACCAGCTGCTTTATCCTTAGTATAGGTCCCCGCAGATCAGCTGTTACCAGCAGCATTTTTGGATACCAGCTGCTTTATCCTTAGTATAGGTCCCCGCCGATCAGCTGTTACCAGCAGCATTTTTGGATACCAGCAGCTTTATCCTTAGTATAGGCCCCCGCTGATCAGCTGTTACCAGCAGCATTTTTGGATACCAGCAGCTTTATCCTTAGTATAGGCTTCCGCCGATCAGCTGTTACCAGCAGCATTTTTGGATACCAGCAGCTTTATCCTTCGTATAGGCCCTCACCAATCAGCTGTTACCAGCAGCATTTTTGGATACCAGCTGCTTTATCCTTAGTATAGGTCCCCGCAGATCAGCTGTTACCAGCAGCATTTTTGGATACCAGCTGCTTTATCCTTAGTATAGGTCCCCGCAGATCAGCTGTTACCAGCAGCATTTTTGGATACCAGCTGCTTTATCCTTAGTATAGGTCCCCGCCGATCAGCTGTTACCAGCAGCATTTTTGGATACCAGCAGCTTTATCCTTAGTATAGGCCCCCGCCGATCAGCTGTTACCAGCAGCATTTTTGGATACCAGCAGCTTTATTCTTAGTATAGGCCCCCGCCGATCAGCTGTTACCAGCAGCATTTTTGGATACCAGCAGCTTTATCCTTAGTATAGGCTTCCGCCGATCAGCTGTTACCAGCAGCATTTTTGGATACCAGCAGCTTTATCCTTCGTATAGGCCCTCACCAATCAGCTGTTACCAGCAGCATTTTTGGATACCAACAGCTTTATCCTTAGTATAGGCCCCGCCGATCAGCTGTTACCAGCAGCATTTTTGGATACCAGCAGCTTTATCCTTCGTATAGGCCCTCACCAATCAGCTGTTACCAGCAGCATTTTTGGATACCAGCAGCTTTATCCTTAGTATAGGCCCCCGCCGATCAGCTGTTACCAGCAGCATTTTTGGATACCAGCAGCTTTATCCTTCGTATAGGCCCTCACCAATCAGCTGTTACCAGCAGCATTTTTGGATACCAGCAGCTATATCCTTAGTATAGGTCCCCGCCGATCAGCTGTTACCAGCAGAATTTTTGGATACCAGCAGCTTTATCCTTAGTATAGGCCCTCACCGATCAGCTGTTACCAGCAGCATTTTTGGATACCAGCAGCTTTATCCTTAGTATAGGCCCCCGCTGATCAGCTGTTACCAGCAGCATTTTTAGATACCAGCAGCTTTATCCTTCGTATAGGCCCTCACCAATCAGCTGTTACCAGCAGCATTTTTGGATACCAGCAGCTTTATCCTTCGTATAGGCCCTCACCAATCAGCTGTTACCAGCAGCATTTTTGGATACCAGCAGCTTTATCTTCATATAGGCCCTCACCAATCAGCTGTTACCAGCAGCATTTTTGGATACCAGCAGCTTTATCCTTAGTATAGGCCCCCACCGATCAGCTGTTACCAGCAGCATTTTTGGATACCAGCAGCTTTATTCTTAGTATAGGCCCCGCCGATCAGCTGTTACCGGCAGCATTTTTGGATACCAGCAGCTTTATCCTTAGTAAAGGCCCCCGCCGATCAGCTGTTACCAGCAGCATTTTTGGATACCAGCAGCCTTATCCTTAGTATAGGCCCTCATCAATCAGCTGTTACCAGCAGCATTTTTGAATGTTGCTGGAACACAGCAGCTCCATCTACAGAGGCTGCACCCGGGTACTGCAGATCCAGTCCTATTCATTTACCTAGTCGCAAGTCGCGACCAATATAGAAATGACGGTGCTTCTGTGTTGCAATAGGCTGGTAATTGCTGAGGTTCCAACCACTAGGACCTCATCAAACCTGATAACAGGTTGAATGGGGGGAATGGTAAAAATGCTCACCACTGCTCCATTCACTGTCATACTTTAATACGTATATTTAGAGCTAAAAATCACTTTGCAATTGAGTTTCATGAAAGATTTTTCTCAGTTTGCCTTCTATATCCTCTGTGCTGCACCGTCTACTGCTCATTGTAGAATGGGTTACGCGCGAATCCCTCAACAATGAGCTGCTTCTTATTGATCTGACAAAAGAGCTTGAAGCTCTGTCTTTTAAGTGTACAATGAACCAAAAAGCCTGTAAAAGCAAATTGGTGCACAGTTTTTAATGAAACCCAGTAGCAAAATGAAGTTAAGCCCTAAATACAGGAAACAAAGTAAAAAAAAAAATTCTGCCAAAGTTAGACATCACCTTTAGCTTATTTGGAATTAATGATGTAATTGAAGGTTACATCATTTTATGTCAGACCTCTTAAGCCAATGAGGCAACTAGTGTCCAAAGATAGAAGTTTACTACAAAAGTCGAATTAAAATGTAATTAAGAAAGTCCAATTTAAGTTTTTACATTATAATTTACGTTATTATACACATCTAGGAAAGTTCTTAAAAAGTTCTAAGAAAGTTCAACTTCCTTTGCCCCTGCTGGGCTTAGGTGGTACTGCAGCTTTATAGGGTACAGTACTTTTAGCATTGGCAGTGGATGACCTGTCTGTGCTGTAGAAATAACATCCACATACTATGGATCGATCTACAAATTATATTGTGAGCTTTTCTTCATTAATGACTGATATAAGTTACTGACGTGATACAAAGAATATGATGAGAGATCATAATGATGTTGATAATAATGATGGTTCCCAAAGCTATAGTAAAGGATTTCCAGTTATATAGAGAGTGCAGAGAAGAGCGCCAAAATCTAGTAGACAGCAATATTGTGTCTCCATTCAATAAGAGTCTATAAAGTCCTAATGTAGATCTTACAGGCCCCGATCCGGCTGTAATAAATATCCATTGGACATCAATTTGTGGCGTGGGAGTCATGTCAGCTAAAGTCCATTGATGGATGAAGATGGTAAAACAGAGATGGTAGGCTGCCCAATGCTGAATACATTTACTATGTATAAGTTCAAACAAGATGTGCGGGAAGCAAAATTACAGATGGTCACTAAAAATTCTGTTTCTGAGCAATGATTGTTGATTCATGTTATAATTGCATTTAGTTGTTCCATTCACTCTAGTATACCTAATATAAGAAAGAGGATATCACTACTATAATACTGCCCCTATATACAAGAATATAACTACTATAATACTGCTCCCTATGTACAAGAATATAACTACTATAATACTGCTCCTATGTACAAGAATATAACTACTATAATACTGCTCCTATGTACAAAAATATAACTACTATAATACTGCCCCTATGTACAAGAATATAACTACTATAATACTGCTACTATGTACAAGAATATAACTACTATAATACTGCCCCTATATACAAGAATATAACTACTATAATACTGCCCCTATGTACAAAAATATAACTACTATAATACTGCCCCCTATGTACAAGAATATAACTACTATAATACTGCTCCTATGTACAAGAATATAACTACTATAATACTGCCCCTATGTACAAGAATATAACTACTATAATACTGCCCCCTATGTACAAGAATATAACTACTATAATACTGCCCCTATATACAAGAATATAACTACTATAATACTGCTCCCTATGTACAAGAATATAACTACTATAATACTGCTCCCTATGTACAAGAATATAACTACTATAATACTGCTCCTATGTACAAGAATATAACTACTATAATACTGCCCCTATGTACAAGAATATAACTACTATAATACTGCTCCTATGTACAAGAATATAACTACTATAATACTGCCCCTATGTACAAGAATATAACTACTATAATACTGCCCCTATATACAAGAATATAGCTACTATAATACTGCCCCTATATACAAGAATATAACTACTATAATACTGCCCCTTATGTACAAGAATATAACTACTATAATACTTCTCCTATGTACAAGAATATAACTACTATAATACTGCCCTTATATACAAGAATATAACTACTATAATACTGCCCCTTATGTACAAGAATATAACTACTATAATACTGCCCCTATGTACAAAAATATAACTACTACAATACTGCCGCTCTGTACAAGAATATAACTACTATAATACTGCTCCTATGAACAAGAATATAACTAATATAATACTGCTCCTTATGTACAGAAATATAACTACTATAATACTGCTCCCTATGTACAAGAATATAACTACTATAATACTGCTCCCTATGAACAAGAATATAACTACTATAATACTGCCCCTATGAACAAGAATATAACTAATATAATACTGCTCCTTATGTACATAAATATAACTACTATAATACTGCTCCCTATGTACAAGAATATAACTACTATAATACTGCTCCCTATGTACAAGAATATAACTACTATAATACTGCACCCTATGTACAAGAATATAACTACTATAATACTGCCCCTATGTACAAGAATATAACTACTATAATACTGGTCCTATGTACAGGAATATATCTACTATAATACTGCCCCTATATACAAGAATATAACTACTATAATACTGCCCCATGTACAAGAATATATCTACTATAATACTGCTCCCTATGTACAAGAATGTAACTACTATAATACTGCTATGTACAAGAATATAACTACTATAATACTGCCCCTATGTATAAGAATATAACTACTATAATACTGCTCCCTATGTACAAGAATATAACTACTATAATACTGCTCCTATGTATAAGAATATAACTACTATAATACTGCTCCCTATGTACAAGAATATAACTACTATAATACTGCTCCTATGTATAAGAATATAACTACTATAATACTGCCCCTATGTACAAGACTATAACTACTATAATACTGCCCCTATGTACAAGAATATAACTACTATAATACTGCTCCCTATGTACAAGAATATAACTACTATAATACTGCTCCCTATGTACAAGAATATAACTACTATAATACTGCCCCTATGTACAAGAATATAACTACTATAATACTGCTCCTATGTACAAGAATATAACTACTATAATACTGCCGCTATGTACAAGAATATAACTACTATCACTGAATTTGGATCCGTTTTCCCTTTTGTATAGTATAACATACCGTAAGTCTCACTAGTAATAGTTAGCGGTTTAGTTGCATATTTTGATTGCTAACTCTACGGGTCGCCAGTACAAACTCTACAGTAGTGTAAAGCAGTTTTCATCAAAAATTGTGATTTCTACAATTTTCCACATTTAAAGCTCTATGTGCCTAGAGGTAATTTTGTGTATGTAACGTGTTTATAATCAACATTATAATGAAGTATTATTTTTCTTGTGCTGTGACGTTTCTATAAACTTGCAGGATCCCCACAGCTCGGTGTGACAAAGTGATCCAATGTGAGCTGCTTGGAAAGTTTTACTCCTGAAACTTCACTGAAATTATCGAATAGACTTCATCCGACACGCAATACTCTTGTTTTTAACAAAATTCCACCAAATCGCCATGTTTATATTTTTTTTATTAGTTTTGGTCATGTTCCAACAAAAATATATAACTTAATATTTCAAGCAATGATTTATACAAATGAAAATCAGGTAAAACAGTGAATCTGTGACATAAGTGTCAGATGATGACAAAACCGCTGTAAGGCTAAGTGCACACGTAAGAAAAGAGGTGCAGAATTTTCTGCAAAAAATCCGCATCTCCTGGCAGAATCCGCAGCCGCGGATTTGCCGTGGTTTTATGCGGATTTTGTGCGGTTTTTATGCGCAATTGATGCGGATTTTGTGCAGCTTTTCTGCGGTTTTTGCCACTGCGGATTTTTAACATGGAGGGGTGCAGAAACGCTGCAGATCCCCACAAAAGAAGTGACATGCACTTCTTTGAAATCCGCAGCAATTCCGCACTGATTTTTCCGCACAGCTTTTTTTTTACCCCATTGATTTATATTGTACTGTACATCACAGTGCGGATCTGCAGCGTTTCTGCGTGGAAAAATCTGCTGCGGATCCGCAGTAAATCCGCATCGTGTGCACATAGCCTTAAGAAGCTTTCCAGGAATATCTATTGATTACCTATCCTGACCAGTGGTCTACAAGCTGTGCTGCTCCACCTGATCCCCAGGATCCCCGCTGATGACCTGTCCTTGTCGGTGATCAGGGGAGATCCTCCCGCCTTTATTGGTGCTGATCAGTTACAGTCTTGGGGTTTGGACCATTTCAATCTCACTTTTGGGCCTTTTAGGCTATCAATTAATAGTTCTGGAAAATCCCTTTAATGATGTCTGGTGTTCGTGAATCATATACACTCTAAAACAAAAAAAAAACAACAAATTTTGTTGGATGATTTTTAGGTATTTGTGTATAAAATATCTACATATAAAATTTCATCTTTCCTTCTCCACTTAAAGGTAGCACTTCATTAGAAAATTTGGATCCATGGGAAAAACTGTGCTATGCTGAGTACAGGGCCTAAAGAGGTGGTGCAAGACAAAAAATACAGAAAAATCTTTGATTTACGCCCCAGACCCTCAGGAACACAGCAAAATAGTTCTGGGACATAGTGCACCGGCGCATGCGCACTAATGCTTTTCGGCTTTGCCCGCAGTTGGGCAAAGCATACTGCTCGTGCACAAGGCAAGACTGCCTTGCGCAGGCGTGTACTACGGAGGACAGAGAATGAACTTCAATCCAATATTGCAGCCAGCATGCAGCCAGCGGGTAAGGAAAGGGTGAATCAAACACCCAAAAACCCCGCCTCCATGGCTGAAGATTGTTCCCTCCAAATTCAGGTGACAGTGTCCCTTTAAGTAAAAAATAACCTGTCCCCCAACGTCATGTGCTCTCCTGCAACCTGTATAGTTTTCAACCACAACATTCAGCTGTGTTTTCACTCGCCCAATATCCTGCACCGCATGCATCCATGGGTTGGGCTGCTATTACATAGGAGCGACACTGAAGTGGATGGAGCTGAGCTGCAATACCATTCTCAGCCTGTGGACAGGAGTGGTGCTGTTTTTTGGATGAAGGCGACTATGTTTTTCTCTATACATTGAGTGTGTGCCAATGTGGACATGCCCACTAAGAAGTATGTACATGAGTGGTAGCGGTGGTCACACGTGGAGCCTGCAGTCACAGGTCAGAAGTGCAGTTTATTCCTAGAGACATACGGTATGTACAAATATAAACTTTGGTTTTGTGGAATTAGTGGATCCTCCGCATTTCCCGGTGGGACGCGATTATAAAATTATCATCACAGTCATGCGCTCAGCAGTAATTAAACTTGATTGGAAATGTTGGGTTTTCACGTTAAAGACGTCCTTGTTTCGCATCTCCGATCGCTCCCCAGACATCAAAGACAAACTCGTCAGGAAAAGCAAAGTCTCCGAGGGCTTCATCTAAGGCCACCGCAAACTCGTCCGGATTATTCTTGTCCCGTCCGGCTTCCACCATGGTCGCAGCTGAGGATGAAAAGTAGAAAGAAAAAAAAAAACACATTACAAAAATACATGGAATATATATAAAACATAAAAAGGGGAAAATAAAAAGTTATAAACACTCATAACACACGATTCATTATTGCACTTGTGCCTGTTTTTTGTCTATTTTTTTTTTCTTTTTTTGTTTTATTTCTGTTTTTTGTAATCCAGACATTCAAAGACAATTCAATAGTTAGGACTTTTTAAAAAGTTTCAAAATTTGGGCACAAATGTATTCCAGGACCACACCACCTAGAGTGATTTTTTTTTTTCCATATGTCAAAAATGTGGGCACAAATAAAAGAGTTGCCATTAACATTTTTAACAGATTGTTTAAATGTAAAAAGGAACAAAGATAAAAGACAAAAATAAAGAGCATTTTTGGTTGTGCGCCAAATTTATAAACGCCAATGTGTTATATTAAAGAACTCGGTGCTACAAATGGCAACAAATACCACAAAAAGGAAAGTGACTTAAAATAAAGAGGTGATGATGTGTCCTTCATTTTATGTTTTCTTATTTTTTTCATGAATGGCTGACCACTAGGTGGCAGTGTTTTGCTGCAGTGTACCTATGGCGCGTCTTACTGCAGCCAATCAGCCATAGTACGGTATAAATACAGCAGATTGTGCATTTATTAGTGATGTATCCAATGATTGTCGTCTAGTCCCATACAGTCACTGTGAAATGTGTCATCTGCGCTACATTTAGCAGAAGAAAGACCAGCGATGACCTCGCTTGTAGTAATATCCATTAATCTTACAGGAAAAACTGGATTTCGTAGAGGTAACATGAACTCCACCATAATGATGAGACCCGGATAGCTCACATGGAGGATAAAGTGCCCTTGAGTTTCCAGAAATAGTGAAGAGGCGCAAAATACTGTTATGTAGATACGAGCGATAACTAATGTAATAAGCAATGGTATCACATAGGACGCCCACACAGGAACAGCGAAGAGCCACAGAACACGTCTGCGGCCTATGTAATACTGATGTGTACCGCAGTCATAGTACCGCCATCATTCATACAGCCGCACAGAACCTACATAGTCCCCCCATGTAATGCCACCGTACATAGCTCACTGGATATCAGTGTACACAGGCCACGTATCACCGCCATATACAGCCCATATAATGCCAATCTACAGGCCTTGTAATACTGTCACACATAAAGCACACAATGCCACTATACACAGCCCATGTAACACCACCACATATAGGCAATGTAATACTACCAAACATGGCCTGTGTAATACTGTCCTATACAGAACAAATAATGCCACTATACACCTCCCATGTAATACCACCAGATACAGCTTACATCATACTGGCATAGGTGACATGATACCACCATACACAGTCCATATAATTTCACCATATCTAGCCCACATAATACCGTTCTTCACAGTTAACTTATATACAGGCCTCCTAATAAAACCACATATAGCCCATGTAATACTGCTGAACACAGACATCATAAAGCCGCCATACACTGCCTTTCGTACAAGTCAGACAGCCTGCATAATACTGTCATACACAGACCATGTAATACCAAGTCATATAGCCTGCATAATACTGTCATACACAGCCCATGTAATACCAAGTCATACAGCCTGCATAATACTGTCATACACAGCCCATGTAATACCAAGTCATACAGCCTGCATAATACTGTCATACACAGCCCATGTAATACCAAGTCATACAGCCTGCATAATACTGTCATACACAGCCCATGTAATACCAAGTCATACAGCCTGCATAATACTGTCATACACGGCCCATGTAATACCAAGTCATACAGCCTGCATAATACTGTCATACACAGCCCATGTAATACCAAGTCATACAGCCTGCATAATACTGTCATACACGGCCCATGTAATACCAAGTCATACAGCCTGCATAATACTGTCATACACAGCCCATGTAATACCAAGTCATACAGCCTGCATAATACTGTCATACACAGCCCACGTAATACCAAGTCATACAGCCTGCATAATACTGTCATACACAGCCCACGTAATACCAAGTCATACAGCCTGCATAATACTGTCATACACCCATGTAATACCAAGTCATACAGCCTGCATAATACTGTCATACACAGCCCATGTAATACCAAGTCATACAGCCTGCATAATACTGTCATACACAGCCCATGTAATACCAAGTCATACAGCCTGCATAATACTGTCATACACAGCCCATGTAATACCAAGTCATACAGCCTGCATAATACTGTCATACACAGCCCATGTAATACCAAGTCATACAGCCTGCATAATACTGTCATACACAGCCTATGTAATACCAAGTCATACAGCCTGCATAATACTGTCATACACAGCCCATGTAATACCAAGTCATACAGCCTGCATAATACTGTCATACACAGCCCATGTAATACCAAGTCATACAGCCTGCATAATACTGTCATACACGGCCCATGTAATACCAAGTCATACAGCCTGCATAATACTGTCATACACCCATGTAATACCAAGTCATACAGCCTGCATAATACTGTCATACAAAGCCCATGTAATACCAAGTCATACAGCCTGCATAATACTGTCATACACAGCCCATGTAATACCAAGTCATACAGCCCGCATAATACTGTCATACACCCATGTAATACCAAGTCATACAGCCTGCATAATACTGTCATACAAAGCCCATGTAATACCAAGTCATACAGCCTGCATAATACTGTCATACACGGCCCATGTAATACCAAGTCATACAGCCTGCATAATACTGTCATACACCCATGTAATACCAAGTCATACAGCCTGCATAATACTGTCATACAAAGCCCATGTAATACCAAGTCATACAGCCTGCATAATACTGTCATACACAGCCCATGTAATACCAAGTCATACAGCCTGCATAATACTGTCATACACCCATGTAATACCAAGTCATACAGCCTGCATAATACTGTCATACAAAGCCCATGTAATACCAAGTCATACAGCCTGCATAATACTGTCATACACGGCCCATGTAATACCAAGTCATACAGCCTGCATAATACTGTCATACACCCATGTAATACCAAGTCATACAGCCTGCATAATACTGTCATACAAAGCCCATGTAATACCAAGTCATACAGCCTGCATAATACTGTCATACACGGCCCATGTAATACTAAGTCATACAGCCTGCATAATACTGTCATACACAGCCCATGTAATACCAAGTCATACAGCCTGCATAATACTGTCATACACAGCCCATGTAATACCAAGTCATACAGCCTGCATAATACTGTCATACACAGCCTATGTAATACCAAGTCATACAGCCTGCATAATACTGTCATACACAGCCCATGTAATACCAAGTCATACAGCCTGCATAATACTGTCATACACAGCCCATGTAATACCAAGTCATACAGCCTGCATAATACTGTCATACAAAGCCCATGTAATACCAAGTCATACAGCCTGCATAATACTGTCATACACAGCCTATGTAATACCAAGTCATACAGCCTGCATAATACTGTCATACACAGCCCATGTAATACCAAGTCATACAGCCTGCATAATACTGTCATACACAGCCCATGTAATACCAAGTCATACAGCCTGCATAATACTGTCATACAAAGCCCATGTAATACCAAGTCATACAGCCTGCATAATACTGTCATACACAGCCTATGTAATACCAAGTCATACAGCCTGCATAATACTGTCATACACAGCCTATGTAATACCAAGTCATACAGCCTGCATAATACTGTCATACACAGCCCATGTAATACCAAGTCATACAGCCTGCATAATACTGTCATACACCCATGTAATACCAAGTCATACAGCCTGCATAATACTGTCATACAAAGCCCATGTAATACCAAGTCATACAGCCTGCATAATACTGTCATACACAGCCCATGTAATACCAAGTCATACAGCCTGCATAATACTGTCATACACCCATGTAATACCAAGTCATACAGCCTGCATAATACTGTCATACAAAGCCCATGTAATACCAAGTCATACAGCCTGCATAATACTGTCATACACAGCCCATGTAATACCAAGTCATACAGCCTGCATAATACTGTCATACACAGCCCATGTAATACCAAGTCATACAGCCTGCATAATACAGTCATACACAGCCCATGTAATACCAAGTCATACAGCCCGTATAATACTGTCATACACAGCCCATGTAATACCAAGTCATACAGCCTGCATAATACTGTCATACAAAGCCCATGTAATACCAAGTCATACAGCCTGCATAATACTGTCATACACAGCCCATGTAATACCAAGTCATACAGCCCGTATAATACTGTCATACACAGCCCATGTAATACCAAGTCATACAGCCTGCATAATACTGTCATACAAAGCCCATGTAATACCAAGTCATACAGCCTGCATAATACTGTCATACACAGCCTATGTAATAACAAGTGATACAGCCTGCATAATACTGTCATACAAAGCCCATGTAATACCAAGTCATACAGCCTGCATAATACTGTCATACAAAGCCCATGTAATACCAAGTCATACAGCCTGCATAATACTGTCATACAAAGCCCATGTAATACCAAGTTATACAGCCTGCATAATACTGTCATACACAGCCCATGTAATACCAAGTCATACAGCCTGCATAATACTGTCATACAAAGCCCATGTAATACCAAGTCATACAGCCTGCATAATACTGTCATACACAGCCTATGTAATACCAAGTCATACAGCCTGCATAATACTGTCATACACAGCCCATGTAATACCAAGTCATACAGCCTGCATAATACGGTCATACACAGCTCATGTAATACCAAGTCATACAGCCTGCATAATACTGTCATACACAGCCTATGTAATACCAAGTCATACAGCCTGTATAATACTGTCATACACAGCCCATGTAATACCAAGTCATACAGCCTGCATAATACTGTCATACAAAGCCCATGTAATACCAAGTTATACAGCCTGCATAATACTGTCATACACAGCCCATGTAATACCAAGTCATACAGCCTGCATAATACTGTCATACAAAGCCCATGTAATACCAAGTTATACATAGTAACATAGTTAGTAAGGCCGAAAAAAGACATTTGTCCACCCAGTTCAGCCTATATTCCATCATAATAAATACCCAGATCTACGTCCTTCTACAGAACCTAATAATTGTATGATACAATATTGTTCTGCTCCAGGAAGACATCCAGGCCTCTCTTGAACCCCTCTGTTATGGCTGGCAATCAGGCAACACAGCGTGCAGTAATCAGCGCACATACAGAGATCTGGCAATAACCAAAAACAATAGGACGAGCTCTGAGACGTGGAATCTCTGTAGACTGCAGTACTTGATCTATCCTCACACAACTATAAGCAGCAGTGGATTGCGCCTAACAACTACCTATGCAACTCGGCACTGCCTGAGGAGCTGACTAGCCTGAAGATAGAAATACAAGCCTGACTTACCTCAGAGAAATACCCCAAAGGAATAGGCAGCCCCCCACATATAATGACTGTTAGCAAGATGAAAAGACAAACGTAGGAATGAAATAGATTCAGCAAAGTGAGGCCCGATATTCTAGACAGAGCGAGGATAGCAAAGAGAACTATGCAGTCTACAAAAAACCCTAAAACGAAAACCACGCAAAGGGGCAAAAAGACCCACCGTGCCGAACTAACAGCACGGCGGTGCACCCCTCTGCTTCTCAGAGCTTCCAGCAAAAGACAATAGCAAGCTGGACAGAAAAATAACAGAAAACAAACTAGAAGCACTTATCTAGCAGAGCAGCAGGCCCAAGGAAAGATGCAGTAGCTCAGATCCAACACTGGAACATTGACAAGGAGCAAGGAAGACAGACTCAGGTGGAGCTAAATAGCAAGGCAGCCAACGAGCTCACCAAAACACCTGAGGGAGGAAGCCCAGAGACTGCAATACCACTTGTGACCACAGAAGTGAACTCAGCCACAGAATTCACAACAGTACCCCCCCCTTGAGGAGGGGTCACCGAACCCTCACCAGAACCCCCAGGCCGACCAGGATGAGCCACATGAAAGGCACGAACAAGATCTGGGGCATGGACATCAGAGGCAAAAACCCAGGAATTATCTTCCTGAGCATAACCCTTCCATTTGACCAGATACTGGAGTTTCCGTCTAGAGACACGAGAATCCAAAATCTTCTCCACAATATACTCCAATTCCCCCTCCACCAAAACAGGGGCAGGAGGCTCCACAGATGGAACCATAGGTGCCACGTATCTCCTCAACAACGACCTATGGAATACATTATGTATGGAAAAGGAGTCTGGGAGGGTCAGACGAAAAGACACCGGATTGAGAATCTCAGAAATCCTATACGGACCAATAAAACGAGGTTTAAATTTAGGAGAGGAAACCTTCATAGGAATATGACGAGAAGATAACCAAACCAAATCCCCAACACGAAGTCGGGGTCCCACACGGCGTCTGCGATTAGCGAAAAGCTGAGCCTTCTCCTGGGACAAGGTCAAATTGTCCACTACCTGAGTCCAGATCTGCTGCAACCTGTCCACCACAGAATCCACACCAGGACAGTCCGAAGACTCAACCTGTCCTGAAGAGAAACGAGGATGGAACCCAGAATTGCAGAAAAATGGAGAGACCAAGGTAGCCGAGCTGGCCCGATTATTAAGGGCGAACTCAGCCAACGGCAAAAATGACACCCAATCATCCTGGTCAGCGGAAACAAAACATCTCAGATATGTTTCCAAGGTCTGATTGGTTCGTTCGGTCTGGCCATTAGTCTGAGGATGGAAGGCCGAGGAGAAAGATAGGTCAATGCCCATCCTACCACAAAAGGCTCGCCAGAACCTCGAGACAAACTGGGAACCTCTGTCAGAAACAATATTCTCAGGAATGCCATGTAAACGAACCACATGCTGGAAGAACAAAGGCACCAAATCAGAGGAGGAAGGCAATTTAACCAAGGGCACCAGATGGACCATTTTAGAAAAGCGATCACAGACCACCCAAATGACCGACATTTTTTGAGAAACGGGAAGGTCAGAAATGAAATCCATCGAAATATGTGTCCAAGGCCTCTTCGGGACCGGCAAGGGCAAAAGCAACCCACTGGCACGTGAACAGCAGGGCTTAGCCCTAGCACAAATTCCACAGGACTGCACAAAAGCACGCACATCCCGTGACAGAGATGGCCACCAGAAGGATCTAGCAACCAACTCCCTGGTACCAAAGATTCCTGGATGACCGGCCAGCACCGAACAATGAAGTTCAGAGATAACTTTACTAGTCCACCTATCAGGGACGAACAGTTTCTCGGCCGGACAACGATCAGGTTTATTAGCCTGAAATTTCTGCAACACTCTCCGCAAATCAGGGGAGATGGCAGACACAATGACTCCTTCCTTGAGGATACTCGCCGGCTCAGATAACCCCGGAGAGTCGGGCACAAAACTCCTAGACAGAGCATCCGCCTTCACATTTTTAGAGCCCGGAAGGTATGAAATCACAAAATCAAAACGAGCAAAAAATAACGACCAACAGGCCTGTCTAGGATTCAAGCGCTTGGCAGACTCGAGATAAGTCAAGTTCTTATGATCAGTCAATACCACCACGCGATGCTTAGCACCCTCAAGCCAATGACGCCACTCCTCGAATGCCCACTTCATGGCCAGCAACTCTCGGTTGCCCACATCATAATTACGCTCAGCAGCAGAAAATTTCCTGGAAAAGAAAGCACATGGTTTGAACACTGAGCAACCAGAACCTCTCTGTGACAAAACCGCCCCTGCACCAATCTCAGAAGCATCAACCTCGACCTGGAACGGAAGAGAAACATCAGGTTGACACAACACAGGGGCACAGCAAAAACGACGCTTCAACTCCTGAAAAGCTTCCACGGCAGCAGAAGACCAATTAACCAAATCAGCACCCTTCTTGGTCAAATCGGTCAATGGTCTGGCAATGCTAGAAAAATTACAGATGAAGCGACGATAAAAATTAGCAAAGCCCAGGAATTTCTGCAGACTTTTTAGAGATGTCGGCTGAGTCCAATCCTGGATGGCCTGAACCTTAACCGGATCCATCTCGATAGTAGAAGGGGAAAAGATGAACCCCAAAAATGAAACTTTCTGCACACCGAAGAGACACTTTGATCCCTTCACGAACAAGGAATTAGCACGCAGTACCTGGAAAACCATTCTGACTTGCTTCACATGAGACTCCCAATCATCTGAGAAGATCAAAATGTCATCCAAGTAAACAATCAAGAATTTATCCAGATACTCACGGAAAATGTCATGCATAAAAGACTGAAAAACAGATGGAGCATTGGCAAGTCCGAACGGCATCACCAGATACTCAAAATGACCCTCGGGCGTATTAAATGCCGTTTTCCATTCATCTCCCTGCCTGATTCTCACCAGATTATACGCACCACGAAGATCAATCTTAGTAAACCAACTAGCCCCCTTAATCCGAGCAAACAAGTCAGAAATCAATGGCAAGGGATACTGAAACTTAACAGTGATCTTATTAAGAAGGCGGTAATCAATACACGGTCTTAGCGAACCATCCTTCTTGGCTACAAAAAAGAACCCTGCTCCCAATGGTGACGACGATGGGCGAATATGTCCCTTCTCCAGGGACTCCTTCACATAACTGCGCATAGCGGTGTGTTCAGGTACGGACAAATTAAATAAACGACCCTTAGGGAATTTACTACCAGGAATCAAATCGATAGCACAATCACAATTCCTATGCGGAGGTAGGGCATCAGACTTGGACTCTTCAAATACATCCTGAAAGTCCGACAAGAACTCTGGGATGTCAGAAGGAATGGATGACGAAATAGACAAAAATGGAACATCACCATGTACTCCCTGACAACCCCAGCTGGTTACCGACATAGAGTTCCAATCCAATACTGGATTATGGGTTTGTAGCCATGGCAACCCCAACACGACCACATCATGCAAATTATGCAGTACCAGAAAGCGAATAACTTCCTGATGTGCAGGAGCCATGCACATGGTCAGCTGGGCCCAGTACTGAGGCTTATTCTTGGCCAAAGGTGTAGCATCAATTCCTCTCAACGGAATAGGACACCGCAAAGGCTCCAAGAAAAATCCACAACGTTTAGCATAATCCAAATCCATCAGATTCAGGGCAGCGCCTGAATCCACAAACGCCATGACAGAATACGATGACAAAGAGCACATTAAGGTAATGGACAAAAGGAATTTGGACTGTACAGTACCAATAACGGCAGAGCTATCGAACCGCCTAGTGCGTTTAGGACAATTAGAAATAGCATGAGTAGAATCACCACAATAGAAACACAGTCTGTTCAGACGTCTGTGTTCTTGCCGTTCTACTTTAGTCATAGTCCTGTCGCACTGCATAGGCTCAGGTTTACTCTCAGGCAGTACCGCCAGATGGTGCACAGATTTACGCTCGCGCAAGCGACGACCGATCTGAATGGCCAAGGACATAGACTCATTCAAACCAGCAGGCATAGGAAATCCCACCATTACATCCTTAAGAGCTTCAGAGAGACCCTTTCTGAACAAAGCCGCTAGTGCAGATTCATTCCACAGAGTGAGTACTGACCATTTCCTAAATTTCTGACAATATACTTCTACATCATCCTGACCCTGGCATAAAGCCAGCAGATTTTTCTCAGCCTGATCCACTGAATTAGGCTCATCGTAAAGCAATCCGAGCGCCAGGAAAAATGCATCAACATTACTCAATGCAGAATCTCCTGGTGCAAGGGAAAACGCCCAGTCCTGTGGGTCGCCGCGCAAAAAAGAAATAATAATCAAAACCTGTTGAATAGGATTACCAGAAGAATGAGGTTTCAAGGCCAAAAATAGCTTACAATTATTTCTGAAGCTCAGGAACTTAGTTCTGTCACCAAAAAACAAATCAGGAATCGGAATTCTTGGTTCTAGCATCGATTTCTGATCAATAGTATCTTGAATCTTTTGTACATTTACAACGAGATTATCCATTGAGGAGCACAGAGCCTGAATATCCATGTCCACAGCTGTGTCCTGAAGCACTCTAATGTCTAGGGGAAAAAAAAGACTGAAGACAGAGCTAAGAAAAAAAAATGATGTCAGGATTTCTTTTTTCCCTCTATTGGGAATCATTGGTGTGGCTCCTTGTACTGTTATGGCTGGCAATCAGGCAACACAGCGTGCAGTAATCAGCGCACATACAGAGATCTGGCAATAACCAAAAACAATAGGACGAGCTCTGAGACGTGGAATCTCTGTAGACTGCAGTACCTGATCTATCCTCACACAACTATAAGCAGCAGTGGATTGCGCCTAACAACTACCTATGCAACTCGGCACTGCCTGAGGAGCTGACTAGCCTGAAGATAGAAATACAAGCCTGACTTACCTCAGAGAAATACCCCAAAGGAATAGGCAGCCCCCCACATATAATGACTGTTAGCAAGATGAAAAGACAAACGTAGGAATGAAATAGATTCAGCAAAGTGAGGCCCGATATTCTAGACAGAGCGAGGATAGCAAAGAGAACTATGCAGTCTACAAAAAACCCTAAAACGAAAACCACGCAAAGGGGCAAAAAGACCCACCGTGCCGAACTAACAGCACGGCGGTGCACCCCTCTGCTTCTCAGAGCTTCCAGCAAAAGACAATAGCAAGCTGGACAGAAAAAAAACAGAAAACAAACTAGAAGCACTTATCTAGCAGAGCAGCAGGCCAAAGGAAAGATGCAGTAGCTCAGATCCAACACTGGAACATTGACAAGGAGCAAGGAAGACAGACTCAGGTGGAGCTAAATAGCAAGGCAGCCAACGAGCTCACCAAAACACCTGAGGGAGGAAGCCCAGAGACTGCAATACCACTTGTGACCACAGAAGTGAACTCAGCCACAGAATTCACAACACCCCTCGACTGAGTTCGCCATCACCACCTCCTCAGGCAAGCAATTCCAGATTCTCACTGCCCTAACAGTAAAGAATCCTCTTCTATGTTGGTGGAAAAACCTTCTCTCCTCCAGACGCAAAGAATGCCCCCTTGTGCCCGTCACCTTCCTTGGTATAAACAGATCCTCAGCGAGATATTTGTATTGTCCCCTTATATACTTATACATGGTTATTAGATCGCCCCTCAGTCGTCTTTTTTCTAGACTAAATAATCCTAATTTCGCTAATCTATCTGGGTATTGTAGTTCTCCCATCCCCTTTATTAATTTTGTTGCCCTCCTTTGTACTCTCTCTAGTTCCATTATATCCTTCCTGAGCACCGGTGCCCAAAACTGGACACAGTACTCCATGTGCGGTCTAACTAGGGATTTGTACAGAGGCAGTATAATGCTCTCATCATGTGTATCCAGACCTCTTTTAATGCACCCCATGATCCTGTTTGCCTTGGCAGCTGCTGCCTGGCACTGGCTGCTCCAGGTAAGTTTATCATTAACTAGGATCCCCAAGTCCTTCTCCCTGTCAGATTTACCCAGTGGTTTCCCGTTCAGTGTGTAATGGTGATATTGATTCCCTCTTCCCATGTGTATAATCTTACATTTATCATTGTTAAACCTCATCTGCCACCTTTCAGCCCAAGTTTCCAACTTATCCAGATCCATCTGTAGCAGAATACTATCTTCTCTTGTATTAACTGCTTTACATAGTTTTGTATCATCTGCAAATATCGATATTTTACTGTGTAAACCTTCTACCAGATCATTAATGAATATGTTGAAGAGAACAGGTCCCAATACTGACCCCTGCGGTACCCCACTGGTCACAGCGACCCAGTTAGAGACTATACCATTTATAACCACCCTCTGCTTTCTATCACTAAGCCAGTTACTAACCCATTTACACACATTTTCCCCCAGGCCAAGCATTCTCATTTTGTGTACCAACCTCTTGTGCGGCACGGTATCAAACGCTTTGGAAAAATCGAGATATACCACGTCCAATGACTCACCGTGGTCCAGCCTATAGCTTACCTCTTCATAAAAACTGATTAGATTGGTTTGACAGGAGCGATTTCTCATAAACCCATGCTGATATGGAGTTAAACAGTTATTCTCATTGAGATAATCCAGAATAACATCCCTCAGAAACCCTTCAAATATTTTACCAACAATAGAGGTTAGACTTACTGGCCTATAATTTCCAGGTTCACTTTTAGAGCCCTTTTTGAATAGTGGCACCACATTTGCTATGCGCCAGTCCTGTCGCTATAGAGTCACTAAAAATAAGAAATAATGGTTTATCTATACAGCCTGCATAATACTGTCATACACAGCCCATGTAATACCAAGTCATACAGCCTGCATAATACTGTCATACAAAGCCCATGTAATACCAAGTCATACAGCCTGCATAATACGGTCATACACAGCCCATGTAATACCAAGTCATACAGCCTGCATAATACTGTTATACAAAGCCCATGTAATACCAAGTCATACAGCCTGCATAATACTGTCATACAAAGCCCATGTAATACCAAGTCATACAGCCTGCATAATACTGTCATACAAAGCCCATGTAATACCAAGTCATACAGCCTGCATAATACTGTCATACACAGCCCATGTAATACCAAGTCATACAGCCCGCATAATACTGTCATACACAGCCCATGTAATACCAAGTCATACAGCCTGCATAATACGGTCATACACAGCCCATGTAATACCAAGTCATACAGCCTGCATAATACTGTCATACACAGCCCATGTAATACCAAGTCATACAGCCCGCATAATACTGTCATACACAGCCCATGTAATACCAAGTCATACAGCCTGCATAATACTGTCATACAAAGCCCATGTAATACCAAGTCATACAGCCTGCATAATACGGTCATACACAGCCCATGTAATACCAAGTCATACAGCCCGCATAATACTGTTATACAAAGCCCATGTAATACCAAGTCATACAGCCTGCATAATACTGTCATACACAGCCCATGTAATACCAAGTCATACAGCCTGCATAATACTGTCATACACAGCCCATGTAATACCAAGTCATACAGCCTGCATAATACTGTCATACACAGCCCATGTAATACCAAGTCATACAGCCTGCATAATACTGTCATACAAAGCTGTTGTGAATTCTGTGGCAGAGTTCACTCCTGTGGTCACAAGTGGTACTTCGGCTGATTCTCTCTGGGATCTTCCGTTTGTGGAGGAAAGTGGTACTGCAGCTTCTGAGTCTCCTCCCTCAGGTGATCTGGTGAGCTCGTTAGCTTCTTCTCTACTTAACTCCACCTGATGCTTTGATCTATGCTTCCTGTCAATGTTTCAGTGTGGGACTTGTTTTTTCCCTGGATCATTCCTGTGGCCTGCTGCTCTGCAAAGCTAAGTTTTGCTCATGTTATTTTGTTGCTATTTTTCTGTCCAGCTTGCTTTATTGGTTTTTCTCGCCTGCTGGAAGCTCTGAGACGCAGAGGGACCACCTCTGTACCGTTAGTCGGTGCGGAGGGTCTTTTTGTCCCCTCTGCGTGGTTTTTTATAGGTTTTTGTGCTGACCGCAAAGTTATCTTCCCTATCCTCGTTCTGTTCAGCTAGTCGGGCCTCACTTTGCTAAATCTGTTTCATTTCTATGTTTGTGTTTTCATCTTACTCACAGTCATTATATGTGGGGGCTGCCTTTTCCTTTGGGGAATTTCTCTGAGGCAAGGTAGGCTTATTTTTCTATCTACAGGATTAGCTAGTTTCTCAGGCTGTGACGAGGCGCCTAGGTTCTGGTCAGGAGCGCTCCACGGCTACCTTTAGTGTGGTTTGATAGGCTTAGGGATTGCGGTCTGCAGAGTTCCCACGTCTCAGAGCTCGTTCTATTATTTTGGGTTATTGTCAGATCACTGTATGTGCTCTGACCTCCATGTCATTGTGATTCTGAATTGCCTTTCATAACAGTACAGGAAGCCAAAAGTGCTAATGATTCTCAATAGAAGGAAAAAAGAAGTTCTGAGACCATTTTTTTTCTCTGTACTGTGTTTTGTCTTTTTTTTCCCCTAGACATTTGGGTGGTTCAGGACACAGGTGTAGCAATGGACATTAAAGGTCTGTCTTCATGTGTGGATCAGCTCACGGCAAGAGTTCAAAATATTCAAGATTTTGTGGTCCAGAATTCTTTGCTTGAACCGAGAATTCCTATTCCAGATTTGTTTTTTGGAGATAGAACTAAATTTCTGAGTTTCAAAAATAATTGTAAAATATTTCTGGCTTTGAAACCTCGCTCTTCTGGTGACCCAATTCAACAGGTTAGGATCGTCATTTCTTTTTTGCGCTGCGACCCTCAGGACTGGGCGTTTTCTCTTGCGTCGGGAGATCCTGCATTGAGTAATATCGATGCGTTTTTCCTGGCGCTTGGGTTGCTGTACGATGAGCCTAATTCAGTGGATCAGGCAGAAAAAAATTTGCTGGCTCTTTGTCAGGCTCAGGATGAGATAGAGGTATATTGTCAGAAATTTAGAAAGTGGTCAGTGCTCACTCAATGGAATGAATCTGCGCTGGCAGCAATATTCAGAAAGGGTCTCTCTGAAGCCCTTAAGGATGTCATGGTGGGATTTCCTATGCCTGCTGGTTTGAATGAGTCTATGTCTTTGGCCATTCAGATTGGTCGACGCTTGCGTGAGCGTAAATCTGTGCACCATTTGGCGGTATTACCTGAGCTTAAACCTGAGCCTATGCAGTGTGATAGGACCTTGACCAGAGTTGAACGGCAAGAACATAGACGTCTGAATGGTCTGTGTTTCTACTGTGGTGATTCCACTCATGCTATCTCTGATTGTCCTAAGCGCACTAAGCGGTTCGCTAGGTCTGCCACCATTGGTACGGTACAGTCAAAATTTCTTCTGTCCGTTACCTTGATCTGCTCTTTGTCATCATATTCTGTCATGGCATTTGTGGATTCAGGCGCTGCCCTGAATTTGATGGACTTGGAATATGCTAAGCGTTGTGGGTTTTTCTTGGAGCCCTTGCAGTGTCCTATTCCATTGAGAGGAATTGATGCTACGCCTTTGGCCAAGAATAAGCCTCAATACTGGACCCAGCTGACCATGTGCATGGCTCCTGCACATCAGGAGGTTATTCGCTTTCTGGTGTTGCATAATCTGCATGATGTGGTCGTGTTGGGGTTGCCATGGCTACAAGCCCATAATCCAGTATTAGATTGGAAATCCATGTCGGTGTCCAGCTGGGGTTGTCAGGGGGTACATGGTGATGTTCCATTTCTGTCAATTTCGTCATCCACTCCTTCTGAGGTCCCAGAGTTCTTGTCTGATTACCGGGATGTATTTGATGAGCCCAAGTCCAATACCCTACCTCCGCATAGGGATTGTGATTGTGCTATCAATTTGATTCCTGGTAGTAAATTCCGAAAAGGTCGATTGTTTAATTTGTCCGTGCCTGAGCACACCGCTATGCGCAGTTATGTGAAGGAATCCCTGGAGAAGGGGCATATTCGCCCGTCATCGTCGCCATTAGGAGCAGGGTTCTTTTTTGTAGCCAAGAAGGATGGTTCGCTGAGACCTTGTATAGATTACCGCCTTCTTAATAAGATCACGGTTAAATTTCAGTACCCCTTGCCATTGTTATCTGATCTGTTTGCTCGGATTAAGGGGGCTAGTTGGTTCACAAAGATAGATCTTCGTGGTGCGTATAATCTGGTGCGAATTAAGCAAGGTGATGAATGGAAAACTGCATTTAATACGCCCGAGGGTCATTTTGAGTATCTCGTGATGCCGTTCGGACTTGCCAATGCCCCATCAGTGTTTCAGTCCTTTATGCATGACATCTTCCGAGAGTACCTGGATAAATTCCTGATTGTGCACTTGGATGACATTTTGATCTTCTCGGATGATTGGGAGTCTCATGTGAAGCAGGTCAGAACGGTTTTTCAGGTCCTGTGTGCTAATTCTTTGTTTGTGAAGGGATCAAAGTGTCTCTTTGGTGTGCAGAAGGTTTCATTTTTGGGGTTCATCTTTTCCCCTTCTACTATCGAGATGGATCCTGTTAAGGTCCAAGCCATCCATGATTGGACTCAGCCGACATCTCTGAAAAGTCTGCAAAAGTTACTGGGCTTTGCTAATTTTTATCGTCGCTTCATCTGCAATTTCTCTAGTATTGCTAAACCATTGACCGATTTGACCAAGAAGGGTGCTGATGTGGTCAATTGGTCTTCTGCTGCTGTGGAAGCTTTTCAAGAGTTGAAGCGTTGTTTTTCTTCTGCCCCTGTGTTGTGTCAACCAGATGTTTCTCTTCCGTTCCAGGTCGAGGTTGATGCTTCTGAGATTGGAGCAGGGGCTGTTTTGTCGCAGAGAGGTTCTGGTTGCTCAGTGATGAAACCATGCGCTTTCTTTTCCAGGAAGTTTTCGCCTGCTGATCGTAATTATGATGTGGGCAACCGAGAGTTGCTGGCCATGAAGTGGGCATTCGAGGAGTGGCGTCATTGGCTTGAAGGAGCTAAGCATCGCATGGTGGTATTGACTGATCATAAGAACTTGACTTATCTCGAGTCTGCCAAGCGCTTGAATCCTAGACAAGCTCGTGGGTCGTTGTTTTTTGCCCGTTTTGACTTTGTGATTTCGTACCTTCCGGGCTCTAAAAATGTGAAGGCGGATGCTCTGTCTAGGAGTTTTGTACCCGACTCTCCGGGTTTATCTGAGCCGGCGGGTATCCTCAAGGAAGGAGTCATTGTGTCTGCCATCTCCCCTGATTTGCGGCGGGTGCTGCAAAAATTTCAGGCTAATAAACCTGATCGTTGCCCAGCGGAGAAACTGTTTGTCCCTGATAGGTGGACGAATAGAGTTATCTCTGAACTTCATTGTTTGGTGTTGGCTGGTCATCCTGGAATCTTTGGTACCAGAGAGTTAGTGGCTAGATCCTTTTGGTGGCCCTCTCTGTCGCGGGATGTGCGTGCTTTTGTGCAGTCCTGTGGGATTTGTGCTCGGGCTAAGCCCTGCTGTTCTCGTGCCAGTGGGTTGCTTTTGCCCTTGCCGGTCCCGAAGAGGCCTTGGACACATATCTCTATGGATTTTATTTCTGACCTTCCCGTTTCTCAAAAGATGTCAGTCATTTGGGTGGTCTGTGATCGCTTTTCTAAGATGGTCCATCTGGTACCCTTGTCTAAATTGCCTTCCTCCTCTGATTTGGTGCCTTTGTTCTTCCAGCATGTGGTTCGTTTGCATGGCATTCCAGAGAATATTGTTTCTGACAGAGGTTCCCAGTTTGTTTCGAGGTTTTGGCGAGCCTTTTGTGGTAGGATGGGCATTGACTTGTCTTTTTCCTCGGCTTTCCATCCTCAGACTAATGGCCAGACCGAGCGAACCAATCAGACCTTGGAAACATATCTGAGGTGCTTTGTTTCTGCTGATCAGGATGACTGGGTGTCCTTTTTGCCTTTGGCTGAGTTCGCCCTTAATAATCGGGCCAGCTCGGCTACCTTGGTTTCACCGTTTTTCTGCAATTCTGGGTTCCATCCTCGTTTCTCTTCTGGACAGGTTGAGTCTTCGGACTGTCCTGGTGTGGATACTGTGGTGGACAGGTTGCAGCAGATTTGGACTCAGGTAGTGGACAATTTGACCTTGTCCCAGGAGAAGGCTCAACTTTTCGCTAATCGCAGACGCCGTGTGGGTCCCCGACTTCGTGTTGGGGATCTGGTTTGGTTATCTTCTCGTCATATTCCTATGAAGGTTTCCTCTCCTAAGTTTAAACCTCGTTTTATTGGTCCGTATAGGATTTCTGAGGTTCTTAATCCTGTGTCTTTTCGTCTGACCCTTCCAGATTCTTTTTCCATACATAACGTATTCCATAGGTCATTGTTGCGGAGATACGTGGCACCTATGGTTCCATCTGTTGAGCCTCCTGCCCCGGTTTTGGTGGAGGGGGAATTGGAGTATATTGTGGAGAAGATTTTGGATTCTCGTGTTTCAAGACGGAAACTCCAGTATCTGGTTAAATGGAAGGGTTATGCTCAGGAGGATAATTCCTGGGTTTTTGCCTCTGATGTCCATGCTCCCGATCTTGTTCGTGCCTTTCATGTGGCTCATCCTGGTCGGCCTGGGGGCTCTGGTGAGGGTTCGGTTACCCCTCCTCAAGGGGGGGGTACTGTTGTGAATTCTGTGGCAGAGTTCACTCCTGTGGTCACAAGTGGTACTTCGGCTGATTCTCTCTGGGATCTTCGGTTTGTGGAGGAAAGTGGTACTGCAGCTTCTGAGTTTCCTCCCTCAGGTGATCTGGTGAGCTCGTTAGCTTCTTCTCTACTTAACTCCACCTGATGCTTTGATCTATGCTTCCTGTCAATGTTTCAGTGTGGGACTTGTTTTTTCCCTGGATCATTCCTGTGGCCTGCTGCTCTGCAAAGCTAAGTTTTGCTTATGTTATTTTGTTGCTATTTTTCTGTCCAGCTTGCTTTATTGGTTTTTCTCGCCTGCTGGAAGCTCTGAGACGCAGAGGGACCACCTCCGTACCGTTAGTCGGTGCGGAGGGTCTTTTTGTCCCCTCTGCGTGGTTTTTTATAGGTTTTTGTGCTGACCGCAAAGTTATCTTCCCTATCCTCGTTCTGTTCAGCTAGTCGGGCCTCACTTTGCTAAATCTGTTTCATCCCTATGTTTGTGTTTTCATCTTACTCACAGTCATTATATGTGGGGGGCTGCCTTTTCCTTTGGGGAATTTCTCTGAGGCAAGGTAGGCTTATTTTTCTATCTTCAGGATTAGCTAGTTTCTCAGGCTGTGACGAGGCGCCTAGGTTCTGGTCAGGAGCGCTCCACGGCTACCTTTAGTGTGGTTTGATAGGCTTAGGGATTGCGGTCTGCAGAGTTCCCACGTCTCAGAGCTCGTTCTATTATTTTGGGTTATTGTCAGTTCACTGTATGTGCTCTGACCTCCATGTCATTGTGATTCTGAATTGCCTTTCATAACACAAAGCCCATGTAATACCAAGTCATACAGCCTGCATAATACTGTCATACACAGCCCATGTAATACCAAGTCATACAGCCTGCATAATACTGTCATACACAGCCCATGTAATACCAAGTCATACAGCCTGCATAATACTGTCATACAAAGCCCATGTAATACCAAGTCATACAGCCTGCATAATACTGTCATACACAGCCCATGTAATACCAAGTCATACAGCCTGCATAATACTGTCATACACAGCCCATGTAATACCAAGTCATACAGCCTGCATAATACTGTCATACACAGCCCATGTAATACCAAGTCATACAGCCTGCATAATACTGTCATACACAGCCCATGTAATACCAAGTCATACAGCCTGCATAATAATGTCATACACAGCCTATGTAATAACAAGTCATACAGCCTGCATAATACTGTCATACACAGCCCATGTAATACCAAGTCATACAGCCTGCATAATACTGTCATACACAGCCTATGTAATAACAAGTCATACAGCCTGCATAATACTGTCATACACAGCCCATGTAATACCAAGTCATACAGCCTGCATAATACTGTCATACACAGCCCATGTAATACCAAGTCATACAGCCTGCATAATACTGTCATACACAGCCCATGTAATACCAAGTCATACAGCCTGCATAATACTGTCATACACAGCCTATGTAATAACAAGTCATACAGCCTGCATAATACTGTCATACACAGCCCATGTAATACCAAGTCATACAGCCTGCATAATACTGTCATACACAGCCCATGTAATACCAAGTCATACAGCCTGCATAATACTGTCATACACAGCCTATGTAATAACAAGTCATACAGCCTGCATAATACTGTCATACACAGCCCATGTAATACCAAGTCATACAGCCTGCATAATACTGTCATACACAGCCTATGTAATAACAAGTCATACTGCCTGCATAATACTGTCATACACAGCCCATGTAATATTACTGTTCTATAGTATTCTGAGTCCTGAAACTCATCTCAGATCAGGTTCTAACACTTTTATAACGGACAATCACAAACCCAGGCGACTGCATATGGACAATAGACGCTCCGTCAGGCCCTGGGCTGAGGGTCAACACTATGAATTAGGGATCACGTTTTGGTCCCCATGTCACCTTGCTCCAACATTGGGTGCTGTAGCCGCCCCCAGGACGGCAGCTTCCTGCATACAGGTCTAATATGGAGGTCAATGTGTGGACTGTATGCAGCTCACTCACCAGCTCCCCCTAGTGGTGTGGACACGTGCCTAGCATTTGTGCCTTGTATAAGCAGGGGGGATTTGGAGCGCTGCGTCAGAAATAAAAGCTGAGACCCCCAAGTCTCTGACTATGCAGCAATCGCTGACGAAGTTACATCCAGAGAAGAAGCTCGTCTAACAATTCTCAGCTGTCCAGAGTAAACGTATTAAGGCGATTAAATCACAATCTCCTGGCATCACTGATCCGTAAGTGCAGCAACATCGCAATAAATGAAGACATTTCACAAAATAGCAGATTATAAAGAGATTATTCACAGAAATAGCATTCGACGTCTTCGATTCGCTCCTCATTAGCTGCTTAATGTCACCTGTTCCCATCTTAAGTGATCTCGGGACCAAGCCGAGTTCAATGCTGAATGTGAGATCCGTGACCGCAGTAATGTCATTACGCCAGAACAGAGAGCGCGGTGTTAGTCATTGACCCGGGCACCGATGAGGCCGGGCGGGCAGAAGCCACTGTCTGCAGATCATTAAAAGTAGTAACTACCGAAGAATCAGCTGTAAAGACGCCACGTCCAAGAACGGCCCACTGGGAACGTCTCCACTGGGAACGTCTCCACTGGGAACGTCTCCACTGGGAACGTCTCCACTGGGAATGTCTCCACTGGGAACGTCTCCACTGGGAACGTCTCCACTGGGAACGTCTCCACTGGGAACGTCTCCACTGGGAATGTCTCCACTGGGAACGTCTCCACTGGGAACGTCTCCACTGGGAATGTCTCCGCTGTGTCCTCTTGACACTTCTCGGGCAGTGCGCAGGTGGCAGCATCACTGAGGTTTTATTATTATAACCCCAATCATGTTGTGCACTGTCTGCATTTTGGCTCCTGCATGTACAACCATCTACCACTAGGTGGCAGAGCAGTACAGCTCTTGTTCTTCATGAGCGTATAAACCGTATCATAATATTATAACAAATAATGTCCCGAACCAACTCCACTGGGGGAGAGGAAACGAAAAAGAAGGGGACTCTTTCAATTAATATACAGTCATGGCCGAAAGTGTTGACACCCTTGAAATTGTTCCAGAAAATTAAGTATTTCTCCCAGAAAATTCTTACAATTACACATGTTTTGTGAAACACATTTATTTACTTTGTGTGCATTGGAATAACACAAAAAAAACAGAGATGAAAGGCAAATTGGACATAATTTCATGCAAAACCCCAAAATGGGCCAGACAAAATTGTTGCCACCTTTCTAAAATTGTAGGTAAACAACTTTGATTCAAGCATGTGACGCTCAATCTGACTCACCTGTGGCGAGTAACAGGTGTGGGCAATATGAAAATCACACCTGAAACCAGACAAAAAATGGTATAATTTGACTCAATCTTTGCATTGTGAGTCTGTCTGCCACTCTAAGCATGGAGAACAGAAAGATGAGAAAAGAACTGTCTGAGGACTTGAGAACCAAAATTGTTGAACAATATCAACAATCTCACAGTTACTAGTCCATCTCCAGAGAGCTTGATATTCCTTAGTCCATGGTGTACAACCTAATCAAAGAAGTTTACAACCCATGGCACTATAGCTAATCTCCCTGTATGACGTCAGAAAAGAATTGATGAAAGGTTGTAACAGAGGATAGTCTGGATGGTGGATAGGCCCCAATCAAGCTCCAAAGAAATTCTAGCTGTCAGGCAGACTCCTTGTCCATCACTGTCGGTGCAAATTATTCATCCATATGGGAATAAAAACACTATGGCAGGAGACCCAGGAGGACCCCACTGCTGACACAGACATAGAAAAGCTACACTGCAGTTTGACAAAATGTACGTGAGTAAGCCAAAATCCTTCTTGGAGAGAGTATTGTGGACTGATGAGACAAAGATAGAGCTTTTTGGTAAAGCACATCATTCTGTTTACTGAAAATGAAATGAGGCCTACAAAGAAAAGAACACAGTGCCTACAGTCAGATATGGTGGAGGTTCAAATATGTTTTTGGGTTGTTTTGCTGCCTCTCACACTTGGTTCCTGGACTGTGTGCACAATACCGTGCCCAGTGTCAGAAAGCTGGGTTTGCGTCTGAGGTCACAGGTCTTCCATCAGGACAATGACCTCAAACATACTTCAAGAAACACCCAGAAAAGTCAGGTTCTAAATCCCATTGGTCATCTGTGGAGAGATCTGAAAATTACTGTTGGGAGAAGGCGCCTTCATATATGAGAAACCTGGAGCAGTTTACTGGAATTTTGGACCTCTCTCCTTTTGTAGAGAGGTGTACGAAGCTCGTTGATGGTTATAGGAAGCAATTGATTGCCGTTATTTATTCCATACAGTGGGCAACCAAATATTGAGTTGAGGGTGCCAACAATCCTGGAAAGGTGCCAACAATTTTGTCTATCCAATTTTTGAGGTCTTATGTGAAATTATGTCCAATTTGCTTTTTTTTTCTCAGTTTTTTTTTTTTTCGTGTTTTTTTCCAATAGACACAAAGGAAATTAGCATGGATATAACAAAACATGTGTAATTGCAATACTTTTCTGGAAGAAACACTTCATTCTCTGGAACAATTTAACATTTTCAAGAGTGCCAACACTTTCAGCCATGACCGATACCAGCTAGGAATTTGTAGAATTCTTCAGAAAGTTACAATCTGTTGATAGCTTTCTCCTAAACAGCTATCAGACTTAGAAACACCATCTGAAATGTGAGACTTCCCGGAAAAAAAAGCTAATTTCTAATATGTGAACTATTTCCCTGACAAAGAGATGGGTCACAACAACTTATCTATGAACTTAAACTGTCACAAAATTCTTCCAACCAATAGCTGAAGAGATGGTAAAAAGAGATAGTAACCCCTTACATCGACGAAACCTGGAATGTCCGACCAAAAAGAGTGAACTTTGGGCGTAACTGATGCAGGTACCTGAGCATCAGCATCTTCCAGATCACTTTTAGGACATTGTGATGAATCCAAATAACCATTGTAAACATAAAAAGAGGCGAGCGATGCCGTCCGTGCACCATCGTATACTGTACCATGCTAAATCACTCTTCAAGGAAGAACTTATTGGCTTTTTATTACTCCGAGTTTCCTCCGATACATCAACCATCACACTTGGGGAAACGAGTGATGTCTCAGGGGTCTCCGGCAAACATTGACTGAGGTCTTATTCCAATCCCTCCTTGCCCTTGACTATTAGAATATGGGCTAACAACGTTTTTTTCCAGACAGCTCCTCTCCAAAACCGGCCTGAAAAGCGCCAACTAAACGCTAAACTGTCCAAAAAATGAACATACGTGTTCCTGCGCAAACACGACTTGCTGTTCGTTTGTTCAGTCTTTGAAGTGTCCCTTAAGCTTTAAGTTTCCAAAGATGCCAAGTAGTTAAAAAAGTACCGTAAGTTGATTATTTTTCAGGTGTTTTCAGCTCTGAAGACTCTCCGAACTTTTCTACAAGTCAATGGGAATGTCAAATATATGCCCAGTTAATAAAAAAAACACTATTCATTAAAAAAAAATAAAGATATGCCCGGGCAGAGCAGGTCATCTCTGTGGCTTACCCAACACTCACCCACCAGCAGGTCATCTAACAATCACGGCCTCGACCGCAACGTTTCAGGTAGAAACTCGCCAAGTTCTCGGGTTCTGGGGGATGTGGTAAATCGGAGACATACTTGATGGAGGCGCGGGCAGACTGCGTTTATGTCTTCTGTTCTGTGACCTTTACTCAAAGTTCACGATCGGGATCATTTGTCAAGTTCAAAGGTCGGATTTGATTTGTGATACGATCGGTGCCATGTGTTTCTCTTGGCCCGAATGCCTGTAATGTAACTCGTAAAACCCGACTTGCTGCGGGCTATAAAAATCAAGGTATTGTCAAGGAAAATAAGTAGAATTTTCCTCGTGTTCCTCTCAATTTTACCATTCCTAAGCTCAGTATTTCGCCTTCGAAACCTCCAGACTGCCTAAAACCATATATATTAATAATATACGTCCAAGCAAAGCGATTCCCAGAGCTGAACGTGTTCCCAGGGAGAGGGGCGACGGTAATAAGAACGGGATTATGGAGACCTTTGAATCTCATTGCTCGGAGATGAAAGCGAAAGACTCACCCAGCTCAATGTCGCGGATGCCCATGTAGCTCTCCAGGAGGTCGTCCACTTTTTTGATTGCCTTTTCTTCGAATGCAGTCGGCTAAAAGGTAAAAAGGCAACAGACTGTGAGGGCCGCAAATGGAAGATTTCATCTCGGCTTCCAAAATAAGAAGTGGTCGGAAGCCAAGACGGGGGAAGTCCATTACTGTAACTCCATTCCCTATAGCAAAACGTGCATGAAATAGAAAAACAAATGGCAGTTCTAACCGGCAAGACTGACCACGAGCGCTCATCTAAGATCTATATACTACTGCATACAGGCGTGCATAATGGACAAAAGGGCTCGGGACTTGGTTTGTTCATTCCCTTTGCAAAAAATTGTGCATTATTGCCCTTAAAGGGGTTTTCCGCTCTGCTTTAAAAGTTACCAGTGGGAAGGGAAGCTTATAAAAGAAAAAAGAAGCCATATTTATCCAAAATCCTTCCCACCGTAGCACCGCCACTCAGTCTCCGATGTATCGGGAGAGATGACGTCATGATCACCAGTCACCTGGTCCTGTAGTCAGCCAGTAGCCCCCGCGATGAGGTCACAGGTGGCCATGACATCATCGCTCCGGTCTCCAGCAGGCATTATAAGGAGGGCAGTGCTGGATGGATTCAGGGGTAAGTATGGCTTCTTTTCCTCTCTCACTCTCTATGTAAGACATCAAGGTGTATGAAAGGATGGGGGGGGGGGGGGAGATGCAGCTGCAGCCTGAGATTCTCTATCTATGAGACATTGTGCTGTGAGGAAGGGGAAGTGGGTATGCAGCTGCAGCTTCTCACACAGTAATGCAATGAAGCAGCATGCTGTGAGAGGGGAGAAGGAGCAGCATGCTGCCAGATGGAAGAAGGCGCAGCATGCTGTGAAAGGGGAGAAGGAGCAGCATGCTGTGAGAGGGGAGAAGGAGCAGCATGCTGTGAGAGGGGAGAAGGAGCAGCATGCTGTGAGAGGGGAGAAGGAGCAGCATGCTGCGAGAGGGGAGAAGGAGCAGCATGCTGTGAGAGGGGAGAAGGAGCAGCATGCTGTGAGAGGGGAGAAGGAGCAGCATGCTGTGAGAGGGGAGAAGGAGCAGCATGCTGTGAGAGGGGAGAAGGAGCAGCATACTGTGAGAGGGGAGAAGGAGCAGCATGCTGCCAGAGGGGAGAAGGCGCAGCATGCTGTGAAAGGGGAGAAGGAGCAGCATGCTGTGAGAGGGGAGAAGGAGCAGCATGCTGTGAGAGGGGAGAAGGAGCAGCATGCTGTGAGAGGGGAGAAGGTGCAGCATGCTGTGAGAGGGGAGGAGGAGCAACATGCTGTGAGAGGGGAGAAGGAGCAGCATGCTGTGAGAGGGTAGAAGGAGCAGCATGCTGTGAGAGGGGAGAAGGAGCAGCATGCTGTGAGAGGGGAGAAGGAGCAGCATGCTGTGAGAGGGGAGAAGGAGCAGCATGCTGTGAGAGGGGAGAAGGAGCAGCATGCTGCCAGAGGGGAGAAGGAGCAGCATGTTGTGAGAGGGGAGAAGGAGCAGCATGCTGCGAGAGGGGAGAAGGAGCAGCATGCTGTGAGAGGGGAGAAGGAGCAGCATGCTGTGAGAGGGGAGGAGGAGCAACATGCTGTGAGAGGGGAGAAGGAGCAGCATGCTGTGAGAGGGGAGAAGGAGCAGCATGCTTTGAGAGGGGAGAAGGAGCAGCATGCTGCCAGAGGGGAGAAGGAGCAGCATGCTGCGAGAGGGGAGAAGGAGCAGCATGCTGCCAGAGGGGAGAAGGCGCAGCATGCTGTGAAAGGGGAGAAGGAGCAGCATGCTGTGAGAGGGGAGAAGGAGCAGCATGCTGTGAGAGGGAAGAAGGAGCAGCATGCTGTGAGAGGGGAGAAGGAGCAGCATGCTGTGGGAGGGGAGAAGAAGCAGCATGTTGTGAGAGGGGAGAAGGCGCAGCATGCTGCCAGAGGGGAGAAGGCGCAGCATGCTGTGAGAGGGGAGAAGGAGCAGCATGCTGTGGGAGGGGAGAAGGAGCAGCATGCTGTGAGAGGGGAGAAGGCGCAGCATGCTGTGAGAGGTGAGAAAGAGCAGCATGCTGTGAGGGGGGAGAAGGCGCAGCATGCTGTGAGAGGGGAGAAGGTGCAGCATGCTGTGAGAGGGGAGAAGGAGCAGCATGCTGTGGGAGGGGAGAAGGAGCAGCATGCTGTGAGAGGGGAGAAGGCGCAGCATGCTGTGAGAGGTGAGAAGGAGCAGTATGCTGTGAGGGGGGAGAAGGCGCAGCATGCTGTGAGAGGGGAGAAGGTGCAGCGTGCTGTGAGAGGGGAGAAGGAGCAGCATGCTGTGGGAGGGGAGAAGGAGCAGTATGCTGTGAGGGGGGAGAAGGCGCAGCATGCTGTGAGAGGGGAGAAGGTGCAGCGTGCTGTGAGAGGGGAGAAGGAGCAGCATGCTGTGGGAGGGGAGAAGGAGCAGCATGCTGTGAGGGGGGAGAAGGCGCAGCATGCTGTGAGAGGGGAGAAGGGGCAGCATGCTGTGAGAGGGGAGAAGCAGCAGCAGGAGCGAAACATTTAATGCACCTCTTCATAACAGTAAGAGTCAGGCGAGCAAAGGAGCGAAAAAAAGTAAATAGGAAATAAAGATTATTATTATATTTTTCCTGTAGTAACTGTAGATAATGTTAATCCCACTCTTTATATTTTATTACTGAGGGTCCAGAGTGATCGCCTCAGAGGCTGAATTCACTGTACAGACTGTGCTAACAGATTATCTCCTGCATCTGAACTAGAGGACACCGAACATGGTGACCTAGAAAAGCAACACCGAAGCTGTGGAGAATTCTCATAGTCTGACACACCAGTTGTCATAATAATGGCGGATTATCGGAATCTTACTGCGAAAGAGACACTGATCGTCACAGCACGACTGTGATAGAGGGAATGTCAAGTCTTATGGTGACCCAGCATGGATGGATGGATAGAGTGGCATGTAATTTTTAAACTGTAAGATGAGATATATATATATATGTATATATATATATATATACATACATATACTGTATATATATATTGCCTAAAATACAAAGGAAACATGTCATCTGTAACTTTAGGCCTTTCAGATCATTTCATCTTCAAGTCGCTTAACTGTTATAATAATAATAATCTTTATTTTTATATAGCGCTAACATATTCCGCAGCGCTTTACAGTTTGCACACATTATCATCACTGTCCCCTGTGGGGCTCACAATCTAAATTCCCTATCAGTATGTCTTTGGAATGTGGGAGGAAACCGGAGTGCCCGGAGGAAACCCACGCAAACACGGAGAGAACATACAAACTCTTTGCAGATGTTGTCCTGAGTGGGATTAGAACCCAGGACTCCAGCGCTGCAAGGCTGCTGTGCTAACCACTGCGCCACCGTGCTGCCAACTGTTCACAATAACAGTAATTTTGACCAGGGGTGCACACACTTTTACATGCCACTTTAGATAAAAACTCAAGGCATCTTCCTGCAGCTGCAATCCATAAGGTTTCATTTCCCTTCCACGGACAGTGTATAACGATCCAGAAGACGAGACTCACCATTTCTTCCACAGTAGCAGGACCCTTAGATCTTAACCGGAGGGTCTCTCGTCCAGTAGAAATTTTACCTTCTGTTGTTTTCCCTCCTCTCGATCTTGGTTCAATCATTTCTGGAAAATCAGAGGATAGAAGAATTATTTTAAAAGCTATTAATTCACTTAAGACAATACTGTAATAAGGTTACATAATTTTCTGGGTCCTATTTGGGGGTTAAGAGAATATAAGCATCTAATATAAGCATCATGTTACTATAGTTAATGATAAACTATGTTACCCCCTGTATTGACATTACATGACAACATTCTCCAGCCTCCACTAGGGGGAGCTCACAGCAGACAGGTTTATTTTTAGTTCAATGTATATGTAGTGAGCGCCCTCTAGTGGAGGATGCAAGCTGCCAGAATATTATCATTCATTTTCATTCAGCTCTGCATTACCTTGTGCTTCTCTGTGCCACGTCACCGCTGTGCAGCGTACGATCAGATCCATCAGCAGTGTCAGAGGTGGGCTCTAGAGCTGCCCTCAGCTGTTAGGCTGTCAGCCCACCTTCACACGCTCAGTATATGGTCAGGATTTCACATCAGTATTTGTAGCCAAGACCAGGAGAAGAACAATCAAGAAAAAGTATAATAGAAGCACGTCATCACTCCTGTATCTATCACCCACTGCTGGTCTCGGCTTACAAATACTGATGTAAAATACTGACCGAATACTGATAGTGTGAACGTGGCCTTAGTATCATATTGGCCATGTTGCACCTACAGTTTTGCATTGTGTCTTTCCTTTGTTTGTTCTTCTATAAGTCATTATACTTTATTGCCAGGTCACAACACTGACAGAGCAAAATGGTAACTTGTGAGATTTGTGTTTCCAGCCCTGACATGGACTTATGTTCAGTGAACTTGTCTATCCTGTAATTATCTGTTTGTTGGAAGGATAGATGATCACCTCTGGGAACCTCAGCGATCGTCAGAATGGGACAGTTTTATCCACAACGGGGGACTTTCATTCCCATTACAGAATGGAGCGGCAGGTCGGATGCCCAATTGCGGCTTCATTATTTCTCTCTGGTGCTGCCGCAAAATCCAGTGACAAACTCAGCAGCCCTGTAGAGAGTAATGGAGGAGTGATCGGGCATGCACACTACCTCTCCATTCTAGTGGTTCTAAAAGTTCCCAGTTCTTCCAAACAGTGTCAGTCTCAGCAGTCGGGCACCACCGATCAACACAGTCTTACCTATCCCATGGAGAATTGATGACCTATTTTCAGATGACAGCCCCTTTAAAGTCTGTCTGTTGTCCTAGAGAGGTTGGGCAGCCAGTATGAGTAGCAGAGGTTATAGAGGGACTGGGATTTCCCCTGGACTTCACCCGCTGCAGAGAATATATGGCATGAAGACTCTGGCCTACCATGGAAACCTTAAAAAAAACCTGAAAACCTTCCGACAAGCCTACAACCTGCAGTAACCGCCGATCGACCAAACCGCTGGACGACCAGCTCTACCCTCACCTACTGTATCCTCAGCCATCCGTTGTAGATTGTGAACCCTCATGGGCAGGGTCCTCCCTCCTCCTGTATCCTCAGCCATCCCTTGTAGATTGTGAGCCCTCGCGGGCAGGGTCCTCTCTCCTCCCGTATCGTGGGCAGGGTCCTTTCTCCTCCTGTATCCTCACCCATCCCTTGTGGATTGTGAGCCCTCGCGGGCAGGGTCCTCTCTCATCCTGTATCCTCACCCATCCCTTGTAGATTGTGAGCCCTGGCGGGCAGGGTCCTCTCTCCTCCTGTATCCTCAGCCATCCCTTGTAGATTGTGAGCCCTCGCGGGCAGGGTCCTCGCTCCTTCTGTATCCTCACCCATCCCTTGTAGATTGTGAGCCCTCGCGGGCAGGGTCCTCGCTCCTCCTGTATCCTCACCCATCCTTTGTAGATTGTGAGCTCTCGCGGGCAGGGTCCTCTCTCCTCCTGTATCCTCACCCATACCTTGTAGACTGTGAGCCCTTGCGGGCAGGGTCCTCACTCCTCCTGTATCCTCACCCATCCCTTGTAGATTGTGAGCCCTTGCGGGCGGGGTCCTTTCTCCTCCTGTATCCTCACCCATCCATTGTAGATTGTGAGCCCTCGCGGGCAGGGTCCTCTCTCCTCCTGTATCCTCACCCAACCATTGTAGATTGTGAGCCCTCGCGGACAGGGTCCTCTCTCCTCTTGTATCCTCACCCATCCCTTGTAGATTGTGAGCCCTCGTGGGCAGGGTCCTCTCCTCCTGTATCCTCACCCATCCCTTGTAGATTGTGAGCCCTCGCGGGCAGGGTCCTCTCTCCTCCTGTATCCTCACCCAACCATTGTAGATTGTGAGCCCTTGCGGGCAGGGTCCTCTCTCCTCCTGTATTCTCACCCATCCCTTGTAGATTGTGAGCCCTCGCGGGCAGGGTCCTCTCTCCTCCTGTATCCTCACCCATCCCATGTAGATTGTGAGCCCTCGCGGGCAGGGTCCTCTCTCCTCCTGTGTCCTCAGCCATCCCTTGTAGATTGTGAGCCCTCGCGGGCAGGGTCCTCTCTCCTCCTGTATCCTCACCCATCCTTTGTAGATTGTGAGCCCTCGCGGGCAGGGTCCTCGCTCCTCCTGTATCCTCACCCATCCCTTGTAGACTGTGAACCGTCGCGGGCAGGGTCCTCTCTCCTCCTGTATCCTCACCCATCCCTTGTAGATTGTGAGCCCTCGCGGGCAGGGTCCTCTCTCCTCCTGTACCAGTCGCGACTTGTATTGATTAAGATTACTGTACTTGTTTTTATTATGTATACCCCTCCTCACATGTAAAGCGCCATGGAATAAATGGCGTTATAATAATAAATAATATTGATGATGATGATGAAGCAAAGCAAAGCACCGAGGCTGTGCCTAACGAATGAGTAATGGGAAGATCTGGAATAGTGGAAGATTGCCTCTATCCCTGCTGTAGCAGAATGGCTGCCTGTAAAGGTGAGGAGCCTGGTAGAGAATATTCCTCAGAGAGAAAGTAATTGATTAGGAAGGAAAGCAAAAGCGTGTGAACAGTAGAAGCTGTAACAGCTAAAGTATAGGTGAGCGGCACTGAGAGACAGTGCCAGGGTGTGCGCCGCCTGGAACAGCTGCCATAGCCAAAGCCGGCAAGCACAGCCAGCAAGCAGTCACCCTCATGGAGAGCAGTGGAGAAGGGGTCCTAAGAGTGTGACGAGGCCTGGAGCGTGGAGAGACCAAGTGACTTCCAGTCCAGTGGTGTATCAGTGGCGGAGCGACCTCAGGTGCCAGGAAACATGGAGACACCAGAGACGGCATACACGGCCAGAAAAGTTCTACTGTGGTGCAACATTTATAGCACAAATGCCTCCATATTGGAAGACTGTAAAGAAAGCCACATTGCTCTGCCCTATCATTTGCCCACTTATTGGGGAGCCAGTGTATGCTCAGTACAGTCTACAGGGGGGCATTAGCACACAGGCTGCGCATCCTTACAGCACCACCCCATGTCCGCTGCTGCAGTTCAGCTCCACTGACATACAGTAAATAAATCTAAGCTGCAATACCACGTGCAGCCTGTGGGAAACAATGGCGCTGTTTTTGAAAAAAAGCAACTAGGCCCTTTAATTCTTGTACAACCCCTTTAAAGTCACCGCAAAGTCCTCTGTGACTGTCACAAATGTGCCAGCATGAATTAATGCCGGAAACCTGAGATGTGATTGGAATGAAGCCGACGTGAATCACTCAATATTTTTAGCCCGGCCTGGGGGAGCAGGACTGTTACATGGCCAAAGTCTTCAAAAGCTTTCGCAGAGCAGCGCGCCGGGGGCTTTTAAGGAAGCGGGCAGCGTGCCCGTGGCAAGCAGAATTTTGTCATTGAGCAACCACCCATAGTGACTAAAGTAACCGTATCAATGTCGGCGTCCTCCGCAGAACCATGACCTGTCCGGAGGAAAGGATGGGAATGTTCTGCTCATTCCATACTGACCTGTGTGTGACAGAAATGGAGAATTATTGCTGGATTGTCACTTTTTTCTTTAGTCGCTTTGGCATTTCTTTTTTTTCTCTCCTTTTTTCCCTGTATTTTAACTACAAACGTCATCATTTCGTGATGTAACTTTTTTTCATATCTTCTTCTCCTTCTTCCAAAACCCATAACAATTTTTGTGGGCTTCACAGGTTTACAAAGATGGCAAAGATGGGGGTCTTAGGCTGCCATGGCGACTCACGCACACCCCACGATCATATTGCAGGGGGGCTGATGGACACCAGAAAAGGCGACACTTAGGCCCCTTTCACACATCAGTTTTTTGCCATCAGTCGCGATCCGTCGAATTTTGAAAAAACACGTATCCGTCGCAAATTGTGAAAAACTGATGCGACGGATCCGTTTTTTTTTCACCGGATCCAACTAGCTGATCCGGCTAATTGGATCCTAAAAAAATTGGAGCATGCTCAGTTAAAAAAAACCGGAATCCATTGCTGGATTCTGTCATTTGATGGATCTAGCGCCACAGGCTTCCATTCAAGCAAGCGACGGATCCATCGCTGTCCGTTTTTTTGACGGACACAAAAAACGTTACTATGTCGGCCGCCGGACAAACAATTTTTGACAGATCCAGTGAACGATGGATGAAACGCGAGGCTATCCGTCGCTAATACAAGTCTATGAGAAAAAAATGGATCCAGCAGCATCAGTCGCCGGATCCGTTTTTATCAAAATTCCACGGATTGCGACTGATGGCAAAAAACTGATGTGTGAAAGGGGCCTTAAATGCCACTATCATAGATTGAAACGCCAATTAGGGGGTTAAATAGCGGTGATCAGCGCTAGCTTCGATGGCTGCTGTTAGAGGGGCATGTCGTCTGTATAACAGCTCCTCACACTCAACATGCGGCATACGTGTAGATCACACATCGGGTAGAAGCCATTTTGTAAATAGACCTCGTATAAATAAAAAAGCAAACTGCTATCGTTGGGTACATGCGGTTCCTATGCAGACCCATGTGTCTCCATGGTTACAAACTATAAATCTTATGAGTAACCTGATCCTGCAGTCGTCAGTTACTTCTCAACACCTGTCCTCCGCAGGATAAGAGAAGGCCGATGGATGTCTTTCTTGCTAGAATGGAGATGTGGTAGATTTATAGATTACACAGCGAATCATGTGGATGACGGCCATGTAATGCTGTATTGTATGTATTCAAGCTAACACACTAGGACTCAGTTACTAACACCGTCCATGTCACCCATAGCAACCAATCACAGCACAGCTTTCATTCTTCCCAAGTCACTTTAGAGATGAAAGCTGAGCTGTGATTGGTTGCTGCAGGCAGCAGGACGCTTGAGTGGAGGCCTCCTATGTTGTGCCTATAACACGACCTCCGTTCCTTGTTCTTTGCCTCCCATGTTGTCCTCGGCCTCCTCAGGTTCTGCGCTAGATATCGCCACAGTACAGATTTATATCATCATTGTAAATTTACACAGCATAAAACTTGACCTCATCCATTATGCTAAACAAAGTAAATGCGTTTTCTTATTTATTATTATTTATTATTATAGCGCCATTTATTCCATGGCGCTTTACATGTGATTATTTGGCGACCGTCCGAACGCCATTTAAATGCACATATGTATCTGTCCTCAGGACACGTCATCAATACCAAATCATTGGGGTCCAACACTTGGGACCCCCGGTCTGCTGTTAACAGCTCCTCCGGCGGCCGGATGTAAACTCCCAGTCACACGTCTGAGTTTCACGTGCGCAATCTTTTCATTTTTTAGGGATAGGACACGTGCCTATTTCAGCGTTTTCACATGAGCATTTATTGGTGGATCAGAAAAAAGACCATAGACATGTCCATTCAATGATGGCTCTACACACAAAAAAACAGCAGACCCGCGCGAATGCCATAAACGCTGCATTGGTGACCGGCTTGTTTTTCACTGACTGGCTGCTGAGTGAAGCTTGGGAAACCGCCATCAGCCTTTTTTTTATCTCATTCGAGTAAACTGGATGACGCACGGATGGTAGAAATGGAAACACTGACCAAAAATGGATGAAAACTGGTCAGGTTTTCTATTTTAATAGAGCAGTGTAAAAAGTCAAAGCAGCATGGCCTCAAACATTGATGGCTGATTTCAGAAGAGGAGCTCATCTCCTATTTATTTCTACTGGATCTGAGCTGCATTGCCAGAGAACAACCATTAAAGGGAACCTGTCACCCCGTTTTTTCAATATGAGCTAAAAATAGGGTTAAATAGGGCCTGAGCTGTGCGTTACAATAGTGCCTTTATTGTCCCCAGAATCCCCACCTTTGCTGCCAAAATACCTTAGTAAAGTCGCCGTTTTCGCCTGTCAATCACGCTGGTCTGGTCAAATGGGCGTTGTGAAATCACTGTTTCTCCCCCCACTCCTCGGCGTGTCTGACGTAAGTCGATCTGTGAATCGCACAGATCACACTCTTTTTTTTGAAGTCACGCAGTGCATTCGGCTCTTGCGCCTGCGCAGTATGGTTTGCCCAACTGCGGGCAAAGCCGAAAACCATTAGTGCGCATGCGCCGGCGCACTATGTCCTGGAACACAGCAAAATACTTCCGGGACATATTGCGCCGGCGCAATTGACAGGCGAAAACGGCGACTTTACTAAGGTATTTTGGCAGCAAAGGTGGGGATTCTGGGGACAATAAAGGCACTATTGTAACGCACAGCTCAGGTCCTATTTAACCCTATTTTTAGCTCATATTGAAAAAACGGGGTGACAGGTTCCCTTTAACCACTATATACAGCTGTTTACATCCATCCACTGATGGGGCTGCAGACTGATAATCACTTGGGGTGCCGGGTATCAGAGCCCACCTATCTTTATGTAGCTCATGCTCAGCAGCAGCAGTATGCTGGCCAATATACAGCAGTACTGAACATTGTAGCTGTTAATCCAGCTCTGGAGTGCATTATACCAGTCATCAGAATGATGCAGCAGCCCTATGCTGGACAATATACAGCAGTACTGAACATTGTAGCTGTGAATCCAGATCTGGGGTGCATTATATCAGCCATCAGAATGATACAGCAGCAGTATGCTGGACAACATACAGCAGTATTGATCATTGTAGCTGTGAATCCAGCTCTGGAGTGCATTATACCAGTCACCAGAAAGAAGCAGCAGCATGGAGGTCATTGTGCAGCAGTAAAGAACATGGTAGCCGAGAATCAAACTTTGATTTGGGTGTGATATAAAACGTACTAGAAAGAAGCAGCACACAGGGGCGGCACGGTGGCGCAGTGGTTAGCACTGCAGCCTTGCAGCGCTGGAGTCCTGGGTTCAAACCCCACCAAGGACAACATCTGCAAAGTGTTTGTATGTTCTCTCCGTGTTTGCGTGGGTTTCCTCCAGGTTCTCCGGTTTCCTCCCACATTCCAAAGACATACTGATAGGGAATTTAGATTGTGAGCCCCATCGGGGACAGTGATGATAATGTCTGTAAAGCGCTGCGGAATATGTTAGCGCTATATAAAAATAAAGATTATTATTATACAGAAGTGCTAAGCAATTTAACAGCAGCAGCATCCAGGACATTATACAGCAGTTTTGAGCAGTGTAGCTATGAATTCAGCTCTAGGATGAGATGAAACGCTTACTAGAAAGTATCAAACATGTGTGTTTGTGTCTCCTCTTTCACACTGTTCCACTCACTGCCTCCTCTTTTCTCTATAGATGTTAATAGACAGCTGTCTGTGAGCTAGTGGATAGAGACTAGCTGCTATGATGTCTCCCATATAGAGCACACACAGACATGAGATTCCTGCTCTCCTGCCTATATGTATAACATGTAGAGAAGCAGAAGCAGCACAGAGGATAGAACAATACGGAGCAGTGAAGTTGTGAATTCAGCACTGGTGTGATATAAAACACTAGAAAGCAGCAGGAAGGTAGTCATTATACATCAGTACTGAGAAGTGTAGCTGTGAATCCAACTTTTGGGAGAGATAAAACACTTTAACAGAAATAAAATAGCAGGGGGTCCTGTGTGTCTCTATGCCTCTCTCTACCTGTCCTGGGTGAGCTGTCAGGCCATCTTGTCAAGAGCATGAAGAATTTTAGCAGCATTTTCAGAGTGAATGATGAGTTCCGGGGCATGGGAGGAAACAAAGAAATGTCTCACAAGTGGAGAAAGAGGCAGAACTCTCTGATGAGATATGTTACAAAGTTTCTTTGATTTTCTTGTATTCTGTAAAGTCTTTTGAAACGACGGCGACCATTTAGAATTGCACAAAAGAACGCTCTAAATAAAAAAGAAAAACGTCTAAAAATGTGTGAAATTCATGGTTGTTTTTCAAGCCTTAAAAAAATTGTGTGCGTCTAATAGGGTGAATGACCAGGATCAGAGGAAGCAGCGGAATAATGGCGCGGGTATAGCTCCTGTACCTGCGCTGTCTCTGCAGATTCATGCCATGGGGCGGAAGGTGGTTCGAATAACTCGGGCATTTATATTTCTATGTGCTCTTTTTTACTTTGAGGGAGATGCATTCAGCTAATTTTCATACTAATGAGAATGAATAAGACTTGGGGTGACACGTGGCGCCTTTCAGCAGACCGAAACTTCCCCATGACATTGCTGTCATTGTAAGAACAGGTAATAATTGAAATGACATTACTGCAGGACAGAAAGCAGCTCCGCTACCTCCACGTACTCTGCAAATGCCAACACCGATCTAATTAAACAGGAATCTGATGCAGCAAATAAGAAATGGAGAACATTAGTGCATTAGCCGAATGTTACATTGTTCCCCTGTTACTGGATTCTATTTATCAAAACTTGCCCTTTATGTTCCTTGTTTAGTTTCTAAATCAGACAAATCCCCTCCATTAAACACAGGAGCCGCCGCTAATTGGCAGCTAAATATTGTTCTGTGCAACATAAACGCCAGCGACAAAGGCGAGCGCTACCGGCAAGGTGTCAGCTCCACCTACTGGACCCTACTGAAATGGCAGCGCAAAAAAAGTTATTTTGTACTTTGCATTTAGTTTTGAGTTTTCAAGGACAAAGAAAAGTGGAAGATAAAGGATTGCAGAACATCGGGGTCCTACGTGATTGAAACCCTTTGAACACAAATGTTATTCTAGTGCCTATTTTACAACTGTACTATGCTGGGAGTGGTAATGAAAATGGCATGCTTGCATCAAATAAGCCTTCTGTGAGCAGAGGTGTATATTGCCATACACATACACCAACCAACATTGTACTGCGTCTTCTGTCATCTTTCATAGCCAAAACCCCAGACAGAAACAAAATGAACATATTTTCTGCTGTAAGTAAATAAGTAAAAGCATTCTCATGATGCCATCTTTTTTGTGAAGTGCAGCAAAACACAACCCGACAACATGATGCTGCTACCACCATGTTTTACAGTAGGGATGGTGTTCTTCCAAGCTTCTCCCTTTTTTCTCCAAACGTAATTAAGGTCTTTGTTCCTGTGTGCAATTGCAAACACTAATCTGGCTTTTTTATGTTTCTTTTGGAGTAATGGCTTCTTCCTGGCCGTGTGGCCTGTTTAAGGCCATTTTGATACAGTACTCGGTTCACTGTGGATATTGACACAGTCTTACCAGCTTCCACCATCATCTTCACAAGGTCTTTTGCTTTTGTCCTTGGATTGAAATGCATATGTTGGACCAAAGCACATTCATCTCTGGGACACAGAACCCATCTCCTTCCTAAGCTGTATGATGGAGGGACATTCCCATCTTATTTGTACTTGTGTATAATTTTGTACAGATGAACGAGGCTTGTGCAAGTCCACATTCTCTTCCTGATATCTTGACCGATTTCTTGAGACTTTCCCATAATGATACACAAAGAAGCCATGTGTTTCAGGTGTGCATTAAAATACATCCACAGGTGTGTCTCTAATTAACGCAGATGTTGCCAAAAAAACAGAAGCTTCCAAACCCATGATCTCATCATATGGGCAGAACAGAATTGTTTAAAGGCATAGTAATCTTAGTGTATGTAAACTTTTGAATTTGCAGTAAGTAATAAAAATGCCTTAAAACATTCTCTCTCTCATTATTCTGGCTTTTGGTAAATATTAATAATTATGGTAATCATAACTGACCTAAAACGGGAAAGGTTTATTCTGATTTCATGTCAAATATTGAGAAAAACCTGCAGATGTGTCTTTAAATACAGTTGATGGAAATTTCTGGTTTCAACTGTAAATGTAATGTCCAGCTCAAAGAAAGGGAGGCCACACTCTTACCTGCTCTGAGTGCAGAAAACTGAAGCGTAGCCAGTTAGGATCATGTTCACACTGACTATTAGGGTATGTGCACACGATGCAGATTTAGTGCAGAACTGCAGCAGATTTTTCTGCAGCAGAAACGCTGCAGAACTGCACTGTGATCACAGTACAATGTAAATCAATGTGAAAAAAAAAAGCTGTGCACATGGTGCAGAAAAATCTGCGCAGAAACGCTGCAGTTTTCAAAGAAGTGCCTGTCACTTCTTTTGTGCAGTTCTGCAGCGTTTCTGCACCCCTCCATAATAGAAATCTGCAGGTGCGTTTTTGATGCGTTTTTCATGCGTTTTTCATGCGTTTTTTTGTGCAGATTTGTGCTCAAAAAACGCATCAAAAACGCATGAAAAACGCATGAAAAACGCATGAAAAACGCATAAAAAACGCATAAAAAACGCACCTGCAGATTCTGCCAGGAGATGCAGATTTAGTGCAGAACTGCAGCAGATTTTTCTGCACTAAATCTGCATCGTGTGCACATACCCTTAGACAGACAAAACTTGGTGGGATGGCTTTTACGTTTTTTTTTTTAAAAAAAATCAAAAATGGTGTTTACCAAGTACCCTAACTTATTTATATTAACTATTGTTTTTACTTACTTCCAGTATGGTATACGTTCAGCCTTGGCACCCATCATTGGGCCACTGTTTATTGATAGTTCGTCTTTGGACCACATTTGGTACTAACCAATCCATAGCCAGGTTCATGCCTGCCATATACCAGGAACCCCCCAAAGACATGCCATGTGCAGGGAACATCCCACAAGATTTGCCGTATACCGGGAACCCCCCAAAGACCTGCCGTATACCAGGAACACCGCACAAGACCTGCCGTATACCGAGAACACCCCACAAGACCGGCCATATACCAGAAACACCCCAGAGGACCCGCTGTCTACCGGAAACACCTCACAAGACCTGCCATATACGAGAAATACCCCACAAAACCTTCCGTATACTGGGAACACTCCACAAGACCGGCCATATACAGAGAACATTCCACAGGACCCACCATATACTGGGAACATCCCACAAGAACTTCCATATACCGGGAACACCCCACAAAGCTGGCTGTATACTGGAAACACCCCCACAAGACCCGCCGTATACCGGGAACATCCCCACAAGACCTGCCGTATACCGAGAACAGCCCACAAGACCTGCCGTATACCGAGAACAGCCCACAAGACCTGCCGTATACCGGGAACACCCCACAAGACCTGCCGTATACTGAGAACACCCCACAAGACCTGCTGTATACCAGGAACACCCCACAAGACCTGCCGTATACTGAGAACACCCCACAAGACCTGCCGTATACAGGGAACACCCCACAAGACCTGCCGTATACTGAGAACACCCCACAAGACGTGCTGTATACCAGGAACACCCAACAAGACCTGCCGTATACCGAGAACACCCCACAAGACCTGCCATATACTGAGAACACCCCACAAGACCTGCCGTATACTGAGAACACCCCACAAGACCTGCCATATACCAGGAACACCCCACAAGACCTGCCGTATACCGAGAACACCCCACAAGACCTGCCGTATACTGAGAACACCCCACAAGACCTGCCGTATACCGGGAACACCCCACAAGACCTGCCATATACCGAGAACACCCCACAGGACCTGCCTTATACCGAGAACACCCCACAAGACCTGCCGTATACTGAGAACACCCCACAAGACCTGCCGTATACTGAGAACACCCCACAAGACCTGCCGTATACTGAGAACACCCCACAAGACCTGCCGTATACTGAGAACACCCCACAAGACCTGCCGTATACTGAGAACACCCCACAAGACCTGCCATATACTGAGAACACCCCGCAAGACCTGCCGTATACTGAGAACACCCCACAAGACCTGCCGTATACCAGGAACACCCCACAAGACCTGCCGTATACTGAGAACACCCCACAAGACCTGCCATATACTGAGAACACCCCGCAAGACCTGCCGTATACCGGGAACACCACACAAGATCTGCCGTATACCAGGAACACCCCACAAGACCTGCCGTATACTGAGAACACCCCACAAGACCTGCCGTATACTGAGAACACCCCACAAGACCTGCCGTATACCAGGAACACCCCACAAGACCTGCCGTATACCAGGAACACCCCACAAGACCTGCCGTATACGGAGAACACCCCACAAGACCTGCCGTAAACCGGGAATAACCCACAAGACCTGCCATATACCGAGAACACCCCACAAGACCTGCCGTATACCGAGAACACCCCACAAGACCTGCCGTATACTGAGAACACCCCACAAGACCTGCCGTATACCGAGAACACCCCACAAGACCTGCCGTATACTGAGAACACCCCACAAGACCTGCCGTATACCGAGAACATCCCGCAAGACCTGCCGTATACAGATGACACCCCACAAGACCTGCCCTATACCGAGAACACCCCACAAGACCTGCCGTATACCGAGAACACCCCACAAGACCTGCCGTATACTGAGAACACCCCACAAGACCTGCCCTATACCGAGAACACCCCACAAGACCGGCTGTATACTGAGAACACCCCACAAGGCACATGTGTATCAGTGTTTTATAAGAGCACGGTAATATTCGCAGCGGTGATCCTGGGATCTGGTGATCGCTCCGCAGTGACCTGTGACCTTTCATCTCCGATCCCCTAGCACATGGTTGCGGTGTAGTGCCCGGTTGTTTTTGTGTTCTCATTGTGCCTCCTCCTCCTGAGAACCTGACTCCCTCCGCACTTATCGGGCACATACACTTTTCAGTATCTTTTCTATCCATTTCCCTTCTCGTCTTTCCTCGGGGATCGTCTTTCGTGTGACTCTGCTCACAGAATGTATGCTCCTTCCCTCTGTCAGCTGTAGAGAACCAAAGGCCTGTCCCCTTGGGCAAAGCAACGGACCTATGAGAGCTGAGGCCTACCAGCTGCTGTAGAACCACAAGTCTCAGCATAGAGGTGTTCACGTGGCAATGGACAAGGAAGTTTTAAGTATAAATTGTCGCATTATGAGGCCCCATGGACACAGGCTGGACTCGGGGCCACAGGTTCCATTCAGTCATCCTCCGCCAATGATACATGATCCCATTTATTCTAATGGGGTGTAGGGAGAACCTAGTGAGCGCGCTCAGATGTTTCCGCAGGACGCGGTACATGGGCCACCTCTGCCTTGCTGCATTCTGGAGCCCGACCAATAAAATATTTATTTATGCCAAAAGTGTGCAAAGTGCAAAAATACATTCTAAGGGCCCTTTAATGTGGCCCCTGGACTTCCAGTAAGTCCAGCCAGAAACAATTGATAACAGGGAACAATAGCATGCAGTTAACTGCAAAGAAGATTAACTTCTGGCGATTCCAGTCAAAATTAGTGAAAAATGCCGACATCTATCTGATGTGTAGGACCCATTCGAGAAGCGTCAGGCCCCATCCGTGAGACGCCAGGCCCCATCCGTGAGACGCCAGGCCCCATCCGTGAGACGCCAGGCCCCATCCGTGAGCCCTCAGGTCCTATCAGTGAGCCCTCAGGTCCCATCCGTGAGCCCTCAGGTCCCATCCGTGAGCCCTCAGGTCCCATCCGTGAGCCCTCAGGTCCTATCAGTGAGCCCTCAGGTCCCATCCGTGAGCCCTCAGGTCCCATCCGTGAGCCCTCAGGTCCCATCCGTGAGCCCTCAGGTCCTATCAGTGAGCCCTCAGGTCCCATCCATGAGCCCTCAGGTCCCATCCGTGAGCCCTCAGGTCCCATCCGTGAGCCCTCAGGTCCTATCAGTGAGCCCTCAGGTCCTATCAGTGAGCCCTCAGGTCCCATCCGTGAGCCCTCAGGTCCTATCAGTGAGCCCTCAGGTCCTATCAGTGAGCCCTCAGGTCCCATCCGTGAGCCCTCAGGTCCTATCAGTGAGCCCTCAGGTCCCATCCGTGAGCCCTCAGGTCCTATCAGTGAGCCCTCAGGTCCCATCCGTGAGCCCTCAGGTCCCATCCGTGAGCCCTCAGGTCCCATCCGTGAGACGCCAGGCCCCATCCGTGAGACGCCAGGCTCCATCTGTCCGTCATAGAGGCCTTATACTGTGGAAGCGAACGGAAAGTTTGTCTAACTGTATACTAATACCTGGAAACCTGCACCTTTTCTTTTTTTATTTACTGTACAGATTTTTTTGCACTTTTTTCTATGCTGACAAAAAATAATTCCAACTGGAAACCATCAGGAAGCAGATTAGCTACTAAAAGTTTACAACTCTGTAACAGAGCTGTGTAATGGCATATCTTGTATGCTAGAGATGGACCCTGGCACAGTGGCCACGTCGGCAGTCCGCCACCACCAGACCAGAGCCCTACAAACCTCTTCCTACCTGCCAGCATCTCCTACGCCTCCCCTGATTGGCAGGCCCCTTGTGACGCCATTGTCACTGTGTGGCGCACACATGGCACCGCCGGGCCTACTAATCTGAAGTGCTGGAGATGCCAGCAGGTAGGGGGCGGTTCGCAGGGCTCTGGCGGCCACGGACTACTGACATGATCACTGATTCGCGGTCCTGCCAGTGTTTTTGCTCGACTCTACAAGTATTGAACAATCAGCACATCCACCAGCAGCAGCTTGCTGACAGTTTCCAGCTAACAAGCAGAACTGTAACCACATAAATCGGTCAGAAAACGTGCACCATGAATGTGAAATACCGCACTCACCAAACGCTTTTACGGGCTCTATTAATTTCAGGGTGAACGATTGCCCTTTTTCCAGCTCTTTCAACATCTTGGCAACTTCATAATGGCGCGACCCTACAATGTTCTTCCCGTTAATGGACTCAACGTGGTCTCCGATGTTTATGACTTTGACTTTGTCGATGACGCTGTCTTCTTTAATGCGCTGAAAAGAGGAAAGAGACTGGTCAATCGGTGTGTTCAATATCTCCATATAAAGAGGTACTCCACTGTTATTATATACAGAGGCTACTCCTATAAAGAGGTACTCCGCTGTTATTATATACAGAGGCTACTCATATAAAGAGGTACTCTGCTGTTATTATATACAGAGGCTACTCCTATAAAGAGGTACTCTGCTGTTATTATATATAGAGGCTACTTGTATAAAGAGGTACTCCGCTGTTATTATATATAGAGGCTACTCGTATAAAGAGGTACTCCGCTGTTATTATATATAGAGGCTACTCATATAAAGAGGTACTCCACTGTTATTATATACAGAGGCTACTCCTATAAAGAGGTACTCCGCTGTTATTATATACAGAGGCTACTCATATAAAGAGGTACTCTGCTGTTATTATATACAGAGGCTACTCCTATAAAGAGGTACTCTGCTGTTATTATATATAGAGGCTACTTGTATAAAGAGGTACTCCGCTGTTATTATATATAGAGGCTACTCGTATAAAGAGGTACTCCGCTGTTATTATATATAGAGGCTACTCGTATAAAGAGGTACTCTGCTGTTATTATATACAGAGGCTACTCGTATAAAGAGGTACTCCGCTGTTATTATATACAGAGGATACTCATATAAAGAGGTACTCTGCTGTTATTATATACAGAGGCTACTCATATAAAGAGGTACTCCGCTGTTATTATATATAGAGGCTACTCGTATAAAGAGGTACTCTGCTGTTATTATATACAGAGGCTACTCGTATAAAGAGGTACTCCGCTGTTATTATATACAGAGGATACTCATATAAAGAGGTACTCTGCTGTTATTATATACAGAGGCTACTCCTATAAAGAGGTACTCCGCTGTTATTATATATAGAGGCTACTCGTATAAAGAGGTACTCTGCTGTTATTATATATAGAGGCTACTCGTATAAAGAGGTACTCTGCTGTTATTATATACAGAGGCTACTCCTATAAAGAGGTACTCTGCTGTTATTATATACAGAGGCTACTCATATAAAGAGGTACTCCACTGTTATTATATGTAGAGGCTATTCGTATAAAGAGGTACTCTGCTGTTATTATATACAGAGGCTACTCATATAAAGAGGTACTCCACTGTTATTATATGTAGAGGCTACTCGTATAAAGAGGTACTCCGCTGTTATTATATAAAGAGGCTACTCATATAAAGAGGTACTCTGCTGTTATTATATACAGAGGCTACTCATATAAAGAGGTACTCCGCTGTTATTATATATAGAGGCTACTCATATAAAGAGGTACTCCGCTGTTATTATATATAGAGGCTACTCATATAAAGAGGTACTCCACTGTTATTATATGTAGAGGCTACTCGTATAAAGAGGTACTCCGCTGTTATTATATACAGAGGCTACTCGTATAAAGAGGTACTCCGCTGTTATTATATAAAGAGGCTACTCATATAAAGAGGTACTCTGCTGTTATTATATACAGAGGCTACTCATATAAAGAGGTACTCCGCTGTTATTATATACAGAGGCTACTCATATAAAGAGGTACTCCGCTGTTATTATATATAGAGGCTACTCATATAAAGAGGTACTCCGCTGTTATTATATATAGAGGCTACTCCTATAAAGAGGTACTCCGCTGTTATTATATGTAGAGGCTACTCATATAAAGAGGTACTCCGCTGTTATTATATACAGAGGCTACTCCTATAAAGAGGTACTCCGCTGTTATTATATGTAGAGGCTACTCCTATAAAGAGGTACTCCGCTGTTATTATATATAGAGGCTACTCGTATAAAGAGGTACTCCGCTGTTATTATATGTAGAGGCTACTCATATAAAGAGGTACTCCGCTGTTATTATATATAGAGGCTACTCCTATAAAGAGGTACTCCGCTGTTATTATATAGAGAGGCTACTCGTATAAAGAGGTACTCCGCTGTTATATATAGAGGCTACTCGTATAAAGAGGTACTCCGCTGTTATTATATAGAGAGGCTACTCGTATAAAGAGGTACTCCGCTGTTATTATATAGAGAGGCTACTCGTATAAAGAGGTACTCCGCTGTTATTATATAGAGAGGCTACTCGTATAAAGAGGTACTCCGCTGTTATTATATATAGAGGCTACTCGTATAAAGAGGTACTCCGCTGTTATTATATATAGAGGCTACTCGTATAAAGAGGTACTCTGCTGTTATTATATACAGAGGCTACTCCTATAAAGAGGTACTCTGCTGTTATTATATACAGAGGCTACTCATATAAAGAGGTACTCCACTGTTATTATATGTAGAGGCTATTCGTATAAAGAGGTACTCTGCTGTTATTATATACAGAGGCTACTCATATAAAGAGGTACTCCACTGTTATTATATGTAGAGGCTACTCGTATAAAGAGGTACTCCGCTGTTATTATATAAAGAGGCTACTCATATAAAGAGGTACTCTGCTGTTATTATATACAGAGGCTACTCATATAAAGAGGTACTCCGCTGTTATTATATATAGAGGCTACTCATATAAAGAGGTACTCCGCTGTTATTATATATAGAGGCTACTCATATAAAGAGGTACTCCACTGTTATTATATGTAGAGGCTACTCGTATAAAGAGGTACTCCGCTGTTATTATATACAGAGGCTACTCGTATAAAGAGGTACTCCGCTGTTATTATATAAAGAGGCTACTCATATAAAGAGGTACTCTGCTGTTATTATATACAGAGGCTACTCATATAAAGAGGTACTCCGCTGTTATTATATACAGAGGCTACTCATATAAAGAGGTACTCCGCTGTTATTATATATAGAGGCTACTCATATAAAGAGGTACTCCGCTGTTATTATATATAGAGGCTACTCCTATAAAGAGGTACTCCGCTGTTATTATATGTAGAGGCTACTCATATAAAGAGGTACTCCGCTGTTATTATATACAGAGGCTACTCCTATAAAGAGGTACTCCGCTGTTATTATATGTAGAGGCTACTCCTATAAAGAGGTACTCCGCTGTTATTATATATAGAGGCTACTCGTATAAAGAGGTACTCCGCTGTTATTATATGTAGAGGCTACTCATATAAAGAGGTACTCCGCTGTTATTATATATAGAGGCTACTCCTATAAAGAGGTACTCCGCTGTTATTATATAGAGAGGCTACTCGTATAAAGAGGTACTCCGCTGTTATATATAGAGGCTACTCGTATAAAGAGGTACTCCGCTGTTATTATATAGAGAGGCTACTCGTATAAAGAGGTACTCCGCTGTTATTATATAGAGAGGCTACTCGTATAAAGAGGTACTCCGCTGTTATTATATAGAGAGGCTACTCGTATAAAGAGGTACTCCGCTGTTATTATATAGAGAGGCTACTCGTATAAAGAGGTACTCCGCTGTTATTATATAGAGAGGCTATTCGTATAAAGAGGTACTCCGCTGTTATTATATATAGAGGCTACTCGTATAAAGAGGTACTCCGCTGTTATTATATATAGAGGCTACTCGTATAAAGAGGTACTCCGCTGTTATTATATATAGAGGCTACTCGTATAAAGAGGTACTCCGCTGTTATTATATATAGAGGCTACTCGTATAAAGAGGTACTCCGCTGTTATTATATATAGAGGCTACTCGTATAAAGAGGTACTCCGCTGTTATTATATATAGAGGCTACTCGTATAAAGAGGTACTCCGCTGTTATTATATATAGAGGCTACTCGTATAAAGAGGTACTCCGCTGTTATTATATATAGAGGCTACTCGTATAAAGAGGTACTCCGCTGTTATTATATATAGAGGCTACTCGTATAAAGAGGTACTCCGCTGTTATTATATATAGAGGCTACTCGTATAAAGAGGTACTCCGCTGTTATTATATATAGAGGCTACTCGTATAAAGAGGTACTCCGCTGTTATATATAGAGGCTACTCGTATAAAGAGGTACTCCGCTGTTATTATATATAGAGGCTACTCGTATAAAGAGGTACTCCGCTGTTATTATATATAGAGGCTACTCGTATAAAGAGGTACTCCGCTGTTATTATATAGAGAGGCTACTCGTATAAAGAGGTACTCCGCTGTTATTATATAGAGAGGCTACTCGTATAAAGAGGTACTCCGCTGTTATTATATATAGAGGCTACTCGTATAAAGAGGTACTCCGCTGTTATTATATACAGAGGCTACTCGTATAAAGAGGTACTCCACTGTTATTATATATAGAGGCTACTCGTATAAAGAGGTACTCCGCTGTTATTATATATAGAGGCTACTCATATAAAGAGGTACTCCACTGTTATTATATATAGAGGCTACTCGTATAAAGAGGTACTCCGCTGTTATTATATATAGAGGCTACTCATATAAAGAGGTACTCCACTGTTATTATATATAGAGGCTACTCGTATAAAGAGGTACTCCGCTGCTATTATATAGAGAGGCTACTCGTATAAAGAGGTACTCCGCTGTTATTATATAGAGAGGCTACTCGTATAAAGAGGTACTCCACTGTTATTATATATAGAGGCTACTCATATAAAGAGGTACTCCGCTGTTATTATATATAGAGGCTACTCGTATAAAGAGGTACTCCGCTGTTATTATATACAGAGGCTACTCATATAAAGAGGTACTCCGCTGTTATTATATATAGAGGCTACTCGTATAAAGAGGTACTCCGCTGTTATATATAGAGGCTACTCATATAAAGAGGTACTCCGCTGTTATTATATATAGAGGCTACTCGTATAAAGAGGTACTCCGCTGTTATTATATACAGAGGCTACTCGTATAAAGAGGTACTCCACTGTTATTATATATAGAGGCTACTCGTATAAAGAGGTACTCCGCTGTTATTATATATAGAGGCTACTCATATAAAGAGGTACTCCACTGTTATTATATATAGAGGCTACTCGTATAAAGAGGTACTCCGCTGTTATTATATATAGAGGCTACTCATATAAAGAGGTACTCCACTGTTATTATATATAGAGGCTACTCGTATAAAGAGGTACTCCGCTGCTATTATATAGAGAGGCTACTCGTATAAAGAGGTACTCCGCTGTTATTATATAGAGAGGCTACTCGTATAAAGAGGTACTCCACTGTTATTATATATAGAGGCTACTCATATAAAGAGGTACTCCGCTGTTATTATATATAGAGGCTACTCGTATAAAGAGGTACTCCGCTGTTATTATATACAGAGGCTACTCGTATAAAGAGGTACTCCACTGTTATTATATATAGAGGCTACTCGTATAAAGAGGTACTCCGCTGTTATTATATATAGAGGCTACTCATATAAAGAGGTACTCCACTGTTATTATATATAGAGGCTACTCGTATAAAGAGGTACTCCGCTGTTATTATATATAGAGGCTACTCATATAAAGAGGTACTCCACTGTTATTATATATAGAGGCTACTCGTATAAAGAGGTACTCCGCTGCTATTATATATAGAGGCTACTCGTATAAAGAGGTACTCCGCTGCTATTATATAGAGAGGCTACTCGTATAAAGAGGTACTCCGCTGTTATTATATAGAGAGGCTACTCGTATAAAGAGGTACTCCACTGTTATTATATATAGAGGCTACTCATATAAAGAGGTACTCCGCTGTTATTATATATAGAGGCTACTCATATAAAGAGGTACTCCGCTGTTATTATATATAGAGGCTACTCATATAAAGAGGTACTCCGCTGTTATTATGTACAGAGGCTACTCATATAAAGAGGTACTCCACTGTTATTATATATAGAGGCTACTCATATAAAGAGGTACTCCACTGTTATTATGTACAGAGGCTACTCATATAAAGAGGTACTCCGCTGTTATTATGTACAGAGGCTACTCATATAAAGAGGTACTCCGCTGTTATTATATACAAAGGCTTATCAAAATTGTGGGGAAACAACTTTGCTTCAAGCATTTGATGCTGACATGAGGATACTGTGACACAAAGGGGTCAGAAGATGGCGGCACTTGGCTACACGTGCACCTGCACTTGTTGGATCTGCTTTGCCTTCCAGTTAGCAGTACAGATTTCCTTTGCTTTTCTGTTGCAAGGGTTAAACAGTTCTGTTTGTCTCCTAGAGCTCTCCATCCTGAGCTATCTCAGCTGTTCTGATTTCCCCACTCCCCTGTTGTATACTCACATCTTAGCTTGAGTAGTTGCCAGTGGTAGCTTGTTATACCCTGGTTTGGAGCTGGAGGCGTGAGCTGTGTGAAGAGAGGTCGTCTAGGAGTCTTCTCTGGAGATATTTGTTTGGACGTTTGTTTGAGTGTCTTCCTTTTCCTTATCTTCTATTTGGTTTGCCTCACCTTTTGTTTCCTTTTTCTCATTTCTGTAGTCATGTTGAGCAATTGCTGTTTCCTTTATCCTTGGCCGTTTCCCTTTGTGTCTTTATGTTAAAGCAGAACTAGTGTTCCTGCTACCAAACACACTAGTCTGGATCGTTCTCAGGGTAAGACAGGAATAGGAATGCTATCGGCGCACGGGGTGAAAGAACCCATCTAGCGATGCTAGGGAGCTTAGGGAGCTTAGGGAGCTTAGGGCTGCGGAGGGCACGTGTCAGAGGTGCCCCCCGTAATATTTCCTTAGTTGCAGAGCTCCCCTTCCATCTCGCCATGCGCCGTCTTGCTTCTGGCAGAAATTTGACAGATGCTCATTCACACTCACCTGTGGCAAGCAATAGGTGTCGGCAATAAGAAAATCACACCAGCAAGCAGATAAAAAGGTGAAAAGTTTAATCAATCTTTGCATTGTGTGTCTGTGTGTGTGCCACAGTAAGCATGGTGAACAGAACGAGGAGAAGAGAACTGTCTGAGGACTTGAGAACCAAAATTGTTGAACAATATCAACAATCTCAAGTTTACAAGTCCATCTCCATAGATTTTGATGTTCCGTTGTCCACGGTGCGCAACAAGAGACCTGTGTAGTCTCGAAAGCTTGCAATTTGTTACCATCTTTTCAGTTAGCCATGAAAAGATATCAACCACTGAGGACTCTCAATTCTAAATATTTTTCAACAAAATCAAGACGTTTACAACACATGGCACTGTGGCTAATCTCCCTCGACATGGACAGCAGAGAAAAACTGATTAAAGGTGGCAACGCAGGATAGTCCGGATCGTGGATAAGCAGCCTCAATCAAATTACAAAAAAATTCAAACTGTCCTGCAGGCTCAGGATGCATCAGTGTCAGAGCGAGCTATCCATCCACATGTGATTGAAATGAAATACTATGGTAGGAAACCAATGAGGACCCCACTGCTGATACAGAGACATAAGAAAGCTAGGCTGCAGTTTGGCAAAATGTAAGTGAGTAAGCCAAAAACCTTCTTGGAAAGAGTCTTTTGGATAGATGAGACCAAGATAGAGCTTTTTGGTAAAGCACATCATTCTATCATTTACCAAAAATGGAATGGAATGAGGCCTACAAAAAAAAATAACAAAGTACCTGCAGTCAAATATGGTGGAGGTTCAAAGACCTGGAGCAGTTTGCAAAAGAAAAATGGTGAGAGGTGTAAGAAAGCTTGTTGATGGTTATAGGAAGTGATTGATTTCAGTTCTTTTTTCCAAAGGGTGAAACCAAATATTGAGGGTGCCAACAATTTTGTCCTGCCCAGTTGTCCCTCTACAGATGTCAATAAGTCGGTAAATGAGTTTTCTGAATTGAGTGTTCACATCACAATGTCTGGATGCTGTAAGTTCTTATATGCAGGATTCCCGCTTCTAGGACCACCACCGGCCAGGAGAACTGGGTGCTACCCCCATTTGTCAATGTCCACTGCTTTCTCAGCTCTTGACCTTGGAGATCAGACTCATAACCAGACTGTCTGCACCAGAAGACAGATTTCGTTTATAGCCTTTATCCTCTATTGCAATGCCGAGGCCAGAAGCCCAGGGACCGAGGCCAGAAGCCCAGGGACCGCCATAATCTATTGAGTTGGGGGTCTCCTGTAACCCGGACCCCACTTGTTATCACACTGAGCATTACACTGGAATATGGTAATAATAAGAAGAGAAAAGTTTAGGCAAATTCCTGGGAAGTTGTGAGTCCGCGCATACCATGGAAATGTTATCCTGCCTGTATAAACAGTGGGGGTCCTGCCTGTATAAACAGTGGGGGTCCTCCCTCCGCATCCTCTGTATTTATACACCGTGAATCAGCACGGTGCCCCAGAAATACCCCCAGCGTTGCGCTGTAACCGCGAGGGGAGGCTCAAACGGATGAAAACGATGGTTTTACATGCCAATATTGTACTTTAACAATTATTTGGTGCATTAGGAGTTTTGCAGGAATATTAATTTGCCCCGAGGTAAAGGTGATATTATATGATGCCACAGCAGCAGTGCCCCATACCTGCCCCGCTACCAGTAATGCCCCTGACCACAGTGCCCCCTTTGCAGTCACAATACCCCACATTAAGCCATTAAACCTAAAATTACCCCAACCACCACCACCACAGTGTACGGTTCGTAGTCCCTGACCTCAGACATATTGCCCCTTGTACATTTACTATGCCCGTACCACAACTGCTACTAAGGGTATGGAGTGTGGGGGATGATACCAAATGAAAGGATAATGATCTGAGGAAAGGGATGGGTAAAAGGACAGAAGTCAGATTAGAGGACGTGAAAAGCCTAAGAAGACGTGTGTTTACTATGGATGTGATTGCCTGGGGTAGCGCATCCCAGAGAACTGGTGCAGCTCGAGATAAGTCTTAAAGAAGAAAGTATTAAAGAGAATATTTCTCTTAGATTGATAAAATACCATACAGCACAGGCATTGTGATAGTCCTACTTTACTTATAGACCTCTCCATGTTAACCATGTCTATACTACTTGCCTTGTTTTTTTAAACTCCAAAAGTGGTGATAAAGTTTTTGGCAGAATCTGCATAGTAAGTGTGGTCTAGTGTTGTGTCTTTTCCCAGTCCAGGAGGTGATTGTCAGTACTTCACTGCTGTGGTATCAGCTAGTAATGTCACCCAGGCCAGCAGTGACGGAGGATTTCATCACAATGTTCAGTTCTTCTTATGGCGGTACGTGGGCCCAGCAATGCCCAGATGAGAGCCGTGCCCGATGTGGCGCTGACATAGGCCCGGGTTTGCCAGGTGCTAATGCTGGGATATAAGATCAATGACGGAGGACGCTGGGATCTGATCTTTTTATAACTCGCCCGCCATATTTCCCCGGTGTCACATGACACAGGATATTCACCGTCTGTGCAGCAGTGACACTTTACAGCTGTGAAAAATTGTTGTATTACAACCTCGTTAATAAAACAAAGAAACATTAAGAGAGAAATCCACCGTGACAAAGGGATCCAGGGCTGGTCTGTCCACAACCAATCTCAGCCCCGCTCTCCTATTCATCTCTCATGACAGATCAGTCAGTAGGTGCGGGTGTGTGTTACCAGACCTGTCTGCGCGTCTTTATCCATGACCTCGACGCGCGCCCCGTCACCGCAAACAGTCAGACGCGTCTCGAGAAAAATTACACCACATGTAAAGGAGAGAAAATCATCATCTGCCTGGTGTAAATAAGAGCTCGCCCCCCGGAGCGTCCGCCATAACCGTATGTGTAGATGTAGTTTATATCAGCTCAGCGGGTACCACGAGAAAAGGAATTGTATGGATACCCCAGAGCTGCACTCACTATTCTGCTGGTGCAGTCACTGTGTACATACATTACATTACTGATCCTGAGTTACATCCTGTATTATACCCCAGAGCTGCACTCACTATTCTGCTGGTGCAGTCACTGTGTACATACATTACATTACTGATCCTGAGTTACATTCTGTGTTATACCCCAGAGCTGCACTCACTATTCTGCTGGTGCAGTCACTGTGTACATACATTACATTACTGATCCTGAGTTACATTCTGTGTTATACCCCAGAGCTGCACTCACTATTCTGCTGGTGCAGTCACTGTGTACATACATTACATTACTGATCCTGAGTTACATCCTGTATTATACCCCAGAGCTGCACTCACTATTCTGCTGGTGCAGTCACTGTGTACATACATTACATTACTGATCCTGAGTTACCTCCTGTATTATACTCCAGAGCTGCACTCACTATTCTGCTGGTGCAGTCACTGTGTACATACATTACATTACTGATCCTGAGTTACATCCTGTATTATACTCCAGAGCTGCACTCACTATTCTGCTGGTGCAGTCACTGTGTACATACATTATTGATCCTGAGTTACACTCTGTATTATACCCCAGAGCTGCACTCACTATTCTGCTGGTGCAGTCACTGTGTACATACATTACATTACTGATCCTGAGTTACATCCTGTATTATACTCCAGAGCTGCACTCACTATTCTGCTGGTGCAGTCACTGTGTATATACATTATTGATCCTGAGTTACACTCTGTATTATACCCCAGAGCTGCACTCACTATTCTGCTGGTTCAGTCACTGTGTACATACATTACATTACTGATCCTGAGTTACATCCTGTATTATACTCCAGAGCTGCACTCACTATTCTGCTGGTGCAGTCACTGTGTACATACATTACATTACTGATCCTGAGTTACATCCTGTATTATAAATCAGAGCTGCACTCACTATTCTGCTGGTGCAGTCACTGTGTACATACATTACATTACTGATCATGAGTTACCTCCTGTATTATACTCCAGAGCTGCACTCACTATTCTGCTTGTGCAGTCACTGTGTACATACATTACATTACTGATCATGAGTTACCTCCTGTATTATACTCCAGAGCTGCACTCACTATTCTGCTGGTGCAGTCACTGTGTACATACATTACATTACTGATCCTGAGTTACATCCTGTATTATACTCCAGAGCTGCACTCACTATTCTGCTGGTGCAGTCACTGTGTACATACATTATTGATCCTGAGTTACACTCTGTATTATACCCCAGAGCTGCACTCACTATTCTGCTGGTGCAGTCACTGTGTACATACATTACATTACTGATCCTGAGTTACATCCTGTATTATACTCCAGAGCTGCACTCACTATTCTGCTGGTGCAGTCACTGTGTATATACATTATTGATCCTGAGTTACACTCTGTATTATACCCCAGAGCTGCACTCACTATTCTGCTGGTTCAGTCACTGTGTACATACATTACATTACTGATCCTGAGTTACATCCTGTATTATACTCCAGAGCTGCACTCACTATTCTGCTGGTGCAGTCACTGTGTACATACATTACATTACTGATCCTGAGTTACATCCTGTATTATAAATCAGAGCTGCACTCACTATTCTGCTGGTGCAGTCACTGTGTACATACATTACATTACTGATCATGAGTTACCTCCTGTATTATACTCCAGAGCTGCACTCACTATTCTGCTTGTGCAGTCACTGTGTACATACATTACATTACTGATCATGAGTTACCTCCTGTATTATACTCCAGAGCTGCACTCACTATTCTGCTTGTGCAGTCACTGTGTACATACATTACATTACTGATCCTGAGTTACCTCCTGTATTATACTCCAGAGCTGCACTCACTATTCTGCTGGTGCAGTCACTGTGTACATACATTACATTACTGATCCTGAGTTACCTCCTGTATTATACTCCAGAGCTGCACTCACTATTCTGCTGGTGCAGTCACTGTGTACATACATTACATTACTGATCATGAGTTACATCCTGTATTATACCCCAGAGCTGCACTCACTATTCTGCTGGTGCAGTCACTGTGTACATACATTACATTACTGATCATGAGTTACCTCCTGTATTATACTCCAGAGCTGCACTCACTATTCTGCTGCTGCAGTCACTGTGTACATACATTACATTACTGATCATGAGTTACCTCCTGTATTATACTCCAGAGCTGCACTCACTATTCTGCTGGTGCAGTCACTGTGTACATACAGTTAGGGCCAGAAATATTTGGACAGTGACACAATTTTCGCGAGTTGGGCTCTGCATGTCACCACATTGGATTTGAAATGAAACCTCTACAACAGAATTCAAGTGCAGATTGTAACGTTTAATTTGAAGGGTTGAACAAAAATATCTGATAGAAAATGTAGGAATTGTACACATTTCTTTACAAACACTCCACATTTTAGGAGGTCAAAAGTAATTGGACAAATAAACATAACCCAAACAAAATATTTTTATTTTCAATATTTTGTTGCAAATCCTTTGGAGGCAATCACTGCCTTAAGTCTGGAACCCATGGACATCACCAAACGCTGGGTTTCCTCCTTCTTAATGCTTTGCCAGGCCTTTACAGCCGCAGCCTTCAGGTCTTGCTTGTTTGTGGGTCTTTCCGTCTTAAGTCTGGATTTGAGCAAGTGAAATGCATGCTCAATTGGGTTTAGATCTGGAGATTGACTTGGCCATTGCAGAATGTTCCACTTTTTGGCACTCATGAACTCCTGGGTAGCTTTGGCTGTATGCTTGGGGTCATTGTCCATCTGTACTATGAAGCGCCGTCCAATCAACTTTGCAGCATTTGGCTGAATCTGGGCTGAAAGTATATCCCGGTCCACTTCAGAATTCATCCGGCTACTCTTGTCTGCTCTTATGTCATCAATAAACACAAGTGACCCAGTGCCATTGAAAGCCATGCATGCCCATGCCATCACGTTGCCTCCACCATGTTTTACAGAGGATGTGGTGTGCCTTGGATCATGTGCCGTTCCCTTTCTTCTCCAAACTTTTTTCTTCCCATCATTCTGGTACAGGTTGATCTTTGTCTCATCTGTCCATAGAATACTTTTCCAGAACTGAGCTGGCTTCTTGAGGTGTTTTTCTGTCTATTTTTGGTATTGATGAATGGTTTGCATCTAGATGTGAACCCTTTGTATTTACTGTCATGGAGTCTTCTCTTTACTGTTGACTTAGAGACAGATACACCTACTTCACTGAGAGTGTTCTGGACTTCAGTTGATGTTGTGAACGGGTTCTTCTTCACCAAATTAAGTATGCGGCGATCATCCACCACTGTTGTCATCCGTGGACGCCCAGGCCTTTTTGAGTTCCCAAGCTCACCAGTCAATTCCTTTTTCTCAGAATGTACCCAACTGTTGATTTTGCTACTCCAAGCATGTCTGCTATCTCTCTGATGGATTTTTTCTTTTTTTTCAGCCTCAGGATGTTCTGCTTCACCTCAATTGAGATTCCTTTGACCGCATGTTGTCTGCTCACAGCAACAGCTTCCAAATGCAAAACCACACACCTGGAATCCACCCCTGACCTTTTAACTACTTCATTGATTACAGGTTAACGAGGGAGACACCTTCAGAGTTAATTGCAGCCCTTAGAGTCCATTGTCCAATTACTTTTGGTCCCTTGAAAAAGAGGACGCTATGCATTACAGAGCTATGATTCCTAAACCCTTTCTCCGATTTGGATGTGGAAACTATCATATTGCAGCTGGGAGTGTGCACTTTCAGCCCATATTATATATATAATTGTATTTCTGAACATGTTTTTGTAAACAGCTAAAATAACAAAACTTGTGTCACTGTCCAAATATTTCTGGCCCTAACTGTACATTACATTACTGATCATGAGTTACCTCCTGTATTATCCTCCAGAGCTGCACTCACTATTCTGCTGGTGCAGTCACTGTGTACATACATTACATTACTGATCCTGAGTTACATCCTGTATTATACCCCAGAGCTGCACTCACTATTCTGCTGGTGCAGTCACTGTGTACATACATTACATTACTGATACTGTGTTACATCTTGTATTATACTCCAGAGCTGCACTCTTGTGTGTGCAGTCTGCTTTCGCTAATATCTCCGAGCACTCCTTTATTTTTCAATCTCTGCACAGAACTCGCTGCAGTAAATTCTCAGTAGGATCTTTTGACCCCATTTTACACGTGCTTTGAATCATATGTGTGTTCTCAAGAGGGTAAGAGGAGCGAGCTGCTGACACAAACTCCTGGCAGAGGCTTTCTACTAGGGAAAAAAGTGATTGGGCATGTTGTAATTTGACATGCCCAATCCTTGTACTTTGTGCATGTGTATGACCACATGAACTCACTCTACCATGCGTCACTATACTGACTAGCAGCTGACAGTATCCAACACCCAATTTCTGCTGCTCGGGTCCTACAGGAACGGACGTGACGTATATAATGCTGCACAGTGTGATGTTCTCGCTCACTCGCTGCGCTCACCGGGGTAAAGTGCAGTAAATACAACTGAGATCTTAATCCTTGTAATCTGCTAATAAACCAACATGTGATACGTTATTATACCACGTGCGATCTTTGGCAGCCATTCATCATCCTCTTGATTAATATGCAAATTATTAGTAACCAGCGTCTGTTAGTAACCTCATAAAGTAAAATCCACATTAACCCTTAAACCTGACCATTGTTAAATCAGCAGTTTGTACTCCAGAGCTGCGCTTCCTCCTGCTGCTCATCCCAATGTTCCTGTGAACGCCTTACACCCCACCAATGTAAATCCTCCTCTAAGGGTTTATTTCAATAAATAAAAGCCTAAAACACACAAAAAATAACATAAAACTTTACCTTTATAAAAGCAATCCCCGCCCCGTTGTCCGTAATAGTCAACCCCAAAGCATCGTCTGACTTCAATATTTCGACTTCCTTCTTTGAACCTTTTATGTGGGCGAAGATGAAGTCTTCCAGGCCGATCTGCCCCCCTAGGAGCTTATCCATGTCGATTTTATGGGTATTCAAGGTGCAGAATAAAATCTGAAAAAAGGACACATAGAAAAAAGATTAAAAGTCTTATAATTAAGTACACCTCATAATGGTAGATTTGTAGATGTCGTCTGGTTGGATATCTGTACAGAGGAGCTTCCTCCCAATATTGGAATCCATAAACACCCAGAAAACATTCTAGAAACTCTCACTTTGGGGCAGAAACAAGGAACGTACAAGATTCACTGTGATATATATGTGTGATACTAGCACAGAGATACAGATCCCATGTGGACAAGCGTGCCCTGAGACTGGTGCATAACACGGGGTGATGGTGCTGTAGTGACAGAGAATTTGTCAGACCAGTGTTGGATTCACAGCTACATGGCTTAATACTTCTTATAATCTCCTACATTATGCTCCTATTTTCTAGTGTTGGATTCACAGCTACACTACTCAGTACTGCTGTATAATGTCCCCATACTGCTGATGCTTTCTAGAAAGTGTTTCCCTTCACCTCAGTGCTGGATTTACAGTTTCACTGCTCATTACTGCTGGACAATGTCCTCTATGCCACAGCTGCGTTCTAGTAACTGCTTTATCTCACCCCAGGGTTACATTTAGGCTACACTGCTCAAAACTGATGTATAATGTCTTACATGCTGCTGCTGCTTTTTAGAAAGTGTTTTATTATAACCCAATGTTGAATGCACAGCTACACTGCTCAGTAACGATGTATAATGTCCTCCATGCTGCTGCTGCTTTATAGAAAATGTTTACCTTAACCTCAGTGCCGGATTTACAGTTTCACGGCTTCATTGACAATGTCTTCCATCCCCACCGCTGTGTTCTAGTAACTGTTTTATCTCACCCCAGTGATAGATTCAGGCCACATTGCTGTATAATGCTCTCCATCCTGCTGATTTATTCAAGAAAGTGTTTGTTATGATGCAAGTGCTGGATTCGCAGTACCGCTTAGTACTGACGTATAATGCAATGCATGCTGTAGATTTCTAGTAAGTGTTTTGTCTTATCCAAATGCAATGGATGAATGTAAAGTAGACATCATAGTAGCAACTAAAAGTCAGAGAAAGCCTGCAGGTGCATAAAGGGAGGAGAGGACCCGAAGACCCCGGTGCGGCAGTAAGTACTCCACATTAAGAAAGCTGCGCTGGAGCAAGTTATGTCCCAGCGGAGCCGCAGAATAGTACATGGCCTCATACTTACACTATTCTATGTACAGGGTGGGCACGTAGATGGTTTTTAGAATATCTGGTTAAGACCCGGTGAGAATAAATAATAATCCTTTTAGGTTTATATAAATCAGCATATGGCCTAACGTTTTCCATAACGACACAATCCCTTTAAATAATTGGGAGGACAGAAAACATGTATACAATATAAAAATATACAAAACGTGCAATATAAAAAATAAAAATCCTCGCGCTTATTTTGTCTTCCTGGTTTCCGTTTAGTTCTTGTAGATTAATAGTTAACACTGTGGACTTTGCTTTTACTGCTGCACATGACAAAATGCAAATGGTCCACACAGGCTCGAAGCTGGAAAAGAAAGAGTTAAAACAACAGAGTAATGGCCTAGATGTGCCTGTCTATCATTTCTGCATCTGTTGCTATCATTGCCTCCATAGCCTTCCATGCAAACCATGTGTGGGGTGAAGCCGATGGACTCAAAATTCATCAGGTTTCATCTAATTCATGTGCGACCCCAAAAGAGTGAGAAAACCAGGTCAGAAAGTTTACAGTTCATGGGAATCAACCTCCAAGTAAATCGACTGTCAGCCAGTGCATAGCCCCGCCCCAATGCACTTCCAGGCTCATTTGCATATATTTTCTAACAGAAAAGTTCACTGGATCTTTGTTGTCATCCAGGTTTCTATTTCTGTTAGGCGACTTTCACACTTCCGTTTTCTGGGGTCCGTCGTGGTGCAGCAAAATGACGTATAGACGGACGTCATGAAAATAGGGAAAAACGTGCGCGACGGATCCAGTGTAATGACGGATCCGTCGCTGAGAAATTCCGGAAATTAAATGTCCAGGGACGAGAGAAAGAGAGAGAGACTTTTTCCCGGACTTGGAAATCCTTCCGGACATGCCCAGAAGGGAAAAACTGGATCCGTCGCTGGATTCCTGCATGTGACGGTCAGCGACGGATCCTGCGCCCATAGGCTTCCATTGTAGCCAACGATGGGCATCGCAGGATACGTCACTGAACGATTTTCCGACGTGCACAAAAAACGTTACAATTAACGTTTTCTCTGCACGATGGACCGCTATTTTACAACAAATCCAGTGCACGAAAGAATAAAACGGATGGCCATCCGTCACAATCCGTTGCTAATACAAGTCTATGGGAAAATGCAGGAAAATTTCTCAAAAATCAACTGATTGTGACGGATCTGAAAAGACGGAAGTGTGAAAGTCGCCTTAGGCTACTTTCACGCCTTAGGCTAATTTCACAGTAGTGTCATACGACGTACGTCGCAATGCGTCGTTTTGGTGAAAAAACGCATCCTGCAAAGTTGGCTGCAGGATGCGTTTTTTCCCCATAGACTAACATTAGCGACGCATCTTGACGAATTGCCACACGTTGCAACCGTTGTGCGATGGTTGCGTCGTGTTGTGGCAGACTGTCGGAACAAAAAAACGTTGCTTGCAACTTTTTTTGTGCGTCGTGTTCGCCATTTCCGACCGCGCATGCGCGGCCGGAACTCCACCCCTCCTCCCCGCATGCGCGGCCGGAACTCTGCCCCCTCCTCCCTGCAACTCACAATGGGGCAGCGGATGCATTGTAATAATGCATCTGCTGCCCCCGTTGTGCTGCATCGTCACAGGATGCGTCGGTGCAACGGCCGGGCCGACGCTAGTGTGAAAGTAGCCTAAGAGGAAAGTTGGCTGAACAGAACTGCACAAATATCTTATGTGTATGGGGTGTAAATGCACGCACAGCATAAATGCACGCACAGCATAAATGCACGCACAGTATAAATGCACACACAGTATAAAGGCACGCACAGTATAAATGCACACACAGTATAAAGGCACGCACAGTATAAATGCACGCACAGTATAAATGCACACACAGTATAAAGGCACGCACAGTATAAATGCACGCAAAGCATAAAGGCACGCACAGTATAAATGCACGCACAGTATAAATGCACGCACAGCATAAAGCCACGCACAGTATAAATGCACGCACAGTATAAATGCACACACAGTATAAAGGCACGCACAGTATAAATGCACACACAGTATAAAGGCACGCACAGTATAAATGCACGCACAGCATAAAGGCACGCACAGTATAAATGCACGCACAGTATAAATGCACGCACAGCATAAAGCCACGCACAGTATAAATGCACGCACAGTATAAATGCACACACAGTATAAAGGCACGCACAGTATAAATGCACGCAAAGCATAAAGGCACGCACAGTATAAAGGCACGCACAGTATAAATGCACGCACAGTATAAATGCACGCACAGCATAAATGCACGCACAGTATAAATGCACGCACAGCATAAAGGCACGCACAGTATAAATGCACGCACAGCATAAATGCACACACAGTATAAAGGCACGCACAGTATAAATACACGCACAGTATAAAGGCACGCACAGTATAAAGGCACGCACAGTATAAATGCACGCACAGTATAAAGGCATGCACAGCATAAAGGCACGCACAGCATAAATGCAAGCACAGTATAAATGCACGCACAGCATAACTGCACGCACAGCATAAAGGCACGCACAGCATAAAGGCACGCACAGCATAAAGCCATGCACAGTATAAAGGCACGCACAGCATAAAGGCATGCACAGTATAAATGCACGCAGAGCATAAAGGCACGTACAGCATAAAGGCACGCACAGTATAAATACACGCACAGCATAAAGGCACGCGCAGCATAAAGGCACGTACAGCATAAAGGCACGCACAGTATAAATGCATGCACAGCATAAAGGCACGCACAGTATAAATGCACGTACAGCATAAAGGCATGCACAGTATAAATACATGCGCAGTATAAATGCACGCGCAGCATAAAGGCACGCACAACCAAAGCGAGCAAGTGACCATGTGTATGGTGGGGTCTTGTGGGCTATACAATATTGCAAAGCTCTAAAGTTGCAACATGAAATGTTTTTGAAACAAAGTAGCTGTTATTGTAATCCTGTCAATTTTTTGTAGTTTTGAACAGATAGGCTATGTTCACACGTTGTGTTTATTCGTAGTTTTTTTAATGCTTTTTTATGCAAATTTTCAGCTGCATTTTACAGTCCCAACAAAGTCTATGAGATTTCAGAAATCTCCTGCACACGGCTTGTTGGTTTTTTTTGTCCTCGGTATTTTGTGCGCTACCTTGGGTTTTGCACAATGCAATATGACACTTTTTTCAGCATCTTTCACATGTGCAAAAAATAACAAACAGGTATCAGTTTTTGCTGCGTTTTTGAACACAAAACCTGAGTTGAATCAGATTTTTTTATGCACTAAACTTTATCAGCGTCCAAAAGAGACAAATGTACAATGAGAAAAAAGGAGCAAAGAACCGCAGCAAAAACGCAGCAAAACCTTTTTTTTAAAGCAAGTTTCTTACTGCCATGGGGCTTTCCCTGCAGATAATACACAACTTGTGATCATAGCCTTATAAAGTAACGATTCCCCTAGTAAGGGGGGCATCCGAAACACAAAAATTCTAGAGCGTAGGCGGGAGGGTTCAAGCCTACGCAAAGAGACCCCAGTGGATTTCAAGTCCATCGCCTTAACCACTCGGCCACCACTACACACAGATGACATAAAACCGCCGTCCGTTATATTCATGAGGTTTATTTGGTGTCGGAGCGGCAGAACTTGTGTTTGTCGAGGACGTCAAACACTGAACGTTTCCATCTACCATGAGCCGGAGGTCGGCTGTACATAAGACGGATGGCGACACCCCATAGGGCACTACGTGTAGCCGTGGCTGACTGGTGAAGGCGATGGACTCAAAATCCATTGGGTTTTCCCTGCACAGGATCAAATCCTGCCAACTACTCTCCAGCAATTTTGCCTTTGGGTCACCCCTGAGAATAATGTTTCTGCAGCTATTGGAGGAAATATTGACTTTATATCTGTTCAAAACTATAAAAAAAATTAAAAGGATTAGAAAAAAAAACTTAGATATTGTCTTTCGAAAACAGCGCCACCCCTGTCCACAGGTTGCTTGTGGTATTGCAGCGTATCCCCATTGACTCCCATAGAAACAAGCTGCACTGCCTCTCACCCTGTCTAACTCCTTTACTCCAGTATCTCTACCGCTCTGCACTGCTAAAATGTGGGTACAATGAGGGGGATTTTGCATTCTCTCTACCCCAGTTATCCTAATTTGTCGCAACAGGTATCTGTGCAAAACTTTTGCGACTTTTTGCGCAATCACATTTTCGGAAGGTTAATAGGGTCACTAAGCAAAGGTCCATCGCTCTCGCTGCACTGACTCCGCTCTAATGCACGATTCGTTTTTTAGCAGAACCTCCTTTGTCTGCAGCCTCCTGACTCCACGGAGACTCCTACAAACCAAATCTTATCATTGCAAAGGAACAAAGACAACAAAAAACTCCTGCGAGATCTCAAGGCACAGCAATAAGCGAGCAGATAGCCAAGATAACTGGCTGTCGATAATATGGGCTGGGAATTTAAGAATTGGGCAGGTTTCAACCAATCATATTGCACCACTGGAAATTTAGGAAAATCTGAGTACTGATGCCTCCATCTGCCGATGACTTCTTGCCTACATGTAATGTGGTCTCCAATAGATATTCTGATTCCTTTCATGTAGGATAGGCAGGGTGATGCATAGTAATCATGGGGCCACACAGAAAAAAATCCATATTGGGCACATCACCCTATTGGGGAAACACAGAAGTTGGATGATGCTTCCGGCCACATAGGATGCTGGGTCAGGCTGTTCGGTGTCCAACACTTCTTGATCTTGACTCTGGAGCCCTTTGAACTGAGGAGCCTGATGGCAGCTGCCTCCATTGGAGGGGCCCCACTGAGGACAGGGAGCCAAGCCCCAGTCACTGGACTTAGAAGAACTGGCAGTATATGATTGTGGAGATGAGCAACTCAATCTGCGCTGTCCTGATCCAGTGTCATCCTGGGCCTCTCGCATTTATAGACCCCATGACACCATGGCACTGTGTGAGCCTGAGTCATTAGACCTCAGGCGACATCATGATCCGTGGAAGCACCAGAAGTGCTCAGGATGCAGGGCCGAGGACGCCAGGTGCAAAAGTCAAGACCGGCCGCCAGGGAAGACCAGCAGCCAGCAAGGACCGGATGCCGGGGAGGACCGGCCGCCAAGGAGGATCGTCCTCCAAGGCGAACTAGCTGCCAGGGAACACCAGACACCAGGGAGGACTGGCTGCCACGGAGAATTGGACGTCAGGAAGTACCGGACGCCAGGCAGGCCCAGCTGCCAGGGAGGATCGGACGCCAGAGAAGACCGGACGAAAGGGAAGACCAGCAGCTAGGGAAGACCAGCAGCCAGGGAAGACCAGACGCCAGGGAAGACCAGCGGCCAGAGAAGACCAGATGCCAGGGAGGATCGGACGCCAGGGAAGATCGGACGCCAGGGAGGATCGGACGCCAGGGAAGACCAGACGCCAGGGAAGACTGGACGCCAGGGAGGATCGGAAGCCAGGGAAGACCAGACACCAGGGAATACCAGACGCCAGGGAGGACCAGCAGCCAGAGAAGACCGGACGCCAGGGAGGATCGGACACCAGGGAAGACCGGACGACAGTGAAGACCAGCAGCCAGGGAAGACCGGACGCCAGGGAAGACCGGACGCCAGGGAAGACCAGCAGCCAGAGAAGTCCAGATGCCAGGGAGGATCGGACGCCAGGGAAGATCAGATGCCAAGGAAGACCGAACGCCAGGGAAGACCGGACGCCAGGGAGGATTGGAAGCCAGGGAAGACCAGACACCAGGGAAGACCGGACGCCAGGGAGGACCGGACGCCAGGGAGGACCAGCAGCCAGAGAAGACCGTACGAAAGGGAAGACCAGCAGCTAGGGAAGACCAGCAGCCAGGGAAGACCAGACGCCAGGGAAGACCAGCGGCCAGAGAAGACCAGATGCCAGGGAGGATCGGACGCCAGGGAAGATCGGACGCCAGGGAAGACCGGACGCCAGGGAGGATTGGACGCCAGGGAGGATCAGACGCCAGGGAAGACTAGATGCCAGATCAGGGCAACAGGAATCAAACTGCTCATCTTTAATAGATAGGGAAATATAGTCTGTGGAAATACATTACAAGAAAAGTGCATCTGTTAATAGCAGCTGGCTGATGGTTTCCTGATAACAAATGATTTCTTCTTTTTTGTATCCTAACCAAAAATGTAAGAATAACTAAAGAACAGGATGTAATAAGGTAATTATAGGGATTGAGAGAAAAATCTGGGGTGGGTCCACGCTGCCCACTGCTAATTCTACATTGTCTATATCAGTGGTCCCCAACTCTAGGCCTCGAGGGCCGCCAACAGTGCAGGTTTTCAGGATTTCCTTAGTATTGCACAGGGGTTGGAATCATCACCTGTGCAGATGATCACATTACCACCGATGCAATACTAAAGAAATCCTGAAAACCTGCACTGTTGGCGGCCCTCGAGGCCTGGAGTTGGGGACCCCTGGTCTATATCTTTTCCTTATCCCACAACTGTTCACACAAGCATAGAGGTGGGTGTCGGGCCCCTCCACTATAGGGCCCACGGAGGCCACTATGCCTGATACTGTAGCATTTCTGCTCTTGATATGACATTTGCAGAGTATGTAAATACGGCGGAATATATTGAGATTACGTAAGGAAAGGCAAAGCGTCATCTTTACATAGAGGTCGCCGTGTACAAGGAAGTCCAAGATGAAACCTGGAAGCCGCAGTTCACACCTCGGATATTGTCTGCGTGCCAGCCATGCTGATATGTACAATGGGAACACAGGAGCGATCACACAGGGAGGGGAATGTACCGGAGACGATGATTATACACCGATCCACGTCACAATGGATAATGGAGGCGTCACACGTCCCACGACTACAACCAAACATGAGTCCTTAGTCTGTCCAGTATTTTATCCGAATATGTAAAAAAGGGAAAAAAATCTTCAGCTCACCCAAATGGAGTCCAAATTCCAAGAAGAAATCCGAGCAAGGATCAAGCGTGCAGCCAACAACGTCATGGATACAAAAGAAACGAGGGAGATCCAGCTCCAGAAAAGAGAAATAATCTCTGATAAAATCCAAAATAGCTTTATTGTCATGAAAAAATTTAAAATGTGGACTCCAATGACAAATGGTATAACAAAGGAATCACATAGCAGCTCTCACTGCACTAAACGCGTTTCGAACACAGCTGTGTTCTTAGTCCTCAGTAGTAGTAGTAGTAGTAGCTCTGGAGTATAATACAGGATGTAACTCGAGATCAGTAATGGAATGTATGTACACAGTGACTGCACCAGCAGAATAGTGAGTGCAGCTCTGGGGTATAATACAGGATGGAACTCAGGATCAGTAATGTAATGTATGTACACAGTGATTGCACCAGCAGAATAGTGAGTACAGCTCTGGAGTATAATACAGGATGTAACTCAGGATCAGTAATGTAATGTATGTACACAGTGACTGCACCAGCAGAATAGTGAGTGCAGATCTGGAGTATAATACTGGATGTAACTCAGGATCAGTAATGTAATGTATGTGCACAGTGACTGCACCAGCAGAATAGTGAGTACAGCTCTGGAGTATAATACAGGATGTAACTCAGGATCAGTAATGTAATGTATGTGCACAGTGACTGCACCAGCAGAATAGTGAGTGCACCTCTGGAGTATAATACAGGAGGTAACTCAGGATCAGTAATGTAATGTATGTACACAGTGACTGCACCAGCAGAATAGTGAGTGCAGCTCTGGAGTATAATACAGGATGTAACTCGGGATCAGTAATGTAATGTATGTACACAGTGACTGCACCAGCAGAATAGTGAGTACAGCTCTGGAGTATAATACAGGATGTAACTCAGGATCAGTAATGTAATGTATGTACAGTGACTGCACCAGCAGAATAGTGAGTGCAGCTCCGGAGTATAATACAGGATGTAACTCAGGATCAGTAATGTAATGTATGTGCACAGTGACTGCACCAGCAGAATAGTGAGTGCAGCTCCGGAGTATAATACAGGATGTAACTCAGGATCAGTAATGTAATGTATGTACAGTGACTGCACCAGCAGAATAGTGAGTGTAGCTCTGGAGTATAATACAGGATGTAACTCAGGATCAGTAATGTAATGTATGTACACAGTGACTGCACCAGCAGAATAGTGAGTACAGCTCTGGAGTATAATACAGGATGTAACTCAGGATCAGTAATGTAATGTATGTACAGTGACTGCACCAGCAGAATAGTGAGTGCAGCTCTGGGGTATAATACAGGATGTAACTCATGATCAGTAATGTAATGTATGTACACAGTGACTGCACCAGCAGAATAGTGAGTGCAGCTCTGGGGTATAATACAAGATGTAATTCTTGTATTATACAAGATCAACATTAGAAAAACCGAAGTCATGTATCAACCGGTGAGCCACGTATCACAGTGAAGGAGCAAAACCTCAAAGCAGTCGATAACTTCACCTACTTAGGCAGCACACTTTCCCGTGAAGTAACCATAGACGCTGAGGTTAATAACAGAATCGCCAAAGCCAGTGCCGCCTTCGGGAGACCGCGTAAGAACGTCTGGGAACGAAGGGGACTCAGCCTTACCACCAAGCTGAAGGTCTACTGCGCGGTGGTCCTCACCACACTTCTCTATGCTAGCGAGACCTGGACAGTCTACAGCCGGCAAGCTAAACACATGAGTTGCCTCCGCAGACTCCTCCACATCAGGTGGCAAGACAATGTCCCAGACACGGCAATTCTGGAACAAACTGGGCTCTGCAGCGTTTACACTCTCCTGCTGAAAGTCCAAGCCAGGTGGGCTGGACACGTGGTCCGAATGCCTGACAGCCGACTGCCGAAACAACTGCTGTACGGAGAACTGTGCCAAGGAAAGCGAGCAGTTGGGGGGCAGAAGATGCGCTATAAAGATTGCCTTAAGGTGTCTCTCAAAAACCTGGAAGTCAACACCAATGAATGGGAAGAGCTTGCACTGGATCGTCCAGGTTGGCGGGGCAGGATCACCTCAGGAGCACGTGCAGCTGAAGATAGGAAAATCTGTGACGCAAAAAGAAAGCGCGCTGTACGCAAGGCACAAGCAGAATCTGGTGTACTGACCACATCTGCTTTCGTATGTCAAGTATGTGGGCGAACCTTCAGGGCCCGGATTGGACTCATCAGCCACCTCCGGACCCATAACTATTAATTCTCTTCTAACCCTGAAGTCATGGTCATCTTCGAAAACGAAGGACGAACATCAATTCAGGATGTATACAAAATTAATAATGCAACATATATGCAAAGTGACTGTACTTTTCTTGTAGATTATATATAAGACTAGCTATTGAACCCGTTCTACGCCCGGGTGGCGAGCATTTATATTGGTATATTGTCTCCATCATGGTATGTGCTGCTCCATCCTGCGTCCCCATCCTGTCATGCGCTGCTCCATCCTGCGTCCCCATCCTGTCATGCGCTGCTCCATCCTGCGTTCCCTTTCCTGTCATGCGCTGCTCCCATCCTGCGTCTCCATCCTGTCATGCGCTGCTCCCATCCTGCGTCCCCATCCTGTGATGCGCTGCTCCCATCCTGCGTCCCCATCCTGTCATGTGCTGCTCCATCCTGCGTCCCCATCCTGTCATGCGCTGCTCCATCATGCGTCCCCATCCTGTCATGCGCTGCTGCATCCTGCGTCCCCATCCTTATGTGCTGCTGCATCCTGCGTCCCCATCCTGTCATGCGCTGCTGCATCCTGCGTCCCCATCCTTATGTGCTGCTGCATCCTGCGTCCCCATCCTTATGTGCTGCTGCATCCTGCGTCCCCATCCTTATGTGCTGCTCCATCCTGCGTCCCCATCCTTATGTGCTGCTCCATCCTGCGTCCCCATCCTTATGTGCTGCTCCATCCTGCATCACCATCCTTATGTCCTGCTCCATCCTGCGTCCCCATCCTTATGTCCTGCTCCATCCTGCGTCCCCATCCTTATGTCCTGCTCCATCCTGCGTCCCCATCCTTATGTCCTGCTCCATCCTGCGTCCCCATCCTTATGTCCTGCTCCATCCTGCGTCCCCATACTGTTATGTGCTGCTCCATCCTGCGTCCCCATCCTTATGTGCTGCTCCATCCTGCGTCCCCATCCTTATGTGCTGCTCCATCCTGCATTCCCATCCTTATGTGCTGCTCCATCCTGCGTCCCCATCCTTATGTCCTGCTCCATCCTGCGTCCCCATCCTTATGTCCTGCTCCATCCTGCGTCCCCATACTGTTATGTGCTGCTCCATCCTGCGTCCCCATCCTTATGTGCTGCTCCATCCTGCGTCCCCATCCTTATGTGCTGCTCCATCCTGCGTTCCCATCCTTATGTGCTGCTCCATCCTGCGTCCCCATCCTTATGTCCTGCTCCATCCTGCGTCCCCATCCTTATGTCCTGCTCCATCCTGCGTCCCCATACTGTTATGTGCTGCTCCATCCTGCGTCCCCATCCTTATGTGCTGCTCCATCCTGCGTCCCCATCCTTATGTGCTGCTCCATCCTGCGTCCCCATCCTTATGTCCTGCTCCATCCTGCGTCCCCATCCTTATGTCCTGCTCCATCCTGCGTCCCCATCCTTATGTCCTGCTCCATCCTGCGTCCCCATACTGTTATGTGCTGCTCCATCCTGCATCCCCATCCTTATGTGCTGCTCCATCCTGCGTCCCCATCCTTATGTGCTGCTCCATCCTGCGTCCCCATCCTTATGTCCTGCTCCATCCTGCGTCCCCATCCTTATGTGCTGCTCCATCCTGCGTCCCCATCCTTATGTGCTGCTCCATCCTGCGTCCCCATCCTTATGTGCTGCTCCATCCTGCGTCCCCATCCTTATGTGCTGCTCCATCCTGCGTCCCCATCCTTATGTCCTGCTCCATCCTGCGTCCCCATCCTTATGTGCTGCTCCATCCTGCGTCCCCATCCTTATGTGCTGCTCCATCCTGCGTCCCCATCCTTATGTGCTGCTCCATCCTGCGTCCCCATCCTTATGTGCTGCTCCATCCTGCGTCCCCATCCTTATGTGCTGCTCCATCCTGCGTCCCCATCCTTATGTGCTGCTCCATCCTGTGTCCCCATCCTTATGTCCTGCTCCATCCTGCGTCCCCATCCTTATGTGCTGCTCCATCCTGCGTCCCCATCCTTATGTGCTGCTCAATCCTGCGTCCCCATCCTTATGTGCTGCTCCATCCTGCGTCCCCATACTGCCTCTGACCCGCTCGGCGCCGAGTGCTGGGGGGCCTGAGCAGGCGGGGACACCGGCGCGCTGTGGGGGTCAGGTGCCGGTATCGCCGCCAGCTCAGGCCCCCCAGCACTTACTATACTCACCTGTCCGGCGTTCCATCGCTGAGCGCCGCCATCTTCCCGGTCTCCTGGCCGTGACTGTTCAGTCAGAGGGCGGCGCCGGCGCGCATTAAGCGCGTCATCGCGCCCTCTGAACTGAAGGCCACAGACCGAAGACCGGGAAGATGGCGCCGCTCAGCGATGGAACGGGGACAGGTGAATATAGGCCGATACTCACCCTCCTGGCGGTCCCTGCTTCTGCGGTGGAGATCTCGGTGTGCGTTCAGTGTGAACGCACACCGCGATCTCCCGGGAGCGTCGCTCTGTGAGGCCCAGACTGCGTCGGCGCTTGCGCAGTCTATAGAGGCTTCGGACAGAGTGACGCTCCCAGCGTTATATTATAGATGTTAGGCTACGTTCACATTGGCGTTCCGCCAATGTGCGTCGCTGTTGCGCCGGCGACGCAGCGGTGACGCGCCCCTATGTTTAACATAGGGGACGCGTGCGTTTTTAGGGTGGCGTTTTTCGACACTTGCGTCGTTTCCGACGCTAGCGTCGGACGCAAGAAAATGCAACAAGTTGCATTTTCTGTGCGTCCGATTTTGGTCAAAAAACGACGCACGCGTCGCAAAACGTGCGCGTTTTTGCGCGCGTTTGCGCGCGTTTTTTCGTGCGTCGCGCGTTGCGTCGCCGACGCAGGGCGGCGCAACGCTAGTGTGAACGTAGCCTTACTCGATGGTGGACATCACTTGCCCTATAGGCAGATACATCCCAGGCTGGCGGGTCATGCACAGCTCCATAACAATCAGTCCTTGTGGAGATAATTATTAAAGTCAATCATTTCCCAAACTTCTGTTTTGCTTCCCATATGGCTGTTAAATCCTAGCCATTAACTCCTTGTGTATTTACCGCAGTTTTGTGCTGCAGATAATATCGTCCCTTCCTCTTAGTCTCAGCTTCTAGAATTTTACTATAAGAGGTATTTTTCCAGACCATGTATAGCCTCCCATAGGGATATGATGTGTCTGTTCCCCGTCAGTGACCTCCGAACTGCAGCAACACAGAGGAATCCGGTTCCCAGCAATGGAACCACACACTATGGGGGGATTGTAGTGGGAAAGGAGGGACGACTCGCAGAATAAAGCAGAAGACGATCTTATTCTGTGGGACATATAAACAGCGATACCAGAACCAGCATGTCATAGGAAATCCAGCTCAGTACATAGTCACTGAAATCCACCCCTAAAAAAATCCTTTAAAAAAATGTTATTATTGCACCTGGGGAATAACTACCGTTTCATAGTTTCCCACTTTTCCTAAAAAATACAAAAGCGATGCACCCAAGGGTACATTTTTCCAGTCAGCCAGACCCTGTGAGCAGCCGCCAAACTTTTTGATGGGAATCTGCAGTTGACCTGGCTTTATATGGAGCTGTCATTTGCTCACTGTATGGTACTGAGAACTGTATGGCGGTATTTTTTCCATGTTTAGGCGGAGCTTATTTAAACCCCTCCTCTTTTCTGTTAAGGACCACTCTGAATTAGTCAGGATTGTTAATTAAAAATCAAAGTAGTCCCCACAAATTCTGGCCTGCCTGCATTTATGATGTAGCATTCCTATTTAGGCAACTGTAAAAAAGTATTTTTGGCCTCAATGAAATATCTATAAACAGAGCCCATCCGTTATTACATTAGTATGTAACGTGGAAGGGAGACCTTTGGGTCTGAGTGAGTCCAATAGTTTAGCCCCTGTATATTTGACATTTTGTGTCATATGAATATGATGTACTGCACTGTATGGGTATGTGTACACAGGATGTGTGTACAAGGGGGCAAGGAAGGGTACCGCAATGGGCACAATTCAAACCCCAAAGGGTCAACCCTGTATCTGAGTAATCAACTTTAACATCCTGCTACCGGCTACCCTCTGTCAGTCTCTGTGGTCTTGGTGTTATGTTTCTTCCCTGAAAACTAGACTTTAAGGCACATGACCAATGCAGCCATTTACTGTGAAGTTAATGTTATGAAAAATTACAGAAACATATAAATAGGACTGTTTATTGGGGTCCTCCTGCTATTGTGTTAATTTTAATTGTGTATTATTGTGTATTTGGGCTCGGGACAGTCATAAGTTGACTAAAACTGGATGTATTTTGTACGTTCAAGCTAAATTTAGGGTATGGTGACATAACGTTTCGGCCACACGTTCTTGACACCATTATAGGTATTTTTTGAACACCTGAAAAATGTGATTTGAACGTTCCCTTGTTAGAGCCATGGACTTCAGTTATCACACGGAGCAGAATGTGCAATTTTAAAGTCTGTTTGAGCTTTTTTCGGCCAGTTCCATCTTCAATAGATGTCAATAGGCAGCTGTAATTTGATCCCTCAGTGAGCTTAAAGTTACTCTTATCTTGAAAAAGATGGATTTTAGCTGTATTTGAGAATGAATGATGAGAAGAAGACACAGGAGGAAGAGAAGAAGAGACTCATAAGTGGAGAAAGAAGCAGATTCCTCTGATTAGATACATTATATATTTCCATATGTTCAGTTGTAGTATTGATTTATGCAAAGTTTGTTGACACAACCACATAACTAGGACTCAGGTGTAAAGAACTTTTACCAATCACAGGACGACTTGGTTACTGGTATTTCCCGGTAACCTGTCTCTAGTATTACAACACGGCGGCAGCTAATTTTAGGTCAGGCAAATCTGAATATTAAATCAGTGTAAAACAGGTTTCTTATATTTAGAGCAATGATAACGTCGCTATTCTAATTTCACACCCGGAACTAAAGTAGCGGTGATTAATCTGCAGGTTAGTCCCAAAGATCTGCATGAGTCATCACCGCTGATATCAGCGCAGTATGTCCTATCCATGGTCCGGGAAACTGGCCAGAGTCATTACTGTAATCTCTGGGGTAATTAATGACAATGCTTTTATTTTATGACCACGTTCACACTTTGCGGTGAGCAGTAATTAGGTTTCCATGTTGCTTTCCAGGGGCATAGGTATGGGGTGTGGGTGGGCCCCGAATGATGGCCTTAGCCAGGATGCAGAAAACTGCAACCTCCCACCACCATCATCCCGTGTAAACATAGTAAAAAAAAAAAACACATCTCCATCGCTTTTAGATTTTATCTCTACAATGTTATTGTGCGGCAAAAATGATCCGTCAACTCAACTCCCCAGTTCAGTACGATTCCAGCGACACCAAACATGTGAAGCTTTTTTGTAGATTTTAATGTTTTCAAAAATAAATCAGAACTTTGCAAAAAAAGAATTTGGTTTGTTTCTAGACTCCGAGAACCGTAACTTTTTTTATTCTTCCTTCAGTGTTTTTTGCATGTTGAGCTTTAATTTTTATGGCTATCATGTTATTTTGATTTATTTTTTATTGCATTTTTTGGAGTGGGGGCAGGGGGAGTATGGCAGCCAAAAAATCTATTCTGTGGTTTTCAATTTTTTTTCTTTTCTTTTTGATTCAGCCTTCGTCTTATGATTTAAATATTCTGATGGGGATTTTTTAGATTTTTTTTAAATCTTTTTTTTTTTTAAACGGAATCTGCAATCATTTAATCACTGATATAATATGTTGCGTTACTATGGCTGGCCCTCATAGGAGATCTCACATGGCGGACACGAGGTCCTACAGTCGGCCCCCCGGCTTCCAAGGCAATCCATCGAATCCCTGTAACCAGCCGATGACCATGAGAACTTACGGCCGCCATGCTGAAGCTTCTTAAATGCTGCCATCATGCTTGCAGTGGCACTTAAGAGGTTACGCTGTAGCGATCACATACTCTGGGGTGTTGGCTATGTAACACCGCTGCGGGGCCGCTCTGTACGACCATTGGGCATAGCCGCCATGTAATGCACTTGCAATCGATCATCATGGCATACACATCAACGGGTGGAAAGTTCCAAGATGACAAATCAAACAGCAATATCTAAGAATCATTCCAGCCTACATTTAAAGGGACGGTCGGTGGGGACATCGTCTATCCCATGTGTATGGCTACCTTGGGATTCACTACAGATTCCACACATAGAAAAAACGGATCCGACAATGATCTGCAGAAAAATGTCTCATTGTGGAACGGCTGCTCTTCTAATTTACATGAGTCGGAGCGTAGTGCTTAAAGGTGACCGGCCACTCGCCATAAATCTGCATTATTTGTTATACAGTGTAAACGCCGCTGTTCTCCTGAATCCGGCGATGTTTTTCTCTTGTTCCTGCTCCTCTCCGTTCCTGAGATATGGCCCTATCTTCGCTGTATATAAATCTGGTCTTGTTAGGCAAGTGGGCGTTGTCCTGAGGAAGACCCTTGTAGAGATTTGATGACCACACCCACTTAGCTAAAATTTAGATTTAAATACACAAAAGAAGAGGCCATATCTCAGGAACGCAGAGGAGCAGGAACAAAAGACAAACATCGCCGGGTTCAGGACAACAGCGGAATTTACACCAGGTAAAAAAACAACATATTTATGACAAGTGACAGGTTGTATTTAAAGGATCTGCGAGCTCCTCTGTGTTTAGTCCATGGGGTGGAAAATAGTGACAGGTCTTCTTTACCTCCAATTGTGTCTGGAATTGCTCCTTAATCCCTTCCAGTCTTAGGTTTCAGGCTGCGTGTGAACCTGCAGAGAACAATGTCCCATCACCTGGCCGATGTCCGCACACCGTGTGAACCTGCAGAGAACAATGTCCCATCACCTGGCCGATGTCCGCACACCGTGTGAACCTGCAGAGAACAATGTCCCATCACCTGGCCGATGTCCGCACACCGTGTGAACCTGCAGAGAACAATGTCCCATCACCAGGCCGATGTCCGCACACCGTGTGAACCTGCAGATAACAATGTCCCATCACCTGGCCGATGTCCGCACACCGTGTGAACCTGCAGAGAACAATGTCCCATCACCTGGCCGATGTCCACACACCGTGTGAACCTGCAGAGAACAATGTCCCATCACCTGGCCGATGTCCGCACACCGTGTGAACCTGCAGAGAACAATGTCCCATAACCTGGCCGATGTCCGCACACCGTGTGAACCTGCAGAGAACAATGTCCCATCACCTGGCCGATGTCCGCACACCGTGTGAACCTGCAGAGAACAATGTCCCATCACCTGACCGATGGCCGCACACCGTGTGAACCTGCAGAGAACAATGTCCCATCACCTGGCCGATGTCCACACACCGTGTGAACCTGCAGAGAACAATGTCCCATCACCTGGCCGATGTCCACACACCGTGTGAACCTGCAGAGAACAATGTCCAATCACCTGGCCGATGTTCGCACACCGTGTGAACCTGCAGAGAACAATGTCCCATCACCTGACCGATGGCCGCACACCGTGTGAACCTGCAGAGAACAATGTCCCATCACCTGGCCGATGTCCGCACACCGTGTGAACCTGCAGAGAACAATGTCCCATCACCTGGCCGATGTCCACACACCGTGTGAACCTGCAGAGAACAATGTCCAATCACCTGGCCGATGTTCGCACACCGTGTGAACCTGCAGAGAACAATGTCCCATCACCTGGCCGATGTCCACACACCGTGTGAACCTGCAGAGAACAATGTCCCATCACCTGGCCGATGTCCGCACACCGTGTGAACCTGCAGAGAACAATGTCCCATCACCTGGCCGATGTCCGCACACCGTGTGAACCTGCAGAGAACAATGTCCCATCACCTGGCCGATGTTCGCACACCGTGTGAACCTGCAGAGAACAATGTCCCATCACCTGGCCGATGTCCGCACACCGTGAGAACCTGCAGCGAACAATGTCCCATCACCTGGCCGATGTCCGCACACCGTGTGAACCTGCAGAGAGCAATGTCCCATCACCTGGCCGATGTCCGCACACCGTGCGAACCTGCAGAGAACAATGTCCCATCACCTGGCCGATGTCCGCACTCCGGTGACGTAACTTCATAAACCTCTGGCTCCACAGGTAAAGCATCTCACCTGTCCTCTCCTGCAGAGCTTCTTAAAGAGACAGGATCATTTTATTTTTGTCATTGTCTATGCACCATATTTTTGGGGAGTAAAAATCTGGTTTTCAGCGATTTTTATGTTGCTGACAAATTCATTACGGGTCGCACTCGTTTTTTCAGTCCTTTTGATTTTTTCAGTTTACCCAAACAATGTGGTTGTGATATTTTAGGCTAATTCATCATTTGCCATTTTTAAAAATGTTGCTAAAGTTTTGCACAACTGTATTAGGCCGGTTTCACACGTCAGTGGCTCCGGTACGTGAGGTGACAGTTTCCTCACGTACCGGAGACACTGACTCACGTAGACACATTGAAATCAATGTGTCTCTGCACATGTCAGCGTGTTTTCACGGACCGTGTGTCCGTGTGCAAAACACGGAGACATGTCAGTGTTCGTGGGAGTGCACGGATTACACGGACCCATTAAAGTCAATGGGTCCGTGTAAAACACGTACCGCACACGGACGCTGTCCGTGTGCAGTCCGTGTGCCGTGCAGGAGATAGCGCTACTGTAAGCGCTGTCCCCCCCACGTGGTGCTGAAGCCGCCATTCATATCTTCTCTCCAGCAGCGTTCGCTGGAAAGAAGATATGAAAAATCCTTTTTTTTTTCTTTCTTGTTTTAAATAAAGATCCATGTCCCCACCCCCCTCCCACCCCCTGTGCGCCCGCCCACTGGTAATAAAATACTCACCCGGCTCCCTCGCAGCGTCCTGTCCTCGCCCCAGCTTCTCCTGTACGAGCGGTCACGTGGTGCCGCCCATTACAGTCATGAATATGCGGCTCCACCTCCCATAGGGCTGGAGCCGCATGTTCATGACTGCAATGGGCGGCACCACGTGACCGCTCATACAGGAGAAGGTGCGGCGAGGACAGGACGCTGCGAGGGAGCCGGGTGAGTATTTTATTACCAGTGGGCGGGCGCACAGGGGGTGGGAGGGGGGTGGGGACATGGATCTTTATTTAAAACAAGAACAAAAAAAAAGGATTTTTCATATCTTCTTTTCAGCGAACGCCTAAGGCTATGTGCACACGTCAGGATTTCTTGCAGAAATTTCCTGACAAAAACCGGACATTTCTGCCAGAAATCCGCTTGCGTTTTTTTGCGCATTTTTTACGCGGATTTTTGTGCTGATTTTTTGTGTTTTTTTACGGACACTCCAATTTAATGGGAAATCCGCAAAAAATCCGCAAAAATAATAAACATGCTACTTCTTTTTGCGGAATGCGTTTTTTTGGCGTAAAAAAAACGCAAACATGTGCACAAAACATGCAGAATGCATTCTAAATGATAGGATGCATATTGTTTGCGCTTTTTTAGCAATTTTATAGCGTTTTTATCGGGAAAATCCACAAAAAATACGCAACGTGTGCACATACCCTCAAGGTCATTAAAAGGGCATCGCAACACTTTACACAATAAGACTATGTGCACACGTTGCGGACTGGGGTGCAGAATTTTCTGCACAAAATCTGCATCTCCTGGCAGAAAACGCAGGTGCAGATTTGATGCGTTTTTTAAGCGGATTTCATGCGTTCTTTACCCTTGCGGATTTCTGTAATGGAAGTGTGCAGAAACGCTGCAGATCCGCACAAAAGAAGTGACCTGCTACTTCTTTTGATCTGCAGCGTTTAACATGCGGAATTTTCCGCACCATCTGCACAACTTTTTTTTTTTCCCTATTGATTTACATTGTACTGTAAATCACTTTTCGGAGCGTTTCTGCGGGAAAAAACGCTGCGGATCCGCAGTAAATCTGCATCGTGTGCACACAGTTTAAAGGCGTACACAATGCAAAACAGGAAAAAAAAGCATCTTTGCATTGGCACCAAGTTCATCAAGCATCCTGCGCCACTTTGATGAATTTGACTTAAAGTCTGCAAGTGCCAAAAAGTAACGAAAGACAAAAAAAGACTTAAAAAAGAAAAAATGATGACTCGGGTCGTGTATGGTTATTAAAGGGAATTTCGGCTGCATCAACACATTTTTTGGATCTGTTCTACGCTGTTTTCAGGAGCTCTGCTTGCTGTTATAGGAACCTTGATGGTTCATGATTTACTTCCAGAGAATTGGGATCAGTCTGGTCTTGTGTACGGGTTTGTTACAGTTACATGACTTCGGAATGTCTGACTATTCTTAGGCGTTATTAACCCCTGATTCGCCAGCCTCACTTCCCCATCCAGCCGCACTGTGTCACTTGGATGAACTTACCGCCGCACATAACATATATATATTATGTATTTATAAATGGTGCTGTGAAGGATTACCCCTTCCCCCCACGTCGCCAATCCGTGACGTCACTACACAGGTCCAGCTCTCCGGCGCCCCCTTTGTCTCTCAGGTCAGTAAAGGGACTGCACCTAGAGCAAATGGCCGCCGGGGAGACTGCCCTGTTACCCACCCTGGGTATTCTAAGATTCGCAATCAGAGTAAAAGGATCAGCCCAAAATTAATTTATGATTTAATTGCCTTAAGGGCGCACTAGATAATTACAAGAAATATACAATCACAATATAGCAAGAGTTACAGTCAGAGTACAATATAACAACAATAATACAAGGCTTAAAGGTATAAAGCTGGAGGTCAATTTACCAGGTCGAAGGTCGCTTGTGGAAGCCGGGGGGCATAGCATTCCGCAGGTCCAAAAACTTAGTTGCCGGGCAGCCCCCAGAAAGCATGTGCTTGCTCCCCTCTGGCTGGCATACCCTGTTCCTTAAGATGTCATCATCATCATCTTCTTCTGTGGAGTCAGTCCCTCCCAGTGACCTCAGCGTCTTCTTATACCTGGCTGAGCCCCCCTGCTTGCAGCTGGGTGGGCTTAGCAATCTCCACCCCCTCTGTCTCCCTGCAAGATTTATTCCAATATCTAATAAATGGGATAACTTCTCTCAGGATGATCGGATCAGCACACGGGCAGTACCAGCGCCTGTGGTTTGTTCTGCCGGTCGTACTGGGATCAAACCTGGACCCATTCGGTCCCTGTGGGAGGCTGATCCCTATATCTCGGGTTTCAGACCTTCCACCGTCACGGGAGTCACACTGTTGGATGTACAATTTCTTTAGGGTAATGAGAATATTTTTTATGAGCCTGTACCTCGGACGATGCGTCCATAATTCACAATTCCATGTTGGAGACGGTTTGGCTGGGCTGCCATAATAGATGTGTATCCAATGGCCACTTGGCATGCGTGTTTTAATTAAGCCCCCAAGCATTTCCAAGCCCCCTGGTGGCGTGGTTTCCTCATGGGGCTTTGAACTACCATCTACAGTTTACACTGAGCTCAGCCCGTTAGCATACTAATAGGAACTCTATTCATTAGCAAAGGTGGGGGCCAGGAGCACTCCTGTGTCCAGGAGACAAAATGGAGTCACGCCAATCTGATAGCATGCCTGTTCCAAGATGGCGGCTGTTCCCTCATCACACCTCCCTGCTTTAGAGGGCGCTAGGGGGCATCACATTCCTGTGTTCCCCCATGCGCCCTTCCACACCTTCTCCTTGCCGGGACAACCCATCAGCATTACCATGGTCTCTGCCACTTTCTCCCTGAGCCTGTCCCTGCCTCCTCCTCTCTGAGGCTGACTCTGTCCCTCCTCTCTCTCTCTCTGAGGCTGTCTCTGCCTCTCCCCTCTTTCTGAGGCTGTCTCTGCCTCCTTCCCTGTCTCTCTCTGAGGCTGTCTCTGCCCCCTCCTCTCTCTGAGGCTGACTCTGTCTCCCCCCCTGTCTCTCTCTGAGGCTGTCTCGGCCTCCTCTCTCTCTCTGAGGCTGTCCCTGCCTCCCCCTCTGTCTCTCTCCGAGGCTGTCTCCGCCCCCTCCTCTCTCTCTCTGAGGCTGTCTCTGCCCCCTCCTCCTTCTTTCTCTGAGGCTGTCTCTGCCCCCTCCTCTCTCTCTCTGAGGCTGTCTCTGCCCCCTCCTCCTTCTCTCTCTGAGGCTGTCCCTGCCTCCTCCTTTCTCTCTCTGAGGCTGTCTCTGCCCCCTCCTCCGTCTTTCTCTGAGGCTGTCTCTGCCCCCTCCTCTCTCTCTCTGAGGCTGCCTCCGCCTCCTCCGCTGTCTCTCTCTGAGGCTGTCTCGGCCTCCTCCTCTCTCTCTCTGAGGCTGACTCTGCCCCCTCCTCCTTCTTTCTCTGAGGCTGTCTCTGCCCCCTCCTCTCTCTCTCTGAGGCTGCCTCCGCCTCCTCCGCTGTCTCTCTCTGAGGCTGTCTCGGCCTCCTCCTCTCTCTCTCTGAGGCTGTCCCTGCCTCCCCCTCTGTCTCTCTCCGAGGCTGTCTCCGCCCCCTCCTCTCTCTCTCTGAGGCTGTCTCTGCCCCCTCCTCCTTCTTTCTCTGAGGCTGTCTCTGCCCCCTCCTCTCTCTCTCTGAGGCTGTCCCTGCCTCCTCCTTTCTCTCTCTGAGGCTGTCTCCTCCCCTGTCTCTCTCTGAGGCTGGCTCTGCCTCCTCCCCTCTCTTCCTGAGGCTGTCTCCGCCTCCTCCTCTGTCTCTCTCTGAGGCTGTCTCTGCCTCATCCTTTCTCTCTCTGAGGCTGTCTCTGCCCCCTCCTCCTTCTTTCTCTGAGGCTGTTTCTGCCCCCTCCTCTCTCTCTCTGAGGCTGTCTCTGCCTCCTCCTCCCTCTCTCTCTGAGGCTGTCTCCGCCTCCTCCTCTGTCTCTCTCTGAGGCTGTCTCCGCCCCCTCCTCTCTCTCTCTGAGGCTGTCTCTGCCCCCTCCTCCTTCTTTCTCTGAGGCTGTTTCTGCCCCCTCCTCTCTCTCTCTGAGGCTGTCTCTGCCTCCTCCTCCTTCTCTCTCTGAGGCTGTCTCTGCCCCCTCCCCTCTCTCTCTGAGGCTGTCTCCGCCTCCTCCTCTGTCTCTCTCTGAGGCTGTCTCCGCCCCCTCCTCTCTCTCTCTGAGGCTGTCTCTGCCCCCTCCTCCTTCTTTCTCTGAGGCTGTTTCTGCCCCCTCCTCTCTCTCTCTGAGGCTGTCTCTGCCTCCTCCTCCCTCTCTCTCTGAGGCTGTCTCTGCCCCCTCCCCTCTCTCTCTGAGGCTGTCTCTGCCCCCTCCTCCTTCTCTCTCTCTCTCAGAGGCTGCCTCTAACTGTCGGTCCCTGGGCCACGCCTCCGGTGAACCCTGCTGGACCGTTACCCGGTACAGCCGTCCCTGGTCCCAGACCACCTGCTCGCGGTCTGACTCCCCGGGAGGCTGTGCCGCCTGCTCCTTAAGAGCTTTCAGGCTAGCGTCAGCTTCCAGCGCTTTCTGACATCCCTGACTCGATGTGGCGAGAATGGACAACACCGCCACATCCACCGTCAGCTCCCCGGGATCTGTCTCCTGGCCGCTGTCTGACTCGGCAGCCACTTGGTCAGAGAGGGGGAAGCCGTCGGACCTCTGCAAGGCTCCTTGGGCTCCGGCGCTCCCACTCCGGGTGACAGCGGCCACGACCGCTGTGCCCATGGGTAGCACCTGCTTCCCCCCGGCTCCTGACCAAGTCGCCGGGTCAGGCAGACTTCCCGGCCCTCCTGACATCCCGGGTGTGGGGAACTCCCGCCCTGGGGTCTTACCTGGTGGCTCCTCTCCAGGGACGCCTCCTCCCCCCATGGCCTGTTCCTCCTCCCGCAGGGGCCCTAGACTCAGCAGGCGGGATTCACTTAGGGGCCCTACACTGCCCATAGCAGCCCCTCCCTCCACCTCTGAGCTCTCCCCTACAGTCTCCTCACCTGTCCTCCCCGTGAGCCCCGTGTGTGTGGTGTCAGTGCATGGAGTACCCTCAGGTTTCACTCCCTCCCCCACTGTTGGAGGCACATTCAACACATCAACATTCACAGTAGAGACATGACATTCTTGGGGAGCCGAACTTGGGGGTTCAGTGGCCACATACTGAGACACTAGCCGCCCCAAATCGGTCCCAAGTAATACATTAGCAGGAATATTCGACGTTACTCCCACCTCCCGCATTCCCCTCCCGACACCCCAGTCCAAAAACACCTTTGCGACAGGCAGCGCCGGTTCCACGCCTCCAATTCCGGAGACGGACAGGGATCTCCCTGGCACCAAGTCTTGAGGGGACACCACCTCAGGACGTACTAGGGTTCGTTCAGCGCCTGTGTCCCGCAGTCCCATGACCGCTGAGCGGCCGATAGTGACGGGTTGGTAATTGTCCAGGGACCTCCCACCACCCCCTCCCACACATAAAACAGTGGACGGTTTCGGAGACATGGATGGGGCCTTAAGACGCTGGGGACATGCTGTCTTGAAGTGCCCCAGCTGGTTGCAGTGATGACAACGTCTGGGTTCTGCGCCTGGCCTGGAGAGGGCAGCAGGGGGGTACACCCCTTGCACTCTGGGGGCTGGGGAAACAGGGGCAGGATTGGGCTTACCCCCTCTCCAGGTGCTGCTGGCAGGCTTCTTCGGCTCAGGCGCCCTGTTATTGGCATACTCATCTGCCAGGGCGGCTGTAGCAGAAGCCCCCTTCGGTTTCCGGTCACGGAGGAACTGCTGGAGGTCCTCTGGGCAGTTCCACAAGAACTGCTCCAGGACGAACAGTTCCTGGACCTCCTGGCGGGTGGTGAGCGCTAGACCCGAGGTCCAGTGCTCTGCAGCTCTCAGCAACGCCCGCATGTGGTCGGTCCAGGTGTCCTTTGGGCCCCGCTGCAGGCTCCGGAACTTCTTGCGGTAGGACTCTGGGGTGAGGTTGTAGTGCTGGATCAGCGCCCGCTTTATGCTGCTGTAGTCCTGCTCCGCCCCGGCAGGTAAGTCCCCCAAAACTTCCAGGGACTTACCCCTCAAACGGGGGGTCAGGTATCTTGCCCACTGATCCGGGGCCAGATGGTGTTGAAGGCAGGTCCTTTCAAAGGCCAGCAAGAAGGAATCCAGGTCTCCATCCTTCTCAAGCAGAGGGAAGTCCTCGGCCCGGACTTTGGAAACCCTGGACTCTGGCGGTGCTGGGGCGTCCAGCGGGAGCCCGCGTTGAGCCATCTCCAGTCGGTGCTGGCGCTCCGCTGCTCTCTCTGCCGCTGCTTGCTCCGCTGCCCGCTTAGCAGCTCTCTCTGCCCGCTCCGCTGCTTCACGGCGTTCTGCACGCTCAGCCTCCGCTGCTTTCTCTGCAGCTGCCATGAGTCTCATATAGGCGTCTTCATTACCCGCCTCGAGACGTGCTACTGCCGCTGCAACAAGGGCCGCTGATGTGGACAGGCTGGGGCGGGTAGGTGGTGGGTAGTCCCTTGCCGGACTAAGCACGGGTGGCTGGCTCCTTGGGGAGTCTGGGCTGAGCTCCCCCTCGCCTGGAACAGTACCGTCCACCACCACCTCCTCATAGGCCATAGCACTGGCCTGCGCCCTCACTGCACTCCTGGTGCCCTCCGCCATCTTTGGAACCTCTGGTTACTGACACAGCTGTACCCCTGACCTTGCACACAACTTATTATATCTACACTCTGACCGTCTAGTGCTGGGCTGACCTTAAGACCCCAGCAGTGAAAGTTACCACTGGTAGTCTTTAGTGTCTGGGAGTAGGGGTCCCACGCACACTATTACTCTGATCCCACGTACGCTGCCACCACTGTGAAGGATTACCCCTTCCTCCCACGTCACCAATCCGTGACGTCACTACACAGGTCCAGCTCTCCGGCGCCCCCTTTGTCTCTCAGGTCAGTAAAGGGACTGCACCTAGAGCAAATGGCCGCCGGGGAGACTGCCCTGTTACCCACCCTGGGTATTCTAAGATTCGCAATCAGAGTAAAAGGATCAGCCCAAAATTAATTTATGATTTAATTGCCTTAAGGGCGCACTAGATAATTACAAGAAATATACAATCACAATATAGCAAGAGTTACAGTCAGAGTACAATATAACAACAATAATACAAGGCTTAAAGGTATAAAGCTGGAGGTCAATTTACCAGGTCGAAGGTCGCTTGTGGAAGCCGGGGGGCATAGCATTCCGCAGGTCCAAAAACTTAGTTGCCGGGCAGCCCCCAGAAAGCATGTGCTTGCTCCCCTCTGGCTGGCATACCCTGTTCCTTAAGATGTCATCATCATCATCTTCTTCTGTGGAGTCAGTCCCTCCCAGTGACCTCAGCGTCTTCTTATACCTGGCTGAGCCCCCCTGCTTGCAGCTGGGTGGGCTTAGCAATCTCCACCCCCTCTGTCTCCCTGCAAGATTTATTCCAATATCTAATAAATGGGATAACTTCTCTCAGGATGATCGGATCAGCACACGGGCAGTACCAGCGCCTGTGGTTTGTTCTGCCGGTCGTACTGGGATCAAACCTGGACCCATTCGGTCCCTGTGGGAGGCTGATCCCTATATCTCGGGTTTCAGACCTTCCACCGTCACGGGAGTCACACTGTTGGATGTACAATTTCTTTAGGGTAATGAGAATATTTTTTATGAGCCTGTACCTCGGACGATGCGTCCATAATTCACAATTCCATGTTGGAGACGGTTTGGCTGGGCTGCCATAATAGATGTGTATCCAATGGCCACTTGGCATGCGTGTTTTAATTAAGCCCCCAAGCATTTCCAAGCCCCCTGGTGGCGTGGTTTCCTCATGGGGCTTTGAACTACCATCTACAGTTTACACTGAGCTCAGCCCGTTAGCATACTAATAGGAACTCTATTCATTAGCAAAGGTGGGGGCCAGGAGCACTCCTGTGTCCAGGAGACAAAATGGAGTCACGCCAATCTGATAGCATGCCTGTTCCAAGATGGCGGCTGTTCCCTCATCACAGGTGCCCAATATAATCGCCCACTGAGAACCTCTCCATCCATCTCAATAACTCTGCCTCGATTTCCCTCCTGGAGTCACGTGACCCTTCCTTAAAGGGGGATTCAAAGGCTCTGAAATTCGGGTGAACTTGCGATTACCATCAGGTATCCTGGCTGATACCTGACGAGCATCTGTCACCATAATGTCTGCAGCGTCCATCATCAGCTCACTTCTCGATACATATGCGAGAGGCATTGGATAATCCCTTTAAAAGGGACCTGTCACTTGGCATAAATATATAATTTTTTACCTGGTGTAAATGCCGCTGTTCTCCTGAATCCAGCGATGTTTTTCTTCTGTTTCTGCTCCTCTCCTTTCCTGAGATATGGCCTCCACTTCCATGTATATAAATTTAATCAGATTATCCAACTGGGCGTGGTTCTCAGCTCCTCTCTGTGGGAGTCTTCTTAAGGACCACACCCCATTGGATAACAAGACTAGATTTACCACCACAGAAGAGGAGGCCATATCTTAGGAACGGAGAGGAGCAGGAACAAAAGAAAAACATCTCCGGATTCAGGAGAACCACAGCATTTACACCATATTTATGGCCAGAAGCGGGTCCTCTTTAATCTATGAATCAGGCCGGGACTTTGGTGCATGGTTGTCAGAGCTGTGTCCTGTCACAAGCCATAGACATGTGTATCCATTGCACAACTTTTCATTAATCAATGCATTTTTTGCAGATCACTAGTTTATCAAATCTTTGCAAAAGTTTTTTTGGCAAGGTGAGTAACTGAACCTTTTTAGCACAGTTTAATGTCTTTCTCTTTAAGCCCAGACCCCCTCCTTCCCGCCTCACCCCATCGCTTCCCATCCCTTCAGGCGCTGACACAAGCTGCACCCAACAAGCGGAATTTACCTGTAACATACTACCCTCCCATAAAAAGCAACTGCAAAACCTCGTGGCCTCACAGCTCAAGTGCGCGCCATTAATGGTCCTCAGGCCTGACATTAAGACTGGTAATGGTCACAACCTCACACTCCAGCCGACATCCGGTATGGTTGTCACCCCAGCGTTAGTTGTAGTTGTCACCCAAAGTTAGTTGTAGTTGTCACCCAGCTTTTGTTGTAGTTGTCACCTCAGCTTTAGTAGTAGATGTCAACCGATTTTTGTTGTGGTTGTCACCCCACCTTTAGCTGTAGTTGTCACTTGGATTTAGTTGTAGTTGTCACCCCAGATTTAGGTGTAGCTGTCACTTGGATTTAGTTGTGGTGTCACCCCAGATTTAGCTGTAGCTGTCACTTGGGATTAGTTGTGGTGTCACCCCAGATTTAGCTGTAGCTGTCACTTGGATTTAGTTGTGGTTGTCACCCCAGATTTAGCTGTAGTTAGTTGTCACTTGGGTTTAGTTGTAGTTGTCACCCCAGCGTTAGTTGTAGTTGTTACCCCAGCTGTAGCAGTAGTTGTCACCCCAGCGTTAGTTGTAGTTGTTACCCCAGCTGTAGCAGTAGTTGTCACCCCAGCGTTAGTTGTAGTTGTCACCCCAGCGTTAGTTGTAGTTGTCACCACAGCGTTAGTTGTAGTTGTCACCCCAGCGTTAGTTGTAGTTGTCACCCCAGCTGTAGCAGTAGTTGTCACCCCAGCGTTAGTTGTAGTTGTCACCACAGCGTTAGTTGTAGTTGTCACCACAGCGTTAGTAGTAGTTGTCACCCCAGCGTTAGTTGTAGTTGTCACCCCAGCTGTAGCAGTAGTTGTCACCCCAGCGTTAGTTGTAGTTGTCCCCCCAGAGTTAGTTGTAGTTGTCACCTCAGCTGTAGCAGTAGTTGTCACCCCAGCTGTAGCAGTAGTTGTCACCGCAGCGTTAGTTGTAGTTGTCACCTCAGCTGTAGCAGTAGTTGTCACCCCAGCTGTAGCAGTAGTTGTCACCCCAGCGTTAGTTGCAGTTGTCACCCCAGCTGTAGCAGTAGTTGTCACCCCAGCTTTAGCTGTAGTTGTCACCCCAGCGTTAGTTGTAATTGTCACCCCAGCTGTAGCAGTAGTTGTCACCCCAGCGTTAGTTGTAGTTGTCACCTCAGCTGTAGCAGTAGTTGTCACCCCAGCTGTAGCAGTAGTTGTCACCCCAGCGTTAGTTGTAGTTGTCACCCCAGTGTTAGTTGTAGTTGTCACCTCAGCTGTAGCAGTAGTTGTCACCCCAGCGTTAGTTGCAGTTGTCACCCCAGCTGTAGCAGTAGTTGTCACCCCAGCGTTAGTTGTAGTTGTCACCCCAGCGTTAGTTGTAGTTGTCACCCCAGCGTTAGTTGTAGTTGTCACCCCAGCTGTAGCAGTAGTTGTCACCCCAGCGTTAGTTGCAGTTGTCACTCCAGCTGTAGCAGTAGTTGTCACCCCAGCGTTAGTTGTAGTTGTCACCCCAGCTGTAGCAGTAGTTCTCACCCCAGCGTTAGTTGTAGTTGTCACCCCAGCGTTAGTTGTAGTTGTCACCCCAGCTGTAGCAGTAGTTGTCACCCCAGAGTTAGTTGCAGTTGTCACTCCAGCTGTAGCAGTAGTTGTCACCCCAGCGTTAGTTGTAGTTGTCACCCCAGTGTTAGTTGTAGTTGTCACCCCAGCTGTAGCAGTAGTTGTCACCCCAGCGTTAGTTGTAGTTGTCACCCCAGTGTTAGTTGTAGTTGTCACCCCAGCTTTAGCTGTAGTTGTCACCCCAGCCTTAGTTGTAGTTGTCACCCCAGCTGTAGCAGTAGTCACCCCAGCGTTAGTTGCAGTTGTCACTCCAGCTGTAGCAGTAGTTGTCACCCCAGCGTTAGTTGTAGTTGTCACCCCAGCCTTAGTTGTAGTTGTCACCCCAGCTGTAGCAGTAGTTGTCACCCCAGCGTTAGTTGTAGTTGTCACCCCAGCGTTAGTTGTAGTTGTCACCCCAGCTGTAGCAGTAGTTGTCACCCCAGCGTTAGTTGCAGTTGTCACTCCAGCTGTAGCAGTAGTTGTCACCCCAGCGTTAGTTGTAGTTGTCACCCCAGTGTTAGTTGTAGTTGTCACCCCAGCTGTAGCAGTAGTTGTCACCCCAGCGTTAGTTGTAGTTGTCACCCCAGTGTTAGTTGTAGTTGTCACCCCAGCTTTAGCTGTAGTTGTCACCCCAGCCTTAGTTGTAGTTGTCACCCCAGCCTTAGTTGTAGTTGTCACCCCAGCTTTAGCAGTAGTTCCCAGACTCCTCATCAGTTTTACCCAATGCAATAATACAACAGCGGGAAGATGAGTGTAGAAAAGCTGGGTGACAAACCCCAGGAAAACAGCAAACCTCTCTCACCAGCTGCTTCAGAAACAGAAATTACTTTTGTTAGGTTTTTGTTTTTTACATTTTCCAGATTTCTGGCAAGGAAATGATGATTCTGATTGCTCGCTCCTTACAAATCAGCAATTTAGAGCAAGTTTGATCTCATACATTGTACAGTGAGACGTTATGTCAGTCTGTACTAGACTTTGTGTTTCTGTTCCTTACAGTGTTAAGATCTTTGCTTGCAGTAAGTGAATAGAACTGTTCATCCAGGGATCCCAGAGCAGACCAGGTGCAGGGGCTCTCCTAGAATGAGCTCATATTGATAGGCAGCAAAACTATCAGGGCAAGTTTTCAGCCCCATGGCATGGCGGTGAGATCAGGGGCTGTGATACGCTGTAGCTGTTAGCAGCGGATGGATGTATAGAGCGCACGAAGCCGAAGCAGCACTGCGCCACACACTGTGTAGTGGCTGTTCTCGGTACTGCAGCTCTGCTCTTATTGTAGTGAATGTGATCCAAACTGCAGTACACAGTGGATGGTGCTGTGCTGATCCGGCTTCATAGATTGTGTTTATCTGTGATCAGAGGGGTGCCATGTGTCAGAGCCACAGCAATCTGATATTGAAGCCCCCTTTAAGACTTCCAGTGTTACTTATATTATTATAGTATTTTAAGATCCCATTAATGACTAATCGGTTGTCGTCCATCTACTGGGACCCCCACTAATACAGTTTGCTAATTATTGCTAAAAAACATTCCGGCACCCTGGCCAATATTCTGTTTCCTGCCCCTACCCCCGTACCTGCCCCCTGGCTCATAGACACCCCTGTGGCCCCAAAAAAATCAAATCCAAATAATTCTGATACCACCTGGGTGAGCGAGAAAAAAAGCGATTAAACCCAAATCCATGAAGCACTGGATTACCCACAGGTGTCCATGTCCTGGCAGTTTCCCACCGCGCACTTTGTACCTGTTGATGGGCCCCCGTCGGTACCTGATAATGGGCCAGTGTCCCTATCCTGGCAGTTTCCCCGCCGGGCACTTTGTACCTGTTGATGGGCCCCCGCCGATACCTGATAATGGGCCAGTGTCCCTATCCTGGCAGTTTCCCACCGCGCACTTTGTACCTGTTGATGGGCCCCCGTCGGTACCTGATAATGGGCCAGTGTCCCTATCCTGGCAGTTTCCTGCCGGGCACTTTGTACCTGTTGATGGGCCCCCGTCGGTACCTGATAATGGGCCAGTGTCCCTATCCTGGCAGTTTCCCACCGCGCACTTTGTACCTGTTGATGGGCCCCCGTCGGTACCTGATAATGGGCCAGTGTCCCTATCCTGGCAGTTTCCCACCGCGCACTTTGTACCTGTTGATGGGCCCCCGTCGGTACCTGATAATGGGCCAGTGTCCCTATCCTGGCAGTTTCCCCGCCGGGCACTTTGTACCTGTTGATGGGCCCCCGTCGGTACCTGATAATGGGCCAGTGTCCCTATCCTGGCAGTTTCCCCGCCAGGCACTTTGTACCTGTTGATGGGCCCCCGCCGATACCTGATAATGGGCCAGTGTCCCTATCCTGGCAGTTTCCCACCGCGCACTTTGTACCTGTTGATGGGCCCCCGTCGGTACCTGATAATGGGCCAGTGTCCCTATCCTGGCAGTTTCCCCGCCGGGCACTTTGTACCTGTTGATGGGCCCCCGTCAGTACCTGATAATGGGCCAGTGTCCCTATCCTGGCAGTTTCCCCGCCGGGCACTTTGTACCTGTTGATGGGCCCCCGTCGATACCTGGTAATGGGCCAGTGTCCCTATCCTGGCAGTTTCCCACCGGGCACTTTGTACCTGTTGATGGGCCCCCGCCGATACCTGGTAATGGGCCAGTGTCCCTATCCTGGCAGTTTCCTGCCGGGCACTTTGTACCTGTTGATGGGCCCCCGCCGATACCTGGTAATGGGCCAGTGTCCCTATCCTGGCAGTTTCCCCGCCGGGCACTTTGTACCTGTTGATGGGCCCCCGTCGGTACCTGATAATGGGTGAGTGTCCCTATCCTGGCAGTTTCCCCGCCGGGCACTTTGTACCTGTTGATGGGCCCCCGTCGGTACCTGATAATGGGCCAGTGTCCCTATCCTGGCAGTTTCCCCGCCGGGCACTTTGTACCTGTTGATGGGCCCCCGTCGATACCTGGTAATGGGCCAGTGTCCCTATCCTGGCAGTTTCCCACCGGGCACTTTGTACCTGTTGATGGGCCCCCGCCGATACCTGGTAATGGGCCAGTGTCCCTATCCTGGCAGTTTCCTGCCGGGCACTTTGTACCTGTTGATGGGCCCCCGTCGGTACCTGATAATGGGTGAGTGTCCCTATCCTGGCAGTTTCCTGCCGGGCACTTTGTACCTGTTGATGGGCCCCCGTCGGTACCTGATAATGGGCCAGTGTCCCTATCCTGGCAGTTTCCTGCCGGGCACTTTGTACCTGTTGATGGGCCCCCGTCGGTACCTGATAATGGGCCAGTGTCCCTATCCTGGCAGTTTCCTGCCGGGCACTTTGTACCTGTTGATGGGCCCCCGTCGGTACCTGATAATGGGTGAGTGTCCCTATCCTGGCAGTTTCCCCGCCAGGCACTTTGTACCTGTTGATGGGCCCCCGTCGGTACCTGATAATGGGCCAGTATCCCTATCCTGGCAGTTTCCCGCCGGGCACTTTGTACCTGTTGATGGGCCCCCGTCGGTACCTGATAATGGGCAAGTGATTGGCCGCTGACCCAGGAAGGGTGAGGCTCAGCAATGAATCGCTGGTGACCTTTACCCCGAGTCCTGCTGGAGTGACTACATAGTAGGGAGCAGGTGACCCTGTGACCACTCCTTGCCCCTGGGGGCACCAGCTGATGATCTTACCTCTTCTGGGGTGATCTGGAAGACTTCAGCAATCTTGGCGTACAATTCCTTGACATTGGTGAACCCCTCGATCCTGCCGGTGGGGCTGCCATGTGCTAGTTGGGTGTGGAACACGAGTTTTGGACGCAGGCTCACCGGGGGAGGTGGCAGACCGGGCGCCAAATTGGCATTGGCAGAGTCTTTCGCTGCGCTGCTCGCCGCCGTCCGATTCTCCACTTCTTCACTTTCCACTAATTTGGAGGAGACCTCCTTGGTCTTGTTCTTCTTCCTCCCTCTCAGTCCCAGAGGCATGCTGGCAGCGCAGGGAGGGAGAGATGTGCTGCAATGAATTAAAGCCCCCCGACTCCTGGTCCTGTGTCCCCCCGCAGCCTCCCCTCGCTGTCGCTCTGGGCACCTGGCCGCTGACTCAGTCTCGGTGCATGGTCACAGGTGAGATACTTCCTGCTTCTCTGGGAATAAGAGAAGTGGCTGAGAACTCTCCTCCTCCTTCATCCTCCTGCCCTCCCCAGTCTGCACTGTGCTGCTCATCTGCTCCCTGCGTCCCCCTAGTGCAGCGCTCCCTCTGCACCCGCTCCCTCCCCTCTGCTGCGCCTTCCTCTGTCACCTCCTCCTCATCATCTTCACTTCTATCCTGAATTCCCTTTACCCACAGCCCCAAATAAAGGTGGAAACTCTGCAACACTGTCTCCTATTCTGCTATCATACGAAATAATAGATTGGTGAATAGTGGATCCTGTGTTATCAGTTGTATACAGAGGTGTCATCAGTCATTGTACAGGAGGAGGTGAGCTGTGATATCACCTATTGTGAATGGTGGATCCTGTGTTATCTACTGTATATAGAAGTGTTATCAGACATTGTACAGGAGGAGGAGGTGAGCTGTGACATCACCTATTGTGAATGGTGGATCCTGTGTTATCTATTGTATATAGACGTGTTATCAGTCATTGTACAGGAGGAGGAGGTGAGCTGTGATATCACATATTGTGAATGGTGGATCCTGTGTCATCTACTGTATATAGAGGTGTCATCAGTCATTGTACAGGAGGAGGTGAGCTGTGATATCACCTATTGTGAATGGTGGATCCTGTGTTATCTACTGTATATAGACGTGTTATCAGTCATTGTACAGGAGGAGGAGGTGAGCTGTGACATCACCTATTGTGAATGGTGGATCCTGTGTTATCTACTGTATATAGAAGTGTTATCAGACATTGTACAGGAGGAGGAGGTGAGCTGTGACATCACCTATTGTGAATGGTGGATCCTGTGTTATCTATTGTATATAGACGTGTTATCAGTCATTGTACAGGAGGAGGAGGTGAGCTGTGATATCACATATTGTGAATGGTGGATCCTGTGTCATCTACTGTATATAGAGGTGTCATCAGTCATTGTACAGGAGGAGGTGAGCTGTGATATCACCTATTGTGAATGGTGGATCCTGTGTTATCTACTGTATATAGACGTGTTATCAGTCATTGTACAGGAGGAGGAGGTGAGCTGTGACATCACCTATTGGGAATGATGGATCCTGTGTTATCTACTGTATATAGAGGTGTTATCAGTCATTGTACAGGAGGAGGAGGAGGTGTGCTGTGACATCATCTATTATGAATGGTGGATCCTGTGTTATCTACTGTATATAGAGGAGTTATCAGTCATTGTACAGGAGGAGAAGGTCAGCTGTGACATCATCTATTGGGAATGATGGATCCTGTGTTATCTACTGTATATAGAGGTGTTATCAGTCATTGTACAGGAGGAGGAGGTGAGCTGTGACATCACCTATTGTGAATGGTGGATCCTGTGTTATCTACTGTATATAGAGATGTTATCAATCATTGTACAGGAGGAGGAGGTGAGCTGTGACATCACCTATTGTGAATGGTGGATCCTGTGTTATCTACTGTACATAGAGGTGCTATCAGTTATTGTACAGGAGGAGGTGAGCTGTGACATCACCTATTGTGAATGGTGGATCCTGTGTTATCTACTGTACATAGAGGTGTTATCAGTTATTGTACAGGAGGAGGTGAGCTGTGACATCACCTATTGTGAATGGTGATCCTGTGTTACCTACTGTATATAGAGGTGTCCTCAGTCATTGTACAGGAGGAGGAGGTGAGCTGTGACATCACCTATTGCGAATGGTGGATCCTGTGTTATCTACTGTATGATATCAGTCATTGTACAGGAGGAGGAGGTGAGCTGTGACATCACCTATTTTGAATGGTGGATCCTGTGTTACCTACTGTATATAGAGGTGTCCTCAGTTATTGTACAGGAGGAGGAGGAGGAGGTGAGCTGTGACATCACCTATTGCGAATGGTGGATCCTGTGTTATCTACTGTATGATATCAGTCATTGTACAGGAGGAGGAGGTGAGCTGTGACATCACCTATTTTGAATGGTGGATCCTGTGTTACCTACTGTATATAGAGGTGTCCTCAGTCATTGTACAGGAGAAGGAGGAGGAGGTGAGCTGTGACATCACCTATTGTGAATGGTGGATCGTGTTATCTACTGTATATAGAGGTGTCATCTGTCATTGTACAGGAGGAGGAGGTGAGCTGTGATATCACCTATTGTGAATAGTATATGCTTTTTTTTTTTTTAAATCAAAAACAGTGTTTACTAAATACCCTATGTTAATTATTTAATGCACTTGCTTTTTTGCTTATTTATTTTCTTTAGGGTATATGCACACATTGCCTTTTCTTTGGTTTTGTTTGTTTCCGTGGCTAGTTTTTATATCATGCATGTTGTCAAGTCATATTCCGGCTCAGTTGTTTTATTTTTCTATAGTATTTTTGTATTCAGTACAAATAAGGTGTGGCACCCTTTTCACTGAGCTGGCAGTTCATAAATAGTCCCTCCAAAGCTGGGTATCCGGTTGGGACCCGGTGACTCTCTGCCACTGTTCACACTAGGTAGGTTTTAACATTAGAGAGTATAGGTACTGTCCCAATTGGACACACCTTGTCACGGTGGGACAACTTTATGCTTTTTTTTTTTCTTAATCTAAAACAGTGTTTACTAAATACCCTATGTTAATTATTTAATGCACTTGCTTTTTTACTTACCGTATTTACTTTCTTTAGGGTATATGCACATATTGATTTTCTTTGTTTTTTTATTGTGAATAGTGAATAATGTGTTATCAGCTGTATATAGAGGTGTTATCAGTCATTGTACAGGAGGAGGAAGAGGTGAGCTGTGACATCACCTATTGTGAATGGTGGATCCTGTTATCTACTGTATATAGACGTGTTATCAGTCACTGTACAGGAGGAGGAGGTGAGCTGTGACATCACCTATTGTGAATGGTGGATCCTGTGTTTTCCACTGTATATAGACGTGTTATCAGTCATTGTACAGGAGGAGGAGGTGAGCTGTGACATCACCTATTGTGAATGGTGGATCCTGTGTTATCAGCTGTATATAGAGGTGCTATCAGTCATTGTACAGGAGGAGGAGGTGAGCTGTGACATCACATATTGTGAATTGTGGATCCTGTGTTATCTATTGTATATAGACGTGTTATCAGTCATTGTACAGGAGGAGGAGGTGAGCTGTGATATCACATATTGTGAATGGTGGATCCTGTGTCATCTACTGTATATAGAGGTGTCATCAGTCATTGTACAGGAGGAGGTGAGCTGTGATATCACCTATTGTGAATGGTGGATCCTGTGTTATCTACTGTATACAGACGTGTTATCAGTCATTGTACAGGAGGAGGAGGTGAGCTGTGACATCACCTATTGGGAATGATGGATCCTGTGTTATCTACTGTATATAGAGGTGTTATCAGTCATTGTACAGGAGGAGGAGGAGGTGAGCTGTGATATCATATATTGTGAATGGTGGATCCTGTGTTATCTACTGTTTATAGAGATGTTATCAGTCATTGTACAGGAGGAGGAGGTGAGCTGTGATATCCACCTATTGTAAATGGTGGATCCTGTGTTATCTACTGTATATAGAGGTGTTATCAGTCATTGCACAGGAGGAGGAGGTGAGCTTTGACATCACCTATTGTGAATGGTGGATCCTGTGTTATCTACTGTATATAGAGGTGTTATCAGTCATTGTACAGGAGGAGGAGGTGAGCTGTGATATCCACCTATTGTAAATGGTGGATCCTGTGTTATCTACAGTATATAGAGGTGTTATCAGTCACTGTACAGGAGGAGGAGGTGAGCTGTGACATAACCTATTGTGAATGGTGGATCCTGTGTTATCTACTGTATATAGACGTGTTATCAGTCATTGTACAGGAGGAGGAGGTGAGCTGTGACATCACCTATTGTGAATGGTGGATCCTGTGTTATCAGCTGTATACAGAGGTGTTATCAGTCATTGTACAGGAGGAGGAGGTGAGCTGTGACATCACCTATTGTGAATGGTGGATCCTGTGTTATCTACTGTATATAGGGGTGTTATCAGTCATTGTACAGGAGGAGGAGGTGAGCTGTGACATCACCTATTGTGAATGGTGGATCCTGTGTTATCTACTGTATATAGGGATGTTATCAGTCATTGTACAGGAGGAGGAGGAGGTGAGCTGTGACATCACCTATTGTGAATGGTGGATCCTGTGTCATCTACTGTATATAGAGGTGTCATCAGTCATTGTACAGGAGGAGGTGAGCTGTGATATCACCTATTGTGAATGGTGGATCCTGTGTTATCTACTGTATACAGACGTGTTATCAGTCATTGTACAGGAGGAGGAGGTGAGCTGTGACATCACCTATTGGGAATGATGGATCCTGTGTTATCTACTGTATATAGAGGTGTTATCAGTCATTGTACAGGAGGAGGAGGAGGTGAGCTGTGATATCATATATTGTGAATGGTGGATCCTGTGTTATCTACTGTTTATAGAGATGTTATCAGTCATTGTACAGGAGGAGGAGGTGAGCTGTGATATCCACCTATTGTAAATGGTGGATCCTGTGTTATCTACTGTATATAGAGGTGTTATCAGTCATTGCACAGGAGGAGGAGGTGAGCTTTGACATCACCTATTGTGAATGGTGGATCCTGTGTTATCTACTGTATATAGAGGTGTTATCAGTCATTGTACAGGAGGAGGAGGTGAGCTGTGATATCCACCTATTGTAAATGGTGGATCCTGTGTTATCTACAGTATATAGAGGTGTTATCAGTCACTGTACAGGAGGAGGAGGTGAGCTGTGACATAACCTATTGTGAATGGTGGATCCTGTGTTTTCCACTGTATATAGACGTGTTATCAGTCATTGTACAGGAGGAGGAGGTGAGCTGTGACATCACCTATTGTGAATGGTGGATCCTGTGTTATCTACTGTATATAGGGGTGTTATCAGTCATTGTACAGGAGGAGGAGGTGAGCTGTGACATCACCTATTGTGAATGGTGGATCCTGTGTTATCTACTGTATATAGGGATGTTATCAGTCATTGTACAGGAGGAGGAGGAGGTGAGCTGTGACATCACCTATTGTGAATGGTGGATCCTGTGTTATCTACTGTATATAGAGGTGTTATCAGTCATTGTACAGGAGGAGGAAGAGGTGAGCTGTGACATCATCTATTGTGAATGGTGGATCCTGTTATCTACTGTATATAGACGTGTTATCAGTCACTGTACAGGAGGAGGAGGTGAGCTGTGACATCACCTATTGTGAATGGTGGATCCTGTGTTTTCCACTGTATATAGACGTGTTATCAGTCATTGTACAGGAGGAGGAGGTGAGCTGTGACATCACATATTGTGAATTGTGGATCCTGTGTTATCTATTGTATATAGACGTGTTATCAGTCATTGTACAGGAGGAGGAGGTGAGCTGTGATATCACATATTGTGAATGGTGGATCCTGTGTCATCTACTGTATATAGAGGTGTCATCAGTCATTGTACAGGAGGAGGTGAGCTGTGATATCACCTATTGTGAATGGTGGATCCTGTGTTATCTACTGTATACAGACGTGTTATCAGTCATTGTACAGGAGGAGGAGGTGAGCTGTGACATCACCTATTGGGAATGATGGATCCTGTGTTATCTACTGTATATAGAGGTGTTATCAGTCATTGTACAGGAGGAGGAGGAGGTGAGCTGTGATATCATATATTGTGAATGGTGGATCCTGTGTTATCTACTGTTTATAGAGATGTTATCAGTCATTGTACAGGAGGAGGAGGTGAGCTGTGATATCCACCTATTGTAAATGGTGGATCCTGTGTTATCTACTGTATATAGAGGTGTTATCAGTCATTGCACAGGAGGAGGAGGTGAGCTTTGACATCACCTATTGTGAATGGTGGATCCTGTGTTATCTACTGTATATAGAGGTGTTATCAGTCATTGTACAGGAGGAGGAGGTGAGCTGTGATATCCACCTATTGTAAATGGTGGATCCTGTGTTATCTACAGTATATAGAGGTGTTATCAGTCACTGTACAGGAGGAGGAGGTGAGCTGTGACATAACCTATTGTGAATGGTGGATCCTGTGTTATCTACTGTATATAGACGTGTTATCAGTCATTGTACAGGAGGAGGAGGTGAGCTGTGACATCACCTATTGTGAATGGTGGATCCTGTGTTATCAGCTGTATACAGAGGTGTTATCAGTCATTGTACAGGAGGAGGAGGTGAGCTGTGACATCACCTATTGTGAATGGTGGATCCTGTGTTATCTACTGTATATAGGGGTGTTATCAGTCATTGTACAGGAGGAGGAGGTGAGCTGTGACATCACCTATTGTGAATGGTGGATCCTGTGTTATCTACTGTATATAGGGATGTTATCAGTCATTGTACAGGAGGAGGAGGAGGTGAGCTGTGACATCACCTATTGTGAATGGTGGATCCTGTGTCATCTACTGTATATAGAGGTGTCATCAGTCATTGTACAGGAGGAGGTGAGCTGTGATATCACCTATTGTGAATGGTGGATCCTGTGTTATCTACTGTATACAGACGTGTTATCAGTCATTGTACAGGAGGAGGAGGTGAGCTGTGACATCACCTATTGGGAATGATGGATCCTGTGTTATCTACTGTATATAGAGGTGTTATCAGTCATTGTACAGGAGGAGGAGGAGGTGAGCTGTGATATCATATATTGTGAATGGTGGATCCTGTGTTATCTACTGTTTATAGAGATGTTATCAGTCATTGTACAGGAGGAGGAGGTGAGCTGTGATATCCACCTATTGTAAATGGTGGATCCTGTGTTATCTACTGTATATAGAGGTGTTATCAGTCATTGCACAGGAGGAGGAGGTGAGCTTTGACATCACCTATTGTGAATGGTGGATCCTGTGTTATCTACTGTATATAGAGGTGTTATCAGTCATTGTACAGGAGGAGGAGGTGAGCTGTGATATCCACCTATTGTAAATGGTGGATCCTGTGTTATCTACAGTATATAGAGGTGTTATCAGTCACTGTACAGGAGGAGGAGGTGAGCTGTGACATAACCTATTGTGAATGGTGGATCCTGTGTTTTCCACTGTATATAGACGTGTTATCAGTCATTGTACAGGAGGAGGAGGTGAGCTGTGACATCACCTATTGTGAATGGTGGATCCTGTGTTATCTACTGTATATAGGGGTGTTATCAGTCATTGTACAGGAGGAGGAGGTGAGCTGTGACATCACCTATTGTGAATGGTGGATCCTGTGTTATCTACTGTATATAGGGATGTTATCAGTCATTGTACAGGAGGAGGAGGAGGTGAGCTGTGACATCACCTATTGTGAATGGTGGATCCTGTGTTATCTACTGTATATAGAGGTGTTATCAGTCATTGTACAGGAGGAGGAAGAGGTGAGCTGTGACATCATCTATTGTGAATGGTGGATCCTGTTATCTACTGTATATAGACGTGTTATCAGTCACTGTACAGGAGGAGGAGGTGAGCTGTGACATCACCTATTGTGAATGGTGGATCCTGTGTTTTCCACTGTATATAGACGTGTTATCAGTCATTGTACAGGAGGAGGAGGTGAGCTGTGACATCACATATTGTGAATTGTGGATCCTGTGTTATCTATTGTATATAGACGTGTTATCAGTCATTGTACAGGAGGAGGAGGTGAGCTGTGATATCACATATTGTGAATGGTGGATCCTGTGTCATCTACTGTATATAGAGGTGTCATCAGTCATTGTACAGGAGGAGGTGAGCTGTGATATCACCTATTGTGAATGGTGGATCCTGTGTTATCTACTGTATACAGACGTGTTATCAGTCATTGTACAGGAGGAGGAGGTGAGCTGTGACATCACCTATTGGGAATGATGGATCCTGTGTTATCTACTGTATATAGAGGTGTTATCAGTCATTGTACAGGAGGAGGAGGAGGTGAGCTGTGATATCATATATTGTGAATGGTGGATCCTGTGTTATCTACTGTTTATAGAGATGTTATCAGTCATTGTACAGGAGGAGGAGGTGAGCTGTGATATCCACCTATTGTAAATGGTGGATCCTGTGTTATCTACTGTATATAGAGGTGTTATCAGTCATTGCACAGGAGGAGGAGGTGAGCTTTGACATCACCTATTGTGAATGGTGGATCCTGTGTTATCTACTGTATATAGAGGTGTTATCAGTCATTGTACAGGAGGAGGAGGTGAGCTGTGATATCCACCTATTGTAAATGGTGGATCCTGTGTTATCTACAGTATATAGAGGTGTTATCAGTCACTGTACAGGAGGAGGAGGTGAGCTGTGACATAACCTATTGTGAATGGTGGATCCTGTGTTATCTACTGTATATAGACGTGTTATCAGTCATTGTACAGGAGGAGGAGGTGAGCTGTGACATCACCTATTGTGAATGGTGGATCCTGTGTTATCAGCTGTATACAGAGGTGTTATCAGTCATTGTACAGGAGGAGGAGGTGAGCTGTGACATCACCTATTGTGAATGGTGGATCCTGTGTTATCTACTGTATATAGGGGTGTTATCAGTCATTGTACAGGAGGAGGAGGTGAGCTGTGACATCACCTATTGTGAATGGTGGATCCTGTGTTATCTACTGTATATAGGGATGTTATCAGTCATTGTACAGGAGGAGGAGGAGGTGAGCTGTGACATCACCTATTGTGAATGGTGGATCCTGTGTCATCTACTGTATATAGAGGTGTCATCAGTCATTGTACAGGAGGAGGTGAGCTGTGATATCACCTATTGTGAATGGTGGATCCTGTGTTATCTACTGTATACAGACGTGTTATCAGTCATTGTACAGGAGGAGGAGGTGAGCTGTGACATCACCTATTGGGAATGATGGATCCTGTGTTATCTACTGTATATAGAGGTGTTATCAGTCATTGTACAGGAGGAGGAGGAGGTGAGCTGTGATATCATATATTGTGAATGGTGGATCCTGTGTTATCTACTGTTTATAGAGATGTTATCAGTCATTGTACAGGAGGAGGAGGTGAGCTGTGATATCCACCTATTGTAAATGGTGGATCCTGTGTTATCTACTGTATATAGAGGTGTTATCAGTCATTGCACAGGAGGAGGAGGTGAGCTTTGACATCACCTATTGTGAATGGTGGATCCTGTGTTATCTACTGTATATAGAGGTGTTATCAGTCATTGTACAGGAGGAGGAGGTGAGCTGTGATATCCACCTATTGTAAATGGTGGATCCTGTGTTATCTACAGTATATAGAGGTGTTATCAGTCACTGTACAGGAGGAGGAGGTGAGCTGTGACATAACCTATTGTGAATGGTGGATCCTGTGTTTTCCACTGTATATAGACGTGTTATCAGTCATTGTACAGGAGGAGGAGGTGAGCTGTGACATCACCTATTGTGAATGGTGGATCCTGTGTTATCTACTGTATATAGGGGTGTTATCAGTCATTGTACAGGAGGAGGAGGTGAGCTGTGACATCACCTATTGTGAATGGTGGATCCTGTGTTATCTACTGTATATAGGGATGTTATCAGTCATTGTACAGGAGGAGGAGGAGGTGAGCTGTGACATCACCTATTGTGAATGGTGGATCCTGTGTTATCTACTGTATATAGAGGTGTTATCAGTCATTGTACAGGAGGAGGAAGAGGTGAGCTGTGACATCATCTATTGTGAATGGTGGATCCTGTTATCTACTGTATATAGACGTGTTATCAGTCACTGTACAGGAGGAGGAGGTGAGCTGTGACATCACCTATTGTGAATGGTGGATCCTGTGTTTTCCACTGTATATAGACGTGTTATCAGTCATTGTACAGGAGGAGGAGGTGAGCTGTGACATCACATATTGTGAATTGTGGATCCTGTGTTATCTATTGTATATAGACGTGTTATCAGTCATTGTACAGGAGGAGGAGGTGAGCTGTGATATCACATATTGTGAATGGTGGATCCTGTGTCATCTACTGTATATAGAGGTGTCATCAGTCATTGTACAGGAGGAGGTGAGCTGTGATATCACCTATTGTGAATGGTGGATCCTGTGTTATCTACTGTATACAGACGTGTTATCAGTCATTGTACAGGAGGAGGAGGTGAGCTGTGACATCACCTATTGGGAATGATGGATCCTGTGTTATCTACTGTATATAGAGGTGTTATCAGTCATTGTACAGGAGGAGGAGGAGGTGAGCTGTGATATCATATATTGTGAATGGTGGATCCTGTGTTATCTACTGTTTATAGAGATGTTATCAGTCATTGTACAGGAGGAGGAGGTGAGCTGTGATATCCACCTATTGTAAATGGTGGATCCTGTGTTATCTACTGTATATAGAGGTGTTATCAGTCATTGCACAGGAGGAGGAGGTGAGCTTTGACATCACCTATTGTGAATGGTGGATCCTGTGTTATCTACTGTATATAGAGGTGTTATCAGTCATTGTACAGGAGGAGGAGGTGAGCTGTGATATCCACCTATTGTAAATGGTGGATCCTGTGTTATCTACAGTATATAGAGGTGTTATCAGTCACTGTACAGGAGGAGGAGGTGAGCTGTGACATAACCTATTGTGAATGGTGGATCCTGTGTTATCTACTGTATATAGACGTGTTATCAGTCATTGTACAGGAGGAGGAGGTGAGCTGTGACATCACCTATTGTGAATGGTGGATCCTGTGTTATCAGCTGTATACAGAGGTGTTATCAGTCATTGTACAGGAGGAGGAGGTGAGCTGTGACATCACCTATTGTGAATGGTGGATCCTGTGTTATCTACTGTATATAGGGGTGTTATCAGTCATTGTACAGGAGGAGGAGGTGAGCTGTGACATCACCTATTGTGAATGGTGGATCCTGTGTTATCTACTGTATATAGGGATGTTATCAGTCATTGTACAGGAGGAGGAGGAGGTGAGCTGTGACATCACCTATTGTGAATGGTGGATCCTGTGTCATCTACTGTATATAGAGGTGTCATCAGTCATTGTACAGGAGGAGGTGAGCTGTGATATCACCTATTGTGAATGGTGGATCCTGTGTTATCTACTGTATACAGACGTGTTATCAGTCATTGTACAGGAGGAGGAGGTGAGCTGTGACATCACCTATTGGGAATGATGGATCCTGTGTTATCTACTGTATATAGAGGTGTTATCAGTCATTGTACAGGAGGAGGAGGAGGTGAGCTGTGATATCATATATTGTGAATGGTGGATCCTGTGTTATCTACTGTTTATAGAGATGTTATCAGTCATTGTACAGGAGGAGGAGGTGAGCTGTGATATCCACCTATTGTAAATGGTGGATCCTGTGTTATCTACTGTATATAGAGGTGTTATCAGTCATTGCACAGGAGGAGGAGGTGAGCTTTGACATCACCTATTGTGAATGGTGGATCCTGTGTTATCTACTGTATATAGAGGTGTTATCAGTCATTGTACAGGAGGAGGAGGTGAGCTGTGATATCCACCTATTGTAAATGGTGGATCCTGTGTTATCTACAGTATATAGAGGTGTTATCAGTCACTGTACAGGAGGAGGAGGTGAGCTGTGACATAACCTATTGTGAATGGTGGATCCTGTGTTTTCCACTGTATATAGACGTGTTATCAGTCATTGTACAGGAGGAGGAGGTGAGCTGTGACATCACCTATTGTGAATGGTGGATCCTGTGTTATCTACTGTATATAGGGGTGTTATCAGTCATTGTACAGGAGGAGGAGGTGAGCTGTGACATCACCTATTGTGAATGGTGGATCCTGTGTTATCTACTGTATATAGGGATGTTATCAGTCATTGTACAGGAGGAGGAGGAGGTGAGCTGTGACATCACCTATTGTGAATGGTGGATCCTGTGTTATCTACTGTATATAGAGGTGTTATCAGTCATTGTACAGGAGGAGGAAGAGGTGAGCTGTGACATCATCTATTGTGAATGGTGGATCCTGTTATCTACTGTATATAGACGTGTTATCAGTCACTGTACAGGAGGAGGAGGTGAGCTGTGACATCACCTATTGTGAATGGTGGATCCTGTGTTTTCCACTGTATATAGACGTGTTATCAGTCATTGTACAGGAGGAGGAGGTGAGCTGTGACATCACATATTGTGAATTGTGGATCCTGTGTTATCTATTGTATATAGACGTGTTATCAGTCATTGTACAGGAGGAGGAGGTGAGCTGTGATATCACATATTGTGAATGGTGGATCCTGTGTCATCTACTGTATATAGAGGTGTCATCAGTCATTGTACAGGAGGAGGTGAGCTGTGATATCACCTATTGTGAATGGTGGATCCTGTGTTATCTACTGTATACAGACGTGTTATCAGTCATTGTACAGGAGGAGGAGGTGAGCTGTGACATCACCTATTGGGAATGATGGATCCTGTGTTATCTACTGTATATAGAGGTGTTATCAGTCATTGTACAGGAGGAGGAGGAGGTGAGCTGTGATATCATATATTGTGAATGGTGGATCCTGTGTTATCTACTGTTTATAGAGATGTTATCAGTCATTGTACAGGAGGAGGAGGTGAGCTGTGATATCCACCTATTGTAAATGGTGGATCCTGTGTTATCTACTGTATATAGAGGTGTTATCAGTCATTGCACAGGAGGAGGAGGTGAGCTTTGACATCACCTATTGTGAATGGTGGATCCTGTGTTATCTACTGTATATAGAGGTGTTATCAGTCATTGTACAGGAGGAGGAGGTGAGCTGTGATATCCACCTATTGTAAATGGTGGATCCTGTGTTATCTACAGTATATAGAGGTGTTATCAGTCACTGTACAGGAGGAGGAGGTGAGCTGTGACATAACCTATTGTGAATGGTGGATCCTGTGTTATCTACTGTATATAGACGTGTTATCAGTCATTGTACAGGAGGAGGAGGTGAGCTGTGACATCACCTATTGTGAATGGTGGATCCTGTGTTATCAGCTGTATACAGAGGTGTTATCAGTCATTGTACAGGAGGAGGAGGTGAGCTGTGACATCACCTATTGTGAATGGTGGATCCTGTGTTATCTACTGTATATAGGGGTGTTATCAGTCATTGTACAGGAGGAGGAGGTGAGCTGTGACATCACCTATTGTGAATGGTGGATCCTGTGTTATCTACTGTATATAGGGATGTTATCAGTCATTGTACAGGAGGAGGAGGAGGTGAGCTGTGACATCACCTATTGTGAATGGTGGATCCTGTGTCATCTACTGTATATAGAGGTGTCATCAGTCATTGTACAGGAGGAGGTGAGCTGTGATATCACCTATTGTGAATGGTGGATCCTGTGTTATCTACTGTATACAGACGTGTTATCAGTCATTGTACAGGAGGAGGAGGTGAGCTGTGACATCACCTATTGGGAATGATGGATCCTGTGTTATCTACTGTATATAGAGGTGTTATCAGTCATTGTACAGGAGGAGGAGGAGGTGAGCTGTGATATCATATATTGTGAATGGTGGATCCTGTGTTATCTACTGTTTATAGAGATGTTATCAGTCATTGTACAGGAGGAGGAGGTGAGCTGTGATATCCACCTATTGTAAATGGTGGATCCTGTGTTATCTACTGTATATAGAGGTGTTATCAGTCATTGCACAGGAGGAGGAGGTGAGCTTTGACATCACCTATTGTGAATGGTGGATCCTGTGTTATCTACTGTATATAGAGGTGTTATCAGTCATTGTACAGGAGGAGGAGGTGAGCTGTGATATCCACCTATTGTAAATGGTGGATCCTGTGTTATCTACAGTATATAGAGGTGTTATCAGTCACTGTACAGGAGGAGGAGGTGAGCTGTGACATAACCTATTGTGAATGGTGGATCCTGTGTTTTCCACTGTATATAGACGTGTTATCAGTCATTGTACAGGAGGAGGAGGTGAGCTGTGACATCACCTATTGTGAATGGTGGATCCTGTGTTATCTACTGTATATAGGGGTGTTATCAGTCATTGTACAGGAGGAGGAAGTGAGCTGTGACATCACCTATTGTGAATGGTGGATCCTGTGTTATCTACTGTATATAGGGATGTTATCAGTCATTGTACAGGAGGAGGAGGAGGTGAGCTGTGACATCACCTATTGTGAATGGTGGATCCTGTGTTATCTACTGTATATAGAGGTGTTATCAGTCATTGTACAGGAGGAGGAAGAGGTGAGCTGTGACATCATCTATTGTGAATGGTGGATCCTGTTATCTACTGTATATAGACGTGTTATCAGTCACTGTACAGGAGGAGGAGGTGAGCTGTGACATCACCTATTGTGAATGGTGGATCCTGTGTTTTCCACTGTATATAGACGTGTTATCAGTCATTGTACAGGAGGAGGAGGTGAGCTGTGACATCACCTATTGTGAATGGTGGATCCTGTGTTATCAGCTGTATATAGAGGTGCTATCAGTCATTGTACAGGTGGAGGAGGTGAGCTGTGACATCACATATTGTGAATTGTGGATCCTGTGTTATCTATTGTATATAGACGTGTTATCAGTCATTGTACAGGAGGAGGAGGTGAGCTGTGATATCACATATTGTGAATGGTGGATCCTGTGTCATCTACTGTATATAGAGGTGTCATCAGTCATTGTACAGGAGGAGGTGAGCTGTGATATCACCTATTGTGAATGGTGGATCCTGTGTTATCTACTGTATATAGACGTGTTATCAGTCATTGTACAGGAGGAGGAGGTGAGCTGTGACATCACCTATTGGGAATGATGGATCCTGTGTTATCTACTGTATATAGAGGTGTTATCAGTCATTGTACAGGAGGAGGAGGAGGTGAGCTGTGATATCATATATTGTGAATGGTGGATCCTGTGTTATCTACTGTTTATAGAGATGTTATCAGTCATTGTACAGGAGGAGGAGGTGAGCTGTGATATCCACCTATTGTAAATGGTGGATCCTGTGTTATCTACTGTATATAGAGGTGTTATCAGTCATTGCACAGGAGGAGGAGGTGAGCTGTGACATCACCTATTGTGAATGGTGGATCCTGTGTTATCTACTGTATATAGAGGTGTTATCAGTCATTGTACAGGAGGAGGAGGTGAGCTGTGATATCCACCTATTGTAAATGGTGGATCCTGTGTTATCTACAGTATATAGAGGTGTTATCAGTCACTGTACAGGAGGAGGAGGTGAGCTGTGACATAACCTATTGTGAATGGTGGATCCTGTGTTATCTACTGTATATAGACGTGTTATCAGTCATTGTACAGGAGGAGGAGGTGAGCTGTGACATCACCTATTGTGAATGGTGGATCCTGTGTTATCAGCTGTATACAGAGGTGTTATCAGTCATTGTACAGGAGGAGGAGGTGAGCTGTGACATCACCTATTGTGAATGGTGGATCCTGTGTTATCTACTGTATATAGGGGTGTTATCAGTCATTGTACAGGAGGAGGAGGTGAGCTGTGACATAACCTATTGTAAATGGTGGATCCTGTGTTATCTACTGTATATAGGGATGTTATCAGTCATTGTACAGGAGGAGGAGGAGGTGAGCTGTGACATCACCTATTGTGAATGGTGGATCCTGTGTTATCTACTGTATATAGGGGTGTTATCAGTCATTGTACCGGAGGAGGAGGTGAGCTGTGACATCACCTATTGTGAATGGTGGATCCTGTGTTATCAGCTGTATACAGAGGTGTTATCAGTAATTGTACAGGAGGAGGATGAGGTGTGCTGTGACATCATCTATTATGAATGGTGGATCCTGTGTTATCTACTGTATATAGAGGAGTTATCAGTCATTGTACAGGAGGAGGAGGTCAGCTGTGACATCTATTGGGAATGATGGATCCTGTGATATCTACTGTATATAGAGGTGTTATCAGTCATTGTACAGGAGGAGGAGGTGAGTTGTGACATCACCTATTGTGAATGGTGGATCCTGTGTTACCTACTGTATATAGAGGTGTTATCAGTCATTGTACAGGAGGAGGAAGTGAGCTGTGACATCACCTATTGTGAATGGTGGATCCTGTGTTATCTACTGTATATAGGGGTGTTATCAGTCATTGTACAGGAGGAGGAGGTGAGCTGTGACATCACCTATTGTGAATGGTGGATCCTGTGTTATCTACTGTATATAGAAGTGTCCTCAGTCATTGTACAGGAGAAGGAGGAGGAGGTGAGCTGTGACATCACCTATCAGTCATTGTACAGGAGGAGGAGGTCAGCTGTGACATCTATTGGGAATGATGGATCCTGTGATATCTACTGTATATAGAGGTGTTATCAGTCATTGTACAGGAGGAGGAGGTGAGTTGTGACATCACCTATTGTGAATGGTGGATCCTGTGTTACCTACTGTATATAGAGGTGTTATCAGTCATTGTACAGGAGGAGGAGGTGAGCTGTGACATCACCTATTGTGAATGGTGGATCCTGTGTTATCTACTGTATATAGAGGTGTCATCTGTCATTGTACAGGAGGAGGAGGTGAGCTGGGACATCACCTATTGTGAACGGTGGATCCTGTGTTATCTACTGTATATAGAGGTGTTATCAGTCATTGTACAGGAGGAGGATGAGGTGTGCTGTGACATCATCTATTATGAGTGGTGGATCCTGTGTTATCTACTGTATATAGAGGAGTTATCAGTCATTGTACAGGAGGAGGAGGTCAGCTGTGACATCATCTATTGGGAATGATGGATCCTGTGTTATCTACTGTATATAGAGGTGTTATCAGTCATTGTACAGGAGGAGGAGGTGAGCTGTGACATCACCTATTGTGAATGGTGGATCCTGTGTTATCTACTGTATATAGGGGTGTTATCAGTCATTGTACAGGAGGAGGAGGTGAGCTGTGACATCATCTATTGTGAATGGTGGATCCTGTGTTATCTACTGTATATAGAGGTGTTATCAGTCATTGTACAGGAGGAGGATGAGGTGTGCTGTGACATCATATATTGTGAATGGTGGATCCTGTGTTATCTACTGTTTATAGAGATGTTATCCTTCATTGTACAGGAGGAGGAGGTGAGCTGTGACATCACCTATTGTGAATGATGGATCCTGTGTTATGTACTGTATATAGAGGTGTTATCAGTCATTGTACAGGAGGAAGAGGTGAGCTGTGATTTCCACCTACTGTGAATGGTGGATCCTGTGTTATCTACTGTATATATAGGTGTTATCAGTCATTGCACAGGAGGAGGAGGTGAGCTGTGATATCCACCTATTGTGAATGGTGGATCCTGTGTTATCTACTGTATATAGACGTGTTATCAGTCATTGTACAGGAGGAGCAGGTGAGCTGTGACATCACCTATTTTGAATGGTGGATCCTGTGTTATCTACTGTATATAGAGGTGTCCTCAGTCATTGTACAGGAGAAGGAGGAGGAGGTGAGCTGTGACATCACCTATTGTGAATGGTGGATCCTGTGTTATCTACTGTATATAGAGGTGTCATCTGTCATTGTACAGGAGGAGGAGGTGAGCTGTGACATCACCTATTGTGAACGGTGGATCCTGTGTTATCTACTGTATATAGAGGTGTTATCAGTCATTGTACAGGAGGAGGATGAGGTGTGCTGTGACATCATCTATTATGAGTGGTGGATCCTGTGTTATCTACTGTATATAGAGGAGTTATCAGTCATTGTACAGGAGGAGGAGGTCAGCTGTGACATCATCTATTGGGAATGATGAATCCTGTGTTATCTACTGTATATAGAGGTGTTATCAGTCATTGTACAGGAGGAGGAGGTGAGCTGTGACATCACCTATTGTGAATGGTGGATCCTGTGTTATCTACTGTATATAGGGGTGTTATCAGTCATTGTACAGGAGGAGGAGGTGAGCTGTGACATCACCTATTGTGAATGGTGGATCCTGTGTTATCTACTGTATATAGAGGTGTTATCAGTCATTGTACAGGAGGAGGATGAGGTGTGCTGTGACATCATATATTGTGAATGGTGGATCCTGTGTTATCTACTGTTTATAGAGATGTTATCCTTCATTGTACAGGAGGAGGAGGTGAGCTGTGACATCACCTATTGTGAATGATGGATCCTGTGTTATGTACTGTATATAGAGGTGTTATCAGTCATTGTACAGGAGGAAGAGGTGAGCTGTGATTTCCACCTACTGTGAATGGTGGATCCTGTGTTATCTACTGTATATATAGGTGTTATCAGTCATTGCACAGGAGGAGGAGGTGAGCTGTGATATCCACCTATTGTGAATGGTGGATCCTGTGTTATCTACTGTATATAGACGTGTTATCAGTCATTGTACAGGAGGAGCAGGTGAGCTGTGACATCACCTATTTTGAATGGTGGATCCTGTGTTATCTACTGTATATAGAGGTGTCCTCAGTCATTGTACAGGAGAAGGAGGAGGAGGTGAGCTGTGACATCACCTATTGTGAATGGTGGATCCTGTGTTATCTACTGTATAAAGATGTGTTATCAGTCATTGTACAGGAGGGAGGTGAGCTGTGACATCACCTATTGTGAATGGTGGATGCTGTGTTATCTACTGTACATAGGGGTGTTATCAGTCATTGTACAGGAGGAGGAGGTGAGCTGTGACATCACCTATTGTGAATAGTGGATCCTATGTTATCTACTGTATAGAGAGGTGATATCAGTCATTGTACAGGAGAAGGAGGGGAGCTGTGACATCACCTATTGTGAATGGTGGATCCTGTGTTATCTACTGTATATAGAGGTGTTATCAGTCATTGTACAGGAGGAGGAGGTGAGCTGTGACATCACCTATTGTGAATGGTGGATCCTGTGTTATCTACTGTATATAGAGGTGTTATCAGTCATTGTACAGGAGGAGGAGGAGGTGTGCTGTGACATCATCTATTATGAATGGTGGATCCTGTGTTATCTACTGTATATAGAGGAGTTATCAGTCATTGTACAGGAGGAGGAGGTGAGCTGTGATATCCACCTATTGTAAATGGTGGATCCTGTGTTATCTACTGTATATAGAGGTGTTATCAGTCATTGTACAGGAGGAGGTGAGCTGTGACATCACCTATTGTAAATGGTGGATCCTGTGTTATCTACTGTATATAGAGGTGTTATCAGTCATTGCACAGGAGGAGCTTTTTTTAAATCAAAAACAGTGTTTACTAAATACCCTATGTTAATTATTTAATGCACTTGCTTTTTTGCTTATTTATTTTCTTTAGGGTATATGCACACATTGCCTTTTCTTTGGTTTTGTTTGTTTCCGTGGCTAGTTTTTATATCATGCATGTTGTCAAGTCATATTCCGGCTCAGTTGTTTTATTTTTCTATAGTATTTTTGTATTCAGTACAAATAAGGTGTGGCACCCTTTTCACTGAGCTGGCAGTTCATAAATAGTCCCTCCAAAGCTGGGTATCCGGTTGGGACCCGGTGACTCTCTGCCACTGTTCACACTAGGTAGGTTTTAACATTAGAGAGTGTAGGTACTGTCCCAATTGGGTACACCTTGTCACGGTGGGACAACTTTATGCTTTTTTTTTTTCTTAATCTAAAACAGTGTTTACTAAATACCCTATGTTAATTATTTAATGCACTTGCTTTTTTACTTACCGTATTTACTTTCTTTAGGGTATATGCACATATTGATTTTCTTTGTTTTTTATTGTGAATAGTGAATAATGTGTTATCAGCTGTATATAGAGGTGTTATCAGTCATTGTACAGGAGGAGGAAGAGGTGAGCTGTGACATCACCTATTGTGAATGGTGGATTCTGTGTTATCTACTGTATATAGACATGTTATCAGTCACTGTACAGGAGGAGGAGGTGAGCTGTGACATCACCTATTGTGAATGGTGGATCCTGTGTTTTCTACTGTATATAGACGTGTTATCAGTCATTGTACAGGAGGAGGAGGTGAGCTGTGACATCACCTATTGTGAATGGTGGATCCTGTGTTATCAGCTGTATATAGAGGTGCTATCAGTCATTGTACAGGAGGAGGTGAGCTGTGACATCACATATTGTGAATGGTGGATCCTGTGTTATCTATTGTATATAGACGTGTTATCAGTCATTGTACAGGAGGAGGAGGTGAGCTGTGATATCAGATATTGTGAATGGTGGATCCTGTGTCATCTACTGTATATAGAGGTGTCATCAGTCATTGTACAGGAGGAGGTGAGCTGTGATATCACCTATTGTGAATGGTGGATCCTGTGTTATCTACTGTATATAGACATGTTATCAGTCATTGTACAGGAGGAGGAGGTGAGCTGTGATATCCACCTATTGTGAATGGTGGATCCTGTGTTATCTACTGTTTATAGAGATGTTATCAGTCATTGTACAGGAGGAGGAGGTGAGCTGTGATATCCACCTATTGTAAATGGTGGATCCTGTGTTATCTACTGTATATAGAGGTGTTATCAGTCATTGCACAGGAGGAGGAGGTGAGCTGTGACATCACCTATTGTGAATGGTGGATCCTGTGTTATCTACTGTATATAGAGGTGTTATCAGTCATTGTACAGGAAGAGGAGGTGAGCTGTGATATCCACCTATTGTAAATGGTGGATCCTGTGTTATCTACTGTATATAGAGGTGTTATCAGTCACTGTACAGGAGGAGGAGGTGAGCTGTGACATAACCTATTGTAAATGGTGGATCCTGTGTTATCTACTGTATATAGAGGTGTTATCAGTCACTGTACAGGAGGAGGAGGTGAGCTGTGACATAACCTATTGTGAATGGTGGATCCTGTGTTATCTACTTTATATAGAGGTGTTATCAGTCATTGCCCAGGAAGAGGTGAGCTGTGACATCACCTATTGTGAATGGTGGATCCTGTGTTATCTACTGTATATAGAGGTGTTATCAGTCATTGTACAGGATGAGGAGGTGAGCTGTGATATCCACCTATTGTAAATGGTGGATCCTGTGTTATCTACTGTATATAGAGGTGTTATCAGTCACTGTACAGGAGGAGGAGGTGAGCTGTGACATAACCTATTGTGAATGGTGGATCGTGTGTAATCTACTGTATATAGACGTGTTATCAGTCATTGTACAGGAGGAGGAGGAGGTGAGCTGTGATATCATATATTGTGAATGGTGGATCCTGTGTTATCTACTGTTTATAGAGATGTTATCATTCATTATACAGGAGGAGGAGGTGAGCTGTGACATCACCTATTGTGAATGATGGATCCTGTGTTATGTACTGTATATAGAGGTGTTATCAGTCATTGTACAGGAGGAGGAGGTGAGCTGTGATAACCACCTATTGTGAATGGTGGATCCTGTGTTATCTACTGTATATAGACGTGTTATCAGTCATTGTACAGGAAGAGGAGGTAAGCTGTGACATCACCTATTGTGAATGGTGGATCCTGTGTTATCTACTGTATATAGACGTGTTATCAGTCATTGTACAGGAGGAGGAGGAGGTGAGCTGTGATATCATATATGGTGAATGGTGGATCCTGTGTTATCTACTGTATATAGAGGTGTTATCAGTCATTGTACAGGAGGAAGAGGTGAGCTGTGATATCCACCTACTGTGAATGGTGGATCCTGTGTTATCTACTGTATATAGAGGTGTTATCAGTCATTGTACAGGAGGAGGAGGTGAGCTGTGACATCTCCTATTGTGAATGGTGGATCCTGTGTTATCTACTTTATATAGAGGTGTTGTCAGTCATTGTACAGGAGGAGGAGGTGGGCTGTGACATCTCCTATTGTGAATGGTGGATCCTGTGTTATCTACTGTATATAGAGGTGTTATCAGTCATTGTACAGGAGGAGGAGGTGGGCTGTGACATCTCCTATTGTGAATGGTGGATCCTGTGTTATCTACTGTATATAGAGGTGTTATCAGTCATTGTACAGGCGGAGGAGGTGAGCTGTGACATCTCCTATTGTGAATGGTGGATCCTGTGTTATCTACTGTATATAGAGGTGTTATCAGTCATTATACAGGAGGAGGAGGTGAGCTGTGACCATCACCTATTGTGAGTTTGGGAGACCACTTTCTTGATCCCAACATACCCATAGAAGGTGAATTATTTGCAGTCCGTCCAGCTGATCTCTCTGATTGTAGACTCTAGTCAGCACACAACAGTTAGAGACTCATGCAAATCTGACAGCTGAACGTGTGACTTCATGTACAAATATTTGCCTTTCAAACCATTGACTTCTCCATTACTGCTGAAACCCCCATAACTTGCAGTAGCACAGCGTCATTGCAACTCACGGGACAAGTCAAGTGACAAGTAATGCTCCGAGTGCCTCCTGAACATAAATACTGTCCCTTGTCCACCCCCTCTAGGAAGTAATAACACCCCCTTATTGCCCCCTTAAAAAGTAATGATGGTCTCTAAGTGCTGCTTCAAAAAGAAATAGAACTTCTAGCCACGTTCTCCGAGTCCGGTCCCCTGCACTCAGAGCGGGGTGGCGCCGGTACGGTGTTGGTACGGTGCCGGTACGGTGATGTCTTGTGCCACGGTTCTGCTGCCTACAAGACAGTGAATGGTGGGGCTGCTTGATCTTTGGCTCCAGTAACGCCACTTGTTCGTGTTAGTATTTTCAGAAATAAATAAATGAAGTTGTTTTTCCTTTTTTTTGTACTTTCCTGTTTTTCTCTTTTGAAATGTTGTGCCTTTAAGTATTTTGTGTCGGGCACAGCCACCTTTGTGGCCACAATGGGATCAGTCAACAATCCATGTTGCGGTACTAGTACGTTCCTTACTTTATAGGTAAGTGCAACGTGGCCACCGCCAAGGTCGTAATGTCATGTAACTGCCACAATGGCGGGTGACCGGATGTCATTACAGGTCCTTCTCAAAAAATTAGCATATAGTGTTAAATTTCATTATTTACCATAATGTAATGATTACAATTAAACTTTCATATATTATAGATTCATTATCCACCAACTGAAATTTGTCAGGTCTTTTATTGTTTTAATACTGATGATTTTGGCATACAACTCCTGATAACCCAAAAAACCTGTCTCAATAAATTAGCATATTTCACCCATCCAATCAAATAAAAGTGCTTTTTAATAACAAACAAAAAAACCATCAAATAATAATGTTCAGTTATGCACTCAATACTTGGTCGGGAATCCTTTGGCAGAAATGACTGCTTCAATGCGGCGTGGCATGGAGGCAATCAGCCTGTGACACTGCTGAGATGTTATGGAGGCCCAGGATGCTTCAATAGAGGCCTTAAGCTCATCCAGAGTGTTGGGTCTTGTGTCTCTCAACTTTCTCTTCACAATATCCCACAGATTCTCTATGGGGTTCAGGTCAGGAGAGTTGGCAGGCCAATTGAGCACAGTAATACCATGGTCAGTAAACCATTTACCAGTGGTTTTGGCACTGTGAGCAGGTGCCAGGTCGTGCTGAAAAATGAAATCTTCATCTCCATAAAGCATTTCAGCCGATGGAAGCATGAAGTGCTCCAAAATCTCCTGATAGCTAGCTGCATTGACCCTGCCCTTGATGAAACACAGTGGACCAACACCAGCAGCTGACATGGCACCCCACACCATCACTGACTGTGGGTACTTGACACTGGACTTCAGGCATTTTGGCATTTCCTTCTCCCCAGTCTTCCTCCAGACTCTGGCACCTTGATTTCCGAATGACATGCAAAATTTGCTTTCATCAGAAAAAAGTACTTGGGACCACTTAGCAACAGTCCAGTGCTGCTTCTCTGTAGCCCAGGTCAGGCGCCTCTGCCGCTGTTTATGGTTCAAAAGTGGCTTTACCCGGGGAATGCGGCACCTGTAGCCCATTTCCTGCACACGCCTGTGCACGGTGGCTCTGGATGTTTCCACACCAGACTCAGTCCACTGCTTCCTCAGGTTCCCCAAGGTCTGGAATCGCTCCTTCTCCACAATCTTCCTCAGGGTCCGGTCTCCTCTTCTCGTTGTACAGCGTTTTCTGCCACATTGTTTCCTTCCAACAGACTTACCATTGAGGTGCCTTGATACAGCACTCTGGGAACAGCCTATTTGTTGAGAAATTTCTTTCTGGGTCTTACCCTCTTGCTTGAGGGTGTCAATGATGGCCTTCTTGACATCTGTCAGGTCACTAGTCTTAAGGTACTGTCACACTAGACGATATCGCTAGCGATCCGTGACGTTGCAGCGTCCTCGCTAGCGATATCGTCCAGTGTGACAGGCAGCAGCGATCAGGCCCCTGCTGTGATGTCGCTGGTCGGGGAAGAAAGTCCAGAACTTTATTTCGTCGCTGGACTCCCCGTAGACATCGCTGAATCGGCGTGTGTGACACCGATTCAGCGATGTCTTCGCTGGTAACCAGGGTAAACATCGGGTTACTAAGCGCAGCGCCGCGCTTAGTAACCCGATGTTTACCCTGGTTACCATCGTTAAAGTAAAAAAAACAACCGCTACATACTTACCTACCGCTGTCTGTCCTCGGCGCTCTGCTTCTCTGCTCTGGCTGTGAGCACAGCGGCCGGAAAGCAGAGCGGTGACGTCACCACTCTGCTTTCCGGCTGCCCGACGCTCACAGCCAGAGCAGAGAAGCAGAGCGCCGAGGACAGACAGCGGTAGGTAAGTATGTAGCGTTTGTTTTTTTACTTTTAGGATGGTAACCAGGGTAAACATCGGGTTACTAAGCGCGGCCCTGCGCTTAGTAACCCGATGTTTACCCTGGTTACCGGGGACCTCGGGATCGTTGGTCGCTGGAGAGCGGTCTGTGTGACAGCTCTCCAGCGACCAAACAGCGACGCTGCAGCGATCCGGATCGTTGTCGGTATCGCTGCAGCGTCGCTTAGTGTGACGGTACCTTTACCCATGATGGGGGTTTTGAGTAATGAACCAGGCAGGGAGTTTATAAAAGCCTCAGGTATCTTTTGCATGTGTTTAGAGTTAATTAGTTGATTCAGAAGATTAGGGTAATAGGTCGTTTAGAGAACCTTTTCTTGATATGCTAATTTATTGAGACAGGTTTTTTGGGTTATCAGGAGTTGTATGCCAAAATCATCAGTATTAAAACAATAAAAGACCTGACAAATTTCAGTTGGTGGATAATGAATCTATAATATATGAAAGTTTAATTGTAATCATTACATTATGGTAAATAATGAAATTTAACACTATATGCTAATTTTTTGAGAAGGACCTGTATATCACTTTAGTCTCCGTTTAGATCACGGAGCTAAAATCCACATTATACTGATAAAACCAGAGGTGCTTCCCACCCACCTACTGACCAGGCACACCCCAAAGAGGTGGTCGAATGGGCACGTGCAAGTGCACCGTGATGCCAAAAAACTTGTGGGATATTCTGGAGCTGCCGGGAATATTCCTCATGTATACGTCTAGGAGCCAGCAGTTGGAGCTGCAGCCATCTCTAGTGGACTCACATGCGTCTCCTATGCACGACCTCCTCAGGTGAGCATGCACAATCTGGCATTGTAACTAGATCCACAGATTTTCCCAAGGAGCGCTTTCCCTATTTTTGCAGTGCACCTTGATTGGCAGATGCACTTGGACTTCATTGTTCTTCATGCACTTTTCTATCGACTGCCTTAGATATGAGGAATATTAATACCCACCTCCATTATGCTCATCAGACAGAGCTTGGCACTTTTATTTAGTTTTTATGCTCGTTCAGCAATTTTTTTGTGTTCCTAAATTTTTCAGGGTGTGGTGCCTTTTAGAGGTCTAATGTGAATGTTCATGTTCTTTATGTTCCCCAAAAATTATGGTCTCAATTCTCGGGGAGCCATGCAAGACAGGCTTTCCTTAAAGGGACTCTGTCAGCACAAAATGACTGTTCATACCAAGAACAGGCACTCGATGCACCCTTGGAGTGGAGGAGCAGTTCAGTGTACCCTTGGAGTGGTGGAGCAGTTCAGTGTACCCTTGGAGTGGTGGAGCAGCTCAGTGCACTCATGGAGTGGTGGAGTAGCAGCTCAGTGCACTCATGGAGTGGTGGAGTAGCAGCTCTGTGCACCCTTGGAGTGGTGGAGCAGCGCAGTGCACCCTTGGAGTGGTGGAGTGTTATGACCTGGTGGTCAGGACAATAATATACCTGGTGGTTAAGAGCACACGGAATGACCTGATAGTTACTGATAATGAGGACGAGCTCTGGGATGTGGGAACTCTGCTGACCGCAATCCCTAAACCTATCAAACACACTAGAAATAGCTGTGGATTGCGCCTAACGCTCCCTATGCAACTCGGCACAGCCTAAGAAACTAGCTAGCCCTGAAGATAGAAAAATAAAGCCTACCTTGCCTCAGAGAAATTCCCCAAAGGAAAAGGCAGCCCCCCACATATAATGACTGTGAGTAAAGATGAAAATACAAACACAGAGATGAAATAGATTTAGCAAAGTGAGGCCCGACTTACTGAACAGACCGAGGATAGGAAAGGTTACTTTGTGGTCAGCACAAAAACCTACAAAAAGACCACGCAGAGGGCGCAAAAAGACCCTCCGCACCGACTCACGGTGCGGAGGCGCTCCCTCTGCATCCCAGAGCTTCCAGCAAGCAAGACAACAAATTAAATAGCAAGCTGGACAGAAAAATAGCAAACCAAAGAAATACAAGCTAGAACTTAGCTTCTGATGGGAAGACAGGTCACAAGAACGATCCAGGAGTGAACTGGACCAATACTGGAACATTGACAGGTGGCATGGAGCAAAGATCTAAGTGGAGTAAAATAGAGCAGCAGCTAACGAATTAACCTCGTCACCTGTGAAACTCAGAAACACCCACCAGAGGAAGTCCATGAACAGAACCAGCCGAAGTACCATTCATGACCACAGGAGGGAGCCCGACAACAGAATTCACAACAGTGGAGCATCTCAGTGCACCCTTGGAGTGGTGGAGCAGTTCAGTGCACTCTGGGAGTGGTGGAGCAGTTCAGTGCACCCTAGGAGTGGTGGAGCAGCGCAGTGCACCCTTGGAGTGGTGGAGCAGCCCAGTGCACCCTTGGAGTGATGGAACAGCTCAGTGCACCCTTGGAGTGGTGGAGCAGCTCAGTGCACCCTTGGAGTGGTGGAGCAGCGCAGTGCACCCTTGGAGTGGTGGAGCAGCGCAGTGCACCCTTGGAGTGGTGGAGCAGCACAGTGCACCCTTGGAGTGGTGGAGCAGCTCAGTGCACCCATGGAGTAGTTGAGCAGCTCAGTGTACCCTTGGAGTGATGGAACAGCTCAGTGCACCCTTGGAGTGATGGAACAGCTCAGTGCACCCTTGGAGTGGTGGAGCAGCGCAGTGCACCCTTGGAGTGGTGGAGCAGCGCAGTGCACCCTTGGAGTGGTGGAGCAGCGCAGTGCACCCTTGGAGTGGTGGAGCAGCTCAGTGCACCCTTGGAGTGGTGGAGCAGCTCAGTGCACCCTTGGAGTGATGGAACAGCTCAGTGCACCCTTGGAGTGGTGGAGCAGCACAGTGCACCCTTGGAGTGGAGGGGCAGCGCAGTGCACCCTTGGAGTGGTGGAGCAGCGCAGTGCACCCTTGGAGTGGTGGAGCAGTTCAGTGCACCCTGGGAGTGGTGGAGCAGTTCAGTGCACCCTTGGAGTGGTGGAGCAGTTCAGTGCACCCTTGGAGTGGTGGAGCAGCTCAGTGCACCCTTGGAGTGGTGGAGCAGCGCAGTGCACCCTTGGAGTGGTGGAGCAGTTCATTGCACCCTTGGAGTGGTGGAGCAGCTCAGTGCACCCTTGGAGTGGTGGAGCAGCTCAGTGCACCCATGGAGTAGTTGAGCAGCTCAGTGTACCCTTGGAGTGGTGGAGCAGCGCAGTGCACCCTTGGAGTGGTGGAGCAGCGCAGTGTACCCTTGGAGTGGTGGAGCAGTTCAGTGCACCCTTGGAGTGGTGGAGCAGTTCAGTGCACCCTTGGAGTGGTGGAGCAGCTCAGTGCACCCATGGAGTAGTTGAGCAGCTCAGTGTACCCTTGGAGTGGTGGAGCAGTTCAGTGCACCACCTCACCACCTATTTGTTTTCCATCTATCTTCATCTTCCTCTATCTTCTGTAAGACAAGAGCTGTCAATCAAGGAATAAGAGAAAGTGATATATGGAAAACAAGTAGGTGGGAAAATGCAGTGAACTGTACAGACACGCCATAGGACAAAGTGCGCACAGTTATGTTTGGAGATGTCGAGGATGCTCCGAACACGTGTGCTTGGTTTGAATAGTTATTTTGAACTGACAGATTCTCTTTAAGCTCTGGCTTGTGGAGGTTATTGATCCCTGATCATTTTAGGGGGAAAGTCTAATTTTACAGCGTCCAGGAGCTTGTACATGGAATATAACAAACTTGTCGCTAATATCTATGGAATAGAGTATTTGGTCTCAGCCCAGCAGCAGATTGTACAGATTTTACACCAAGATGTAATATGTGCTGGAAAACGACTGCAGGCAACGAGCCTCTCATAAAACATGGAGAAGCCGATAAGTATCTCTCAGTAATATGAGTCCTTTAGATTCTGCAGCAACCCCATCCTCCGGGAAGCATCCAGCATCTGCTGCGAGCACCGTCCTCGGAACAACACTCAATAGTTCATTGTTACTCACCATGAAGACCCAGCAGGGATCAATACGTTCTTGATGCAGGACAATGCCCCCATACCATAAGCATGAATTATAAATGTCAGCATGAGATATCAGAGTGCGAGTCAAGACGTGGAACTGACACTGGGTCATTGAGCAGAGGTACGGCCTGATCGATCAATGGCCCTTCCAATGTCCACCCAACACCATCACTAAAGGAAGATTTGGAGCCCCGTATGATAGCTGCTCTTTGCTCCCAATGAAACTCTTGGCCCTATTCTGAGGCACAACCCAGGACTTTTGGCTCACGTAGATGCTTGGGTGACCCATGGCACATAACCTGATCCAAAACCTGAAATATCCCCTTTCCATAGTATGACGCGTTTTCCTCTTTGTGGAGACATCTCCTTTCTCTTGTGTAGTTTTCTATGGTCAAACTTTCAGAGAATTGTTGAGTGGCTCCAGGCTATGAAACAAAAATGGGCCCCTAAAACATCAATGCCCAAAAGTTCAAGCACCAGATAGTCCCAGAACCTCCTCGGCTTCTGTACTGGAGCTTGTATGTACGGGGAGTGGGGTCACCTGAAGCTCATGGGCCCCATTGCTATATCTCCAACTATCAGGGGTCTTCAGTAGTAATTGTCTTCTCGCATAGGCCAATGCAACCCTTTGGGACTTCTAAGGCACCAGGAACGCGGACGCCACCGCAAGCCTTGCATCACTTATGATATGCTCCTGTACACAAGGTCTTAATCTGTGGATTCTTGTGAAAAACTTCTAAGGGCGATTCATTTGCCTTTTTCTCTTTTCTTCACAATTAGCGGCCCACGACCTTACGGTAAATGTCACATTTAAAGGGACAACACTCATCATGGCGACAAGTGACAACATCGACACAAATCTTGATGGTGTTAGTATATACAAGACGGCGCATGTTACTGATGTGGGACACTTGTGTTATCTCAAGTCCTTTTTGCCTTCACCGGACCCTCCAAAGGGACTGTGCAACTCCACACAAGTCTCCACACACAATCCCTTTCCCACTGGATTGAAGGCTGCCATTTCTCCTAACCCAGTCACTATTCTTAAATATTGTGCCTCGTCCAACCAGCCCCAACCTATGAACAGTCCCTTCACTTTATCCAAGCCCTGAATCCAAGAGCTCTGCCTCCCGTCTCTCAGGCCCTATTCCTTCTGTGTAGACTTTGCAAGGAATCGCAGACTCTTCAGAATCCTACTATTCAGAAGCCTTGTTACTTGCTACCCAGATGGGCTTTGTGCCACTAACCCCTTCCACGGACAGTTCCAGCGTGATTAGACCCTGGTGCAGCTAGGTGGGTGAGTCGGTGCGCAGGAGTGGTGATGACATGCTGAGTTGAAATAATGACACTGATCTGATGAGCTGGAATAGCATAGTTAGTAAAGTGGAATTGGAGAGTAATAAAGCAGAGCTGGAATAGCAGAGTTAGTGAATTGGAGTTAGAGAGTGATGTAGCAGAGCTGGAACAGCAGAGTTGGTGTATTAGAGTTGGAGACTGATGTAGCAGAGCTGAATCAGAATAGTTAGTGTAGCAGAGTTGGAGATTGATGTAGCGTAGCTGGAAACAGCTGAGTTTTTGTAGTGGAGTAAAGTTGGAGACAGACTAATTCAGCAGAGCTGAAACACCAGAGTTATTGTAGTGGAACTAGAGACTGATGCAGCAGAGCTGGAACACCAGAGTTATAATGGAGTTGGAAATGTATGCAACAGAGCTGGAACAGCTTAATTAGTGTAGTGGAGTTGGAGATTAATGCAGCAGACCTGGTACAGCAGAGTTATTGTAGTGGAGTTGGAAATTGATGTAACAGTTGGAACCGCAGGGTTGGTGTACTGGAATTGTAGACTGAGGCAGCAGAGCTGGAACAGCAGTTATTATAACGGAGTTGGAAATTGATGCAACAGGGCTGGACCAGCAGAGTTGGTGTAGTGGAGTTGGATATTGATGTGACAGATCTGGAACAGCAGAGTTGGTGTAGTGGGGCAGGAGCCTGGTGTAGCAGAGCGGGACCAGCAGAGTTCATGCAGTGGAGTTGGAGACTGATATGGCATAGTTGAATAGCAGACGCTGATGGGCACTTGAAATAATAGAGAATGCCAAAGGCGCCTGAACCTGATTGAAGTGACCCAGGCGGATATGTCACTTGCAACTCGACAATCAATGGAACAGAAAGAACCAACTAGATGAGAAGAGTGATGCAGTGCACAGAGCTGGAACCAGAGGAAAAACTAGGCCTCCAACACAGCTGGTCCACAGCGATAGACCCTGTCCCCACTAATCTCAGCAGCGATAAACCCTTCTTGACGTCCCCCAGGCTGCACTATCTCTGCAGTAACAGCAGTGTCTCCCAGAGCGGCTCCAATCGGCACTGTATGTGAACCGTCTCCGCTCTGCCCTGTTGGCACCAACCCTCATAGCAGGGCGGCACAGCACAACAGCGCCATATTGCACATCTCCCAGCAACAATAGGCTGTTCCATGCAGTTGGCAGTCAGGAAAAGTGGCACTGCTGGGCTGTATCCTAAATCTAGAAGGAAAGCAGCATTATGTCAACTGTCCTGAATTTGCTTAAAGTTCCATCAAATCTGGGGCATCCTGATCAAAAAGGAGCAGACTAGGTGGAGCGCCGTCCCAAAGTGGGGGTTCTGGGATGTTTGGGTGGTGGAACATAAAATAACAAAAATATTGGTACGCATGTGCTATATACCAGCACAACATAAACCATATATAATATATATAATATCCAGGCGGGAACATATAAAATACGGAGCAGTCCCTCTGATTAACTAATGAGTCCAAAGAAAGGAAGATGCAAACATGGCCAGTCCGCACTCTGTGGAGGAAGGACGTACAGTGCTTCCTTCTTACAATCAGATTGCCGGGCTGTAAACCAAACCTTTGATCGATGATTTCTTATCCATTGAACGCAATGTATATTGAATATAGGACGTCATATTGTAAAAGTGACGAGAGCCGGACAGGGGTCAAAGGCAGCCGTCCAGATCTGAGGGCGTAAAAAATGTCACCAAAATGAGGAAACGTGACAAAATAATAAAACTAAATGCCGGAGATGAAAAAACAAATATCAGTAGAGGCGTATAAGGGGTTAATAATGGAGGGAGGTTCACATGAGAGTCAGTCAGTGGCTGGCACAAAATAAGGAACTTTCCGGAATAAGTGATGTGCGAGGAGAGATGAGCAGCGCCCGTGTGGAACGCTGCCGCTGATCTCTGTATGATAGTCGGGGGCCGATATGCGATTATACAAATATTATTGGCAGATTGGTCAGGAGAGAATTTCTATCCTCCTGCATCAGCGCCAGGCCCTGCTCCCCCTCCTGATCCTCAGTGCATCATCCTGGCACACACCTCTGATGACATATATATATATATATAGGTCGGCTCAGGCTGACATTCGCCACTGGAGTATTCATGTCATTGGTGTCCTACCACTGCAAGGACTTGTATCCCTCCACTCTGCTTATTTCAATCCCTCATAACATATCACGCTCTCTAGTGTTTTCCTGTGCTCTGCTACATCACTACAAGTGAGTCTCATCACATACCTAGCACTGCTGTTTCGCTGTGCTCTGCTACATTGCTACAGGTAAGTCCCCTGACATACTCAACTCTGTTATTCTGCTGTGCACTGCTACATTGATACAAGTGAGTCTCCTGAAAAACCCAGCTATGCTGTTAAGCCAAGCTCTGCTTCACTGCTGCATGTGAGTCTCCTTACACACCCAGCTCTGCTGGACTCTACTACATTGCTACAAGTGAGTCTCCTTACACACTCAGCTCTGCTGGATTCTACTACATTGCTGCAAGTGAGTCTCCTTACACACTCAGCTCTGCTGGACTCTACTACATTGCTACAAGTGAGTCTCCTTACACACTCAGCTCTGCTGGACTCTACTACATTGCTACAAGTGAGTCTCCTTACACACTCAGCTCTGCTGGACTCTATTACATTGCTACAAGTGAGTCTCCTTACACAACCAGCTCTGCTGGACTCTACTACATTGCTGCAAGTGAGTCTCCTTACACACCCAGCTCTGCTGGACTCTACTACATTGCTGCAAGTGAGTCTCCTTACACACTCAGCTCTGCTGGATTCTACTACATTGCTTCAAGTGAGTCTCCTTACACACCCAGCTCTGCTGGACTCTACTACATTGCTGCAAGTGAGTCTCCATACACTCAGCTCTGCTGGACTCTACTACATTGCTGCAAGTGAGTCTCCTTACTCACCCAGCTCTGCTGGACTCTACTACATTGCTGCAAGTGAGTCTCCTTACACACTCAGCTCTGCTGGACTCTATTACATTGCTGCAAGTGAGTCTCCTTACACAACCAGCTCTGCTGGACTCTACTACATTGCTGCAAGTGAGTCTCCTTACACACTCAGCTCTGCTGGCCTCTACTACATTGCTACAAGTGAGTCTCCTTACACAACCAGCTCTGCTGGACTCTACTACATTGCTGCAAGTGAGTCTCCTTACACACTCAGCTCTGCTGGACTCTACTACATTGCTACAAGTGAGTCTCCTTACACACTCAGCTCTGCTGGACTCTACTACATTGCTACAAGTGAGTCTCCTTACACAACCAGCTCTGCTGGACTCTACTACATTGCTGCAAGTGAGTCTCCTTACACAACCAGCTCTGCTGGACTCTACTACATTGCTGCAAGTGAGTCTCCTTACACACTCAGCTCTGCTGGCCTCTACTACATTGCTACAAGTGAGTCTCCTTACACACTCAGCTCTGCTGGCCTCTACTACATTGCTACAAGTGAGTCTCCTTACACACTCAGCTCTGCTGGACTATACTACATTGCTACAAGTGAGTCTCCTTACACACTCAGCTCTGCTGGACTCTACTACATTGCTACAAGTGAGTCTCCTTACACACTCAGCTCTGCTGGACTCTACTACATTGCTACAAGTGAGTCTCCTTACACACTCAGCTCTGCTGGCCTCTACTACGTTGCTATATGTGAGTCTCCTCACAGACTCTGCTTTGCTGGACTCTACTACATTGCTACAAGTGAGTCTCCTTACACACTCAGCTCTGCTGGACTCTACTACATTGCTACAAGTGAGTCTCCTTACACACTCAGCTCTGCTGGACTCTACTACATTGCTACAAGTGAGTCTCCTTACACACTCAGCTCTGCTGGACTCTATTACATTGCTGCAAGTGAGTCTCCTTACACAACCAGCTCTGCTGGACTCTACTACATTGCTGCAAGTGAGTCTCCTTACACACCCAGCTCTGCTGGCCTCTACTACATTGCTACAAGTGAGTCTCCTTACACACTCAGCTCTGCTGGCCTCTACTACATTGCTACAAGTGAGTCTCCTTACACACTCAGCTCTGCTGGCCTCTACTACATTGCTACAAGTGAGTCTCCTTACACACTCAGCTCTGCTGGCCTCTACTACATTGCTACAAGTGAGTCTCCTTACACACTCAGCTCTGCTGGCCTCTACTACATTGCTACAAGTGAGTCTCCTTACACACTCAGCTCTGCTGGCCTCTACTACATTGCTATATGTGAGTCTCCTCACAGACTCTGCTTTGCTGTGCCGCCAGGCTCTGCTACATCGCTCACCTCTCCTACATTGCTGGGCTCTGCTTTACTACTATGCTGGGCAGTTATCTGAACTCTGCTTTTTGACTTCCCTTCTCAGAGTATCCGGCTTCTCTTTGGTCTACAACTCTACTCCTCCAGTTGCCGTCCAGTCTCTGTAGACTCCATTGCTCCATCTACCAGTTCTCCTGGAAGCATTCGCCTCATCTGTCCATGCTAGATTACATCAGGACCAAGGCCTTGGAGATTCCACCGCTTCCAAGATATTGAACTTTTGGATAATTCAGCACTTTAATTCCTCGCTATTTTTAAGATCTTAACTGATTGTGAGTGAATGCAAACAGATTTACTCCCTGCAATATATTTCTATTCAGTCACTGAGCAGAGTAGAAACCAAAGGGGAATTTAACACAAACTGACCCAAATGTAATGAAAGGTGCACCGAGAGTTCGTCAGAATGGGGTCTCTATTTCCTGAAAGTGGTATTGTGCCAAAATCTGCACGTTTTTACACTGTAAATAAAAAATCTGTAAGAATTTAATATATTGTGTCCTGGTGTAATTTCTCAAAAGTTGGCACAGATCTGTGCAAAAGCTTCATATAATTGCACCCAGTTCTGAAGGGACAATTTAAAGCGGTTTTTATTTGGCCTTAGTTTACAAGTTTGCAGTCAGTCTATGCGACTGCAGACTTGTCAATCCTCTCATAGCACGCAGTGAGCGCTGCGAGGATTCTCCGGCGCGGGGAACGGCGGTCATGTGATGCAATTGCATATTTCCGACCACATGCCGACTAGACTATCCTGCCTCGCTCAAAACATTTGCATTAAGTGACGCCGCTCCCATCAAGTCAGCATGTGGCCACGAGAATCACATACTTGCAGCCACGCACCCGCTGCCTGCCACGGAGAATCGTTACAATTGCGCTGCAAGCGAGGTGTGAGAATTCACAAGTCTGCAGTCACATAGAATGGTTGAGCAAGGTGTATAGACCTGATCCACAAGTACCCACAGAAAACAATAATAATAAATATATAATATCACATCTTATATATCTACTATATAAAGCTGAATGTGTGTGTGTGTGTGTGTGTGTGTGTAGTATGTATGTATGTATGTCCGGGATTGGCATCTGCACCGTCGCAGCTACAGCCACAAAATTTTGCAGTCACACGTCTGGACCCTGAGAGCGTCATAGGCTATGTTGTGAGGTGAAATTTTAACCCCGCGCTTTCCAATTCACCAAACAATTTTGCCCCTATCTACATAATGGGGAAAAAGTGAAATGAAAAGTGTTGGAGGAGTCGCAGCTACAGCCACAAAATTTTGCACAGTCACACGTCTGGACCCCGAGAGCGTCATAGGCTATGTTGTGAGGTGAAATTTTAACTCCGCGCTTTCCAATTCACCAAACTATTTTTCCCCTATCTACATAATGGGGAAAAAATGAAAGGAAAAGTGTAGGAGGCAAATTGACAGCTGCTAGATGTGAACAAGGAGGACTTAAAGAATGAGAGCGATGGCGCAAAAGAGTCTATACCGTACAGTTGCTAAGGTGGGGCCCCGACATGAGATACTCACCACACGGGGATATGAACACACACACAAAATGCGCCACACACTACCACGTGCTTGAACACATATTACCCTCAGCACACATTTCACCACACATTCTCCAACCTCGCCACATAAAAGTCAAAACACAAAAGTCGCCGCTCAAAACTCGCCACGCGCAAAACTCGCCACATGCAAAAAATAGGCTCACGCAAAACTCGCCACAAGTGCAAAACTCGCCTCACGGAAAACTCGCCACACGCAAAACTTGCACACGCGGAAAAATAGCCACATGCACAAAATTTGCAACACATGCAAAAGTTGCCTCACAGAAAACTTGCACATACTCAAAAGGCACCAGACATAAAACTCACCACGCGCAAAACTCGCCATGCGCAAAACTTGCTGCACACAACTTGCTACACTAACCTGTCACATGCAACTCGAAACACAAAAAGTTGCTACACGCATGTTGCCACACAAAACCCATCTCACAAAAGTCGCTACATGCATGTCGCCACACGCAACTCAACACACACAACTTGACAAACGAAACTCGCCTTAAAACACACACAAGTCTGGTATTATCCTTCAAAAATAAAAATCTGATTAATAAGCAGACAAACTACAAGAGCAACAAATGTACCATATAGGAAATACGGCAGCTGTCAGTCACATGACCTGTCTATTATGTGTATATGTGAGCTAATATATACTGCCAGGGGGAGGGCTTCCTGTTGGCTGGGGATTTATCAGGCTGCCAATTTATCTTACAAATACTGAGGTAAAAATACTGAGCAAATAACGTGTTAACGAGGTCTAATACAGGAGATCACACAGGTATATACTATATACAGGGGAGATGACACACAGATATATACTATATACAGGAGAGATGACACACAGGTATATACTATATACAGGAGCAGATTACCTACAGGTATATACTATATACAGGAGGAGATGACACACAGATATATACTATATACAGGGGAGATAACACAGAGGTATATAGTATATATAGAAGGAGATGACATACAGGTATATACTATATATAGGAGGAGATGACATACAGGTATATACTATATATAGGAGATGACATACAGGTATATACTATATATAGGAGGAGATGACATACAGGTATATACTATATACAGGGGAGATGACACACAGCAGGTATATACTATATACAGGGGAGATGACATACAGGTATATACAGTGGGGCAAAAAAGTATTTAGTCAGTCAGCAATAGTGCAAGTTCCACCACTTAAAAAGATGAGAGGCGTCTGTAATTTACATCATAGGTAGACCTCAACTATGGGAGACAAACTGAGAAAAAAAAATCCAGAAAATCACATTGTCTGTTTTTTTAACATTTTATTTGCATATTATGGTGGAAAATAAGTATTTGGTCAGAAAAAAAATTTCATCTCAATACTTTGTAATATATCCTTTGTTGGCAATGACAGAGGTCAAACGTTTTCTGTAAGTCTTCACAAGGTTGCCACACACTGTTGTTGGTATGTTGGCCCATTCCTCCATGCAGATCTCCTCTAGAGCAGTGATGTTTTTGGCTTTTTGCTTGGCAACACGGACTTTCAACTACCTCCAAAGGTTTTCTATAGGGTTGAGATCTGGAGACTGGCTAGGCCACTCCAGGACCTTGAAATGCTTCTTACGAAGCCACTCCTTCGTTGCCCTGGCGGTGTGCTTTGGATCATTGTCATGTTGAAAGACCCAGCCACGTTTCATCTTCAATGCCCTTGCTGATGGAAGGAGGTTTGCACTCAAAATCTCTCGATACATGGCCCCATTCATTCTTTCATGTACCTGGATCAGTCGTCCTGGCCCCTTTGCAGAGAAACAGCCCCAAAGCATGATGTTTCCACCACCATGCTTTACAGTAGGTATGGTGTTTGATGGATGCAACTCAGTATTCTTTTTCCTCCAAACACGACAAGTTGTGTTTCTACCAAACAGTTCCAGTTTGGTTTCATCAGACCATAGGACATTCTCCCAAAACTCCTCTGGATCATCCAAATGCTCTCTAGCAAACTTCAGACGGGCCCGGACATGTACTGGCTTAAGCAGTGGGACACGTCTGGCACTGCAGGATCTGAGTCCATGGTGGCGTAGTGTGTTACTTATGGTAGGCCTTGTTACATTGGTCCCAGCTCTCTGCAGTTCATTCACTAGGTCCCCCCGCGTGGTTCTGGGATTTTTGCTCACCGTTCTTGTGATCATTCTGACCCCACGGGGTGGGAGTTTGCGTGGAGCCCCAGATCGAGGGAGATTATCAGTGGTCTTGTATGTCTTCCATTTTCTAATTATTGCTCCCACTGTTGATTTCTTCACTCCAAGCTGGTTGGCTATTGCAGATTCAGTCTTCCCAGCCTGGTGCAGGGCTACAATTTTGTTTCTGGTGTCCTTTGACAGCTCTTTGGTCTTCACCATAGTGGAGTTTGGAGTCAGACTGTTTGAGGGTGTGCACAGGTGTCTTTTTATACTGATAACAAGTTTAAACAGGTGCCATTACGACAGGTAATGAGTGGAGGAAAGAGGAGACTCTTAAAGAAGAAGTTACAGGTCTGTGAGAGCCAGAAATCTTGATTGTTTGTTTCTGACCAAATACTTATTTTCCACCATAATATGCAAAAAAAATGTTAAAAAAACAGACAATGTGATTTTCTGGATTTTTTTTTCTCAGTTTGTCTCCCATAGTTGAGGTCTACCTATGATGTAAATTACAGACGCCTCTCATCTTTTTAAGTGGTGGAACTTGCACTATTGCTGACTGACTAAATACTTTTTTGCCCCACTGTACTATATACAGGAGGAGATGACACACAGGTATATACTATATACAGGAGCAGATTACCTACAGGTATATACTATATACAGGAGGAGATGACATACAGGTATATGCTATATATAGAAGATGACATACAGGTATATACTATATACAGGAGGAGATGACACACAGATATATACTATATACAGGGGAGATGACACACAGGTATATACTATATATAGAAGGAGATGACATACAGGTATATACTATATATAGGAGGAGATGACATACAGGTATATACTATATACAGGGGAGATGACACACAGCAGGTATATACTATATACAGGGGAGATGACATACAGGTATATACTATATACAGGAGATGACATACAGGTGTATACTATATATAAGGGAGATGACAAACATGTATATACTGAGGTGAAAATGAGAGGTGTGAGGTGAAAATGAAAAGGTGTGAGTGCAAAATGAGAGGAGTGAGGGAAAATAGTGGAGTGATCGGAAAATGACAGATGTGAGGTTGAAATGACAAGTGTTAGGGGGGAATGAGAGGTGTGAGGGAGAAAATGAGAGATGTGATTGGGAAAATGAGAGGCGTGATGGGAAAATAAGAGAAGTGAGGTGTTCTAACTAACCACAGATATTTACTATGCCCAGGCAACGCCGGGCTCTTCAGCTAGTATATATATATATATATCTATTAGTGGAAAATGGTTGATACACAGAGAATGAGTGGATAACCACTCGGGATATATAACAAAGCACAACAAACAGAAACCTGAAAATAATAAAGACTGTAGTATGGAAATAATAATAAGGACAAAAAAATATGTATAAAAAATATATACATATTTTTTTTATATACATTTTTTATACATATTTTTTTTGTCCTTATTATTATTTCCATACTACAGTCTTTATTATTTTCAGGTTTCTGTTTGTTGTGCTTTGTTAGTCACATAGAATGGTAGATGGACAGTGGACAACCCCTTTAACAAACCCATTGTTGGGATCCAGGGGGTCAGACCCCAAATCCACAAATGATCACCCATCCTAATGTTACATGTTGAGAATAACCCTTTAACGTCATGTTTATCATCAGTTTACAGGAAATTCCCAATATCTGCCTCTGCTTTTTGCGTCCCATAGAACGCTGTAAACTTTTCTGTGTTTTTTTTGTGCCGAGCGCTTTAATATCCATACCTCGCAGATGAGATGATGATCTTTATTTAGTCGCTGAGCGGTCCTGGCACGCCGCAGCGGCTCTCCGCTTTCAGTCGGCAGTAGGAGGTCAGTTTGTTCCATGTGAAGTATCTCTGAATCACTGATAAAGTCACCTGCTACAAATGTATCCAAGGAGAACAAAACAGACAAATAACTAAAATAGAAATGAAAGAGCCATGAAAAATATGTGCAGGCACTAAGAGCAGGCACAGTCCTAAAAAAAAAAAGGCCATAAAGCGCCTGCAGACCTTAAAAGCTCAACTAAAATGGCGCAAACTACAACACTTATTAACAGTCTATTAGGAATACTCAGTCCCGGCGGTGCCAGTTTTATCACCATGGCGGTCACTGTGTGATTTGGCGCTACAGGTCAGACACTTTTTTCATAATTATGTCCAACCCTAAGGCTGCGTGCACACTTTGGGCTCACGTTACGGGGTTAGGGCACTACGAGACACTATGAAATCTATACTGTACTTGCTATCTGACCCAGGACTTCCTGAGACCCTAGATGTCTACGATCTGCCCCCACCTCTTCTGGAAACGTCCCCCCAGAACACCCACTTTAATGGGGGATTACATTATTGGTAGTGGAGTTCCTGTAATCTCTGGGCCATTTGGAAAGAATGGAAATGTAATGAGACGCCACTAAGCTTACAAATATTATAAAAGTTTCATCTCTGCTCTACACGGATCCTGAAAAAGTGTCCGAAGGTTCTCAGGAGAGGACAGAGTCCGAAATCCATGTAAACTTGTCAAAGTAGTGAAGCTTTAGAGGGGTTCTCAAGGGTTAGAAAAACACGTCTGCTTTTTTTTTTGGAAACAGCGCCACCCCTGTCTACAGGATGTGACTGATATCAAAGCTCAGCTCAACTGAAGTGAATGGAGCTAACCTGCCAAAATCACACTCAGCCCATGGCGGACAGACAGACATATGCGTAGTGCCGCTGTAGCATCGTATCCTCTGGAGCCCGGCGATGAGGACTGTGCAGCATTACATACTCCGCAGATACATTGAGGACTGTGCGGCGTTACATACTCCGCAGATACATTGAGGACTGTGCAGCGTTACATACTCCACAGATACATTGAGGACTGTGCGGCGTTACATACTCCGCAGATACATTGAGAACTGTGCAGCGTTACATACTCCGCAGATACATTGAGGACTGTGTAGCATTACATACTCCGCAGATACATTGAGGACTGTGCAGCGTTACATACTCTGCAGATATATTGAGGACTGTGCAGTGTTACATACTCCACAGATACATTGAGGACTGTGCGGCGTTACATACTCCGCAGATACATTGAGGACTGTGCAGCATTTCATACTCCACCGACACATTGAGGACTGTGCAGCATTACATACTCCGCAGATACATTGAGGACTGTGCGGCGATACATACTCCGCAGATACATTGAGGACTGTGCGGCATTACATACTCCGCAGATACATTGAGGACTGTGCGGCGTTACATACTCCGCAGATACATTGAGGACTGTGCAGCATTTCATACTCCACCGACACATTGAGGACTGTGCAGCATTACATACTCCGCAGATACATTGAGGACTGTGCGGCATTACATACTCCACAGATACATTGAGGACTGTGCGGCATTACATACTCCACAGATACATTGAGGACTGTGCGGCGTTACATACTCCGCAGATACATTGAGGACTGTGCAGCATTTCATACTCCACCGACACATTGAGGACTGTGCAGCATTACATACTCCGCAGATACATTGAGGACTGTGCGGCGATACATACTCCGCAGATACATTGAGGACTGTGCGGCATTACATACTCCGCAGATACATTGAGGACTGTGCAGCATTACATACTCCGCAGATACATTGAGGACTGTGCAGCATTACATACTCCACCGACACATTGAGGACTGTGCAGCGTTACATACTCCACAGATACATTGAGGACTGTGCAGCGTTACATACTCCGCAGATACATTGAGGACTGTGCAGCGTTACATACTCCGCAGATACATTGAGGACTGTGCGGCGTTACATACTCCGCAGATACATTGAGGACTGTGCAGCGTTACATACTCCGTAGATACTTTCAGGACTGTGCGGCGTTACATACTCCGCAGATACTTTCAGGACTGTGCGGCGTTACATACTCCGCAGATACATTGAGGACTGTGCAGCGTTACATACTCCGCAGATACATTGAGGACTGTGCAGCATTACATACTCCACCGACACATTGAGGACTGTGCAGCGTTACATACTCCGCAGATACATTGAGGACTGTGCAGCGTTACATACTCCGCAGATACATTGAGGACTGTGCGGCGTTACATACTCCGCAGATACATTGAGGACTGTGCTGCGTTACATACTCCGCAGATACATTGAGGACTGTGCAGCGTTACATACTCCGTAGATACTTTCAGGACTGTGCGGCGTTACATACTCCGCAGATACTTTCAGGAATGTGCGGCGTTACATACTCCGCAGATACATTGAGGACTGTGCAGCATTACATACTCCGCAGATACATTGAGGACTGTGCAGCATTACATACTCCACCGACACATTGAGGACTGTGCAGCGTTACATACTCCGCAGATACATTGAGGACTGTGCGGCGTTACATACTCCGCAGATACATTGAGGACTGTGCGGCGTTACATACTCCGCAGATACATTGAGGACTGTGCTGCGTTACATACTCCGCAGATACATTGAGGACTGTGCAGCGTTACATACTCCGTAGATACTTTCAGGACTGTGCGGCGTTACATACTCCGCAGATACTTTCAGGACTGTGCGGCGTTACATACTCCGCAGATACATTGAGGACTGTGCAGCGTTACATACTCCGCAGATACATTGAGGACTGTGCAGCGTTACATACTCCGCAGATACATTGAGGACTGTGCAGCGTTACATACTCCGCAGATACATTGAGGACTGTGCGGCGTTACATACTCCGCAGATACATTGAGGACTGTGCGGCGTTACATACTCCGCAGATACTTGAGGACTGTGCGGCGTTACATACTCCGCAGATACATTGAGGACTGTGCGGCGTTACATACTCCGCAGATACATTGAGGACTGTGCGGCGTTACATACTCCGCAGATACTTGAGGACTGTGCGGCGTTACATACTCCGCAGATACATTGAGGACTGTGCGGCGATACATACTCCGCAGATACTTTCAGGACTGTGCGGCGTTACATACTCCGCAGATACATTGAGGACTGTGCGGCGTTACATACTCCGCAGATACTTTCAGGACTGTGCGGCGATACATACTCCGCAGATACATCACTGTCTGTCTATTTTCCGGGTGTTACTTGGGATCCTGTAAACAGAAACCTTAAAAGGCGCGAACCTTTAACTGGTAGAGATCCAACAATCAGAGGCGGAAAGGCTTCATGAGGACAAAACCAAGAGAAGGATGAAATGTCTTCACGAGCAGCAGATCGCATAGATATAAAACCCAGAACTGTATTGAAGCTGAGGGATCAGATGTTAAAGGAAATGAAAAAATTGCATTGAAAAGAAAATATCCATCAAACTATTCATTTCTCTACTATACATTAATCACAAATTGTCAATACTTCTATCACTTTTTGCTGTTGATTCTTGGTCACTATACACACAGGAAACTGCTCCCCTTCCTGTTCTTCTGCTCAGGAGACCACCTCATGGGTCCTGGCTCATCGTGCCCCCTACTGCGCTCTGCCACCACATCACGTGGTCTCAGCTCCTCCATTATTCTCGTCCTCCTGGTTTCTCACCGTGCGACGACACAGCTTCGTGGTTGCCAACAGTCCTGGATTTTATGGGACTATCCTGATTTTCAAGGTAAAATCCCAGAAAATTTTCAGCTATCCTGTGCTAAAAAGGGGTCCTAAAAGTGGGTGGTCTGCTGCGTATGGCAAATGTCCAGGCGGAGGTTGGGGTGAGCCTTCAACATCAATATCGGTAATTATGCTGCTTCCTCGGTCCTCGTCCTTCTTCCAATTTCCTGATTGACGGGCTCCACGTAGAACTTCATCACCTTATCACATGACCAAAGAAGAAGGACTAAAGCGGTGGTCACCTGACCTGATGACATCACAACCAGGAAGGGAAAGGCCGCAGTTTCCTGTGTCCAGAGAAACCAAGGTCAAAACAACTTCCGGGGCAGAAAAACAAGGGCAAAGGGTAAAAACTTTTTAATGTATATATATTAGAAATATGTATATTTTTGTACGATTTGTCTCATCCAACTGCTGGACAACCCCTTTAAACCCAAAGTGGACAACCCCTTTAAACTTGAAAATTCCAGACAGCCATATAAATGAAGTGTTACTTGGCCACTATGGACAGTCCTATGAACGAACAGACGTTGCCCTATCCCTTACCCTTTATAAGTTTATTCTATTATGCTGGAGCCGTCCAATAATTCAGAATCTCCTATAATCCGACACCTATCCTTCCTATTCAGGAATGTCTGTGGTCGCTGATTTCAGAATTATGACTGCAGCGAGATACGTAGAGATACTAATATTAAGGCCGTCCTTGACAAGAAAAACAATGAAACATATAATAATCTTATAAAAACCTTCGGAGTCTGAAAATCAATGAAGCAAAGACTTTTAATAAAACAAGGCACAGAAGATTCGTTCTCAGCCCCTTCCACCTATGAACCCGGGACGTATACTCCAGCGAGGCGCAGTATACGGCCACCGCTTTCTAATACTCATGTAACAAAATATATAAAGTGCATTGTATCATCCCTGACACGATTACTCCAGAGCGATGAGCATTCAGTGGGTGCAGAACAGCGGCAGCTGCAGAACCTCTTGGTGTTTGGGCTCCAAGCAGAGCGAATGACGTCCCTGAGTGCGAGCAAAAAGGTAAATACATTCCTGCCGCGTCCACCAGCCGTGCGTGTGTGCCGTTTACTAAACTTGTAAAGGTTTCTGTATATGTTGTAGCCACTTGAACGTTGTGTAGACCCGTCGGGTCCCAGTACCACAATACGTACAAGCTGCTGCCGATCAGAGGCCGCCAGTTGATGTCATAGTGTCAGTCAATGGTTGCACATCGCAGTGGCGTCATGCGCTGCCCGTCGCTTGCACGCCAAAGTCAGCTGCCGGATTCTGCGCCACCTAAAGAGGAGGACACCGCATTGTGTGGGAGCGGAGGAAGGCGAGTAGGATCATTTTTCTTTTTTTTACAACAGCAGAATGGGCGATATATATACTAAGATGGGGGACATATATACCAGGATGGAGAAAAATATACCAGGATGGGCAAAGGATAGAGGACATATATACCAGGATGGGCAAAGGATAGAGGACATATATACCAGGATGGGCAAAGGATAGAGGACATATATACCAGGATGGGCAAAGGATAAAGGACATATATACCAGGATGGGCAAAGGATAGAGGACATGTATAACAGGATGGGCAAAGGATAGAGGACATGTATACCAGGATGGGAAAAGGATAGAGGACATATATACCAGGATGGGAAAAGGATAGAGGACATATATACCAGGATGGGCAAAGGATAAAGGACATGTATACCAGGATGGGAAAAGGATAGAGGACATATATACCAGGATGGGCAAAGGATAGAGGACATGTATACCAGGATGGGCAAAGGATAAAGGACATGTATACCAGGATGGGGGACATGTATACCAGGATGGGGGACATATATACCAGGATGGAGAAAAATATACCAGGATGGGCAAAGGATAGAGGACATATATACCAGGATGGGCAAAGGATAGAGGACATGTATACCAGGATGGTGGACATATATACCAGGATGGAGAAAAATATACCAGGATGGGCAAAGGATAGAGGACAGCGAAGTCTGGGGTCCTCACACCTACCCAGACTGGTCAAAGTGGGACTCCAGTCCAACAGAAATATTCCACCTGGAATTCTGCAAGCACCTTCTCCAGGTCCATCGGAGCACCTCCAACAGTGCTTGTCGGGCCGAGCTGGGCAGATTCCCTCTACACCTCACAGTTCTAAAGAGGGCGCTGTCATTCCGGGCTCACCTACATAGGAGCAATCCAAGCTCCCACCACCATAAAGCCCTGATACATGAAGGTGAAACAGAAAAACCAGAACCCCCGGAACAGCCCAGCCAAACCCAACCGGAGCAGAACACCAATCACAACAACCTGACAAAAGCCGGAATTAGGAAGATGGCAGATGAAGGCCAGGAGAGGTATGTCAGTGACTGGAAGAATGATATCATCAGCTCACAGAAACTGACCATGTACCGGAGCCTACAGAGAGACTACAGACTGGCGCCATATCTGGAGAAACTCCCGGACCCCAGAGACCGCCAGATCCTGAGCCGATATAGACTCAGCGCCCACAGTCTGGCCATCGAATGTGGCCGACACAGGCAGAGCTACAAGCCCAGGGAGGAAAGACTGTGCCAACATTGTGACCAGGAGGCCATAGAGGACGAAACCCACTTCCTGCTACACTGCTCCAAATACTCAGCAGTGAGGGACACTCACTTCAGGAGACTCTCACATCTCTTCCCAGACTTCATCACCATGAAGGAGGAAGAGAAAACCTATATCTTGCTGGGAGAAGAAGAGAGAGCGGTGGAGATAGCAGCGCGGTATGTGAGCGAATGTCATAGACTACGAGAAAGAGAACTATGATGCCATGGACTATAGCCCCCAACCTGGATCTGCCCCATCCACCTCCCCTATGCCATGGACTATAGCCCCCAACCTGGACCTGCCCCATCCACCTCCCCTATGCCATGGACTATAGCCCCCACCCTGGATCTGCCCCATCCATCTCCCCTATGCCATGGACTATAGCCCCCACCCTGGATCTGCCCCATCCACCTCCCCCCACAGCTCCTACCCAACATCCCCTCAGTCCCTATCCCTATTGCCTCTATACACTTGCTTTGGCAAAACTGATGTGTATTTGGTCCTGCCAATAAAGCTTCTTTGAATCTTGAATCTTGAATCTTGAGGACATATATACCAGGATGGGCAAAGGATAGAGGACATATATACCAGGATGGGAAAAGGATAAAGGACATATATACCAGGATGGGCAAAGGATAGAGGACATGTATACCAGGATGGGCAAAGGATAGAGGACATATATACCAGGATGGGGGACATGTATACCAGGATGGGGGACATATATACCAGGATGGAGAAAAATATACCAGGATGGGCAAAGGATAGAGGACATATATACCAGGATGGGTAAAGGATAGAGGACATATATACCAGGATTTGGCAAAGGATAGAGGACATATATACCAGGATTTGGCAAAGGATAGAGGACATATATACCAGGATTTGGCAAAGGATAGAGGACATATATACCAGGATGGGTAAAGGATAGAGGACATATATACCAGGATTTGGCAAAGGATAGAGGACATGTATACCAGGATGGGCAAAGGATAGAGGACATGTATACCAGGATGGGCAAAGGATAGAGGACATGTATACCAGGATGGGCAAAGGATAGAGGACATATATACCAGGATGGGCAAAGGATAGAGGACATTGTAAGACTCATGCTGGTGTGGTAGATGGAGGCAGGTATATCTCGCCCAGGTGTTTGTCCTATGTGAATTAGGCCACTCAGTATCTTCAGGGTGCTAATGGGTTAATGATTGCAGGAATAAAAGATGACCAGCTGGGTGTTTCCAGTCTCTGCCTGGGGCACACAGATTGCCTGCCTGTGTGGGACAAACGTGAGTGAAGAGCTCTGCTCAAGATCTGTATGATGTTAGCTGGGTGGGAGAAGCCCCCCCAGTTGTTGAGATAGCAACGTATTTGTTTAGTTAGTGCCGGACAGGCTAGGGTTTATTTTTATGTTTTGTTTTTTGTGTTGCTTTCACGTTAATAAATCTGACCTGAGGTCAGCCTGCTCAGAAACCTGCTGTACGCCTCAGATTCAATGCACAAACCACGTGTCCTTTGACCCCAGCAAAGGCGATCCCAGAGTGTTTTGTCACAACATATATACCAGGATGGGCAAAGGATAGAGGACATATATACGAGGATCATGGGGGACATATATACCAGGATTTGGCAAAGGATAGAGGACATATATACCAGGATGGGCAAAGGATAGAGGACATGTATACCAGGATGGGCAAAGGATAGAGGACATATATACCAGGATGGGAAAAGGATAGAGGACATATATACCAGGATGGGCAAAGGATAGAGGACATATATACCAGGATGGGCAAAGGATAGAGGACATATATACCAGGATGGGGGACATATATACCAGGATGGGCACAGGATAGAGGACTTATATACCAGGATGGGCACAGAGGGGATATATATACCAGGATGGGTCCAGTGATGGGGGCATATATACCTGGATAGGAGACATATATGCCAAGATGAAGGACATATATACCAAGAAGTGAGGATGGGGCGCAGAATAAGGGACACATATACCAGGATGGGGGACATATCCCCCATCCTGAGACGCTTCCAGGTATATACCGTATCTACCAGGATTGTGGACACATATACATGGAAGGGGCCCAGGATGGAGTACATTAGTACAGGATGGGAGACATTACTACATAATGAAGGGGGGCAACGCTTATGTCTTCATGGGATTTTGAACACTATAAAGACCATACATCTGACCAACATGCAGAGGGAAGGGGGGAACCACATTTTGCATCGGGGTGCATTGAACTCTAATTACGGCATTGACTACAGCATATCAAAAAAAACTTTTAAAACCTTAGTTGCACTTTAAATAAAAATGGATACTAAAGCTTGCCAAGCAGTTTTAACAGCTGAGAGCCAGCACACTACCTATTTCTGGATGACCTCCACATACACATGCACGCTCACCTCACCAGAGAGTGCATGTGTTTTAAATGGACAGAATGGAAGTCAATGCCAGAAACCTAATTCAACATGACCTGCCCTTCTATCCCTGACATTAGATGGTCATCCTTTCCTGATGAAATCCACAGGCTCAGGGGGTGCAGCCAAATCTGAGATTGGAGGGGGGGTCCTGTAATCCGTCCAGCCCTCATGTTCATGGACGGCGACTGATTTTGCAGCTCAGCTCCATGAATGCTGCAACACTAAATCAGCATAAATCAAGTATAGATGACAGACAGCACTCCCTTATTTGGGCGCACGTTCCATATCCAGGAAACCCACCTGGGTAACACGTCACAGTCTGCACAAAGGAACAGCGCTCCACCGGGTGTATAGATTAAAATAAACCCTTTATTCGGCCATAAAGCACAAGCGACGTTTCGACCATATGCTGGTCTTTTTCAAGCATATGCTTGAAAAAGACCAGCATATGGTCGAAACGTCGCTTGTGCTTTATGGCCGAATAAAGGATTTATTTTAATCTATACACCCGGTGGAGCGCTGTTCCTTTGTGCAGACTGCAACACTAAATCAGGACTATGGACAAAACGGGGCACAGAATTGGGAGCTTTTCACACAATCTCTTTAACAGAAGCCACGATAAGACCAACGCCGCGAGGCCCCAATGTCTACATTTACAGACCCCATACTCTAGATTCATTCTAATTCCCAATTTCATTGGGACCAACTGACCAAAACGAATGGGGGTTTCCGATTCTCCCCCAACAGGTGAAAAGATGAGGCAGCAGGACCCAGGCCTTTCCACAGCCAGAGGTGCCTAAAGGCAGCTCGCTCCCCTTCCCCCTCCGAGCGTGCATGTGTATGGGGGAGTCGAGTGCCCACTAAGTTATATGGGAACCTTTAGATATACAAGGATACCATTACTGCTTAGTGACTCCCTCCCCCTCTACAGTCCAGAGTCCCCCTGTAAGTTCCCCCGCATCGTCCCATAGAGCGGCTGTTTGCACTCTGCCCATACACTGTCATCCCTGACATGATTACTCCAGAGCGATGAGCATTCAGTGGGTGCAGAACAGCGGCAGCTGCAGAACCTCTTGGTGTTTGGGCTCCAAGCAGAGCGAATGACGTCCCTGAGTGCGAGCAAAAAGGTAAATACATTCCTGCCGCGTCCACCAGCCGTGCGTGTGTGCCGTTTACTAAACTTGTAAAGGTTTCTGTATATGTTGTAGCCACTTGAACGTTGTGTAGACCCGTCGGGTCCCAGCACCACAATACGTACAAGCTGCTGCCGATCAGAGGCCGCCAGTTGATGTCATAGTGTCAGTCAGTGGTTGCACATCGCAGTGGCGTCATGCGCTGCCCGTCGCTTGCACGCCAAAGTCGGCTGCCGGATTCTGCGCCACCTAAAGAGGAGGACGCCGCATTGTGTGGGAGCAGAGGAAGGCGAGTAGGATCATTTTTCTTTTTTTTACAACAGCAGAATGGGCGATATATATACTAAGATGGGGGACATATATACCAGGATGGAGAAAAATATACCAGGATGGGCAAAGGATAGAGGACATATATACCAGGATGGGCAAAGGATAGAGGACATATATACCAGGATGGGCAAAGGATAAAGGACATATATACCAGGATGGGCAAAGGATAGAAGACATGTATAACAGGATGGGCAAAGGATAGAGGACATGTATACCAGGATGGGAAAAGGATAGAGGACATATATACCAGGATGGGAAAAGGATAGAGGACATATATACCAGGATGGGCAAAGGATAAAGGACATGTATACCAGGATGGGAAAAGGATAGAGGACATATATACCAGGATGGGCAAAGGATAGAGGACATGTATACCACGATGGGCAAAGGATAAAGGACATGTATACCAGGATGGGGGACATGTATACCAGGATGGGGGACATATATACCAGGATGGAGAAAAATATACCAGGATGGGCAAAGGATAGAGGACATATATACCAGGATGGGCAAAGGATAGAGGACATGTATACCAGGATGGTGGACATATATACCAGGATGGAGAAAAATATACCAGGATGGGCAAAGGATAGAGGACATATATACCAGGATGGGCAAAGGATAGAGGACATATATACCAGGATGGGAAAAGGATAAAGGACATATATACCAGGATGGGCAAAGGATAGAGGACATGTATACCAGGATGGGCAAAGGATAGAGGACATATATACCAGGATGGGGGACATGTATACCAGGATGGGGGACATATATACCAGGATGGAGAAAAATATACCAGGATGGGCAAAGGATAGAGGACATATATACCAGGATGGGCAAAGGATAGAGGACATGTATACCAGGATGGTGGACATATATACCAGGATGGAGAAAAATATACCAGGATGGGCAAAGGATAGAGGACATATATACCAGGATGGGTAAAGGATAGAGGACATATATACCAGGATTTGGCAAAGGATAGAGGACATATATACAAGGATTTGGCAAATGATAGAGGACATATATACCAGGATTTGGCAAAGGATAGAGGACATATATACCAGGATGGGTAAAGGATAGAGGACATATATACCAGAATTTGGCAAAGGATAGAGGACATGTATACCAGGATGGGCAAAGGATAGAGGACATGTATACCAGGATGGGCAAAGGATAGAGGACATATATACCAGGATGGGCAAAGGATAGAGGACATATATACCAGGATGGGCAAAGGATAGAGGACATATATACGAGGATGGGGGACATATATACCAGGATTTGGCAAAGGATAGAGGACATATATACCAGGATGGGAAAAGGATAGAGGACATATATACCAGGATGGGCAAAGGATAGAGGACATGTATACCAGGATGGGCAAAGGATAGAGGACATATATACCAGGATGGGCAAAGGATAGAGGACATATATACCAGGATGGGCAAAGGATAGAGGACATATATACCAGGATGGGGGACATATATACCAGGATGGGCACAGGATAGAGGACTTATATACCAGGATGGGCACAGAGGGGATATATATACCAGGATGGGTCCAGTGATGGGGGCATATATACCTGGATAGGAGACATATATGCCAAGATGAAGGACATATATACCAAGAAGTGAGGATGGGGCGCAGAATAAGGGACACATATACCAGGATGGGGGACATATCCCCCATCCTGAGACGCTTCCAGGTATATACCGTATCTACCAGGATTGTGGACACATATACATGGAAGGGGCCCAGGATGGAGTACATTAGTACAGGATGGGAGACATTACTACATAATGAAGGGGGGCAACGCTTATGTCTTCATGGGATTTTGAACACTATAAAGACCATACATCTGACCAACATGCAGAGGGAAGGGGGGAACCACATTTTGCATCGGGGTGCATTGAACTCTAATTACGGCATTGACTACAGCATATCAAAAAAAACTTTTAAAACCTTAGTTGCACTTTAAATAAAAATGGATACTAAAGCTTGCCAAGCAGTTTTAACAGCTGAGAGCCAGCACACTACCTATTTCTGGATGACCTCCACATACACATGGACGCTCACCTCACCTGAGAGTGCATGTGTTTTAAATGGACAGAATGGAAGTCAATGCCAGAAACCTAATTCAACATGACCTGCCCTTCTTTCCCTGACATTAGATGGTCATCCTTTCCTGATGAAATCCACAGGCTCAGGGGGTGCAGCCAAAACTGAGATTGGAGGGGGGTCCTGTAATCCGTCCAGCCCTCATGTTCATGGACGGCGACTGATTTTGCAGCTCAGCTCCATGAATGCTGCAACACTAAATCAGGACTATGGACAAAACGGGGCACAGAATTGGGAGCTTTTCACACAATCTCTTTAACAGAAGCCACGATAAGACCAACGCCGCGAGGCCCCAATGTCTACATTTACAGACCCCATACTCTAGATTCATTCTAATTCCCAATTTCATTGGGACCAACTGACCAAAGCGAATGGGGGTTTCCGATTCTCCCCCAACAGGTGAAAGGATGAGGCAGCAGGACCCAGGCCTTTCCACAGCCAGAGGTGCCTAAAGGCAGCTCGCTCCCCTTCCCCCTCAGAGCGTGCATGTGTATGGGGGAGTCGAGTGCCCACTAAGTTATATGGGAACCTTTAGATATACAAGGATACCATTACTGCTTAGTGACTCCCTCCCCCTCTACAGTCCAGAGTCCCCCTGTAAGTTCCCCCGCATCGTCCCATAGAGCGGCTGTTTGCACTCTGCCCATACACAAGCGATAGCTGTTGACCACTTGATTGACTCCCCCATAATCCTGCACCCCCACATTGCACATTAATTCAGCCGGAAGTCTAACTTGTAATGTTATTTGCTACTTGTATAAAGGCCGGTAAGTGGGATGAGAATTTCCTGCTAACCCTCCTACAAGAAAGACGGACCCTCTAATTTTGTTCTTCGGCCCCGCTCCGTGTATTCTGTGTGCGGTGTCTGCAGAGCCGTGCCAGTGCGGGTAGTTAGGGGATAGGCTTGCAGGTGGCTCAGGTGAGAAGAGGCTAGCCTATATTATTTGGGGGTCAGTTCCCATCCATTATAGGTCAGTTGCAGAGGGCAGGTGGAGCGGAGGGAAGCTACACGAGCAGATACAGTCCAGGTCTCGTAGCGACTGCGTAAGGATCTTCTAGTGAAGAAGGTGCACATAAGAAGTAGAGGTTTGGACCAAAAGAGTACAAAGAGACAGTAATAAGGCGTATCTGTAACGTTCAAGCTAAGCGCCTCATCTGAAGCAAAGCCGCCGTGAGCGGAATCAGGAGCCAGTGCCCGTCCGGCAGGTTACACGAGGTTCCCGCCTCTCACGCCCCTCTGTGAACTTCCTACAGGCCTATAAATGGGTTATATCTGAATTCATAAGGACATCCATTCCCGATAATGAAAAGATGAAGGGATCGTTTTCTGCCGGCCCTCAAATAGTTGTCGGCAGCAGAGCTCGCCATGTAAAACAGCAGATGTGCTGCCGATGATATGCAAACTGCATGGGGACTATTCCTATCAGTCTGTGTGGGGTCGTGCGAAATGGCCTGACCCGGGCGCTCACGGGATTGTTACAGAAGAAAAGCTAATGCCGCATTGTGAGAAAAAAAAAAACAAATAAATGTACAAAGCTGTGAAACTCACGTAACACCGACGCTTGTTAAAGGCTGTGCGGGATGAAGTCTGATGCTGAATATACCGCCAATCTAATAGATAAGAACTATCGCTATGCAGGGTTTGCGTCATCACCATTATTATGCTACTTGCAAGCTTCCTGATATAATGACCGGCTCCGTAATAACAGAAATGCTCCTACAGTAAACAGCCGTCATTAGTAGGCCTGTGAAACCCCCCCCCAAAATGGCAACAGCAGAAAATGTCCTCCGCAGGGTTATATACTGCACACATCCAGCCCTCCAGACACTGGGGTAGCGCGGATGGACGGCTGGCCGCACGTTCTAGGACTGAGGAGTCTGTTCGGAGACCACTTTGTGCTTTTGGCCTCGTCTAGGACGCCGGCAGGTGCCGTTTCAGAATTTCCTTTGATGACTGTGGAATGCTGTCCGGGAAAATGACTTCAAACTCGATCAGAAGGTCTCCATGTTGATCAGGGCTTTTTGGAAAAGGGAGTCCGTACCCAATAATCCTTCGCCTCATTCCCGGCTTAATAACTTCATTTATGGTCATAGGGATGTTGCGGTTGTCCAAGGTGGGCACAGTAATGGAGCAGCCACACAAAGCCTGGAAACACAGAAAACACGTTACATAAACCGCAGGCAATGAATACATACGTTCCCCATCTGGCGGACTCGAACCTTCCTAGTATTATAGATAGATATACGTCTCAGTAGCCGCCATGTAATATTTCATCCCTGGCTTCCCCCATCAGCTGTGTGACCTGCTGCGATGACCGGTGAATGCACGAGATGCCGGTCATCTCTGATGGGACAACCCTCCTAGCTGAAAGGGTCCTAGTGACGGACCGATCTTACCTCTTAACCTTTGCGCATTACACCCACCATAAATTCTTTATTTTTTTCACTGACGCAGTCGTACGAGATCTTGGCCTCCTGAATCGGCATGCCAACCGGACTGCAGTACTTAAATGCCATCATCATCCTCCTCACCCCTCACAAAGCAACAGCGGGGTGCCGATGGATCGTGATGGCAGTTGATGGCCTGCTTAAGCCCCCCACATAGTGGCCATCTTTGTGCTGCTATCAACCAAGCCGGTGGCTGCACTTCATGAGAGATCACAAATTTTACTGTATACAGGAATAACAAAGTATATAAAGTACAAGCGACAAAATGATTGCAGGTTCCAGCCCTAACAGGATTGCTAGAAAAAAAAAGGTAAAAAAAACCTTTACAAAATATTAAGAAACTATGAATAAAAAGTTTAAAAGTTTGTTGTATCATCCTTTTCCCAATAAAAAAAAAAGAAAAGAAATAAACATATTGGGAATAATCAAGTCCTCAAAAGTCCGATCTATCAAAATATAACATTATTCAACCTGCATGTTAACATCGAAATGCCAGAATTGCTACTTTTAGTCACAGGGCCCCCTTACAGAGTGGGGGCTAATAAGGGGCCTTCCTACAGAGTGGGGGCTGATAAGGGGCCTTCCTACAGAGTGGGGGCTGATAAGGGGCCCCCCCTACAGAGTGAAGATAAGGGGGCCCCCCTACAGAGTGGAGATAAGGGGGCCCCCCTACAGAGTAGGGGCTGATAAGGGGGCCCCCTACAAAGTGTGGGCTGATAAGGTGGCCTTTCTACAGGGTGGGGGCTGATAAGGGGGCCCCCCTACAGATTGGAGATAAGGGAGCCCCCTACAGAGTGGAGATAAGGGGCCCTCCTACAGAGTGGGGACTGATAAGGTGCACTCCTACAAAGTGTGTGGGCTGATAAGGGGGCCTTCCTACAGAGTGGGGGCTGATAAGGGGGCCTTCCTACAGAGTGGGGGCTGATAAGGGGGCCTTCCTACAGTGTGGGCTGATAAGTGGGCCCCCCTACAAAGTGTGGTCTGATAAGGTGGCCTTCCTACAGAGTGGGGGCTGATAAGGGGCCCCCTACAGAGTGGAGATAAGGGCCCCCCCCCCTACAGAGTGGAGATAAGGGGGACTGTTGTGAATTCTGTGGCAGAGCTCCCTCCTGTGGTCACAAGTGGTACTTCGGCTGATTCTCTCTGTGAGCTTCTGTTGGTGGAGGGAAGTGGTACTGCGGCTTCTGAGTTTCCTCCTTTAGGTGATCTGGTGAGGTCGTTGGGTGCTTCTCTGCTTGACTCCACCTAATGCTTTGATCCTGGCTTCCTGTCAATGTTCCAGTGTTGGACTTGCTTTTCCCTGGATCGTTCCTGTGGCCTGCTGCTCTGCATAGCTGAGTTCTTCTTTGCTATTTGTTTGCTATTTTTTCTGTCCAGCTTGTCTAATTTGTTGCTGGAAGCTCTGGGACGCAAAGGGTGTACCTCCGTGCCGTTAGTTCAGTACGGAGGGTCTTTTTGCCCCCTTTGCGTGGTTTTCTTTAGGGTTTTGTGTAGACCGCAAAGTTACCTTTTCTATCCTCGATCTGTTAAGAAAGTCGGGCCTCACTTTGCTGAATCTATTTCATCTCTGCGTTTGTCTTTTCATCTTAACTCACAGTCATTATATGTGGGGGGCTGCCTTTTCCTTTGGGGTATTTCTCTGAGGCAAGGTAGGCTTATTTTCTATCTTCAGGCTAGTTAGTTTCTCAGGCTGTGCCGAGTTGCATAGGCAGAGTTAGGCGCAATCCACGGCTGCCTCTAGTGTTGTTTGGAGAGGATTAGGGATTGCGGTCTGCAGAGTTCCCACGTCTCAGAGCTCGTTCTATGATTTTGGGTTATTGTCAGATCACTGTATGTGCTCTGACCTCTATGTCCATTGTGATACTGAATTGCCTTTCACAACAGTACAGGAAGCCAAAAGTGCTAATGATTCTCAATAGAGGGAAAAAAGAAGTTCTGAGACCATTTTTTTTTCTTTGCACTGTGTTTTGCCTTTTTTTTCCCCTAGACATTTGGGTGGTTCAGTACACAGGTGTAGCGATGGACATTAGAAGTCTGTCTTCATTTGTGGATCAGCTCTCGGCAAGAGTACAAAAGATTCAAGACACTATTGATCAGAAAGCTATGTTGGAACCAAGAATTCCTATTCCTGATTTGTTTTTTTGGAGATAGAACTAAGTTTCTGAGTTTCAAAAATAATTGTAAATTATTTCTGGCCTTGAAACCTCGCTCCTCTGGTGATCCAGTTCAACAGGTTTTGATTGTTATTTCTTTTTTGTGCGGCGACCCTCAGGACTGGGCATTTTCTCTTGCGCCAGGAGATCCTGCATTGAGTAATATCGATGCGTTTTTCCTGGCGCTCGGATTGCTGTACGATGAACCTAATTCAGTGGATCAGGCAGAGAAAAATTTGCTGGCTCTTTGTCAGGGTCAGGATGAGATAGAGGTATATTGTCAGAAATTTAGAAAGTGGTCCGTGCTCACTCAATGGAATGAATCTGCGCTGGCAGCTATGTTCAGAAAGGGTCTCTCTGAAGCCCTTAAGGATGTCATGGTGGGATTTCCTATGCCTGCTGGTTTGAATGAGTCTATGTCTTTGGCCATTCAGATCGGTCGACGCTTGCGTGAGCGTAAATCTGTGCACCATTTGGCGGTATTACCTGAGCTTAAACCTGAGCCTATGCAGTGCGATAGGACTTTGACCAGAGTTAAACGGCAAGAACACAGACGTCTGAATGGGCTGTGTTTCTACTGTGGTGATTCCACTCATGCTATCTCTGATTGTCCTAAGCGCACTAAGCGGTTCGCTAGGTCTGCCACCATTGGTACGGTACAGTCAAAATTTCTTCTGTCCGTTACCTTGATCTGCTCTTTGTCATCGTATTCTGTCATGGCATTTGTGGATTCAGGCGCTGCCCTGAATTTGATGGACTTGGAGTATGCTAGGCGTTGTGGATTTCTCTTAGAGCCCTTGCAGTGTCCTATTCCATTGAGAGGAATTGATGCCACGCCTTTGGCCAAGAATAAGCCTCAATACTGGACCCAGCTGACCATGTGCATGGCTCCTGCACATCAGGAGGTTATTCGCTTTCTGGTGTTGCATAATCTGCATGATGTGGTCGTGTTGGGGTTGCCATGGCTACAAGCCCATAATCCAGTATTGGATTGGAAATCCATGTCGGTGTCCAGCTGGGGTTGTCAGGGGGTACATGGTGATGTTCCATTTCTGTCAATTTCGTCATCCACCCCTTCTGAGGTTCCAGAGTTCTTGTCTGATTACCGGGATGTATTTGATGAGCCCAAGTCCGATGCCCTACCTCCGCATAGGGATTGTGATTGTGCTATCAATTTGATTCCTGGTAGTAAATTCCCAAAAGGTCGACTGTTTAATTTATCCGTGTCTGAGCACGCCGCTATGCGCAGTTATGTGAAGGAATCCCTGGAGAAGGGGCATATTCGCCCGTCATCGTCACCATTAGGAGCAGGGTTCTTTTTTGTAGCCAAGAAGGATGGTTCGCTGAGACCTTGTATAGATTACCGCCTTCTAAATAAGATCACGGTTAAATTTCAGTACCCCTTGCCATTGTTATCTGATTTGTTTGCTCGGATTAAGGGGGCTAGTTGGTTCACCAAGATAGATCTTCGTGGTGCGTATAATCTGGTGCGAATCAGGCGAGGAGATGAATGGAAAACTGCATTTAATACGCCCGAGGGTCATTTTGAGTATCTAGTGATGCCATTCGGACTTGCCAATGCTCCATCAGTGTTTCAGTCCTTTATGCATGACATCTTCCGAGAGTACCTGGATAAATTCCTGATTGTGTACTTGGATGACATTTTGATCTTCTCGGATGATTGGGAGTCTCATGTGAAGCAGGTCAGAACAGTTTTTCAGGTCCTGAGTGCTAATTCTTTGTTTGTGAAGGGATCAAAGTGTCTCTTTGGTGTGCAGAAGGTTTCATTTTTGGGGTTCATCTTTTCCCCTTCTACTATCGAGATGGATCCTGTTAAGGTCCAAGCCATCCATGATTGGACTCAGCCGACATCTCTGAAAAGTCTGCAAAAGTTCCTGGGCTTTGCTAATTTTTATCGTCGCTTCATCTGCAATTTTTCTAGTATTGCCAAACCATTGACCGATTTGACCAAGAAGGGTGCTGATTTGGTCAATTGGTCTTCTGCTGCTGTGGAAGCTTTTCAAGACTTGAAGCGTCGTTTTTCTTCTGCCCCTGTGTTGTGTCAACCAGATGTTTCTCTTCCGTTCCAGGTCGAGGTTGATGCTTCTGAGATTGGAGCAGGGGCTGTTTTGTCGCAGAGAGGTTCTGATTGCTCAGTGATGAAACCATGCGCTTTTTTTTCCAGGAAGTTTTCACCTGCTGAGCGAAATTATGATGTGGGCAACCGAGAGTTGCTGGCCATGAAGTGGGCATTCGAGGAGTGGCGTCATTGGCTTGAAGGAGCTAAGCATCGCGTGGTGGTATTGACTGATCATAAGAACTTGACTTATCTTGAGTCTGCTAAGCGGTTGAATCCTAGACAGGCTCGTTGGTCGCTGTTTTTTGCCCGTTTTGACTTTGTGATTTCGTACCTTCCGGGCTCTAAAAATGTGAAGGCGGATGCTCTGTCTAGGAGTTTTGTGCCCAACTCTCCGGGTTTGTCTGAGCCGGCGGGTATCCTCAAGGAAGGAGTAATTGTGTCTGCCATCTCCCCTGATTTGCGGCGGTTGCTGCAAAAATTTCAGGCTAATAAACCTGATCGTTGTCCAGCGGAGAGACTGTTTGTCCCTGATAGGTGGACCAATAAAGTTATCTCTGAGGTTCATTGTTCGGTCTTGGCTGGTCATCCTGGAATCTTTGGTACCAGAGAGTTGGTGGCTAGATCCTTTTGGTGGCCGTCTCTGTTGCGGGATGTGCGTGTTTTTGTGCAGTCCTGTGGAATTTGTGCTCGGGCTAAGCCCTGCTGTTCTCGTGCCAGTGGGTTGCTTTTGCCCTTGCCAGTCCCGAAGAGGCCCTGGACACATATCTCTATGGATTTTATTTCAGATCTTCCCGTTTCTCAAAAGATGTCAGTCATTTGGGTGGTCTGTGATCGCTTTTCTAAGATGGTCCATCTGGTACCCTTGTCTAAATTGCCTTCCTCCTCTGATTTGGTGCCATTGTTCTTCCAGCATGTGGTTCGTTTACATGGCATTCCAGATAATATCGTTTCTGACAGAGGTTCCCAGTTTGTTTCAAGGTTTTGGCGAGCCTTTTGTGGTAGGATGGGCATTGACTTGTCTTTTTCCTCGGCTTTCCATCCTCAGACTAATGGCCAGACCGAACGAACCAATCAGACCTTGGAAACATATCTGAGATGCTTTGTTTCTGCCGATCAGGATGACTGGGTGTTCTTTTTGCCTTTGGCTGAGTTCGCCCTTAATAATTGGGCCAGCTCGGCTACCTTGGTTTCGCCATTTTTCTGCAATTCTGGGTTCCATCCTCGTTTCTCTTCAGGACAGGTTGAGTCTTCGGACTGTCCTGGTGTGGATACTGTGCTGGACAGGTTGCAGCAGATTTGGACTCATGTAGTGGACAATTTGACCTTGTCCCAGGAGAAGGCTCAACGTTTCGCTAATCGCAGACGCTGTGTGGGTCCCCGACTTCGTGTTGGGGATCTGGTTTGGTTATCTTCTCGTCATATTCCTATCAAGGTTTCCTCTCCTAAGTTTAAACATCGTTTCATTGGTCCGTATAGGATTTCTGAGGTTCTTAATCCTGTGTCTTTTCGTCTGACCCTTCCAGATTCTTTTTCCATACATAATGTATTCCATAGGTCATTGTTGCAGAGATACGTGGCACCTATGGTTCCATCTGTTGATCCTCCTGCCCCGGTTTTGGTGGAGGGGGAATTGGAGTATATTGTGGAGAAGATTTTGGATTCTCGTGTTTCTAGACGGAAACTCCAGTATCTGGTTAAATGGAAGGGTTATGCTCAGGAAGATAATTCCTGGGTTTTTGCCTCTGATGTCCATGCTCCCGATCTTGTTCGTGCCTTTCATGTGGCTCATCCTGGTCGGCCTGGGGGCTTTGGTGAGGGTTTGGTGACCCCTCCTCAAGGGGGGGGGGTACTGTTGTGAATTCTGTGGCAGAGCTCCCTCCTGTGGTCACAAGTGGTACTTCGGCTGATTCTCTCTGTGAGCTTCTGTTGGTGGAGGGAAGTGGTACTGCGGCTTCTGAGTTTCCTCCCTCAGGTGATCTGGTGAGGTCTTTGGGGTGCTTCTCTGCTTGACTCCACCTAATGCTTTGATCCTGGCTTCCTGTCAATGTTCCAGTGTTGGACTTGCTTTTCCCTGGATCGTTCCTGTGGCCTGCTGCTCTGCATAGCTGAGTTCTTCTTTGCTATTTGTTTGCTATTTTTTCTGTCCAGCTTGTCTAATTTGTTGCTGGAAGCTCTGGGACGCAAAGGGTGTACCTCCGTGCCGTTAGTTCGGTACGGAGGGTCTTTTTGCCCCCTTTGCGTGGTTTTCTTTAGGGTTTTGTGTAGACCGCAAAGTTACCTTTTCTATCCTCGATCTGTTAAGAAAGTCGGGCCTCACTTTGCTGAATCTATTTCATCTCTGCGTTTGTCTTTTCATCTTAACTCACAGTCATTATATGTGGGGGGCTGCCTTTTCCTTTGGGGTATTTCTCTGAGGCAAGGTAGGCTTATTTTCTATCTTCAGGCTAGTTAGTTTCTCAGGCTGTGCCGAGTTGCATAGGCAGAGTTAGGCGCAATCCACGGCTGCCTCTAGTGTTGTTTGGAGAGGATTAGGGATTGCGGTCTGCAGAGTTCCCACGTCTCAGAGCTCGTTCTATGATTTTGGGTTATTGTCAGATCACTGTATGTGCTCTGACCGCTATATCCATTGTAGTACTGAATTGCCTTTCATAACAGGGGACCCCTACAGAGTGGGGGCTGATAAGGGGCCCTCCTACAAAGTGTGGGCTGATAAGGTGGCCTTCCTACAGAGTAGGGGCTGATAAGGAGGCCCCCCTACAAAGTGTGGGCTGATAAGATGGCCTTCCTACAGAGTGGGGGCTGATAAGGGGGCCCCCTACAGAGTGGAGATAAGGGGGCCCCCCTACAGAGTGGAGATAAGGGGCCCTCCTACAGAGTAGGGGCTGATAAGGTGCACTCCTACAAAGTGTGTGGGCTGATAAGGGGGCCTTCCTACAGAGTGGGGGCTGATAAGGGGGCCTTCCTACAGAGTGGGGGCTGATAAGGGGGCCCCCCTACAGAGTGAGGGCTGATAAAGGGGCATTCCTACAGAGTGGGGGCTGATAAGGGGGCCTTCCTACAGAGTGGGGGCTGATAAGGGGGCCTTCCTACAGAGTGTGGGCTGATAAGGGGGCCGCCTACAGAGTGGAGGCTGATAAGGTGGCCTTCCTACATAGTGGAGACCGATAAGGGGGCCTTCCTACAAAGTGTGGACTGATAAGGGGGCCCCTTACTGAGTGGTGGCTGATACGGGGGCCTTCCTGCAGAGTGGGGGCTGCTAAGGGGGCCTTCCTACAGAGTGGTGGGATGATAAGGGGGGCCCCATACAAAGTGGTGGCTGATAAGGGGGCCTTCCTACAGAGTTGGAGCTTCTAATGGGGCCATGAGAGTGATGTCTTTTAACCCCTTCATGACCGGGGGATTTTTCGTTTTTCCGTGTTCGTTTTTCGCTCCCCTCCTTCCCAGAGCCATAACTTTTTTATTTTTCCGTCAATTTGGCCATGTGAGGGCTTATTTTTTGCGGGACGAGTTGTACTTTTGAACGACATCATTGGTTTTAGCATGTCGTGTACTAGAAAACGGGAAACAAATTCCAAGTGCGGTGAAATTGCAAAAAAAGTGCAATCCCACATTGGTTTTTTGTTTGGCTTTTTTGCTAGGTTCACTAAATGCTAAAAATGACCTGCCATTATGATTCTCCAGGTCATTACAAGTTCATAGACACCAAACATGACTAGGTTATTTTTTATCTAAGTGGTGAAAAAAAATTCCAAACTTTGCTAAAAAAAAAAAATAAAAATTGCGCCATTTTCCGATACTCGTAGCGTCTCCATTTTTCATCATCTGGGGTCGGTTGAGGGCTTATTTTTTGCGTGCCGAGATGACGTTTCTAATGATAGCATTTCGGTGCAGATACGTTCTTTTGATCGCCCGTTATTGCATTTTAATGCAATGTCGCGGCGACCAAAAAAACGTAATTCTGGCGTTTCGAGTTTTTTTCCCGCTACGCTGTTTAGCGATCAGGTTAATACTTTTTTTTATTTGATAGATCGGGCGATTCTGAGCGCGGCGATACCAAATATGCGTAGATTTGATATTTTTTTTATTGATTTATTTTGATTGGGGCGAAAGGGGGGTGATTTAAACTTTTATGTTTTTTTTTATTTTTTTCACATTTTTTTAAACTTTTTTTTTTAACTTTTGCCATGCTTCAATAGCCTCCATGAGAGGCTAGAAGCAGGCATAGCACGATCGGCTCTGCTACATAGCAGCGATCTGCTGATCGCTGCTATGTAGCAGAATTGCACGTGTGCTGTGAGCGCCGACCACAGGGTGGCGCTCACAGCGACGGGCAATCAGTAACCATAGAGGTCTCAAGGACCTCTATGGTTACAATATACAAGCATCGCCGACCCCCGATCATGTGACGGGGGTCGGCGATGACGTCATTTCCGGCCGCCCGGCCGGAAGCGGTAGTTAAATGCCGCTGTCTGCGTTTGACAGCGGCATTTAACTAGTTAATAGGTGCGGGCAGATCGCGATTCTGCCCGCGCCTATTACGGGCACATATCAGCTGTTCAAAACAGCTGACATGTCCCGGCTTTGTTGCGGGCTCACCGCGGAGCCCTGCATCAAAGCAGGGGAGCCGGCATCGGACGGTATAGTACGTCCGATGCCGGTAAGGGGTTAAGGGGGCCATCTTACAGAATGGTGGCTACTAAGGGGGACAATATACTGTTTGGACTACTGTGTAGGTCATCATACAGGTTAGCGACTACTGTAGGGACCGTCATAAAGTGAGGGGGCCATCATACAGTGTGGGAGCAATCAAACAGTGTGGGGGCTACTAAGAGGCCATTATACAGTGTGGAGGCATCATATAGTTTTCGGGGCATTATGCAGTCTACAGTGGAGCTGTAGTTACATCATACTGTGTATAAGGGAGTTATGGTGACAGACTGTGTAGAGGGGCTGTACAGGGGAAGTCTCAGTGGCCATTAGCAATGTTAAGTGGGCACTTATTGTTATAAGGGCACTCTGGTAATTGTGACTGTGCTGTAATCTCTGCACTGGAGAAGTTGTCATGTCGGTCTGGGCCAGATGGGAAAAGTGAGCGACTCCATCAGAAAGAACATCAGCTGTAAGTCACAATCTATAACTGTGCTGTGACCTATTACATGTTCGGCAGGACCGGCATCTACCACTACGTGGGCACTATACACTATGTGGTGGCAATATCAGAGTTGGCCTTTGTATAGTGATTTCTTTCAATAACAGCTCGGTTATCTGCTGGGGTTCCCTTACATCAATTATTAGGACGTGTCACCATAGCTGTAATCAGGGTTACTGGTTAGGGGCCACTCAGATATTTCGCCCCCCTGAGATGAACCCCTAGCTACACCTCTCAGTTCAGGTGAAACATTCTGCACGGAGCACGGCGCTGTATACAGAGATCTCATATGTAAACCTGTTTGACATCCTCTATTAGGATCATGCGTTACAACTACTCACTGCATACATCATATAAAAAAATCCTGTAAATTAGACGCAAACAGTGACTCTTTGAGAGCGTAAAACCAGTTCTGCAGTCAAAATGAGCCCCTGATTTTACTGGTGGTTGGAGCAGACGTGACGATGGACGGTGACTGCACACAAGACGTCTGTATGTGCAAAACACACTTATTCTATCCAGAGAAGCAAGCCTTTGTGTGACCAAATGGCCGGCCCCCGGGCGTTCTCTCACTCCGTCCTCCGCTTCATGTGATCATTTTTCATTTTCAGACCCTCCGATTCAAGTCTTAGTCCCCGACAAGGTAGCGATTCACTTATGTTACAACATACGGCTGTAGACAACACATACGGCAATAGAAGGACCATTGTGTCCAATGTTTCCCCCCTGTCATCTATATATTTTTTGGATCGTTCTCAGGATATTATTTCTTAAAGTCACTTTATGTAAACTACTTCCCATCCTGTGTCTACAACGTCCGTCCTTTGTGCACTACGAGCTCGGCCAGGAGGGATCACTGGATAGGTCTCGGACTTTGGGGAAGTGCCCTCCAACCATGGCGTCAGATTAGTATCACACAAAAAAATGTCCGTGCAACACCTCCCTATGATCAAGTCTGTCCCCCGAAAAGTCACAGTCCTCACTCTGATAAAACAAAGTCTAGACAAAAGAGATATAACTAACAAAGTGGCAACCATAAATCTTACCTCCCGTAGGCTGATCTGTAAAGGGCACACAATGTTCGAGCCGTCCCTCTTAAAATGTGCATGGGGCTTGTCCTTTATGACAAATACTACATCGGCAGGAATGGTCATGGGCGCCTCGTCTCCCTCTTTGGGGAATGTGATTTTGGTGCCTTCTTTCCATCCTTTCTTTATCTCGATGGTCAGGATCTTATCCTCAGTCCGTGCAGTTCTTCCGTCAGGATTCATCCTCTTCCTGGCGATTCTCATTCTTTTAGTGCATCCGTGGTATATCTCCTCTAGAGACACTTTCAGCTCGTGGATTATTGGGGGGTCCTGTTTGCGTCGGATCTGACCAACCTGGTTCTTTTCTCTTGGAAACCCATTCATGCCAAAGCTAGAAAATGAGCTGAACGGATCGCCATCCAACTCCATGTCCTCGTCGTCCCGACCGCTGGGCATTCGTCTTCCGAAGAAGATTTCGAAAGGGTTTGCTCCACCGAAAAATGCAGCAAAAGTGGCGTGTGGATCTCCATGAAATGTGTAGTGGAAGTTTCCTCCGTGTCCATTTTGTGCCCCAGGTCCTCCTTTAAGTCCTAGAATTAATGATAGAAAAACATTATTGCAAGATTCTTACAGGATTTTGATACAATGTCATTTCTGGACTCTTCCCAATAATGCAAAGGTCAAACTCTCTGCTCAAAGAAATTGGGTGAAAGCAATCACAGGATGGGCTGTTAGATGCAGTAGTTGACCAACAATTGGGCAACAGATATTCCCATCTAGAAACGTGCACAATAAGTCGAGCGTTCATGTTTTGAGTGAGAAGAGAAACAGGGCCTTAACTCCTGGGTGGACCAAAGATTGGACATGTTGAAATCCAATATTCACTATCCTTCTTTCACCCGACAGCTCCCATCAGGTGTTCCCTCCACGGCCTAGAGAGTCTCCCGAATGAAGAGATGCACATCAGATGGCTGTTGGCTCAACGTTCATTCAGTTGACAGCAATGAGCTCTCTGCTCAGCCAACATATGTTTTCAATGGAAAGATTCACATCTAGGTACATTCAGATGGGCCGACCTGGGCCTGTTAACAAGCGCCGATCCACTATATATATATATATAAGTTGATGTTGCTTACTTAATGGTCTGTTTACACCGACCAACGAGCCCTGATGGGACAAGAACAATTACTAACAGCATCGTTATGCCCCCTTCCCTTACAGCATCATGTTATCGGCAGCACATCTGGTTGCACTGGACGATGTGCTACCGATAATGATGCTTTTTGTGGAGGCATAAACCATCCAATGACCAACGAGAGATCGCTTTTCTCGTTCATTCGGTGATCGCCATCATGTCTGGACGGATAGGTGGGAAGAAGAGATGGTTCCCTGATTTTGAGCTTGTCTACATGCCCCTTCTTCCCCTTCTTCAGGCATATCTGCAGGTCCTGCAGAGATTGTTGAGCTCTGCCTATTTCCTTCCAATGCAGCATTCAGAGTCAGAACTTAGCACGATACTGAAAGCATCTTTATAGAAGACCTTTCACTGGATTTTTTTGTTAATTTTACATCCCCCAATTTCAGCTACTCTACTGATTCCGGAACAGTTTTTCTTCTGTTCCGATCCCGTCCAAGGTTATGTTCCCCGGTAATAATGGAGCAAATTTTCCCTTCAACAACGGGGCGTGTAGCACAGAACTTTTCTGTGGGTGTTTGCAGTTTCTTTTCTGATACTAGCCAATCAAAAAATGTCCGTGCCCACAGAGATGGTCTTTGCATCATTACCGGGAGGCATCGTTTTGGAATGGAGAGGCTCAAATGGAAAAGGAAAACTGTTCCAGAATCAGAAATTGGAAATGGTTCTCAGTTAAAATAAAAACAATAAAAAAATCCAGTGAGAGCTCGTCTTTACAGGGGTCTTCGCATGTTTGTTAATGGTTAAAATTGCACAGTGCGTGTAAAAACAAGTAATTATTCCATTCACTTCTTATTACAATCCTCTCCATTCAAGAGGATTTTTTAATTTCATAGTTTTCCATTTGATGTCTAGGTTACCGGCCAGCTCTGCAAGGTTTGGGTCCATAGTCGGGGAGCATGTACTTGCAAACACAGAGACACTGTGCTGCGTCAGAGGCGAGACTGGCTCTGCTGCAGGAAGCACTGGAGGCGGCAATGCACCCGCGCTTCTCCCAAGTACGTGGACCGTCCACGCGGAACTTCTCATGACCGGCACATTGGATCTCTACAAAAAGGTAACATTTTTGCAGGGGGACAAATGTAAAAATGTGCTGACCGATCCCTCCAAATACATAATATCAGAGCGGTCATACCGCATGCTGCTCCGATTGTGTTTATTGCTACTTATGTTCTCAGCCTCATTCTGCATCTCAAACTTACAGAAACACATAAGTGTCAAGTATGGAACAGAAGGTAAGAAAATACAAAGTAATCAGCATGAAAGTATGATGAAAGTAACCATGGCAATGAAGACTATGGGAATGCCGCTTTCATCTGATGGGGAAAGTTTATTATTAGGATCAGACTCGATGCACAAACATCACAAGGGCTGGTGAGAGGATAAATCTGCTGCCACTCACTTTATTCCACTTCTTGGTGTGAGGCCGTGAGGGGGATCATATGTGAGGGTCGATATGTGTCCCCCAGGATGCGCATAGAAACGTATTGAGGTGGCTGGAGTGAGTTGCAGTCACAGGCATAGCTGTGGTTGCAGTGCAAAATAAAAGTGTCGACCTGGTCAAGTTATTTGGCCAAAGCAATGTTTAGGAAAAACCCATTAAGGGCTTTTATTTTTGGAGCGAACTACAGGATGGTAGTGGGGCGGTTCACTCCCTCCAACCAGGTCTTACAAGTGGCCCATGGCCACAGATTCCATTTAAAAACCCTACAGCATAGGTTGGGTATGTCAGTGTTGGTTTGCAAACTGCAGGGCAGGTGGCTCTGCAACATCCGGCTTGTGTGAAGCAACATGGAGCCAAGGGAAGCAAAAATGCCTGGCACCCCTCAGCAAGACACGACTGTGCAGCTGCCCACGGCAACAGGTCTCGGTTACGGACTGTCTTAACGCCCTGGCTTCGAACCGAAGGATACCATTTGCTTTCCATTTGTGAGTTTCTTTGGACATTAAAGACATTTGCTTTGAACGCTTATGTGGTCCCTGCCTATCTATCTGTTGCACTGCACCAACCCCGCTGCACTACATTGGTCACGTAAAATTTGTTCATCTTGTGTCAAATATGTTAGCATCATTTTGTGCATTTTAAGCCACGAACACCTAATGCCGCCAGAATTCTGCTGCATGCTAAATAGTAAATTTGCCCCAAGTTTTTTGGACCAGAAGCTTAAAAGGGTTTTCCCTACTATAATTGTTAATCTTAACAGGTCCAGAAGGGTGTAAGAAAAAAATAATACAGTCAGCATTTGGACTGTCACCACTTTACTGCACTAATTACTGTGTCTCCCATTGTTCCCTCTAACAGTTTCTACCACATAACTACAAGAATCAGCTTTAGGAGCTGTTTATTGTGCCAAGCATCCTACTGAAAAGGACATTTAGGAAAAGCATAGTGAGGACAGTCCTATCAAGCAGCATTACTGAGCACATCTGCTGATTGGTCGGTGACTAACAGCTGCTCACAGGTCCTTTTCAGCCGAATACCAGGCATAACATACCCAAAATCTCAGGAATAGGTGAACGGAAGCTGTTTATACCTACTTTTCTTTTTCTACCTTCATAAGTGTCATAAATGCTGATGACTGATCACCACAGCTCCTTTTTGTTAGACATCATGAGGGTCTCAGTGAGTAGACATTCATGGCATTTACTATTTTAAAGTTAAAGGGAACCTGTCACCTGAATTTGGCGGGACCGGTTTTCGGTCATATGGGCGGAGTTTTGGGGTGTTTGATTCACCATGTCCTTACCCGCTTGCTGCATGCTGGTCGCAATATTGGATTGAAATTCATGCTCTGTCCCCCGTAGTACACGCCTGCGCAAGGCAATCTTGCCTTACGCACGCGCAGTATGCTTTGCCCAACTGCGGGCAAAGCCGAAAAGCATTAGTGCGCATGCGCCGGCGCACTATGTCCCGAAAGTATTTTGCTGTGTTCCGGGACATAGTGCGCCGGCGCATGCGCACTAATGCTTTTCGGCTTCAATCGACTTCAATCCAATATTGCGGCCAGCATGCAGCCAGCGGGTAAGGAAAGGGTGAATCAAACACACGAAAACTCCGCCCATATGACCGAAAACCGGTCCCACCAAATTCAGGTGACAAGTTCCCTTTAAGGTTAACCTCTCATGTGTTGCATTGAACCTGCCCAATCTCAAGCCTTCTCCAGTTTTGGCAAAGAACAAGCAGCAGCTAGACTGCCATATTAAACAGTTATTACTACGAGCATTTGACACATCACCAGTAAGAAGGCGACTGATGAAAATGGATCATATTGGTAAAAGTGCTCCCTGCTTGTTCTGCAATTAGCTCCAAACATGGTGACTGCAAACATGACGCTACAGGCCTTAAAGTGTTCACAGTACAAATGCAAATCCATGCAGTCTGCAACAGTATTGCGGTAATATTAAGGAAAGTATCAATACAAATCAGATCTAAGCTTGTCGCAAGAGCGCACAATTATCGACCACATGGCCCTCCAGGTATGTGCACACGGTCAGTAAACGCTGCAGATTGGACGCTGCGTACCTGTGCAGAGTCCAGATGTTACAGCATAGTGGATGGGATTTCAATAAATCCCATGTCCACTCTGTGTACACCGACGACCGCAGCTTCCCTGGGGAGACGGACATGCGGTGCATCTTTCCAGACCACAGCTTGTCAATTTATGTTGCAGAGACACAAGTCTCCGCAAGATAAATGTCACCTGTACAATGTATAGGACGCGGTGATTCCGCACGATTCAATGACCACAGAGGATTCACCTGCATCCAAAGCGCTGCCACTTACTGACCGTGTGGACCTACCCTCCTAATAAAAGGTCCAGCATTTTGTACGCCTTCTCCAAACAGCGAGCACTCGTATCTGTGCGTGACGAGACAGCAGGGACCGCTCATTATTTGGGAGGGGTCCAAAATGGAACCAAATTTTAACTGTGTATGTGACTGTACAGTGATGACCATGTCAATGCAGCTCAGCCATAATGCCAAAGAGACTGGAGATGGAATGAAACACATGGCTCCAGCCCTGGCATTTCCTAGAATAACACTGAGTGGGTGGCGCGGACAGAAAACCACATTCCACGTCTGAGCGTACGGGGCTGTATACACAACAGCCAAAAATCAGGGGATCAAGGCTATAGCATATACTGCATGTGTCTGCCAGGAACAAAACTTTATTATCCTGGGCCCCCCTATAATCACATGCCATTTATTACAATGGGGTCCTATCTGAATACAAGCGCTGTACTCCCAGATCATAGCTACCAACATTTCTGGGGTGTTTTAAGTTCCATCCCAAACCCTGACTGCTCATTCTGGGAATATTCACCCCTCCCGGGAACACCTTTCACTCTCCCCAGAATTCCCACTTTTGGTTTGGGCAGCTATTACATTTTCGGCCCAGGAAATCAGGGACAGTTAATGGCTATGCGATGTATGGAAAGAGAAGTAGCGGCAGATGCTGCCAGAATTGTTTTATTGGCCGATAGCGTAACTGGAAACATTGGGTTTGCAAAGGAGACAGTCAGCAAGACAATCTAGAAGGATTTACTGGAAGAGTTTAAGTAAGTTGTCCCATCCTATACATATAAATCTTACTCAATGTATATTGAGACATTCTGTAAATATCCAAAAAAAAATCTTTCTGGAATAGTCTCATAGACAATAACATTTGTTGTTGTTCTTTACAGTAGAATCCAGGCTCCATTATAGGCATGACTACAAGTCGCAGAAGAGGTGCACAATTGTTTCTGGTGGCGCGACACCACCATATATCCCCAACTGGCGCCGGGTAGCTGGGCGTCCATGGGCACATATGTGCTATATTAGCATTCTGACCCTGTCCCCTACAGGAAGGGTGGGCAGAGGTCGGGAAGGCCTTAGGGGGTCTGAGAGTCCCTTGATTGGTTGCAGTTAATTCCTGCCCCACGTTCCTCTTGCACCAGATTTGGTTAATCTCCCCACCATTTTTCTCATGCATCAAAGTTTTACCTGTATACAGAAGCTGTGAACAGTGATTTGCCTTTTATACCGAGGATTTGCCAAAACTGTAGTTGTCAAGGAGATCAGTGATCGCAACGTCAGCCGCATAATTCTTCATTTGTCGCAATTAACGTTTCCATGGATATTACAAAAATACAGAATTTTGTTTTCTGCTTTAATTTAATAGTGACAGAACTTAAAGGGGTTGTCTCAGCAGAATTTCTTCAAGAGGCGGGGCGGTACGATGATTGACAGTTCGGGCCTATGGCATGGTTCTGCAGCTGGCCAGAACGGAGCGCTGCCCTCTGCTGCTGCAGTCGGGGAGGAGCGCACAGACACTGAAGCCGTGAGGACTGAGCGGTCCAGCCAGCTCCAGAGCAGCGCTCACAGGCTCAAAACTATTGACACCACTGGCTTGCCTGGAGAAGTAACGTCTGTAGAGAAAGCTCAGGCAAGCTAATGCTGTCAATCACCAGTGACGGAGGCGAAGACATGCCAAGCCAGTGGGCAGAAAGGTGCACTGAGCCTCTTGGCCACACCCAGGGTGCACCATGCCAAGCCAGTGGGCAGAAAGGTGCACTGAGCCTCTTGGCCACACCCAGGGTGCACCAAACATACTAATTAGCATGCATCATTAAACTTCAGTCTCTGCAGAAGAGACGCAGATTGGAACCATAAAGCTGATTTTAATAGGGGCGATCTCCACTACAAAGCGATGTGCTTAGCTTATACGGTCAGCTGGGATTACAGGCTCCTTTTTAGCTTCAAACATAGACAAGATTAAGAATGGGAAATATGATAAATAGCTTCCACATTGCCCTAACACTACTTACCCCCATTTATTAAAAGAATGGAAACGTTAAAATGCAACATGGAGACAATGTTTCTCCAGCACCAAATATGGAGGGCCATCAGATACTGATAAGCACGGGCTCCTCAATAAATGCATTGCCCCCAGGCCTGGGTATATGGAGTATAAGTTCTGCTACATGTCGTCATATTCGCCCCCAGGCCTGGGTATATGGAGTGTAAGTTCTGCTACATGTCATTATATTCTACATCTGCTTTCATGATTTTTCACTGATTGTACAAGAACGAGCCCAACAGTGTTACTGGTCCTGTGGGAGCTGACGACGCAGCGCTATAATGAAGCCGCACACTGAGGATCACTGCAAAATCTGCAAGATGTTAAACGCTGCCCCCCTCCTGGAGACGCGGTCTTATGGCTTGTATTCTTATGGCTTGTATTCTTATGGCTTGTATTCTTATGGCTTGTATTCTTATGGCTTGTATTTCTATGGCTTGTATTCTTATGGCTTGCATTCTTATGGCTTGTATTCTTATGGCTTGTATTTCTATGGCTTGTATTCTTATGGCTTGTATTCTTATGGCTTGTATTCTTATGGCTTGTATTCTTATGGCTTGTATTCTTATGGCTTGTATTTCTATGGCTTGTATTCTTATGGCTTGTATTCTTAAGGCTTGTATTCTTATGGCTTGTATTCTTATGGCTTGTATTTCTATGGCTTGTATTCTTATGGCTTGTATTCTTATGGCTTGTATTCTTATGGCTTGTATTTCTATGGCTTGTATTTTTATGGCTTGTATTCTTATGGCTTGTATTCTTATGGCTTGTATTCTTAAGGCTTGTATTTCTATGGCTTGTATTCTTATGGCTTGTATTCTTATGGCTTGTATTTCTATGGCTTGTATTCTTATGGTTTGTATTCTTATGGCTTGTATTCTTATGGCTTGTATTCCTATGGCTTGTATTTTTATGGCTTGTATTTCTATGGCTTGTATTCTTATGGCTTGTATTCACTGTTTGCAATTAGGATTTAGGAATTTCATGACATCATGTAAGATTTTCAGTGTCCGCGCCTGGAGCCGGCAGTCCTGTACATATCGTGCAGGAGCGAAGACGTCTCTCCAGCTCCATGATTTCCTTTTGTTGCTTATGACAATGACATAGTAACCATCCAGCCACCATAGTTTGTTTATTACCCTTTTTGGTTACTTTTGTCTCTTTTCTAATATTTAGCATGTGGTGTTGAGTACATTACCATCGCTCAGAATCACCTTGGTCTTGGCATCTAGTAATGTGACGTCACATAGAAGGCATTTATACTAATGCGATACTATGCTAGCGTCACATTTACAAGCACCAACCCTGTAAGACTCGGCACCTAGGATTAGTTGTTAGCTATCCTATTACTATGCATGTAACATCTAATTGAATTTAGTGCATTTTTCTAGTTTCTGATATTTTTCCAGATTTTGTTATATCTATATTAGATTATTGGGGCTGCACAGTGTATTGAAAGGGAACCTGTGAACAGCTCAGAAGAGGGCAGGATTGGCTCTTGATTTATTGCTGCCATTTCCCCTCAGTAATCTCTTTTGTTTTGTATTTTCAAAATTATCTTTCCTCAGGGGCGTGGCTTTCAGGGTACTTATGCAGGGCAGCCCGAAGACCCCACCCCCAGAGAGTCATGTGAGCACCGCCCCCTTGGCAAAGAGCATAAAAAAATTAGCACTAAATAAAAAGGCCCATACCTCTGGTACAGTATAGTGGATTTAAAAAAAAAGGGGGAATACTTAGAAGAACAGCGGGAAAAACATAAGAGAGAAAATTGGACGCTAGTGGCTCTAAGCTCACACATTGCACAAATCACACTTCAGTGAAAGTGGATGAGATTTATATAAATCCCTCGCACATCGTACCTCTATTTTTTTTACGCTGCGGAAATTGATCTGAGGTGCAATTTTGGTAATCTGTGGCACGTCAATCCCTCTAGGCGGTAAGTATGCAAAAAATCTGTACATAAAAAAACGCATGTGCGTCTTTGTGTTTCGCTGTGGACATGCAGCAAAAACGCCTGTAATGCGCCCGTGACTATCACTAAAGATGGACACTGAGCAGGCGGACAGTAGCTTTATTTAAGGCTCGACATGTCATAAATATATCAACAATTGCAAAAGAAATGTAGGCTTGGAACAATAAGAATGCAGTTTATTAAATGTAGAATTATTAGAAACATAATTAGAAGTAAATATATTGTGTATTATTGGTGGATATAAAGTTGGTATAAATAATAGTAGGTAATAGTATGATTATAACTGTTTAAACAGATAAATAATTTTATTGTTTTTTTTTTTTTTTTTTTGCGAAAATTGACTATACAGCATTTACTCCTGTTTGTATCCTAGATTTGGATATACCCATTCCTTTACCCTTCTAACCCCCTTCTTTGCCCTTCCCCTGCCTATCTCTCCCATTACAATAAATAATGTCTTAAGTATAGTAAAATATTGAGAGAAGATATACTTTAAAGATAGAAGTGATATGCCACATCCATAGCTTGTTATTGTTGTTAAAAAAAAAATTGTTTTGTTTTGTTTTTCTTTCTTTTTGGAAAAATAAATAAAAATCTGTTGAAACATAAAACTATAAATAAATCGCAATGGAAAAAAAATAGCGACAAAAGACAAATATTGATGGAATTATGGCTTCTGTGTTCTCCTTCCAGTTTTTTTTTTTTCATTTCTAAAAATGTTAAAATAAAGCATTGTAACTTGTTATGGGTTTTTATTACATTTTTTTTTAGGTAACAATTTTATTACCCTAAGCCTAACCCTAAATCAGTCCTTAAGTTTAAAAAAAAAAGTGTAAAAATATAACAGCCGCTCTCGGTAATGAATAAAGATTGATTTCAATCAAGTGTCTTTGTTCCTTGGCTGCTCACCTTTTTTCCTTGCTGCCTATGCAGCTGTGAAGACGGGCTTGCAATTATTATTTGCTGCCTTCCGTACTGAGATGACAAACCTCACTTCATTAGTCAGAGCTTTGTCATTTCAGTTGCTGCCTATGCAGAGCACAGAAGCTGATGGCAAGTCTCATCTCATCAGTTGTGCTCTGCATAACCAGCACTCACTGCATGCTTACAAGCACGGTCCACTTTACAAGGTGGACATTGTTGGGAAGCAGCGAGTTGGGGTGAAATTTTGCAATCCCATATAGACTGTGGCACATGGGGTAACCGTGCCCCTGACCCCCCTAGCGCTAAGCCACTGATATCAGGCCCTTTTGTGGGGCGCAAACTATACATACAACACAAATGTGATGAGAGCGTCGGCTTATTATGACGTATCACTATTTTATTGTCCTCATACATGGCATAACACTAGATTAGACACCGGCCCATATATGTCGCATGCAAACAGTCTGATTGCAGCAGCTGCTTTGATAAATCCTGGGATCATGGGGTCTGGCTCAGTCGATATTAACCAGCGGGTCTCATCCCCTTTTTTACTGACGCACGATAGCGACACCCCCCCCCCCCCAATCGATGTCATCTCATAAACATAGCATCAAAAATGTCCCGTCTGAGCCCAGGATGTTTCCATCTGACGTCGATTTAAAGCCGCAGCCACAAAAGGAAATAATGCAAAAAAAATAAACGTAAACATATCCCATCCACTAGGGTTATTGGGAGTCGTGCGGGATACAGGTATTAACCCCTGGAGTACCATTTGACTATCAGTCGTCCATTGCATGCGGGAAGGATGAGACATAGAAGATGATACATACCCTCCTCCCCGTATTGATCATAGATCTCTCTCTTTTTGGGGTCACTCAACACCTCGTAGGCTTCCGCTATCTCCTTGAACTTCTCTTCTGCGTGGGCCGACTTGTTCTTGTCCGGGTGCCACTTCAGAGCTTGCTTTCTGTAAGCTTTCTTGATATCCTCCTCTGAAGCCCCCTTCTCGATGCCCAAAATTGAGTAGTAATCTTTCCCCATAGCCCCTCTGATGACAGGACTGGAATGCTCAGAGCTCCTCGTCCCTAATGGGATCCAAATAGTGTGTCCCCCCGAGTGCTCGCCGATCCATCCCCTCCTGCTCATATATAGAGATCAGCTCCCTGCCTCCCATGTACGTCTCTCTGCTGCCTGCAGAATTTACCAGCTCTTTCTACAAGGTTTTTTTTTTAAACAAGCCGAAGCTTTATTAGATGACAGGCTGCAAAAATTCTACCGAACTCAGAGAACAGCTTCCTACTGTGCCCAGATAAAGCAGGTGACACGGAGAAAAGTGCCATGTGACCAGGAGGGCCGCACATCAACAAGAGGCCCACTGCTCCATGTGTGCAAGATATCTCACATTATAGGATTTCAAAAGTACACATCAAAGAAACATTTTAACAAAAACACAGAAAGAGCAACCTTACATTACTGATCCGGAGTTATATTCCAGATCCAGAGCTGCACTCACTATTCTGCTGGTGCAGTCACATGTACATGCATTACATTACTGATCCTGAGTTACATCCTGTATTATACTCCAGAGCTGCACTCACTATTCTGCTGGTGCAGTCACTGTGTACATACATTACTGATCCTGAGTTACATCCTTTATTATACTCCAGAGCTGCACTCACTATTCTGCTGGTGCAGTCACTGTGTACATACATTACTGATCCTGAGTTATATCCTGTATTATACTCCACAGCTGCACTCACTATTCTGCTGGTGCACTCACTGTGTACATACATTACATTACTGATCCTGAGTTACATCCTGTATTACACTCCAGAGCTCCACTCACTATTCTGCTGGTGCAGTCACTGTGTACATACATTACAGATCCTGAGTTACATCCTGTATTATACTCCAGAGCTGCACTCACTATTCTGCTGGTGCAGTCACTGTGTACATACATTACATTACTGATCCTGAGTTACATCCTGTATTATACTCCAGAGCTGCACTCACTATTCTACTGGTGCGGTCACTGTGTACATACATTACATTACTGATCCTGAGTTACATCCTGTATTATACCCCAGATCTGCACTCACTATTCTGCTGGTGCAGTCACTGTGTACATACATTACTGATCCTGAGTTACATCCTGTATTATACCCCAGAGCTGCACTCACTATTCTGCTGGTGCAGTCACTGTGTACATACATTACTGATCCTGAGTTACATCCTGTATTATACCCCAGAGCTGCACTCACTATTCTGCTGGTGCAGTCACTGTGTACATACATTACTGATCCTGAGTTACATCCTGTATTATACCCCAGAGCTGCACTCACTATTCTGCTGGTGCAGTCACTGTGTACATACATTACATTACTGATCCTGAGTTACATCCTGTATTATACTCCAGAGCTGCACTCACTATTCTCCTGGTGCGGTCACTGTGTACATACATTACATTACTGATCCTGAGTTACATCCTGTATTATACCCCAGATCTGCACTCACTATTCTGCTGGTGCAGTCACTGTGTACATACATTACTGATCCTGAGTTACATCCTGTATTATACTCCAGAGCTGCACTCACTATTCTGCTGGTGCAGTCACTGTTTACATACATTACATCACTGATCCTGAGTTATATCCTTTATTATACTCCAGAGCTGCACTCACTATTCTGCTGGTGCAGTCACTGTGTACATACATTACATTACTGATCCTGAGTTACATCCTGTATTATACTCCAGAGCTGCGCTCACTATTCTCCTGGTGCAGTCACTCTGTACATACATTACATTACTGATCCTGAGTTACAGCCTGTATTATACTCCAGAGCTGCACTCACTATTCTGCTGGTGCAGTCACTGTGTACATACATTACATTACTGATCCTGAGTTACATCCTGTATTATACCCCAGAGCTGCACTCACTATTCTGCTGGTGCAGTCACTCTGTACATACATTACATTACTGATCCTGAGTTACATCCTGTATTATATTCCAGAGCTGCACTCACTATTCTCCTGGTGCAGTCACTGTGTACACACATTACTGACCCTGAGTTACATCCTGTATTATACCCCAGAGCTGCACTCACTATTCTGCTGGTGCAGTCGCTGTGTACACACATTACTGATCCTGAGTTACCTCCTGTATTATACCCCAGATCTGCACTCACTATTCTGCTGGTGCAGTCACTGTGTACATACATTACATTACTGATCCTAAGTTACATCCTGTATTATACTCCAGAGCTGCACTCACTATTCTGCTGGTGCAGTCACTGTCTACATACATTACTGATCCTGAGTTACATCCTGTATTATACTCCAGAGCTGCACTCACTATTCTGCTGGTGCAGTCACTGTGTACACACATTACATTACTGATCCTGAGTTACATCCTGTATTATACTCCAGAGCTGCACTCACTATTCTGCTGGTGCAGTCACTGTGTACATACATTACTGATCCTGAGTTACATCCTGTATTATACCCCAGATCTGCACTCACTATTCTGCTGGTTCAGTCACTGTGTACATATATTACATTACTGATCCTGAGTTACATCCTGTATTATACTCCAGAGCTGCACTCACTATTCTGCTGGTGCAGTCACTGTGTACATACATTACTGATCCTGAGTTACATCCTGTATTATACCCCAGATCTGCACTCACTATTCTGCTGGTTCAGTCACTGTGTACATATATTACATTACTGATCCTGAGTTACATCCTGTATTATACTCCAGAGCTGCACTCACTATTCTGCTGGTGCAGTCACTGTCTACATACATTACTGATCCTGAGTTACATCCTGTATTATACTCCAGAGCTGCACTCACTATTCTGCTGGTGCAGTCACTGTGTACACACATTACATTACTGATCCTGAGTTACATCCTGTATTATACTCCAGAGCTGCGCTCACTATTCTCCTGGTGCAGTCACTCTGTACATACATTACATTACTGATCCTGAGTTACAGCCTGTATTATACTCCAGAGCTGCACTCACTATTCTGCTGGTGCAGTCACTGTGTACATACATTACATTACTGATCCTGAGTTACATCCTGTATTATACCCCAGAGCTGCACTCACTATTCTGCTGGTGCAGTCACTCTGTACATACATTACATTACTGATCCTGAGTTACATCCTGTATTATATTCCAGAGCTGCACTCACTATTCTCCTGGTGCAGTCACTGTGTACACACATTACTGACCCTGAGTTACATCCTGTATTATACCCCAGAGCTGCACTCACTATTCTGCTGGTGCAGTCGCTGTGTACACACATTACTGATCCTGAGTTACCTCCTGTATTATACCCCAGATCTGCACTCACTATTCTGCTGGTGCAGTCACTGTGTACATACATTACATTACTGATCCTAAGTTACATCCTGTATTATACTCCAGAGCTGCACTCACTATTCTGCTGGTGCAGTCACTGTGTACATACATTACTGATCCTGAGTTACATCCTGTATTATACCCCAGATCTGCACTCACTATTCTGCTGGTTCAGTCACTGTGTACATATATTACATTACTGATCCTGAGTTACATCCTGTATTATACTCCAGAGCTGCACTCACTATTCTGCTGGTGCAGTCACTGTGTACATACATTACTGATCCTGAGTTACATCCTGTATTATACCCCAGATCTGCACTCACTATTCTGCTGGTTCAGTCACTGTGTACATATATTACATTACTGATCCTGAGTTACATCCTGTATTATACTCCAGAGCTGCACTCACTATTCTGCTGGTGCAGTCACTGTCTACATACATTACTGATCCTGAGTTACATCCTGTATTATACTCCAGAGCTGCACTCACTATTCTGCTGGTGCAGTCACTGTGTACACACATTACATTACTGATCCTGAGTTACATCCTGTATTATACTCCAGAGCTGCACTCACTATTCTGCTGGTGCAGTCACTGTGTACATACATTACATTACTGATCCTGAGTTACATCCTGTATTATACTCCAGAGCTGCACTCACTATTCTGCGGGTGCAGTCACTGCAGGGGAGGACATACCACCAATGAAACTGTGTCGAGGTCCCCGCAGGGCAGCTAATGCTGAGGGCAATCTGGCCTGTATCTTGATGCCCTAGGCTCTGAGGGGCTCATGGCCAGATTGCCCTCATGTGCGGTCGGCAGGCAGTGATAATAATAATAATAATAATTTTTATTTATATAGCGCCAACATATTCCGCAGCGCTTTACAAATTATAGAGGGGACTTGTACAGACAATAGACATTACAGCATAACAGAAATACAGTTCAAAACAGATCCCAGGAGGAGTGAGGGCCCTGCTGCTCGCAAGCTTACAAACTATGAGGAAAAGGGGAGACACGAGAGGTGGATGGTAACAATTGCTTTAGTTATTCGGACCGGCCATAGTGTAAGGCTCGGGTGTTCATGTAAAGCTGCATGAACCAGTTATCAGCCTAAGTATGTAGCAGTACAGACACAGAGGGCTATTAACTGCATAAAGCGAATGAGAACATGATGCGAGGAACCTGATTGTTTTTTTTTTATAAATAGGCCACACAGGGATCGTTAGGTTAATGCATTGAGTCGGTAGGCCAGTCTGAACAAATGAGTTTTTAGGGTACGCTTAAAACTGTGGGGATTGGGGATTAATCGTATTAACCTAGGTAGTGCATTCCAAAGAATCGGCGCAGCACGTGTAAAGTCTTGGAGACGGGAGTGGGAGGTTCTGATTATTGAGGATGCTAACCTGAGGTCATTAGCGGAGCGGAGGGCACGGGTAGGGTGGTAGACTGAGACCAGAGAGGAGATGTAGGGTGGTGCAGAGCCATGGAGTGCTTTATGGATGAGGGTAGTAGTTTTGTACTGGATTCTGGAGTGGATGGGTAGCCAGTGTAATGACTGGCACAGGGTAGCTGGTTACAGGAGAAAATGGTAGTGAAGCGGAGCTGCAGGGATCCATCCTCGACTTCCTGCCTGGCGCTCTTCTTCCTGACACAGAAAGAGATCTGCCGTCGACGACCATGCTGCGGGGGAACGGACAGAGAGGTGAGTAGTGCCGTAGCTTGTTTTTTTAGCAATAAACTAGGGAGAGAATACTTAGAGGTTGTGGGGGAGAGCAATGATGGGGTGGTGGGGAAGAGCAATGATGAGGCTGGTGGAGAGGACAGTGAGGTGTGGTGGGGAGAACAATGATGAGGGTGGGGGACAACTACGAGGCTAGAGGAGAGGACACTAAGGTAGCATGGGGGACAACAATGAGGGTGGGGGCCAATAATGATGGGGCTGGTGGAGAGGACACTGAGTTGTGGTGGGGGAAAACAATGAGGGTGGGGAGAACAATGATGGGGCTAGTGCAGGGGCCACAGGTGTGGTGGGGGGCGAACAATGATGGAGCTGGTGGACAGGACATTGAGGTGTGGTGGGGGAAAGGGCAGGAGCGGTGGGGAAGAACAATCAATGATGAGGGTGGGGGAGAACAATGATTGGGCTGGTGGAGAGGATACAGGTATGGTGGGGTAGAACAATGATGGGGCAGGTGGAGAGGACAATGAGGGGGTGTGGGAGAATGATGGAAGTAGATGAGAGGACAATGAGTGAGGTGGGGAAGAGGACAATGAATGGGGTGGGGAATTCAGAAGGGAGTAAGGGGGGTTATAATGGACTTATGAACAGGGGCAGGAGGACGTTAGATATGGATGTAAAATTAATTAGGTGGTGGAAGATGTTAAGTCCCTGATAATTATTTAGACTATGAAATGAGTTGAATAAACCACCATTCTCTATGTGAAATACATCTGGACCAACAATTATTCAGCAGCGCAGACCAAGTCGACAGCAATTTCCTTATTCATCAACACCTAATAGCTGCAGCACGACTGGACCCCAGGACCAGTTTAGGGGAAATGGGTCTCTTGTCACCCTCACTCCAGGGTACCCCCTCAGTACGGGCTCGGTCCTGATTTGCCCCAGCAGAGGGTTGTGGACCTTTCCCAGGCTCCTGGGCTGGCGGGGCCCGGCGTGATATCTGTAGTGGAGAAGAGTCTTGTATGAAGTCCTGAGTGCTTGTATAATGCTCAATCAGGCTGACCACCTGGTGTAGGGTGCCGGGATCCCCTTAGCAAACCCAACGCTGAATAGCGGCTGGCAGCGTTCTCGCCAGCCAATCGACCACCACCCTCTACCATCTGGGAAGGGGTTAAGGTCTTATGCTGAAGCCATATTTTTTACTAGCTGCAGCAAGTAATATGCCTGAGACCTAGCGGGTTGGCCATCCACAAAGGACCACTGGAACACCCGTCCATACGTGTTAACTACCAGTCGAGCGAAGATCTCTTTTCAGTTTCTCATAGCCCTGGGCATCGTCCTGACTTGAAGTCAAAGTAGGCCTTCTAGGCATCTCCCATCAGCAAAGGGACCACAACTTCCGCCCACTGGGAAAACAGCAAGTTCTCCCACTCTGATGTGCGCTCAAACATGGTTAGAAAAGCTTCCATATTGTTTTCAGGACTCATCTTCCTCGGTGCTGAGTGGACTTTGCACCAGGCCTCAGAACAGATCGGGTGTCGCTGGTAAGGGCACCTCTCGCAGGGCCGCAAACTGTTGCAGCATCAGGTTGTTTGTCAGCTGCTGCTGGTACAACTCCTGCCGCTGACTGTGGACAAACTGCTTCAACAGCTCCTCCATTTAGTCGGCCGGCTTGGGCTGCAGAGTTGCAGGCCTATTAACCAACATGCAGCTGGCTTTGGGTATGCCTCAGTTCACACTGCCCGCATTAGTGCAGCGGGGTTGGTGCAGTGTGACAGATAGGCAGGGACCACAAAAAGTTCAACAAAGACAGTGGCTTTATTTTCAGACTCACATACAGGAGTGATAGCCTCCGGATAGCAGCCGATTTTTCCAGAAATTCAGTTCAAAATCCTGTTGCTGTGGGCAATGGCACCGCCGTGTCTCTTGGGTGCATAAGCCACCTTTGAAGTCACCAACTCTGTGTTTGCTACACAGATCTGGGTTGCACATAGCCTCCTGCTCTGCTGCTTGCAAACTTTAAAGGGAACCTATCACCCCCAAAATCATAGGTGAGCTAAGCTCACCGCCATCAGGGGCTTATCTACAGCATTCTGTAATGCTGTAGATAAGCCCCCGATGTAGCCTGAAAGATGAGAAGAGGTTATATTATACTCACCCCGGGGCAGTCCCACTGCGGTCCGGTCTACTTACATTCCGGTGTCTGTCGCGTCCCCCGGCGTTCTGCTTTCCTGCACTGCGCCGGCTGGCCGTAAAGCAGAGCACAGCGGTGACGTCACCGCTCTGCTTTACGGCTGGCGCTTAGACAGTGCAGGGAAGCAGAACGCCGGGGGACAGACACCGGAATGTAAGTATGTAGTGTTTTTTTTTTTACATTTACACTGGTAACCAGGGTAAATATCGGGTTACTAAGCGCGGCCCTGCGCTTAGTAACCCGATGTTTACCCTGGGACTTCGGCATCGTTGGTCGCTGGAGAGCTGTTTGTGTGACAGCTCTCCAGCGACGCTGCAGCGATCGGCATCGTTGTCTATATCGCTGCAGCGTCGCTAGATGTGACGGTACCTTAACTGCAAGTAGGGGTCCTGGTCTGGGGGCTGTGTACAGAGGAGATATCTGTACTTAGGGCGCCTGGTTTGTGTACTGAGGTAATTGTTACGTTATTTTTCGTCTATCCCCACAGCTTCCTCTCTGCGCCTCCACCTCGGCCTCTCACCCTTGGGCTGTACACCTGTTCCTCCTCACCTTCTTGGGCTGTACACCTCCTCCTCAAATCCTCACAGTTGGGCTGTACGCCTCCTCCTCATGCCCACACCCTCGGGCTGTACACCTCCTCCTCACCCCCTGACAGTACAGTCTCCTCCTCGCCCTTTGACAGTTGGGCTGTACGCCTCCTTCTCCCCCGTCAGGCTGTACACCTCCTCGCCCTCACAGTCGGGCTGTACACCTCCACGCCCCCTCACCGTCGGGCAGTACACCTCCTTCTCGCCCTCTCACAGCCGGCCTGTACACCTCCTCGCCCCATCAGTCGAGCTGTACGCCTCCTCGCCCCCTTACAGTGGGGCTGTACATCTCCTCCTCGCCCCCTTACAGTGGGGCTGTACATCTCCTCCTCGCCCCCTCACAGTCAGGTTGTACACCTCCTCCTCACCCTCATAGTCGGGCTGTACACAGTCTCCTCCTCGCCCCCCCACAGTCGGGCTGTACACCTCCTCGCCCCCTCACAGTCGGGCCGTACACCTCCTCCTCGCCCCCTCAGTCAGGCCGTACGCCTTCTCCTAGCCCCCTCAGAGTCGGGCTGTACACCTCCTCCTTGCCCTCTCAGTTGGACTATACACCTCCTCCTCACAGTCGGACTGTACAGTCTCCTCCTCGCCCCCTCACAATCGGGCTGTACAGTCTCCTCCTCGCCCCCTCACAGTCGGGCTGTACACAGTCTCCTCCTCGCCCCCTCACAGTTGGGCTGTACAGTCTCCTCCTCGCCCCCTTACAGTCGGACTGTACAGTCTCCTCCTCGCCCCCTCACAATTGGGCTGTAGTCTCCTCCTCGCCCCCTCACAGGCTGTACACAGTCTCCTCCTCGCCCCCTCACAGTCGGGCTGTACACAGTCTCCTCCTCGCCCCCTCACAGTCGGGCTGTACAGTCTCCTCCTCGCCCCCTCAGTCGGGCTGTACACAGTCTCCTCCTCACAGTCGGGCTGTACACAGTCTCCTCCTCACAGTCGGGCTGTACAGTCTCCTCCTCCCCTCACAGTCGGTCTGTACACAGTCTCCTCCTCCCCTCACAGTCGGGCTGTACACAGTCTCCTCCTCCCCTCACAGTCGGGCTGTACACAGTCTCCTCCTCGTCCCCTCACAGTCAGGCTGTACACAGTCTCCTCCTCGCCCCCTCACAGTCGGGCTGTACAGTCTCCTCCTCGTCCCCTCACAGTCGGGCTGTACACAGTCTCCTCCTCGCCCCCTCACAGTCGGGCTGTACAGTCTCCTCCTCGTCCCCTCACAGTTGGACTGTACAGTCTCCTCCTCGTCGGGCTGTACACAGTCTCCTCCTCGCCCCCTCACAGTCGGGCTGTACAGTCTCCTCCTCGTCCCCTCACAGTCGGACTGTACACAGTCTCCTCCTCGCCCCCTCACAGTCGGGCTGTACACAGTCTCCTCGCCCCCTCACAGTCGGGCTGTACACAGTCTCCTCCTCGTCTCCTCACAGTCGGACTGTACACAGTCTCCTCCTCGTCTCCTCACAGTCGGACTGTACACAGTCTCCTCACAGTCGGACTGTACAGTCTCCTCAGTCGGACTGTACACAGTCTCCTCCTCGTCTCCTCAGTCGGACTGTACACAGTCTCCTCCTCGCCCCCTCACAGTCGGGCTGTACACAGTCTCCTCCTCGCCCCCTCACAGTCGGGCTGTACAGTCATGGCCAAAAGTTTTGAGAATGACATCAAAATTATATTTTCACATGATCTGCTGCCCTCTGGTTTTTATTAGTGTTTGTCTGATGTTTATATCACATACAGAAATATAATTGCAATCATATTATGAGTACCAATAGGTTACATTGACAGTTAGAATGAGTTAATGCAGCAAGTCAATATTTGCAGTGTTGACCCTTCTTCAAGACCTCTGCAATTCTCCCTGGCATGCTCTCAATCAACTTCTGGACCAAATCCTGACTGATAGCCGTCTATTCTTGCATAATCAATGCTTGGATTTTGCCAGAATTTGTTGGTTTTTGTTTGTCCATCCGTCTCTTGATGATTGACCACAAGTTCTCAATGGGATTAAGATCTGGGGAGTTTCCAGGCCATGGACCCAAAATCTCTATGTTTTGTTCCATGAGCCATTTAGTTATCACTTTTGCTTTATGGCAAGGTGCTCCATCATGCTGGAAAAGGCATTGTTGGGCACCAAACTGCTCTTGGACGGTTGGGAGAAGTTGCTCTTGGAGGACATTCTGGTACCATTCTTTATTCATGGCTGTGTTTTTAGGCAAGACTGTGAGTGAGCCGATTCCCTTGGCTGAAAAGCAACCCCACACATGAATGGTTTCAGGATGCTTTACAGTTGGCATGAGACAAGACTGGTGGGAGCGTTCACCTCTTCTTCTCCGAATAAGCTGTTTTCCAGATGTCCCAAACAATCGAAAAGGGGATTCATCAGAGAAAATGACTTTGCCCCAGTCCTCAGCAGTCCACTCCCTGTACCTTTTTCAGAATATCAGTCGGTCCCTGATGTTTTTTCTGGAGAGAAGGGGCTTCTTTGCTGCCCTCCTTGAAACCAGGCCTTGCTCAAAGAGTCTCCGCCTCACAGGGTGTGCAGAAACACTCACACCAGCCTGCTGCCATTCCTGAGCAAGCTCGGCACTGCTGGTAGTCCGATCCCACAGCTGAAACAGTTCTAAGATACGGTCCTGGCGCTTGCTGGTCTTTCTTGGGCGCCCTGGAGCCTTTTTGACAACAATGGAAGCTCTCTCCTTGAAGTTCTTGATGATGCGATAGATTGTTGACTGAGGTGCAATCTTTGTAGCTGCGATACTCTTCCCTGTTAGGCCATTTTTGTGCAGTGCAATGATGGCTGCACGTGTTTCTTTAGAGATAACCATGGTTAACTGAAGAGAAACAATGATACCAAGCACCAGCCTCCTTTTAAAGTGTTCAGTGATGTCATTCTTACTTAATCATGACTGATTGATCGCCAGCCCTGTCCTCATCAACACCCACACCTGTGTTACTGGATCAAGCACTAAAACCATGTTAGCTGCTCCTTTTAACCCCTTAGCGACCGCCGATACGCCTTTTAACGGCGGCCGCTAAGGGTACTTAAACCACAGCGCCGTTAATTAACGGCGCTGTGGAAAAAGTCCATAGCGCCCCCCAGAGGCCGATTTTCTCCGGGGTCTCGGCTGCCGAGACCCCAGAGAACATGATTCAGGGTTTTTTTAACCCACCCCGCATTTGCGATCGCCGGTAATTAACCGTTTACCGGCGATCGCAAAAAAAAAAAAAAAGCGATCTCTTTTTAATTTCTCTGTCCTTTGATGTGATCGCACATCGGAGGACAGAGAAAAGGGGTCCCAGGTGGCCCCCCAATACTCACCTAGCTCCCCCGATGCTCCTCGTGTCTCCCGGTGGGCGCCGCCATCTTCAAAATGGCGGGCGCATGCGCAGTGCGCCCGCCACCGGGAGAATCTTTGGGGTCTCGGCTGCCGGGGGTAGCCGAGACCCCAAAGAGCATGATCGGGGTCGGTATTACCGACCCCTGTTTTGCGATCGCCAGTAATTAACTGTTTACCGGCGACCGCAAAAAAAAAAAAAAGTAAAGTGTAATTCTCTGTCCTCTGATGTGATCGCACATCAGAGGACAGAGAAATAGGGGGATTCGGGGACCCTAGCATACTCACCTAGGTCCCTGGATCCTCTTGCTGCTCCTCCTGGCCGCCGGCAGAAGAACATGGCGGACGCATGCCCAGTGCGCCCGCCATCTGTCTCCATCTGCCGGCCGGCAGGAGAACAGCAGTTGGGGCTAAAATTAGGGTTAGGGGTAGGGTTAGGGCTAAATTTAGGGTTAGGGTTGGGGCTAAATTTAGGGTTAGGGTTGGGGCTAAATTTAGGGTTAGGCTTCTTACACACTTACGTCGGTACGGGGCCGTCGCAATGCGTCGGCCCGACATACCGACGCACGTTGTGAAAATTGTGCACAACGTGGGCAGCAGCTGTAGTTTTTCAACGCATCCGCTGCCCAATCTATGTCCTGGGGAGGAGGGGGCGGAGTTACGGCCACGCATGCGCGGTCAGAAATGGCGGATGCGACGTACAAAAAAATGTTTCATTGAACGTTTTTTTGTGCCGACGCTCCGCCAAAACACAACTGATCCAGTGCACGACGGACGCGACGTGTGGCCATCCGTCACGATCCGTCGGCAATACAAGTCTATGGGCAAAAAACGCATCCTGCGGGCACATTTGCAGGATCCGTTTCTTGTCCAAAACGACGGATTGCGACGGAATGCCAAACGACGCAAGTGTGAAAGTAACCTTAGGGCTAGGGTTAGGGTTGGGGCTAAAGTTAGGGCTAGGGTTGGGGCTAAAGTTAGGGTTAGAGCTGGGATTAGGGTTTGGATTAGGGTTGGTATTAGGGTTAGGGTTGGCATTAGGGTTACGCTTGGGATTAGGTTTGGGATTAGGGTTAAGGTTAGGGTTGTGATTAGGGGTGTATTGGGATTAGGGTTAGGTTTGAGGTTAGGGTTGAGATTAGGATTAGGGGTGTGTTGGATTTAGGGTTTTGATTAGGGTTATGGTTAGGGTTGACATTAGGGTTGTTTTGGGGTAAGGGTTGTGATTATGATTATGGATCAGGTTGGGATTAGGGTTAGGGGTGTGTTGGGGTTAGGGTTGGAGCTAGAATTGGGGGGTTTCCACTGTTTAGGTACATCAGGGGGTCTCCAAACACGACAGCCAATTTTGCGCTCAAAAAGTCAAATGGTGCTCCCTCCCTTCTGAGCTCTGCCGTGCGCCCAAACAGTGGGTTACCCCCACATATGGGGCATCAGCGTACTCGGGATAAATTGGACAACAACTTCTGGGGTCCAAGTTCTCTTGTTACCCTTGTGAAAATAAAAACTTGGGGGCTACAATATATTTTTTGTGAAAAAAAAAAAAAATTTTATTTTCACGACTCTGCATTCTAAACTTCTGTGAAGCACTTGGGCATTCAAAGTTCTCACCACACATCTAGATAAGTTCCTTGGGGGAACAGGAACACATGGGCTACTTGCACAGTGAACAAGTCTGTAGGATCATGTTCACACACCACCAAGAAACCTGAAGACACAAAAGAGAATAGTAAAACCAAAAACACTCAGTTTGAAAAAATGTTGCAGTAATCCGCAAGTGCTAGTAAAAGATGTAAAAAACAGGGTATTTGGTTGATACGTTTTTTGCAAAAAATGTATACTAAGCTGCTCTACCAATCTTCACGGTATACCCTTATCAGAGCAGTCCTAACTAATGTATGCAATTCCTATCTGATGTATTTAAAAACCTGATCATCTGTATATAACCTGTGTGAACAGGGTTCAGAGAGGAAAAATCCATGTGTGCATACAGGGTAGAACAGCTATTGTGCAGATAGCCCAAGAGGAGTGGTGGAACTCCCCAGTCTTGTAGACACAAGAGAACAATTATGGAAACAGGAACACATGGGCTACTTGCACAGTGAACAAGTCTGTAGGATCATGTTCACACACCACCAAGAAACCTGAAGACACAAAAGAGAATAGTAAAACCACAAACACTCAGTTTGAAAAAATGTTGCAGTAATCCGCAAGTGCTAGTAAAAGATGTAAAAAACAGGGTATTTGGTTGATACGTTTTTTGCAAAAAATGTATACTAAGCTGCTCTACCAATCTTCACGGTATACCCTTATCAGAGCAGTCCTAACTAATGTATGCAATCCCTATCTGATGTATTTAAAAACCTGATCATCTGTATATAACCTGTGTGAACAGGGTTCAGAGAGGAAAAATCCATGTGTGCATACAGGGTAGAACAGCTATTGTGCAGATAGCCCAAGAGGAGTGGTGGAACTCCCCAGTCTTGTAGACACAAGAGAACAATTATGGAAACAGGAACACATGGGCTACTTGCACAGTGAACAAGTCTGTAGGATCATGTTCACACACCACCAAGAAACCTGAAGACACAAAAGAGAATAGTAAAACCAAAAACACTCAGTTTGAAAAAATGTTGCAGTAATCCGCAAGTGCTAGTAAAAGATGTAAAAAACAGGGTATTTGGTTGATACGTTTTTTGCAAAAAATGTATACTAAGCTGCTCTACCAATCTTCACGGTATACCCTTATCAGAGCAGTCCTAACTAATGTATGCAATCCCTATCTGATGTATTTAAAAACCTGATCATCTGTATATAACCTGTGTGAACAGGGTTCAGAGAGGAAAAATCCATGTGTGCATACAGGGTAGAACAGCTATTGTGCAGATAGCCCAAGAGGAGTGGTGGAACTCCCCAGTCTTGTAGACACAAGAGAACAATTATGGAAACAGGAACACATGGGCTACTTGCACAGTGAACAAGTCTGTAGGATCATGTTCACACACCACCAAGAAACCTGAAGACACAAAAGAGAATAGTAAAACCAAAAACACTCAGTTTGAAAAAATGTTGCAGTAATCCGCAAGTGCTAGTAAAAGATGTAAAAAACAGGGTATTTGGTTGATACGTTTTTTGCAAAAAATGTATACTAAGCTGCTCTACCAATCTTCACGGTATACCCTTATCAGAGCAGTCCTAACTAATGTATGCAATCCCTATCTGATGTATTTAAAAACCTGATCATCTGTATATAACCTGTGTGAACAGGGTTCAGAGAGGAAAAATCCATGTGTGCATACAGGGTAGAACAGCTATTGTGCAGATAGCCCAAGAGGAGTGGTGGAACTCCCCAGTCTTGTAGACACAAGAGAACAATTATGGAAACAGGAACACATGGGCTACTTGCACAGTGAACAAGTCTGTAGGATCATGTTCACACACCACCAAGAAACCTGAAGACACAAAAGAGAATAGTAAAACCAAAAACACTCAGTTTGAAAAAATGTTGCAGTAATCCGCAAGTGCTAGTAAAAGATGTAAAAAACAGGGTATTTGGTTGATACGTTTTTTGCAAAAAATGTATACTAAGCTGCTCTACCAATCTTCACGGTATACCCTTATCAGAGCAGTCCTAACTAATGTATGCAATCCCTATCTGATGTATTTAAAAACCTGATCATCTGTATATAACCTGTGTGAACAGGGTTCAGAGAGGAAAAATCCATGTGTGCATACAGGGTAGAACAGCTATTGTGCAGATAGCCCAAGAGGAGTGGTGGAACTCCCCAGTCTTGTAGACACAAGAGAACAATTATGGAAACAGGAACACATGGGCTACTTGCACAGTGAACAAGTCTGTAGGATCATGTTCACACACCACCAAGAAACCTGAAGACACAAAAGAGAATAGTAAAACCAAAAACACTCAGTTTGAAAAAATGTTGCAGTAATCCGCAAGTGCTAGTAAAAGATGTAAAAAACAGGGTATTTGGTTGATACGTTTTTTGCAAAAAATGTATACTAAGCTGCTCTACCAATCTTCACGGTATACCCTTATCAGAGCAGTCCTAACTAATGTATGCAATCCCTATCTGATGTATTTAAAAACCTGATCATCTGTATATAACCTGTGTGAACAGGGTTCAGAGAGGAAAAATCCATGTGTGCATACAGGGTAGAACAGCTATTGTGCAGATAGCCCAAGAGGAGTGGTGGAACTCCCCAGTCTTGTAGACACAAGAGAACAATTATGGAAACAGGAACACATGGGCTACTTGCACAGTGAACAAGTCTGTAGGATCATGTTCACACACCACCAAGAAACCTGAAGACACAAAAGAGAATAGTAAAACCAAAAACACTCAGTTTGAAAAAATGTTGCAGTAATCCGCAAGTGCTAGTAAAAGATGTAAAAAACAGGGTATTTGGTTGATACGTTTTTTGCAAAAAATGTATACTAAGCTGCTCTACCAATCTTCACGGTATACCCTTATCAGAGCAGTCCTAACTAATGTATGCAATCCCTATCTGATGTATTTAAAAACCTGATCATCTGTATATAACCTGTGTGAACAGGGTTCAGAGAGGAAAAATCCATGTGTGCATACAGGGTAGAACAGCTATTGTGCAGATAGCCCAAGAGGAGTGGTGGAACTCCCCAGTCTTGTAGACACAAGAGAACAATTATGTATGCACACATGGATTTTTCCTCTCTGAACCCTGTTCACACAGGTTATATACAGATGATCAGGTTTTTAAATACATCAGATAGGGATTGCATACATTAGTTAGGACTGCTCTGATAAGGGTATACCGTGAAGATTGGTAGAGCAGCTTAGTATACATTTTTTGCAAAAAACGTATCAACCAAATACCCTGTTTTTTACATCTTTTACTAGCACTTGCGGATTACTGCAACATTTTTTCAAACTGAGTGTTTTTGGTTTTACTATTCTCTTTTGTGTCTTCAGGTTTCTTGGTGGTGTGTGAACATGATCCTACAGACTTGTTCACTGTGCAAGTAGCCCATGTGTTCCTGTTTCCATAATTGTTCTCTTGTGTCTACAAGACTGGGGAGTTCCACCACTCCTCTTGGGCTATCTGCACAATAGCTGTTCTACCCTGTATGCACACATGGATTTTTCCTCTCTGAACCCTGTTCACACAGGTTATATACAGATGATCAGGTTTTTAAATACATCAGATAGGGATTGCATACATTAGTTAGGACTGCTCTGATAAGGGTATACCGTGAAGATTGGTAGAGCAGCTTAGTATACATTTTTTGCAAAAAACGTATCAACCAAATACCCTGTTTTTTACATCTTTTACTAGCACTTGCGGATTACTGCAACATTTTTTCAAACTGAGTGTTTTTGGTTTTACTATTCTCTTTTGTGTCTTCAGGTTTCTTGGTGGTGTGTGAACATGATCCTACAGACTTGTTCACTGTGCAAGTAGCCCATGTGTTCCTGTTTCCATAATTGTTCTCTTGTGTCTACAAGACTGGGGAGTTCCACCACTCCTCTTGGGCTATCTGCACAATAGCTGTTCTACCCTGTATGCACACATGGATTTTTCCTCTCTGAACCCTGTTCACACAGGTTATATACAGATGATCAGGTTTTTAAATACATCAGATAGGGATTGCATACATTAGTTAGGACTGCTCTGATAAGGGTATACCGTGAAGATTGGTAGAGCAGCTTAGTATACATTTTTTGCAAAAAACGTATCAACCAAATACCCTGTTTTTTACATCTTTTACTAGCACTTGCGGATTACTGCAACATTTTTTCAAACTGAGTGTTTTTGGTTTTACTATTCTCTTTTGTGTCTTCAGGTTTCTTGGTGGTGTGTGAACATGATCCTACAGACTTGTTCACTGTGCAAGTAGCCCATGTGTTCCTGTTTCCATAATTGTTCTCTTGTGTCTACAAGACTGGGGAGTTCCACCACTCCTCTTGGGCTATCTGCACAATAGCTGTTCTACCCTGTATGCACACATGGATTTTTCCTCTCTGAACCCTGTTCACACAGGTTATATACAGATGATCAGGTTTTTAAATACATCAGATAGGGATTGCATACATTAGTTAGGACTGCTCTGATAAGGGTATACCGTGAAGATTGGTAGAGCAGCTTAGTATACATTTTTTGCAAAAAACGTATCAACCAAATACCCTGTTTTTTACATCTTTTACTAGCACTTGCGGATTACTGCAACATTTTTTCAAACTGAGTGTTTTTGGTTTTACTATTCTCTTTTGTGTCTTCAGGTTTCTTGGTGGTGTGTGAACATGATCCTACAGACTTGTTCACTGTGCAAGTAGCCCATGTGTTCCTGTTTCCATAATTGTTCTCTTGTGTCTACAAGACTGGGGAGTTCCACCACTCCTCTTGGGCTATCTGCACAATAGCTGTTCTACCCTGTATGCACACATGGATTTTTCCTCTCTGAACCCTGTTCACACAGGTTATATACAGATGATCAGGTTTTTAAATACATCAGATAGGGATTGCATACATTAGTTAGGACTGCTCTGATAAGGGTATACCGTGAAGATTGGTAGAGCAGCTTAGTATACATTTTTTGCAAAAAACGTATCAACCAAATACCCTGTTTTTTACATCTTTTACTAGCACTTGCGGATTACTGCAACATTTTTTCAAACTGAGTGTTTTTGGTTTTACTATTCTCTTTTGTGTCTTCAGGTTTCTTGGTGGTGTGTGAACATGATCCTACAGACTTGTTCACTGTGCAAGTAGCCCATGTGTTCCTGTTTCCATAATTGTTCTCTTGTGTCTACAAGACTGGGGAGTTCCACCACTCCTCTTGGGCTATCTGCACAATAGCTGTTCTACCCTGTATGCACACATGGATTTTTCCTCTCTGAACCCTGTTCACACAGGTTATATACAGATGATCAGGTTTTTAAATACATCAGATAGGGATTGCATACATTAGTTAGGACTGCTCTGATAAGGGTATACCGTGAAGATTGGTAGAGCAGCTTAGTATACATTTTTTGCAAAAAACGTATCAACCAAATACCCTGTTTTTTACATCTTTTACTAGCACTTGCGGATTACTGCAACATTTTTTCAAACTGAGTGTTTTTGGTTTTACTATTCTCTTTTGTGTCTTCAGGTTTCTTGGTGGTGTGTGAACATGATCCTACAGACTTGTTCACTGTGCAAGTAGCCCATGTGTTCCTGTTTCCATAATTGTTCTCTTGTGTCTACAAGACTGGGGAGTTCCACCACTCCTCTTGGGCTATCTGCACAATAGCTGTTCTACCCTGTATGCACACATGGATTTTTCCTCTCTGAACCCTGTTCACACAGGTTATATACAGATGATCAGGTTTTTAAATACATCAGATAGGGATTGCATACATTAGTTAGGACTGCTCTGATAAGGGTATACCGTGAAGATTGGTAGAGCAGCTTAGTATACATTTTTTGCAAAAAACGTATCAACCAAATACCCTGTTTTTTACATCTTTTACTAGCACTTGCGGATTACTGCAACATTTTTTCAAACTGAGTGTTTTTGGTTTTACTATTCTCTTTTGTGTCTTCAAGTTCCTTGGGGGGTCTAGTTTCCAAAATGGGGTCACTTGTGGGGGGTTACTACAGTTTAGGTACATCAGGGGCTCTGCAATCGCAACATAATGCCCACAGACCATTCTATCAAAGTCTGCATTCCAAAAAGGCGCTCCTTCCCTTCCGAGCTCTGCCGTGCGCCCAAACAGTGGTTTACCCCCACATATGGGGCATCAGCGTACTCGGGATAAATTGGACAACAACTTCTGGGGTCCAATTTCTCTTGTTACCCTTGTGAAAATAAAAACTTGGGGGCTACAATATATTTTTTGTGAAAAAAAAAATATTTTTTATTTTCACGACTCTGCATTCTAAACTTCTGTGAAGCACTTGGGCATTCAAAGTTCTCACCACACATCTAGATAAGTTCCTTGGGGGGTCTAGTTTCCAAAATGGGGTCACTTGTGGGGGGTTACTACAGTTTAGGTACATCAGGGGCTCTGCAATCGCAACATAATGCCCACAGACCATTCTATCAAAGTCTGCATTCCAAAAAGGCGCTCCTTCCCTTCCAAGCTCTGCCGTGCGCCCAAACAGTGGTTTACCCCCACATATGGCGCATCAGCGTATTCGGGATAAATTGGACAACAACTATTGCAGTCCAATTTCTCCTGTTACCCTTGTGAAAATAAAAACTTGGGGGCTAAAAAATCTTTTTTGTGGAAAAAAAAATATTTTTTATTTTCACGGCTCTGCATTATAAACTTCTGTGAAGCACTTGGGCATTCAAGGTTCTCACCACACATCTAGATAAGTTCCATGGGGGGTCTAGTTTCTGTTTAGGCACATCAGGGGCTCTCCAAACGCGACATGGCGTCCGATCTCAATTCCAGCCAATTCTACATTGAAAAAGTAAAACGGCACTCTTTCTCTTCCAAGCTCTGCGGTGCGCCCAAACAGTGGTTTATCCCCACATATTGGGTATCGATGTACTCAGGAGAAATTGCACAACAACTTTAGTGGTCTAATTTCTCCTGTTACCCTTGTGAAAATAAAAATTTGTGGGCAAAAAGATCATTTTTGTAGAAAAAATGCAATTTTTTTTTTTCACGGTTCTACGTTATAAACTTCTGTGAAGCACATGGGGGTTCAAAGTGCTCGCCACACATCTAGATAAGTTCCTTAAGGGGTCTAGTTTCCAAAATGGTGTCACTTGTGGGGGGTTTCCACTGTTTAGGCACATCAGGGGCTCTCCAAACGCGACATGGCGTCCAATCTCAATTCCAGCCAATTCAACATTGAAAAAGTAAAACGGCACTCCTTCTCTTCCAAGCTCTGCGGTGCGCCCTAACAGTTGTTTACCCCCACATATTGGGTATCAGCGTACTCAGGAGAAATTGCACAACAACTTTTGTGGTCTAATTTCTCCTGTTACCCTTGTGAAAATAAGAATTTGTGGGCGAAAAGATCATTTTTGTGTAAACAAAAGTGATTTTTTATTTTCACAGCTCTACGTTATAAACTTCTGTGAAGCACTTGGGGGTTCAAAGTGCTCACCACACATCTAGATAAGTTCCTTAAGGGGTCTAGTTTCCAAAATTGTGTCACTTGTGGGGAGTTTCCACTGTTTAGGCACATCAGGGGCTCTCTAAACGTGACATGGCGTCCGATCTCAATTCCAGCCAATTCTGCATTGAAAAAGTCAAACGGCGCTCCTTCACTTCTAAGTTCTGCGGTGCGCCCTAACAGTGGTTTACCCCCACATATGGGGTATTGGCGTATTCAGGAGAAATTGCATAACAAAATTTATGGTTACATTTCTGTTTTTACACTTGTGAAAATAAAAAAAATGGTTCTGAATTAAGATGTTTGCAAAAAAAAGTTAAATGTTCATTTTTTCCTTCCACATTGTTTCAGTTCCTGTGAAGCACGTAAAGGGTTAATAAACTTCTTGAATGTGGTTTTGAGAACCTTGAGGGGTGTAGTTTTTAGAATGGTGTCACACTTCATTATTTTCTATCATATAGACCCCTCAAAATGACTTCAAATGTGATGTGGTCCCTAAAAAAAAAAATGGTGTTGTAAAAATGAGAAATTGCTGGTCAACTTTTAACCCTTATAACTCCCTAACAAAAAAAAATTTTGTTTCCAAAATTGTGCTGATGTAAAGTAGACATGTGGGAAATGTTATTTATTAACTATTTTTCGTGACATATCTCTCTGATTTAAGGGCATAAAAATACAAAGTTTGAAAATTGCAAAATTTTAAAAATTTTCGCCATATTTCCGTTTTTTTTCATAAATAATCGCAAGTAATATCGAAGAAATGTTACCACTAACATGAAGTACAATATGTCACGAAAAAACAATCTCAGAATCAGCGGGATCCGTTGAAGCGTTCCAGAGTTATAACCTCATAAAGTGACAGTGGTCAGAATTGCAAAAATTGGCTCGGTCATTAAGTACCAAATTGGCTCTGTCACTAAGGGGTTAAGGCAGGACTGCAATGATGTTGAAATGTGTTTTGGGGGTTAAAGTTCATTTTCTGGGCAAATATTGACTTTGCAAGTACAGTAATTGCTGTTAAGCTGATCACTCTGACATTCAGGAGTATATGCAAATTGCCATTAGAAAAAATGAAGCAGTAGACTTTGGAAAAATTAATATTTGTCTCATTCTCAAAATTTTTGTCAATGACTGTACACAGTCTCCTCCTCGCCCCCTCCTCCCCTCACAGTCGGGCTGTACACAGTCTCCTCCCCCCTCACAGTCGGGCTGTACACAGTCTCCTCCCCCCCTCACAGTCGGGCTGTACACAGCCTCCTCCTCCTCCCCTCACAGTCAGGCTGTACACAGTCTCCTCCCCCCTCACAGTCGGGCTGTACACAGTCTCCTCCCCCCCTCACAGTCGGGCTGTACACAGTCTCCTCCTCCTCCCCTCACAGTCAGGCTGTACACAGTCTCCTCCTCCTCCTCCCCTCACAGTCGGGCTGTACACAGTCTCCTCCTCCTCCCCTCAGTCGGGCTGTACACAGTCTCCTCCTCCTCCCCTCACAGTCGGGCTGTACACAGTCTCCTCCTCCTCCCCTCACAGTCGGGCTGTACACAGTCTTCTCCTCCCCTCACAGTCGGGCTGTACAGTCTCCTCCTCGCCCCCTCAGTCGGGCTGTACACAGTCTCCTCCTCCCCTCACAGTCGGGCTGTACAGTCTCCTCCTCCTCCCCTCACAGTCGGGCTGTACAGTCTCCTCCTCCTCCCCTCACAGTCGGGCTGTACAGTCTCCTCCTCCTCCCCTCACAGTCGGGCTGTACACAGTCTCCTCCTCCCCCCCTCACAGTCGGGCTGTACAGTCTCCTCCTCCTCCCCTCACAGTCGGGCTGTACAGTCTCCTCCTCCTCGCTCCCTCACAGTCAGGCTGTACACAGTCTCCCCCCCCCCCTCACAGTCGGGCTGTACACAGTCTCCTCCTCGCTCCCTCACAGTCGGGCTGTACACAGTCTCCTCCTCCTCCTCCCCTCACAGTCGGGCTGTACACAGTCTCCTCCTCCCCCCCTCACAGTCGGGCTGTACAGTCTCCTCCTCCCCTCACAGACGGGCTGTACAGTCTCCTCCTCCTCGCTCCCTCACAGTCGGGCTGTACAGTCTCCTCCTCCTCTCAGTCGGGCTGTACAGTCTCCTCCTCGCTTCCTCACAGTCGGGCTGTACACAGTCTCCTCGCTTCCTCACAGTCGGGCTGTACAGTCTCCTCCTCGCTTCCTCAGTCGGGCTGTACACAGTCTCCTCCCCCCCCCCCTCACAGTCGGGCTGTACACAGTCTCCTCCTCCCCTCACAGTCGGGCTGTACACAGTCTCCTCCCCTCACAGTCGGGCTGTACACAGTCTCCTCCCCTCACAGTCGAGCTGTACACAGTCTCCTCCTCCCCCCCTCACAGTCGGGCTGTACAGTCTCCTCCTCCTCCCCTCACAGTCGGGCTGTACACAGTCTCCTCCTCCCCTCACAGTCGGGCTGTACAGTCTCCTTCTCATCCCCTCACAGTCGGGCTGTACAGTCTCCTCCTCCTCGCTCCCTCACAGTCGGGCTGTACACAGTCTCCTCCTCCCCCCCTCACAGTCGGGCTGTACAGTCTCCTCCTCCTCGCTCCCTCACAGTCAGGCTGTACAGTCTCCTCCTCCTCCCCTCACAGTCGGGCTGTACAGTCTCCTCCTCCTCCCCTCAGTCGGGCTGTACAGTCTCCTTCTCATCCCCTCACAGTCGGGCTGTACAGTCTCCTCCTCCTCGCTCCCTCACAGTCGGGCTGTACACAGTCTCCTCCTCCCCTCACAGTCGGGCTGTACACAGTCTCCTCCTCCTCCCCTCAGTCGGGCTGTACACAGTCTCCTCCTCTCCCCCTCAGTCGGGCTGTACAGTCTCCTCCTCCCCTCACAGACGGGCTGTACAGTCTCCTCCTCCTCGCTCCCTCACAGTCGGGCTGTACAGTCTCCTCCTCCTCCCCTCACAGTCGGGCTGTACACAGTCTCCTCCTCCCCCCTCACAGTTGGGCTGTACAGTCTCCTCTTCCCCTCACAGTCGGGCTGTACAGTCTCCTCCTCCTCGCTCCCTCACAGTCGGGCTGTACACAGTCTCCTCCTCCCCTCACAGTCGGGCTGTACAGTCTCCTTCTCATCCCCTCACAGTCGGGCTGTACAGTCTCCTCCTCCTCGCTCCCTCACAGTCGGGCTGTACACAGTCTCCTCCTCCTCCCCTCACAGTCGGGCTGTACACAGTCTCCTCCTCCCCCCCTCACAGTCGGGCTGTACACAGTCTCCTCCTCCCCCCCTCAGTCGGGCTGTACAGTCTCCTCCTCCCCTCACAGACGGGCTGTACACAGTCTCCTCCTCCTCCCCTCACAGTCGGGCTGTACACAGTCTCCTCCTCCCCCCCCTCAGTCGGGCTGTACAGTCTCCTCCTCCCCCCCTCAGTCGGGCTGTACAGTCTCCTCCTCCCTCACAGTCGGGCTGTACAGTCTCCTCCTCCTCCCCTCACAGTCGGGCTGTACACAGTCTCCTCCTCCTCCCCTCACAGTCGGGCTGTACAGTCTCCTCCTCCTCCCCTCACAGTCGGGCTGTACAGTCTCCTCCTCCCCTCACAGTCGGGCTGTACACAGTCTCCTCCTCCCCCCCTCATAGTCGGGCTGTACAGTCTCCTCCTCCCCCCCTCACAGTCGGGCTGTACAGTCTCCTCCTCCCCCCCTCACAGTCGGGCTGTACAGTCTCCTCCTCCCCTCACAGTCGGGCTGTACAGTCTCCTCCCCTCACAGTCGGGCTGTACACAGTCTCCTCCTCCCCCCCTCATAGTCGGGCTGTACAGTCTCCTCCTCCCCCCCTCATAGTCGGGCTGTACAGTCTCCTCCTCCCCCCCTCACAGTCGGGCTGTACAGTCTCCTCCTCCTCCCCTCACAGTCGGGCTGTACAGTCTCCTCCTCCCCCCCTCACAGTCGGGCTGTACAGTCTCCTCCTCGCTCCCTCACAGTCGGGCTGTACAGTCTCCTCCTCGCTCCCTCACAGTCGGGCTGTACAGTCTCCTCCTCGCTCCCTCACAGTCGGGCTGTACAGTCTCCTCCTCGCTCCCTCACAGTCGGGCTGTACAGTCTCCTCCTCCTCCCCTCACAGTCGGGCTGTACAGTCTCCTCCTCGCTCCCTCACAGTCGGGCTGTACAGTCTCCTCCTCGCTCCCTCACAGTCGGGCTGTACAGTCTCCTCCTCGCTCCCTCACAGTCAGGCTGTACAGTCTCCTCCTCCTCCCCTCACAGTCGGGCTGTACAGTCTCCTCCTCCTCCCCTCAGTCGGGCTGTACAGTCTCCTTCTCATCCCCTCACAGTCGGGCTGTACAGTCTCCTCCTCCTCGCTCCCTCACAGTCGGGCTGTACACAGTCTCCTCCTCCTCCCCTCACAGTCGGGCTGTACACAGTCTCCTCCTCCTCCCCTCAGTCGGGCTGTACACAGTCTCCTCCTCTCCCCCTCAGTCGGGCTGTACAGTCTCCTCCTCCCCTCACAGACGGGCTGTACAGTCTCCTCCTCCTCGCTCCCTCACAGTCGGGCTGTACAGTCTCCTCCTCCTCCCCTCACAGTCGGGCTGTACACAGTCTCCTCCTCCCCCCTCACAGTTGGGCTGTACAGTCTCCTCTTCCCCTCACAGTCGGGCTGTACAGTCTCCTCCTCCTCGCTCCCTCACAGTCGGGCTGTACACAGTCTCCTCCTCCCCTCACAGTCGGGCTGTACAGTCTCCTTCTCATCCCCTCACAGTCGGGCTGTACAGTCTCCTCCTCCTCGCTCCCTCACAGTCGGGCTGTACACAGTCTCCTCCTCCTCCCCTCACAGTCGGGCTGTACACAGTCTCCTCCTCCTCCCCTCACAGTCGGGCTGTACACAGTCTCCTCCTCCTCCCCTCACAGTCGGGCTGTACAGTCTCCTCCTCCTCCCCCCCTCAGTCGGGCTGTACAGTCTCCTCCTCCCCTCACAGACGGGCTGTACACAGTCTCCTCCTCCTCCACTCACAGTCGGGCTGTACACAGTCTCCTCCTCCCCCCCTCAGTCGGGCTGTACAGTCTCCTCCTCCCCTCACAGACGGGCTGTACAGTCTCCTCCTCCCTCACAGTCGGGCTGTACAGTCTCCTCCTCCTCCCCTCACAGTCGGGCTGTACACAGTCTCCTCCTCCTCCCCTCACAGTCGGGCTGTACAGTCTCCTCCTCCTCCCCTCACAGTCGGGCTGTACAGTCTCCTCCTCCCCTCACAGTCGGGCTGTACACAGTCTCCTCCTCCCCCCCTCATAGTCGGGCTGTACAGTCTCCTCCTCCTCCCCTCACAGTCGGGCTGTACAGTCTCCTCCTCCCCCCCTCACAGTCGGGCTGTACAGTCTCCTCCTCCCCTCACAGTCGGGCTGTACAGTCTCCTCCTCCCCCCCTCACAGTCGGGCTGTACAGTCTCCTCCTCGCTCCCTCACAGTCGGGCTGTACAGTCTCCTCCTCCTCCCCTCACAGTCGGGCTGTACAGTCTCCTCCTCGCCCTTTATCCTTACGCTCTGCAGCTGCACATTCTTCTAAGCGCGTTTCCCGCCAACATTCCGCACACACAGTGACAGTAACTGAGGAGAGCACGTGGCACGGAAACGCTCGCGAGATCTGTCCCTTCCTTCTTCGCACCCAGTGGGCGGATCCGGCGGGAATTCTCGTGGAGTCTCGCGAGATCTGACGGCGCGGGTTACGGAGTGAGGACTTCGGGCGCCATCTTCTCTCTCTACTCAGCCCTCAGACGCACGGATCACCCGGGCTGCGAGCTCCGCGGACATGGCCGACTACTCCACCGTGCCGCCCCCCAACTCCGGCTCCACCGGCGGCGTGAACGACGCCTTCAAGGACGCGCTGCAGAGGGCGAGACAGGTGAGGGACGGACGGCCGGCGGCGGGAGGGAGGCGGGGAGTAGGCCCGAGCCCATGAGGGGAGGAAGGCGAGGAGTGAGCCGAAGGGAGGAAGGCGAGGAGTGGGCCTGGAGGGGGAAAAAGCAAGTAGCGGGAGGAAGGTGGGAGCGGGCCTGGAGGGGAAAAAAGCAAGTAGCGGGAGGGAGGTGGGAGCGGGCCTGGAGGGGAAAAAAGCAAGTAGCGGGAGGAAGGTGGGAGCGGGCCTGGAGGGGAAAAAAGCAAGTAGCGGGAGGAAGGTGGGAGCGGGCCTGGAGGGGAAAAAAGCAAGTAGAGGGAGGAAGGTGGGAGCGGGCCTGGAGGGGAAAAAAGCAAGTAGAGGGAGGAAGGTGGGAGCGGGCCTGGAGGGGAAAAAAGCAAGTAGCGGGAGGAAGGTGGGAGCGGGCCTGGAGGGGAAAAAAGCAAGTAGCGGGAGGAAGGTGGGAGCGGGCCTGGAGGGGAAAAAAGCAAGTAGCGGGAGGAAGGTGGGAGCGGGCCTGGAGGGGAAAAAAGCAAGTAGCGGGAGGAAGGTGGGAGCGGGCCTGGAGGGGAAAAAAGCAAGTAGCGGGCCGAAGGGAGGAAGGCAAGGAGCGGGTCCGAGCCCATGAGGGGAGGAATGAAGGCAGAAAGCGGACTCTGAGGGGAGGAAGGTGGGAGCGGGCCTGGAGGGGAAAAAAGCAAGTAGCGGGAGGAAGGCAAGGAGTGGGTCCGAGCCCATTATTATTATTTATTTATATAGCACCATTGATTCCATGGTGCTGTACATGAGAAGGGGTTAAATATCACATACAGAAAACAAACTAACAATGACGGACTGATACAGAGGGGCAAGGACCCTGCCCTTGCGGGCTTACATTCTACAGGATTATGGGGAAGGAGACAGTAGGTTGAGGGTTGCAGGAGCTCCGGTGTTGGTGAGGCGGTAGCTCCGGTGTTGGTGAGGCGGTAGCTCCGGTGTTGGTGAGGCGGTAGCTCCGGTGTTGGTGAGGCGGTAGCTCCGGTGTTGGTGAGGCGGTAGCTTCGATAGTGATGAGGCAGCAGCGGTGTCAGTGCAGGCTGTAGGCTTTCCTGAAGAGATGAGTTTTCGGGTTCCGTCTGAAGGATCCGACTGTGGTTGATAGTCGGACGTGGTTGGGGCAGAGAGTTCCAGAGGATGGGGGATATTCGGGAGAAGTCTTGGAGGCGATTGGATGAGGAGCGAATAAGTGTGGAGGAGAGAAGGAGGTGTTGGGAGGACCGGAGGTCACGTGAGGGAAGATATCGAGAGATTAGTTCAGAGATATATGGAGGAGACAGGTTGGGGATGGCTTTGTAGGTCAGTATTAGCAATTTGAACTGGATACGCTGAGGGAATGGGAGCCAGTGAAGAGAGTTGCAGAGGGGGGAAGCGGAGGAGTAGCGAGGAGAGAGATGGATTAGTCGGGCAGCAGAGTTAAGGATGGACTGGAGAGGTGCAAGGGTGTTAGCAGGGAGGCCACAGAAAAGGATGTTGCAGTAGTCAAGGCGGGAAATGATGAGGGCGTGCACAAGCATTTTAGTAGATTGGGGGTTGAGGGGAGGAATGAAGGCAGAAAGCGGACTCTGAGGGGAGGAAGGCGAGGAGTGGGTCCGAGCCCATGAGGGGAGGAATGAAGGCGGAAAGCGGACTCTGAGGGGAGGAAGGCGAGGAGTGGGCTGGAGGGAGGAAGGTGGGAGCGGGCCCTAAGGGGAAAAAGGCAAGGAGTGGGCCGAAGGGAGGAAGGTGGGAGCGGGCCTGGAGGGGAAAAAAGCAAGTAGCGGGCCGAAGGGAGGAAGGCGAGGAGTGGGTCCAAGCCCATGAGGGGAGGAATAAAGGCTGAGTGCGGGTCCGAAGGGAGGAAGGTGGGAGCGGGCCTGGAGGGGAAAAAGTCGAGGAGTGGGCTGGAGGGAGGAAGGCGGGAGCGGGCCTGGAGGGGAAAAAGTCGAGGAGTGGGCTGGAGGGAGGAAGGCGGGAGCGGGCCTGGAGGGGAAAAAGTCGAGGAGTGGGCCGGAGGGAGGAAGGTGGGGGCGGGCCTGGAGGGGAAAAAGTCGAGGAGTGGGCCGAAGGGAGGAAGGCGGGAGCAGGGCCTGGAGGGGAAAAAAGCAAGTAGCGGGAGGAAGGCGAGGAGTGGGCCCAAAGGGTGAAAGGCCGAGAGCAGGCCCAGGACATTGGAGGACTGAGGGTATGTGCACCCAATGTGGATTTTGCTGCGGATCCGCAGTAGTTTCCCATGAGTTTGTAGTACAATGTAAACCTATGGGAAACCAAAAATGCTGTGCACATGCTGCGGAAAAAAACAGCGCAGAAACGCAGCGGTTTACATTCCGCAGCACGTCACTTCTTTCTGCAGATTCTGCAGCGGTTTGAGGCCATGTGCACACACTGCAGGTCCGCAGCATTTCCGCAGCTGCGGTGCTGCAGCAGTTTCCCATGAGTTTACAGTACAATGTAAACCTATGGGAAATGAAAACCGCAGTGCACATGCTGCGGAACAAAACACGCAGAAACGCAGCGGTTTTTATTCCGCAGCATGTCAATTCTTTGTGCGGATTCCGCTGCGGGTTTACACCTGCGCCAATAGAAAACTGCAGGTGTAAACCCGCAATAGAAACCGCGATAAATATGCAGTAAATCCTCAGTTTTGAACTGCAGTTTTTCTAAATCCGCTGCGGATAAATCCCCAGTCATCCGGGATACGTGTGCATATACCCTAACAACTGCTCCAATAGAGTTCCACGGTTGTAAATCCGCAGCGGTTTTCCACTGCAGATTTATCAAATCCGCTGCAGAAAAATCCGCAGTGGACCTAGAATACGTGTGCACATACCCTGAGGGTATGTCCACACGCTACGGATTTTACTGCGGGTCTGTAGCGGTTTCCCTTTGTTCTTTAAAAAAAAAAATAAAAAATGTAAACCTATGGGATCCGCAGAGTGACATGTTACTTCTTTTAAACTGCAGCGGATTATCCGCAACGTGTGCACAGCTTTTTTTTTTCTCATTGATTTACATTGTACTGTAAATCAATTGCGGATCTGCAGCGTTTCTGCACTGCAAAAAACGCTGCGGATCCGCAGAGAATCCGCAACGTGTGCACATAGCCTTACGTTTCCCTACAGTGCCCCCACAGGCGAGATGCAGAGTTACACCTGGCCAATTTGAATGTGTGGTGTCCTTGTGTAGCAGGAGAGGACGAGTCCTTTAATGACCTTTTGTTTCAACCTGACAGATTGCTGCAAAAATTGGAGGTGATACTGGACCACCGGCTGTTAACAACAATGACTATGGCTTTTCTGGGCAGAAGAGGCCACTGGATGACGGAGGTGCGTTTATAGATGTGGGACTGGCGGCACACTCACGTAGGTTTACAGAATGCGCCGGGTACAAAAGAAACTGCTATGCTGGTATACGGTTCCTGTTTTCTGTGTGGCGCTCTGGTGTGTTACTTCCTCCCCAGTTCATTATCTCATCACGTACAGGGTCTTCTCCACCTCGCTGTATGAGAATGTGGCCTTTAATCCATTTTTACACCTAGGACTGGAGTTTTAACATTTGTGGTGTGGGGGAAACGTACAAAGGCCTTACTTATACGAAAATGTGCCAGATTACCAGGAAGTGATTGGTGCATCTTGGGCTGAAATTTACACTAATTGTGTCATACCAGAGGTGGCCTGTCCACTTTTTTTTAGCCCCTTTTCAAAAGCAAAGTCACAGATTTGGATTCTGTCAAGATTGTGTATTGAATTCCCTCCATTCTATCCTGTTGTCCATCACTGGCTGTGTGGGACCCTCAGAATCATTGTTGTGCTGGCGATGCTGCCAGCATTGCAGGGTCCGACCTTCCTGTGTTATTTGGTTATACCCTCGCATAGAGCAATGGTTTCCGCTCGTTATCTCATGTAAGGTTTACAGGTTTATGCTCATCCGTTCAGTTTTTGTTTTTAATTTACCTTTTTTTCCCATTTAGATCAACCTGAAGCGAAGAAAGTTGCTCCTACAAATGATTGTAAGTTGTGTGATATAAACTGCATATTTACAGCTGCAATCATAGTTTAAGGGGTTTTCTGATGTGAACTTTTTTCCTTTCCTTAAAAGCGTTCCAGCCAGCCATGCCTCCCATGCACCAGCAGCAGAGGTGAGTTTGTCATGAATATAGCTAGTAGAGATGTTCATGCCGCATATCAGACATGCCTGGAATCTAGGGCTATAAACCCATCCCCATTCTACAGTTAACTTTCCTAGAAATGCGGAAACGTGAATCGTTCTTATTTTTTTCCCTGTCCTTTGTCTCCTGCCGCTTCTTACTATCACGCAAACCATTCCAGTTTTTCATGACTCAAGTTTTCCCACTTAAAAAAAAAAACTCGCACAGGTCCATAAGATTTTTTTTTTCTCACCATAAATTGTAAACTTGCATAGTACTTGTAAAGAGAAGTTACTCTGAAATGTACTCCTTATTTAAAATCCCTTCCATTGTAAGGGTAAGTTCACATAGGGCAGTTTTGCTGCTTTTTTGTCTGCAGCAAAACCTGATCATCTTGGCAGGAAAGAAGCTGCAGCAAAAACACAGGTTCGGGTGCGTTTTTTTTGTCCATGCTAATGTCCATTGATTTTCTGCAGTAAAAAGGCTGCAAGTAATGGTACCTGCGCTTTTGCAGCGGTTTTTCAAAACCCATTCAAGCCAATGGGTGAAAAACGCTGAAAGAAGTGACATGCTCTATGTCCAAAAAAAAGCAGCAAAGCACAAAATCCTGATGACACAAAAAACCAATGTGCGTGCATGAGATTTGCTGGTACTGTAAAAAGCAGCTGAAACTTAGCATAAAAAAGCGCAGCAAAAACGTGCTATGTGAACTTACCCTTAAAGTGAACCTGTCAGCAGGATTGTGCTGAGTAACCTACAGTCAGTGTCAGGTTGGAGCCATTATACTGATTTAAAATGATACCTGGTGATGAAATCAGTCTTGTGGTTGTTTAATCTTTATTTTCAGGTAATGATATGCTCGTGCTTCGGGGAGGCCTGTGGGGGGACTTTATGTGGTGCTCTGCTTAGCTATTCGTATTGATGGCTTATGACAGGTCTGATCCCTCAGTGACCTCCCCGTAATTTACATACTGAATATTATATGTATTGAAAAAACAAACGACAGGCGGCGTCACATCTTCTGCTGCATGATCTCATGTACATGGTGGGCCATTTTATATGGATGCACCTAAATAAAATGGGAATGGTTGGTGATATCAACTTCCTGTTTGTGGCGCATTGGTATATGGGTGGGGGGGAAACTTTCCAAGATGGGTGGTGACCATGGCCGCCATTTTGAAGTCAGCCATTTTGGATTCAACTTTATTTTTTCCAATGGGAAGAGGGTCATGTGACACATCAAACTTATTGAGAATTTCACAAGAAAAACAATGGTGTGCTTGGTTTTAACGTAACTTTATTCTTTCATGAATTATTTACAAGTTTATGACCACTTATAAAATGTGTTCAAAGTGCTGCCCATTGTGTTGGATTGTCAATGCAACCCTCTTCTCCCACTCTAGACACACTGATAGCAACACCGCAGAAGAAATGCTAGCACAGGCTTCCAGTATCCGTTGCTTCAGATGCTGCACATCTCGTATGTTCAAAGCATAGACAATTGCCTTCAGATGACCCCAGCATCTGAAACAATGGATACTGGAAGCCTGTGCTAGCATTTCTTCTGCGGTGTTTCTATCAGTGTGTCTAGAGTCGGAGAAGAGGGCTGCATTGACAATCCAACACAATGGGCTGCACTTTGAACACATTTTATAAGTGGTCATAAACTTGTAAATAACGCTACTTTCACACTTCCGTCAGTATGGGGCCGTCGCAAAACGTCGGCCTGACGTACCTACGGACGTTGTGCTAAATTTAACACAACGTGGTCAGCGGATGCAGTTTTACAATGCACCCGCTGCCCATTGTGATGAGTGGGGAGGAGGGGGCGGAGTTTCGGCGGCACATGCACGGTCGAAAACGGCGTACACGTCACACAAAAAACGTTACATTGAATTTTTTTGTGCCGGTGGTCCACCAAAACACGGCACATCTGTCGCATGACAGATGCGACGTGTGGTGGCCATACGTCGCTAATGCAAGTCTATGGAGAAAAAAACGCATCCTGCGGGCAACTTTGCAGGATGCGGGTTTTTTTTTTTCAAAACGACACATTGCGACGTAGCCCAAACGACGGAAGTGTGAAAGTAGCCTAACTCATGAAAGAATAAAGTTTCGTTAAAACCAATCACACCATTGTTTTTTTCGTGAAATTCTCAATAAGTTTGATGTGTCACGTGACCCTGTTCCCATTGGAAAAAATAAAGTTGAATCCAAAATGGCCGACTTCAAAATGGCCGCCATGGTCACCACCCATCTTGAAAAGTTTTCCCCCTCCCATATACTAATGTGCCACAAACAGGAAGTTGATATCACCAACTATTCCCATTTTATTTAGGTGTATCCATATTAATGGCCCACCCAGTGTAATATACATTTAAAGAGCCTGTCAGCAGTTTTGGCCGATATGAGATACGGCAATCACCTTTCAGGGCTTATACAGCATTCTATAATGCTGTATATAAGCCCCAACCTGTAAGAAGAAAAATATCTTTTATTATACTCTCCTGTGGGGGGCGGTCCAGTCCGAGGGGTGTCTCTTGGTCCGGCGCCTCCCATCTGCTTGTGATGCTGCCCTCGTGGATGACGCATTGCTGCATCATCCACACAGTCTCCTCAGCACAGCGCTCCTGTGCAGGCGCACTTATGTGCCCTGTTGAGGGCAGAGCAAAGTACTGCAGTGCGCAGGTGCTGGAAAAGGTCAAGGAGCCCCGACACCTGCGCACTGCAGTATTTTGCTCTGCCCTCAACAGGGCACATAAGTACTCCTGTGCCGGAAGGGCTGTGCTGAGGAGACTGGATGATGCAGCGATCATTTTAAAGTTACTTTTCTTCTTTCACAGGTCGGGCTAGCATTATAGAATCTACTATATAATTGTCAAAGGGTCACTTCTGTCTCTGTCACGGATATTCATTGGTCGCGGCCTCTGTCTGCCATGGAAATCCATTACCCCGTGCCCTCCCCCCCCCTTCCCGACTAGCCGTGAAGCTCTGGATCTGCAGTCATAAGAACAACCATTTTAAAGATTGAGATTTCTTGTTCAAAAACTCTGAAAACAACTTTTTTTTCCCCTCTAATCAGAGCTGTTCTGACAGAAGAATACAAAGTTCCGGATGGAATGGTCGGATTCAGTAAGTACTTTGTTAGAATACATTGGCATACAATTTTATTGGGATATTTCAGTGTGAACCATTTGTCACCGGTCATCTGTATAGGTGCCACAACAATTCGGTCTGACCCTCACAAAACGTTCACACATCTCCACCAGAAAGCATATGGCAATGTTCTTATTAATAGGACACCTGCATGTGAACCACTGGGTATTTTTGGTGGCCTCAATGTCTGTCACCCGGCATCAGCAGCGGCTTTCAGTGCTTTAATGACAAGTGCTTGTATTTTCTTTCTCTGACGGAATTAAATTTTACATTCTAAAATTTTATTTTATATGTCCCTGTGGCATGACACTTTTTCCTTTTTGTTGATAGTAATCGGCAGAGGCGGAGAACAGATATCACGCATTCAACAAGAATCTGGATGCAAGATACAAATTGCTCCTGGTAAGCCATTCAAAATGCTTAAATCTGTTCTGGTCTACTATGAAAGGTACAGTAAATGGGCTCAGGGTGCTGTAGGAAAGAGAATGCTATTCACCTCCTGGACCAGCGCTGTCTGTCGCCAAGTGCAGCGCTGAGTTCAAATCTCACAGTGGGCAACATTTGCAAGGAGTTTACAGTATAAATATACTCGAGTATAAGCCGAGATTTTCAGCCCATTTTTTGGGCTGAAAGTCCCCCTCTCGGCGTATACTCAAGTCATACCCAGGGGTCGGCAGGGGAGGGGGAGCGGGGTCTGTCTAATAACTCACCTACTCCTGGCGCGGTCCCTGGCCTCCCGCTGCCCCAGCTTCTTCCTGTACTGAGCAGTCACATGGTAACGCTCATTAAAGTAATGAATATGCGGCTCCACCTCCCATAGGGGTGGATCCGCATATTCATTACTCTAATGATCGATAACGGTGACCGCTCAATACAGGAAGAAGCTGCCGGGGAAGCAGCGACTGAACAGCGCCAGGAGCAGATGAGTATAACGGGGAGGGGAGCGCTGCGCGATATTCACTTGCTCCATCTTCAGCATCTTCTGCAGTGACGCTCAGGTCAGAGGGCATGATGACGTGGTTAGTGCGCGCCCTCTGCCTGAACGTCAGTGCAGAAGACGCTGAAGATGGAGCGGCGCCGGAACGAGGAGCAGGTGAATATTGAAAGTGCCGGGGGCCTGAGCGACGGAGAGGTGAGTGTGTGATTTTTTTTTTTATTATTATTTTTTTTTTATCGCAGCAACAGCAAATGGGGCAAGTTTCTGTATGGAGCATCTATGAGGCCACAACGTTTGTGCAGCACTATATGGGGCAGTTGTCTTTATGGAGCATCATATGGGGCCATGTGCAGCACTATATGGGGCAGTTGTCTGTATGTAGGATCTTATGGGGCCATAACGTTTGTGCAGCACTATATGGGGCAAGTGTCTGTATGGGGCCATAACGTTTGTGCAGCATTGTATGGGGCAAGTGTCTGTATGGAGCATCTTATGGGGCCATAATCAAGGTTTTTGCAGCACTATATGGAGCAAATATCTTTATGGAGCATCTTATGGGGCCATTATTAACCTTTATGCAGGATTATATGGGGCATATTTTAATATGGAGCATCTTATGGGGCCCATCGTGAACTGTATGGAGCGGGCTCCTGTTTCAATATGGATATTCAAAAACACTTAACCTACTGATGTCTCAATTAATTTTACTTTTATTGGTATCTATTTTTACTTTTGACATTTACCTGTAGCTGATGCATTTCCCACCCTAGGCTTATTCTCGAGTCATTAAGGTTTCCCAGTTTTTTGTGTCAAAATTAGGGGGGTCGGCTTATACTCTAGTATATACGGTATATGTTCTGCCCATGTTTGAGTCAACCCATTCAAAGACATTAATTTGGAATTCAGATTGTGAGCCCTATAAGAATGAGTAAAATAAGTTCATATTTATTAGATTATGGTAGAATCTGTGTCAAGCTGCATGATCGAAACTGAGCATGCCTTACATTAGATTGAACAGTCTTCATCGATTTGTAAAGTGAGTGCATGAGAATCCTGTGGAACCAAGAAAGGTGACAGAATGAAGGGGCGATGGTGGCTGGGAAACCTGTCCATGCTGTAAATTATTGGACAGTCCTTCTGCTCAGACGCTGCTGGCTTCTAGATCCCAGGCTTCGCAAAGTGTTTAAGGATTTTAATACTTTACGTCAGTTTTTGTAAAATTCCTTTTGACATATTCTTAAATTGATGTTTTCTTTCGTTTCAGATAGCGGTGGTATGCCCGACCGGTCCTGCATGTTGACTGGCACCCCTGACTCTGTCCAGTAAGTAAATACTATGGGTTTCTTGTGTTAGTTGGTTAGTTCAAATTTATTAAGTTATGATTCAACTTTTTAATTTTTTTTTTTAAGGGGTGCAAAGAGAATGCTGGATCAGATAGTGGAAAAGGGAAGACCTACCCCTTACCATCACGGGGATGGTCCCGGAAATTCAATCCAGGAGCTCATGATTCCTGCAAGTAAAGCTGGACTGGTTATTGGAAAAGGAGGAGAGACAATCAAGCAGCTGCAGGTATGACCGTGTGATGTTATAGGTTTTTTTTTTTTCTTTGTGGATTATGTGGGGCTTGGACTCAACTTTTCCATTTAAATGAAAACAGGAGCGTGCTGGGGTTAAAATGGTGATGATTCAAGACGGACCTCAAAACACGGGAGCGGACAAGCCATTAAGAATTACTGGGGATCCGTACAAAGTACAGGTAACAAAAAGGCTTATCAGCCGTGAAAGCCTTTAGATTAAAAAATGGGGTACATTCAAGATTTTAATTCTTTATATATTTCTTTACAGCAAGCAAAAGATATGGTATTAGAATTAATACGTGACCAAGGAGGTTTCAGAGAGTCGAGGAATGAGTACGGTTCAAGACTAGGCGGCAATGACGGGATTGATGTAAGTTTTCTTTACATTCATTACAGACAAAGTTTCATGGCATATCAGGATAGCATCTCAATGTGTAACAGAGGCAAGGACACCACTCTTAAAATGAACATGTCACACCCCCCCCCCCCCCCCCCCCCCCAGGCGTTTATAAATAAAAGAGCGACCTTGTGCAGCACTAATGTTGCATTCTGACAAGGTGGCTCTTGGTTAGTACTTGGTACTGTAACTGCAGAAATAATCGATTTTGCAATTTGTTCAAAATACCTTGAAATAGTCCTGGGGGCAGTTCTTTCCCCCCTAATGCAGACGCAGCACCGCCATCACTCATGCCCTCTTGGCGCCTGGTGTCGCCTCCTCAGCGTTGTTTTCAACTGTCCCTGCGCTGTTATGTTATGCCTTGGGCATGCGCAGTTAGTGCTGCCAGTCTTCTGACATCATTTGATGTCTTGCTGACTGCGCCTGTGCGGCCGAGATCCTGCCCCGCAGTGTGAATAAATCAGAATGTCAGCATTAGTGCTGCACAAGGTGGCTCTTGTAGTTACAAACGCATGGGGGGGGGGGGGGGGGGGGGGGGTGACAGGTTGCCTTTAAAGGGAAGCTGTCTGCAGGTCTTCTCTATAATCTGTTCTCATCTCTTTTAGTAATGTCCCTACAACCACTTTGTATCAGTATTGTTGCCCCATAGTCCTCTTCAGATAGCACATATTGGTGCTCCCTGCACCATTATTCGTTGTCCCATCACCTTTGAAGTGGTAAAGATGTCTTTGTCAGTCTCACAACCTGCCCAAATCTTGCAGTTGAGAACAAGATCTGTGTGTTTTGACTTATGACTTCACCACAGGCACAGACGGAGCTCCGACCGTGATTCAGAGTAGTGCATCGGACCACTTGCTTCCGCTTTGCAGGCAGCAATGTTTTCTTTTTTGGGGTGGGGAAGTATGTGGCGCAGCAGTGTTAAGGTACCGTCACACTAAACGATATCGCTAGCGATCCGTAATGTTGCAGCGTCCTGGCTAGCGATATCGTTCAGTTTGACACACAGCAGCGATCAGAATCCTGCTGTGATGTCGTTGGTCGCTGCAGAAAGTCCAGCACTTTATTTCGTCGCTGGACTTCCTGCTGACATCGCTGAATCGGCGTGTGTGACGCTGATTCAGCGATGTCTTTGCTGGTAACCAGGGTAAACATCGGGTTACTAAGCGCAGGGCCGCGCTGGGTAACCCGATGTTTACCCTGGTTACCAGCGTAAAAGTAAAAAAAAAAAAAACAAACACTACATACTTGCATTCCACTGTCTGTCCCTCGGCGCTCTGCTTCTCTGCCCTGTGTAAGCACAGCGGCCGGAAAGCAGAGCGGTGACGTCACCGCTCTGCTTTCCGGCCGCTGTACTTACACAGGGCAGAGAAGCAGAGCGCAGAGGGACAGACAGCGGAAGGTAAGTATGTAGTGTTTGGTTTTTTTTTAACTTTTACGCTGGTAACCAGGGTAAACATCGGGTTACTAAGCGCGGGCCTGCGCTTAGTAACCCGATGTTTACCCTGGTTACCGGCATTGTTGGTCGCTGGAGAGCTGTCTGTGTGACAGCTCTACAGCGACGCTGCAGCGATCCGGATCGTTGTCGGTATCGCTGCAGCGTCGCTTAGTGTGACGGTACCTTTAATGGGATTGTAGACAAAGCGCTAAAAGCTGATGACAGCAGATTATGTAGGGAAATCCTGGGGACTAGTTCCTTTTAGTGTAGGTGGGACTTGCACCTTTTGAGACATTTATGGCATCTTGAGGAGACAAAAAGGTCACTAACCCTTCTGACCGGTTTCCCAGCCTCACGTTTTTTTTTTCACAGTTTAGGCTGGTTTCACATTTTGGGTTTTTTTTGGGTGCGTTTTTGCGGTAAACGCAAAAAAAACCGCATGGTGAAAAAACGCGTGCAAACGCTGCATTTTTTTGACGCATGCCTAAAGGGGTAGGGTTAGGATCCCTTAGGGGTAGGGTTAGGGTTAGGATCCCTTAGGGGTAGGGTTAGGGTTAGGATCCCTTAGGGTTAGGATCCCTTAGGGGTAGGGTTAGAATCCCTTTATCACCTTTATGTTGGGGGGTGGCATATCAGTGTGTTTTCTGGTTTTTTAATATAAAAACGCATGCGTTTTTAACGCAAAAAAAGCACGCACAAAAAACCGCATGCGTCCCCATTGACTCCAATGTATTTTTTGACCCCAAAAAACTGCATGAAAACGCATGCGTTTTTTTTGGTCCAAAAAACGCCTCTCAAAAATACTACAAGTTTCATTTCTGAAAATGAACGCATGCAGAAAAAAAACGCATGCGTTTCAAAACGCGACCAAACGCGTACAAACAAAAACGCATGCGTTTTCAATGTTAAATATAGGGGGGAAAAACGCATGCGTTTTTTTTTTTTGAGAAAAAAAAAAAAAACGCTGCAGACAAAAACGCAAGTGTGAAACCACCCACATGTAAATCTGTGGTTTTCAGTATTTAATACACTGATGTTACCATGTCTCTTCCTCTGTACACTTTTTGCACAATATATGAGAAAAACATAAGGTCTTGTAAGCAGCGTAATGACACGGGCCAATGATTGCATTTTTTTTTTTTTCAGGTCCCAATACCACGATTTGCAGTTGGGATTGTAATAGGTAGAAACGGTGAAATGATTAAGAAAATTCAGAATGATGCAGGCGTCAGAATACAGTTTAAACCCGGTATGTTACTTTTTGGGGACTCGTCTGATTATTCCGAAGTACTTGTGCGTCTTCTGACTGACATTTTCGTTTGCAGATGATGGATCAACCCCAGAAAGAATAGCCCAGATTAGCGGCCCCCCGGACAGGTGTCAGCATGCAGCCGAGATCATTACAGACCTGCTCCGTAGCGTCCAGGTTTGTGCTTTGTCCACCTGTGTATCCCACTAAAATTAGGCAGTTGCAGATGGGTATTTTAATTACTTTATAAGGCAATTTGTGTGACTAGTTCTTTTTTGAAAAAAAAAACGACGTTAACCATATGTTATCTTTATACAATTGACTATTATAACAGCTCTAATGAAATACTGTGTAAGCCCAAACTCTTCTGGGTGGAGGAAGTGTGTAAATGTTATATCCTCATACTTTCTTGGGGTCAGACTAACAATATTTATTTTGTTCTTCATTTTGCACCAGTCTGGAAATGGTGGTGGTCCTGAGCCAGGTGGACGGGGAAGGGGACGAGGTCAAGGAAACTGGAACATGGGCCCTCCTGGAGGATTTCAGGAATTCAACTTCTTTGTTCTGACTGTAAAAACGGGACTCATAATTGGAAAAGGTTATTATCTAATTTATATTTACAGTGGTTTTCCTTATGTTTTTCACATTAAATATCATTTTGTACCCCTATTGTACTAGTGCAGCATTGAGGGGGTTGTCCACTACTAGGACAACCCCTTGATCAAAATGTTTGGCCCCATAAAATAATAAAGCCTATACTTACGAGTCGGCACGGTACCAGTGGTGTCGGCACTCGCTCTTGTGCGGTGTTGTGACACGTGATTCCGGCGCCCAATCAGCGCTGGCGTCTGGACTGTAGCCTGGACTTCCTCTTCATGTTTAATTTCAGAACCAGTGCTGAAACTGCCGGAACGCCTACTGTCATGGGGCGAGTATAGGCTTTATTATTTTATGTGGGCCAAGTGAAGGGTTATGACAAGAAGTTGTCCAAATGGTGGACAACCTCTGTAATGGGATTGTCTGTTAAAAGCAGCTCCAATTTCAAGGCCTGATCAAAGTAGTCTCTGTGGGCACGGCACATGTATATGCCCCTTCCTGAGCATGTCTCTGAGCACATGGCACATGTATATGCCCCCCTCTCCTGAGCGTCTCTGGGCACACGGCACATGTATGTGCCCCCTTCCTGAGCATGTCTCTGGGTACATGTATATGCCCCTCTCCTGAGCGTGTCTCTGGGCACACGGCACATGTATATGCCCCTCTCCTGAGTGTGTCTCTGGGCACACGGCACATGTATATGCCCCTCTCCGGAGCGTGTCTCTGGGCACACGGCACATGTATATGCCCCTCTCCTGAGTGTGTCTCTGGGCACACGGCACATGTATATGCCCCTCTCCGGAGCGTGTCTCAACGGCACATGTATTTGCCCCTTCCTGAGCTCTTGCAACTGTGACACTGGGGCATTAAAGCTTGGATTCCTTACATTCAACCTGCATAGATATCACCGACTGTGCATTTGCACTGTTTGTCTTGAGGGTTCAAAACTGGAGACTGTCTATTAAAGGAGATTTTTCCACTGTGTTTATAACCAGATAGGACATAAATATTGTAGTTGTGGAAAACCCCTTTAACACATACCATTGAAATGCTTGTGCTGAATATTGTATTGTAATATTCTTAAGGGGTTGTCCACCTCTGAGGTGAGGACAATTTTTTTTTTTTTTTTTAGCTATAGACAGCACAACACCGAGAATATGGAAGGCATACTAGGCAAAACTTATAATGAAACCCAATTACAAAAAGATACCTAGGCAAAAAAACCTTTTTAATGGAAACATTTCGGTGAAAAAGTTCAAATCAGAAGTGCCGCTTGCTGTCCCATTGCGAGGCTTTCTGATTAGATGGGCTGTCGTCCTAGCAGTTGAACAAACGTATGATTGTATTGCGTTTTCATAAGGTTTTTTTCTATGTGACGTACTTCACAGGGGGAGAAACTATTAAAAGTATAAGTCAACAGTCTGGTGCCAGAATTCAGCTTCAGAGGAACCCTCCACCAAACTCTGACCCGAATATGAAGTTATTTACGATCCGTGGCACTCCGCAGCAGATCGACTATGCAAGGCAGCTGGTTGAAGAGAAGATCGGGGTAAGTGATGCAGAAAACCTCTTCACTTTAGCTGGTTCTTGTGATTGCACCTTTACGTTATTACTCTGTCGCCTCATTGGGGGACACAGGACCATGTGTTATGCTGGTGTCCACTAGGAGGCGACACTATGCATAATCTGAAAAATATTAACTGTGGCTCCTCCTCTGCAGTATACACCCCTGGACGGCGTCAGCCTTCTCCAGTTTTTGCTTAGTGTCGCATAGGAGGCACACCTAAGATTTTTTACTCCGTTTTTTTTCCCGACGGATTACAGATGAAGATAAGTGGGTCTCCTGTGAGACTCCCGGCATGGCTCCTTCCTTGGCCCCCTATCACGGGGCGCCCGGTTGAAGTCGAGATGGCTATTCCCTATGTCGCTCCTTCCCCAGTCCCTCGGGTGCTGGTTCGAAGTCGAGACCCCCCTCCTTCCCCAATTCCTTTTGGTTTATGGGTTGAGGTTGAGGTCGAGGCGAGGATGAAGCCCCCTGAAGGTCATAGCAATAATCCCCCTCTGGGGGCATTGGGTTGAGACGCCTCAGGTAGGGCCTGTACAGGCAGCACTTTGCAGCTCCCAGTAATGGGCCAGCACACTGCGCCTGCATCCAGGGACCCCAGCCCAGCTGCGGGCTCCTGTCTGGGCCGGGGGGAGTGCAGGCAGGCATGGCACAATAGAGTGACAGGGCTCCCTGCACCCCTGTCTCTGCGGCAGCACCAGCTCTGTACTGCTCAGGGGGACCCCTCACAGGGCCCCCCTTCCGCTTATAGCCCCACCGCTATCCCGCCTTCAAATCCGGGGGGGGGGGGGGGGAACTAGGCAGGACTGCTATTATGCATTCTGCATAGCCTGCGGGACCGCTCTCCCCAGTGGCAGCACGTACCCGCACTGCCAGGACTGCACTCGGACTACTGTCAGAGCCCCAAGAGGCCCCTGCCAATGCTTCAGTGTCTAATGCCATGCCGGAATGGGTCACTCAGATGTCGCAATCTGACGCAGTCTATAAATAACCTAACCTCCACATTACTTCAGGCTCTGCAGAGTCATGCCTCGGATATGACTGCTACCCAGCAAAGGGAGAGCTTGACTCAGGGACAGGACGACCCTTGCACATCCACGTCTAGGTCAGGACGCAAGCGGACCCACAGGTCACGTTCATCTGCGTCATCCCATAGCACACGGTCATCCCCTTTTAGGGAGAGACACCGTAGTTCTAGGTCATCTAGACAGTCCCCTTCCAGGGGCAGACAATGCAGATCTCCGCTATCCCCGAACAGAGAAGGCCTCCGCCCCAACTCACCCAGCAGGGGACGCCTCAGTGATACACTGGATTCGGAAGGCATCTGTGACTCGGACTAAGACAAGGAAACGGAGGGGTCCCTGATCCCAATCCCTCCTAGCAATACAGCGCTAGTTGAGGACTTCCAATCTCTTCCATCCATCGGGTGCTGGACATTTCTGATCCGCCACCAGAGGCCCCAGAACACAAGATTTCCTTTGAAGGACCTCTGTAGCCGCCTAAGGTTTTCTCTAACCACCCAGAGTTTAAGGCGATCCTTAAAAAAGCAGCTCTCACAGCCTGAGAAAAAATTTGCTAATCGCAAATATCTGGAGGCGAGGTACCCCTTCCCACAGAAGGATACCAAGGAATGGACAGACCCACCTGAAGTGGACCCCCAGTCTCAAGACTAGCAGCACAGACCCTCCTTTCACTGCCAAATAGCTCAACCCTCAGGGATGCAGCAGACCAGCAGGTAGAACGCATGGCTCGTTCAATTTTCGAGGCTGCAGGGGCATCCCTGGCTCCTGCGTTCGCTTCAGTTTGGGCTGCCAAGGCCATTCTGGCCTGGGTCAAAAATTTACAAGCTGGCCTCCAAGCATCCGCTCCTGAGCGGTTGGACCAAGCGGTTCAAATAGCAGTCGTAGCAGATTACATGCTTGGACACGATAATATCCAACGCCACCTGGGGTAAGAGTACCTCTCTTCCCCAACTGAAACCTAAACGCACTTACAAGAAGCGTAACCAAACTCTATTCCGATCCTTTCGGAAATTCTTCGGGCTGGTCCGTCTCGCGTCCAGCACAAAATCGTAACCGTTCCCCACGCAAGGACAACTCACGGTCGACGCAAAGGTCAGACAAGAGCTAGCAGTCAAAAGCTGCCCAGTCTAAGCCCAGAGGAGGAAAATCTCAGACTTTCTCCTCATCATGACTCGCGTACTCTGGAAGACATCACACCCGTAGGCTGCCGACTTTTGCTCTTTCATCAAGTCTGGCTGCCTATTACAGAAAACAGGTGGGTCAGGGAGCTAGTGTCTTCCGGATACAAGATAGAGTTCACCTCCAACCCACCGGACAGATTCTTCCTGTCTGTCCCCCCAAACCCACCGGCCAAGGCTTGTGCCTTCCGACAAATGGTCTCCTCGCTTCTTCAAGCAGGAGTCATAGTGCCGGTCCCCACGGCCGAGCGCTTCCGAGGGTTCTACTCCAATCTATTCGTAGTCCCCAAGAAAGGAGGCAGTGTGCGGCCCATATTGGACCTAAATCAACTCAACAAATATGTACGGGTCCGTCACTTACGCATGGAGTCTCTTCGGTCCATCATTGCGTCCATGGAGAAAGGAGAATATCTCGCCTCCATAGACATACAAGACGCATATACCGATTGCACCTGCTCATCAGAGGTTTCTTAGGTTTGCAATCGACTAGGACCACTACCAGTTCGTGGCTCTCCCGATCGGACTCGCCACGGCTCCCAGAGTGTTTACCAAAGTCATGGCAGCCACCATGGACGTCCTGCACTCGAGGCATAGTAGTCGTTCCATACTTGGACGATCTACTCAAGGCTCTCACCTTCAAGGACTGCGAGCTCAGCGTCTCAATTACAATCGACACTGTCGCATGGGCTGGCTAGTCAACTTACAAAAGTCATCACCAACCCCGAGTCAGTCTCGGACCTTCCTGGGAATGCTATTCAACACCTCCAGGGGGGGTATAGTGCTCCTTCCCAAGGACAAGGCACTGGCTCCTCGCCCAGGAGTTCGCACCCTCCTCTGCAAACCCCCTCGATCTCTAGTTTGCTATGAGAGTCCTCGGCAGGATGGGGGCAGCAATAGAAGCCGTCCCATTTGCCCAGTTTCGCCTCAGGCCTCTCCAACTAGCCATCCTCAAGTCCTGGGACAAAAACCCTTTCTCTCGACAGGGAGTTCCGGCTAACGTTGTCAACCAAGAGGTCCCTGCACTGGTGGCTCAAGCCATCCTCGCTAGCAAAGTGGAAATCCTTTCTCACAGGTCAATGGAAGGTTCTGACCATCGATGTGAGCCTGACAGGTTGGGGTGCAGTGCACCTACACCACAGGGCACAGGGCAAGTGGTCCCCAGTGGAAGCGACCATGCCCATCAACATCCTGGAAATTTGTGCCATCCTCCTGGCATTGAGGGCCTTTCATCACTTACTGGCAGCCTCTCACATCAAAATACAGTCGGACAATGCCACGGCTGTGGCATATGTGAATCACCAAGGGGGGACCCGCAGTACCCAGGCGATGCGAGAAGTGTCACATATCCTCCACTGGGCAGAGGACACAGGGTCGGTTCTCTCAGAGGTCCACATTCCAGGTGTGGACAACTGGGAAGCAGACTTCCTCAGCCGACAAGAAATAGACTCGGGAGAGTGGTCTCTGCATCCCGAAATTTTTTGCCAGATTTGCCATCGCTTGGGGACCCCGGATGTGGACCTAATGGCATCCCACTTCAATGCCAAGGTCTCCAACTTCATGGCCAGAACACACGATCCATGGCCGCTCGGAGCAGACTCTCTGGTTCAGGACTGGACCCAGTTCCAGCTTCTGTACGTTTTTCCACCTCTCCCCCTGATATCCAGGTGGTGAGGAAGATCAAGCAAGAGGGAGTTCCAACCATCCTAATCGCACCGGACTGGCCCCGACGTACATGGTACGCCGACATCGTACGACTTACAGTAGACGTCCTCTGGCGTCTCCCCGACCTTCTATGACAAGGCCCGTTCTACCACCAGGGGCTCTCAATTTGATGGCGTGGGACCTGGGTTCTAACCCAGGCAGGGCTCTCGCCGGACGTCATTGGAACCATGATCAGGGCACGGAAGCCAGCCTCTGCCAAGATCTATTACCGTACCTGGAAAGCTTTCTTTACCTGGTGCAAATCTCGTGGCCAGACTCCACTCCCTTATTCCTTACCCAAAGTACTTGGTTTTCTCCAATCGGGTCTGGAGGCCAGGCTGTCCCTGGGCTCGCTTAAGAGCCAGGTGTCAGCCCTCTCAGTTCTTTTTCAAAGGCGCATTGCTACCAAGCCGCAAGTAAGGACTTTTCTTCAGGGGGTTTCCCGATTGGTTCTCCCCTACAGATGACCACTAGAAACGTGGGACCTCAACCTGGTCCTGACAGCATTGCAGGAACCACCCTTCGAACCCCTTAAGGAGGTCCCGCTCCGCCTTCTATCCCAGAAGGTGGTTTTTTCCTGGTGGCAATCACCTCGCTACGCAGGGTGTCTGAACTGACAGCACTTTCCTGCAGATGGTCCTTCCTGGCTTTTCACCAGGACAAGGTAGTTCTCCGTACGGTCTGATCCTTCCTTCCGAAGGTTGTGTCCCAATTCCACCTCAATGAGGAAATTTCACTGCCATCCTTTTGTCCGGTCCCGGTTCATAGAGTGGAGAAGGCTGTGCATACGTTTGACCTTGTCAGGGCATTGTGTATGTGTCTAGGACTGCATCCTTCCGGAGGTCTGATTCTCTTTTCCTCCTTCCGAAGGCGGCCGCAAGGGTCTGCCAGCTTCCAAAGCTACCCTTGCCAGGTGGATCAAATCCACCATACAAGACGCCTACCGCCTTAAGAATTCTCCTCTTCCAGCCGGTATTACGGCACACTCTACACGGACGGTAGGGGCCTCCTGGGCCATTCAGCACCAGGCTTCGGCACAAGTGTGTAAGGCGGCCACTTGGACTAGCCTACACACGTTTACTAAACACTACAGGGTTCATTCCCAGTCCTCAGCGGTCGTGAGCCTGGGTAGATGTATTCTGCAGGCGGCGGTGCCCCAAGTGTAGCGGCCTGTCTGCACAATATTCGTCCATTGCTTCCCACCCAGGGACTGCTTTGGGACGTGCCATGGTCCTGTGTCCCCCAATGAGGCGACAGAGTAAAGGAGATTTTTGTGTACTCACCGTAAAATCTCTTTCTCTTAGCCTCTAATTGGGGGACACAGCTCCCACCTTGTTGCCCTTTCCGGGCCTTTGTTACTGTCGAGTTCTCGTATTGTTTGCTTGAGCTCGTACATAGTTGCCGTCTTATAGGCATGGTTATGATATTCATGTCACGTTCCTCCGACTGCTTTTGCACAAAACTGGAGAAGGCTGACGCCGTCCAGGCGTGTATACTGCAGAGGAGGAGCCACGGTTAATATTTTCCAGATTATGCATAGTGTCGCCTCCTAGTGGACAGCAGCATAACACATGGTCCTGTGTCCCCCAATTAGAGGCTAAGAGAAAGAGATTTTACGGTGAGTACACAAAAACCTCCTTTTTTCCATTTCGCCAGGGTCCTGTAAATCCATTAGGTCCTCCAGTTCCTCATGGCCCTCCAGGTGGCGTACCTGGACCCCATGGACCTCCAGGACCCCCTGGCCCTGGTGCACCAATGGGACCCTACAACCCTCCACCATACAACCCTGGTCCCCCAGGACCAGCCCCTCAGTAAGTTTTGAGAGAACACTTCTTACACATTATGATCCATGGATTTACTGTATATTTACTGAGGGTTATTCTGTTTTTGTTTTAGTGGTCCCCCTGCACCATACGCCCCTCAGGGCTGGGGAAATACATACCCACACTGGCAGCAGCCGGCCCCAGCTGATCCAAGTAAGTTAATCGTGTGTGGTTGCCTTCTTCCTTCTGTAAAAAGTAGCATTTGCCCTGAAAATGTAAATTTAATTCAACTTTTGTATATGTAACGGGTGTGTGCATAAATCCACTTATTAACCCCATAGAGTATAAACCGCATGTGCTTCATTGCTGTGGTCATGACTTTCGGTTCCCCTATTTGGAGGGGTCATATGTGATCATAACGCTTCATTTGGCGGATCCCGGCTGTGGCTGACATGTATCTTCACATGCCTCAGCACCGTCCGTTTCTGAGCATGGGTTTTAGTTTTGTTTTTTCATTACACCTTACGAGATCCCTTCAATTGCTACACCTGGAGTCGTCTTGCTCTATAGTTTCGGTTTTAGTGCAAATCCACCTGCTCTTGGTGAATAAATAAAGGTGATCGAGAATCTTTTAGGGATCCCAGCAATGCAGGATGTTGTCTTGGTTTTTTTTTTTACCAACCTGTAAGTTGCAATAAAAAAAAAGGAGAAATATTCCAAAGTGAACATTTAATTTCAGCAGCTGCTACGTAGAGAACCTGTGTATTGTGGTACTAAAATGTACGTTCCTATCTGAACACTGTCCTGTAGAGAAAACTATAGTAGAAGCTTCTGACAGTAGGAGAGACAAAGGTATACACAGTCCTTGGGCACCGTTAAAGGAGTTAACCACTAGTTTGTAATTGACGAATTCGTCAGGGTAGGTCATAAATATCGGATCGATTAGGGGCCAACACCCTGATTGGCTCCTATCAACTTCTACAGCGGCCGGATGTAAACTGTGTACGGAGGCAGAATAGCACAACTCCATCCCCCTGATATAAATGCACCTAAGAGGTGGGATTATTTTGGGGATACATTTCATTACACACCCGTCCAGGTCCTGAATGAAGGTCAGTATTTACAGGGCTACTGAAAAAAAAATTGAAATTGTTACACATGGCTAACAATCAAATCAACAGGACTGCTGGGAGATTTCAGCTCTCATGCCTGAAATCCTGTAAATGCAGTTTTGAACAGTGCCTGCAGATTAAAGCAGCAAAGCCTCATGACATTAAAGCAGTTGTGTCTAGAAGACAACCCTTTAAAAATTAACAATATGGCTGCGGGTCAAGCTCCTTTATCTCCTGGTGACAGCCGTTGTCTGCACAGGCGCATCATACATCGGCTACATGTGCAGAATTACTAATAAATGGCCGCTCATGTAACGTGTGGACGGCTGGGTCTGCCAGAGTGGAAGCTGCACTTAGTGATGGACACAGGAGGGACAGCGTGCAGGGGGGCCCCTTTATGACAAAATTAATCAATGGGAGGGTGGCCAGTAAATCTTATGTAGATAGACTGCTCGTCTTCAGTACACTGTAAGAGTGTGATGTTTAATTTCTTAGGTAAAGCGGGAACAGACCCCAATTCTGCAGCTTGGGCAGCTTATTATGCTCAATATTACCAACAGCAAGCACCCCAACCACCTGCAGCTCCATCTGTTGGACCAGCTACAACCCAAACTAATGGACAAGGTAGCAAAACTCCTTTTCATTTTTATAATTTTTTATTTTATTGGCCTCTGCGTGCCCAAGGTCCTGGCCAGTCACATCAATCTCGCTTTATTTTGGCTGTCATGAGGAATGAAGTGTGAGATTATATGTCACACTTTTCTGGTGAAGGCATCTTGGGGATTGCCAAAGGATCCACCCCCTTTTTAGGTGGCATGTTGACCTTTTCGCACACACCGTACATGCTTTGCATGAACTCATGTGGAAACCCTTTACCTGCTCATGTTTTGCTCAGTTTCAGCCTTCTCTTACGTTCACATGACTTACCTATCTAATGCTTTTCATTCAGTCGAGCCCCAAGGCGCACCTCAGGGTGGACAAGTGGACTACACAAAAGCTTGGGAAGAGTATTACAAAAAAATGGGTATGTGATGCCTTCAATTACTGTCTTATATGGATTTTTTATAACGTTTATACTGGTTCCTAATAATTGTGTTAACTTCTTACAGATGTTAATAATGTGCAATTTTTTTTCTTCTAATTAGGTCAGCAAGCACCACCACAAGATTATTCCAAGGCATGGGAAGAATATTATAAAAAGCAAGGCAAGTGTAATGTCAGGGCTCACTTTTATTTAATTGACACAAGGCAAATAAATGTCTCTAAAGGGAATGTGTACCATTGGACCGGGTTCTGTGATTCGATTTTGCACCATCGCTCACATTGTTAATCTCTTACCGATGCAATCTCTTGCAATTAGCCGGCCTGGTGTGACATCGCGACAGGCCGACTAATAGAGGAGTTGCAGATGTCTGAAGGTAAGAAACAATATGTTGGGCTGCCTTGCAGCATGTACAGCTTACCGATGTGACCATTGGGCTGGGTCCTGCAAATTGATCTGCATCAATCTGACCTGCACAAATCCTAGAGCATGCCCACAAAGTCTCCCATAGATATCATTGACTCCTCTCTCCAGACTGCAGGCTTCTATAATACATGTGATTGCTGTAAAGCAAATGTGTGAACTGTTAACAATAGGGCAGGCAAGATGGACGGCCCAATGATGGTGCACCCCCAGAAAAAGAAAATAACTTGGATCAGTTTTTTAATGTGTAAAAATGAAAGTGTAAGTGACCATAAAAAGTATCAAGTAGAATCGATTCACAGGATCTTGGTACAGTGAACACTCCGGTTGTTCAGACTGGGGTCTCTGAACCATCCCGTACGTGCTGTAACCTCTGGTGCCTCCTCTGATTTCAAGGTCCAGTAGGTGCAAAGTTGATGTGACATGACGCACCCATGCTGTCTCTCTGGGCCTTTTAATCAGAAGAGATGTCGGTAGCTAGATGGCGATTTGCAGGGCTCCTGTCCATCAGGTACTGATGTGGCCGCTAGATCCTAGTCTTGCAAATCAGTTTGCTGCTTTTCAGTGATTGACGGAGGTAAGGGGACCTACAAAATGAGAAAACTATCTAAAGTTTATTAACCCTTTAATGTGACACATTCCCTGGATTCATAATCTAAACAAACAAGTTTATTTTCTTCATTTGTACTTTACAATTTAAGTTTTTTTTGTTTGTTTGTTTTTTTATAGGACAAACGGTCCCTGCTGTAGGTGGTGCGCCACCTGCTGGTCAGGCAGACTACAGTGCTGCTTGGGCAGAGTACTACAGGCAGCAAGCAGCATATTATGCCCAGACAAGTCCACAACCAATGCCACAGCACCCTCCCGCGCCACAGGTAGGAAGTTAAGAGTCTTGTCTTGCATCTTTTATCTTTTTGGGGAGATATATTTACCCTTGCAAAATCGTAAAGCTTTCCTGTTCAACACAATGTTTTGTGTGATCACATTTTCCCCTTTCAGGGCAAATGAAAACTTTTACAGGAAGCAGCCGACATATGTTAACCCATTTCTCCCCTAGGCTCTCTCCTGAGTTGGCTTCCTTTACCAAGGAATTTCTGGTTTAACGCTTTGTATATCTCTTATGTATTTCCTCTGCACAGGGCCAATAATACGAAGCGGACAATACAGTATTTGCTTCATTGTGTTGGGGAAAACCTTTGTTAAATGTTTGGATGCAGACGCCTTGATGAAGATCTTAAATTTTTTTTGTTTTTGGTTTAAAAAAAAAAAATTGTTTTGAAAAATGTACATAAACTATCACTACTGACTGATAGGAGGCTATATTTCTGTGTAGAAATGGAAACTTGGTTTGTTTTTAGTAAAATAGTGTAGATGTACACATTCCAGCAAATGTATTTGCAATTATTATGTGGTCGATGCTTTGTGATACAAATGTACTTTTTTCAATGTATACTTTCACTTTTAAATGCCTGTTTTGTGCTTTACAATAAATAATATGAAACCTCCTGTGTCGGTAAGTTGGATATGTGAGTATTTAAATGAAGACCTGTTTTTGTTTTAATCAATGCTTTACAAGAACAAATTGCATAGAAAATGAAATTATTTTTTTTATATATATTTGAAAATCATTGTTTTCAGGGTTTTTTTTTTAATTTTCTTTGACATTTATTTTTCTTAGAAAGTTGTACTGTTATGACTTGTAGACCAGATAACGTGTTCTGCCTGCATGTATATATCTTTATAGCAGACAGGTATCGCTGCATTATTTGACCACTGTTCAGACCTGTAAAGTTGTCTTCTCTTCATACCAGTTTACGTTTTTATTACTTTAATTTTTTTGTTTTGTTTTTCATAAATTGACTTATTTACTTACTGACTGTGTGCTGTTTTATTATTTTCGATATGATGTAGTAACCAGTTTTATATAGTTTTTCCGTATTAAATAGAAAGCATTGCTGGGATCCGCCTGCATCTTTTATGGCTTCTTCCCCCTATTTCACGGTTCAGTCGCAGGTCTGTCTTTATCGAACTGCAATGTAGAACGAAGGGCTAGAGCAAATGTGTTTTCCTTTATTGTAACCTGCATCACTGTGTCCACACGGCTAGTCCAGGCCTTCATTTACACCATTGCTAGTTCAGTGTGTGATTTTTCTTTTGGTCCAAAATCATTTAGCCCTTTTTATCTAAATTGCTCTGTAGTGGTAAGAGCAGAGTCGTGCTTCCTCTATACGCACTGTAAGTATTACTCGTAATGTTCTGTACTGATTTCTATACAGTGCTGTATATTACATGCCATTACTTTGTGGCTTTCTCCTTTATCGTAGGTAAGTATTTTACAGGTGGATTTAGCTACAGAAGTGTAATATGTAATTTTAAACTCTGTGCACACTCCATTCGAGCCCTATAGTCGATGTATAAGGTTGGATAAGCACACGGCATATACATCAATCATATCCATAGTTCTTCCTGACAGAGACCAACATGGTGTCCTGCTGGCATGTCTGAATTATTACTGTAAAGGCTGAATTTTTCTTCAGGTGCCGGCACTTGGATTGTTGCATTTTTATGGTGCGTTTCCCTTTCTTAAAACAGATTTATTTTTCACACTTGCTTTTTTTTCCCTGCCTTCGCCTAAAAATACCAAGGAAGGAAAAAAATGTAACAAACACTGCACTGATCAACAGCTGCTTTAACACTGGGATTACTGGTATAGTCATTTTGACTACTTGCACTTCAGTAGTTCTAGTCGGGGTCACGAGTCCAGTAGTCCTAGTGTTAAAGGTAACTTGTCATCACTGAATGACTGTTCAAATGAAGCACAGGCGCTTAAAATACACCTTCCCCCCGCCTGCTTGTTTTCCATCCATCTCCACCTTTCTCTGGCTCTATGAAGCCTGAGGTGTCAATCAAAAAGGGGGTGGCGATAAAGAGAAAGCAACCAGGTGGTAAGGTGTATTTAAATATTTGGTCGCCCCATAATGCACCAAGCGCCTGTACTTGGTTTGAACAATGATTCTGCACTGACAGTCATTTTAAAATGGAATCTGTGATGTAGTGGCTGAGACCCTGATTCCACTGGTGTCACTTACTGGCCTGTGTGTTGCCGTTTCAATAAAATCAGTGTATTACTACAGGACTAATCCTGTGCCACATAGTCCTCCTGTTCTGTATAACTCTGCCCACATCACTGATTGGCAGCTTTCTGTCAGTGTACTGAAAAAGCTGCCAATCAGTGATGTGGGCAGGATTATACACGGGAAGCCTCCATTCTGGTGATGTGGGCGGGATTATACACGGAAAACTGCCATTCCGGTGATGTGGGCGGGATTATACACAAAGCTGCCAATCAGTTGTGGGCGGGATTATGCACTAAGCTGCCAGTCTGGTGTGGGCGGGATTATACACTAAGCTGCCAGTCTGGTGTGGGCGGGATTATACACTAAGCTGCCAGTCTGGTGTGGGCGGGATTATACACTAAGCTGCCAGTCTGGTGTGGGCGGGATTATACACTAAACTGCCAGTCTGGTGTGGGCGGGATTATACACTAAGCTGACAGATGTGGACGGGATAATACACAGAAAGCTGCCAATCAGCGATGTGGGCGGGGTTACACAGCTGCAAATCTAGTGTGGGCGGGGTTACACAGAGCTCAACATTCCGAGCTTTGCAACATCTGCAGCTTCAAAAGCTGTGATTCTATCAAAACTGCTGCACCCAGGAAACTAAGTGATGCACCACTGGAATCAGGGTCTCTGTCCCTGCATCATGCTTCTGTCAAATTTTATAACTAAAGCCTACTGACAGATTCCCTTTAAATGCACAGTGGGTATTAGTCTTCATGAGGTCACATCCACTTTGCTTCAACTGTTAAATGTAGCTAAAAAAAAGTAGTGAAAAAACCGTGGTGTTCTCTGCATGGAGACATGGCTTGTGAGGGTCACAGACTGCACCTTCCTGTGCAGTGGAGACCTGCAGAGACGTACCAATAGCTTTCTTTTATCATTGCATTGATGTGTGCAGAGCCTTATATTGGGGGCTTGAACGCAGTCTGCACAGGGCTGTACTGGGAAACCATAAGTTGAGCTGCACAATGCCCTTGGCATCATTTCTATTAGTCCATTGCCTTTTTATTTCTGTCTGACAAATGAACTCGTAATATGAAGAACAGTAATGAGTTTATGTAGGCAATGTATTATTTTTTTTTTTTTCTTTACCTGCCATTGATTTCTCCACTTCTGTTTATGAAACAGGTGGGGGCGCTGAATGACCTTTATTCTGCATGACGTTTTGTCTTGTTGTAAAGTCACCAGTTTATTGCTATATCGTTCAGATTTAACTCTTATATGACCTTTTACAATCGGAGGCTGTCTAATTCATTTCAGGTCTTATTAAAAAAAAATTCTATATAGTTGGAAAGAGTTGAAATAATAATACATCAGTGCCTTCCCTGATCTTCCACCTTAGGTTCTGCTGCACAATGTGTCAGGTAAGCACAACCTAAGGACGCAAACTTGCATTATCATGTTGTCCCTTATTTTACGGTTTGTGCTTTTTTTTTTTTTCTATGCCACAATCTGCACCAACAAAAAAAATGAAATCTATATTGTCTTTGGACTGTATGTGATGTATGTTAGGGAGGTGTTCTTTTCTTTCCTTCATGCTGTAGTAAGGGCACGTAATGTTTTCCTGCTCGCTCTTTATACGCTTGTGCCGCTGTTAGAACGTATATGATGGCAGATATTGTCCATGGATTTCTTGTTGTCTCTTTTTTTCTTTAAAGATCATTTGTTTCATAACTTCTGAAACAAAATGTGCTGATTTTATTCTCTCAAAAGTCCTGCATAACTTGTACAATTTAAAGAACCGTTTCAAAATCCTGCCTTCATTTTCACACACAGTGCTGAAGATGCTGCAAATGGTAGCTCTTAATATCAGGTCCTGAGGTAGTTCCCACCCATAAGGAGGAATCCTTTCTGTGTATGCCATTGGTGAGCCGATGAGCATGGACCTAGAAGGGCTCATGTAGAAGGTAACACCGTAATAATGCATTATATAGTGCAGACTGTTTTTCTTTTTTACTGATCACTGTTGATGCTTTTTCAACTGATATATATTTTTTGCCCTCAGTTATCTTATTTATGTAGTTAACGTGAGCCTGATTTTTATCTGAGACGTATACCTGGGTATATAGGACTGTCGTAACATTTCCTGAAGTGCTCTGATTATATTGCTGTCATTGAGGGGGGACAAATCGTTTAGCCTGACTGCTTTACTTGTTATATATTTACTTTTTTTTTTTTAATTTCCAATATTCTGCAACATGAGTTCTCTTATGATTTAGATTTTCTGTTACTTTAATATTTAGTTCCAGACGTGAAATAGGACTGTAATATTGAACAAAAAAAAAATGCATTGTGTGCACAAACTTCTATAGACTGGTATGAAGCTTTCATGGCATCTGTACACGGCCAGACCATAAGAACAGTAGCACTGATAAATGACATGATCTTTGTGATGAAGTAGAGCAGTGATTGTTAATGTTTCTGACTCCATAACAAAATTGATATTTAAAGTGGATCTCTGACCAGTTTTTCGTGTTGAACTGGACACACTATGTAATGGTAGCTTGAGAGCGGAATAAAAAGATTTATTTTCCACCTCTCCATTGTGGAGATATTGGAAATCAAAAAATTGGTACCTAGTAAGTTAACTATAGATAATTCCAAGGTGGGTATTATTGGACCGCTTTAATTGGGGACATGTATTTCTGCCTCCTGTATGACATCGACCAATCATAAGCCGGTAGCAACATAGAGGTGCAGAAGGACCTGCACATGAATATGGCGTATGCAATCTATAGTTAATGTTTCCACCCTGCTATGCTGTGTAATTTTTCTTCAGTGCTTATTTAGGCTGCACACTCCAGATTGCAGGACCTTGTGACATCACAGGTCCTTCTGCGCTTCTATGTTGCTGCCTGCTTATGATTGGCCAAAGTACAACAAAAGTTTTTCCTTTCTTAAACCAATATTACATTTTGTGTCCAGTTCAAAATGAAATTTGGTGAAAGGTACTCAAAAAAAAAGTCATGCTGCTGCTATAAGCCATAAACCGGCTCTATGCCACTATGGTCTTTTCAGTTCCCTTTGTCACTTAGTCTTGCATGGAGATGGCTGATTCCCCTACAAGACGTCACATCTGATGGTAATGGCTCTACAGTTTTGTAGGTGAACCAGCGGTTTTCTTGCAAGATAATGTGATTATGCAGGAATGCTGCAGCATCTCTACTGGGTGTGAAGCTTTAATTCATGGGTTACACACAAGTGCACTATAATTATTAACCATGCCCTCCGTAATCTGATGAATTTAATCCATGGCCCATTAAAAGGCTTTCAAGAAAGGTCTGAATCTGACATTTGTGCGTTCATATTGGTGATCTATCACTATGATCGGTGGGTTTGTGACCTCGTGCCCCCACTGATCCAGAGAAGCACAGATGTCAGTCTGCGGCCCCCTCACTGGTTTTGCCCTGGTCAATACTGTGCAAGGAAGTCTTAAAGGTGAAGTGGCACAAAATCAGTGTGGTCTCAGGGTGGACCGCAATCAGGCACAGATCCCAGTGATGTGAACACACCACGTCCTAATATTTCATAAGGGCAGAACTTTCCGTTTTTATAGGGAGAAATGATTGTATATAGACTGTACAAAAGCCGCCATTCCCTGACTGCTTTAATAATGAGCTCAGTCTGCAGGTAAATTAGAAGTAAGGTCTTTAGCTCTTTACCAGATGACACTGAGCCTTTTGATTAGTGCTCATTAGAAATTGTCAAATCGATCTTCAGAGCCCTGGTCCCGCAGTCTGGTCAGGATTCAGTGGCGGCTGGCCGGAGCCCTGTGACCCGCCTGCTACCTGGCACCACGTCATTGTTGCACCAGACTGGATCCGCGATGCCATCAGGTTGTAGGCGGTTTGCAGGACTCCCGTTCCGTGGCCGCTCGGTCAGGTCCTACCACTTTATCATATTAGGAAGCGGCGATGACCAGCTTGGCTGCTTTCTCCTCTGGCAATAGTTATCCTTGCAAGGTCATTAACGGTTTCCTCTTAATTCCTACCTTCCGCTTTTTTCTTTTTTGGACCGTGGGTTTTAGTGTTTTTCTTTCTTGTATTTTAAGTCAGGCAAATCAAAGTCCGACTCTCTAGATTTTCCTTCAGTTCTTTTTGTAACCAGAGAGCTTCCTATTAATAGACATCCATATTGAAGAAAAAGTAATACGGCTTTGTTCCCTTATCGCAGATACTGTAGATGTCGGTGTTTATTTAACTGACCCCCCTCACTAATTAGAACCGTACTTAATCTGTCATGATACCCTATGCTCTTAGAAATGGCTCAGAATGGCAGGGTCAGGTCTTGCAGCTGTATGCCTGAGGACTCGTTCAGGATTGCACTTAAAATAAGTGTATAGTAATTATTGATGAGGTCTCGTTACCATTATAATCTCTAGCTGAAAACAAATTGTGCTCTGTCAAAGGGGTTGTCCAGGATCAGAAAAAAACATGGCTCCTTTCCTCCAAAAACAGCACCACACCTGTCTACAGGCCGTTTGGTACTGCAGCTCAGTCCTGTAGTTCCATCCCATGGACAGGGGTGGCGCTGTATCTGCGGGAAATGGCCGTGTTTTGCTGTAAACCCCTTTACTGAGGGTTTATTGGCCATTTTCTGTGACGTTTCAGCTTTAGTTGTTTTTCTAATGATGGCTCCTGGATACTTTGATTATGAGTTGTAGATGAGCCAGACCTGCTCCATCTCTGACTGCTGTGTCTGTCACATTGGTTTATCCCCGATACTGTACATCGGTTGTGGTAAGCAGTTTCCTATCTGTTGCTGTAATTTACTAACCCGGTAATGTATTTTTAGTTTTTGCTGTGACTTGCTAACAACTTAGTACAAGTACGATTTCACTGCGGGTATCTCGCCATTGATCAATGTGCTGTCACATAAACCTGTCATACACGTGAGATGCATTTCTGACATTGCACAGCGTTCCCCCCCCTTATCCATGCATAAAGAAGACCGACGCCAGTGTCTTGTAAAAAATCCAGTGTCGTAGTCAGCCGTCGTACAGATGGAGGTAAATCGCACGGCTCAATGTTTTATCCTGTAAAGTCTGATAATACAAGGTGTAATGTCTGGCCTGACTGTACTGCCTCATTTCAGAATTTTGCTTTAGTCTTTTCCATAAATCCGCTTTGTGTTTTGGGTATTCAGTATCCTACTATAATAAATCTATTTTATTCTTTGGAGAATTTTCCCGATACAGCATTGTTTCCTGTGATACCTGGGTGTCGTCTAGTACTTCGATCACACTAGCGAAATTGCATGACGTCAGTCTTGGGTCACATTATGGAAAGGTGCAAAGACCACGAGCAAGCTCGCTAGCGGGATTGGGCTACCAGAAAAAAATGAAATAAAATATATATAACTATATCCTAGAACCCAAACACAGGAACCAATGAACTATCTAATATTGTAAATGATATTTTACCACTGTTTGGTACCATGTGGCTCCTAATCTTTCACTCTTCCCTCAGTCACTATTGGTTTCTGCAGTATGTAGACGTACATCTTGTTAAAGGGATTGCTCAGGGCAGTCACCTCACCCAGTATGTAGACGTACATCTTGTTAAAGGGATTGCTCAGGGCAGTCGCCTCACCCAGCATGATGTAGTGTACATGTGGGGGTACACCCTTGCTGTTCGGACCCCCGCAATTATGTGGTCAGATAGACCCATCACTGAATGTTCTGAATAATCCCTTTTATATAATTTTTTTTTTTTTTTTGTACAAAGTTTGAGCATTTTTATTTTCTCTATTAATAGTCCAGACTGACCATATTTTTAGGGCTGCATTGGGGCACTTGTGGGGTATATGGTAGTATATCACAATCTTTAATGGAAGTCAAGTACAACTTATAAATTACCCATTTGTGTTTGTTTGTTTTTTTTTTTTATATATATTGACTCTTTAACATTGAACCTTGAGAATTTTTCTGAGTTGTTACTGATGGAATTGCTTCTGTAATGGCAAATGTATATTCTTCTGCTGTATGTAACATTGTACCCAATAAAACCAATAAATGGTCTCTTGTGGCGTTGGGCTCTTTCCTTGTGTGTTGATGATGCGGCGCAGGAAGATCAAGCCACTTAAAGGTTAAACAAAATCTTTATTAGGAAATTGGATGAAAATACTCAAGAATAAGAAGTTAACACAAAATATTTCTCTTTAGAAAAGTCTGGTCTGAGACCTACAAAGGCAGCAGAGTTCTGTAAAACTCTGCTGTCCTTTAACTATTTGCAGGTTTTATGTTCCCGGTGCAGCCCCTGCGTCACCGCTCCGCATCCATCCTCAGCTGCAGCAATGCATGCGATCTAACCCCAGTACTACAGGAATGCTGGATTAAGGCAGAGGCAATTCTTGTCGGCCCATGAAGAAAGACCTGGTTGCAGTGAGGGTCAGAAGGAAGGCTCCAGAGAAAGCAGGATGTTAATAGTCATCAGCTGGAGCAAGAAAAGAAAGCAGAGTAAGAGAGAGAACCAGCGTGTCAGGAAGCATGCAGTCCATTACTAAAGCACTAGCTCTTACTTTCAATGCTGAGGATGCAGCTGCTGGCAGCCGTGCCCCTGCTGTTCACTACTTTACACATATACTCCCCTTCGTCTTCCGGGAAGGTTTCAGGTAGGTAAAGACAATACGTTTCTCCCCTCTCGATATACTGATAGTCTTCGGAGTCTTGCAGCATCTCCCCTTCGAACCACCATGTTATTTCAGGCTTTGGCTCTCCTGTAATTTTTACTGTAAACCTTACGGGTTCGCCGTCCACCACTGACATGTTCTTTAGGGGTTTCTTAAACCAAGGGGCCCCAGAGCGAGCAAGTTCTTCATCTTCATATTGTGAACCGTTGACACTTGCCGCTTCCTCCTCTTCATCATCGTCCCTTTTCTGTAAGACATGTGGAAAGATTAGGCCATTCACTTACAGTATATCAAATAATTGCTTGTTTTTATCCTTGTATAACTTGAGTTAATTTTTATACATTACAGCAGAAAGTGTCCTCACACTAAGTAAATCACATGATTGGAGAAAATTTATTAAAAACGGACATTATTTGAGGGAAAAACTTTTTAATGTAATTGATTTCATTAAAATTATTGCACTGTTGGCTGCTATAGCCTCTATGGTTCACGGTCTGTTGCTGGCTATAGAATGAGTTTATAGAGAAATTCTGAGCACCTGTATCCTTTTCTCCCAGATGTGTGAATGAGGCCTTATATGAAACTGCCTCCTTGCACACTGTAAGGTAGTGCTGTAGTTATCCTCCATCTGCTCTAAGGAAAGTGTTCTGCTTCCCAGGATGAGATGCACAATCCCCTTATGAAGGAAGATGCATTAAGGGTATGTGCCCACTATCCAAAGTTGTGGGTTTGACACTGCGTATTAACCAGTATCCGGCTGTTACAGCATAATGGATTGGATGTCTATAAATCCCATGTCCACTATCCATGCATCTGTGCATCACCCGCGGAGACGGACATGCGGCTCGTCATTCAAGACCGCACATGTCAATTTCTCTTGTTGAGACCCTAGACTCTGCAACGGCTCTAATCCATTGGCTGCCATGAATCTGCACGGTTTAGTGCACACATGCGGATTTACCTGCGTTCCATAGAAGGCAGTGCTTTGGACGCAGTGAACATACGCTACATCCAAAGCCCTGCTACTTTTGGATCCTGGGCACTTAGCCTTATGGAGCAATGGTTATGAATGATAATGGATCTGTAATTCCATCTTTAGTCAGACATGTTGGACTAACACATTATTATTATAGCGCCATTCCATGGCGCTTTACATGTGAGGAGGGGTATACATAATAAAAACAGGTACAATAATCTTGAACAATACAAGTCATAACTGGTACAAGAGGAGAAAGGACCCTGCCCGCGAGGGCTCACAGTCTACAAGAGATGTGTGAGGGTAGAGCTGGTCATGCAGCGGTTTGGTCGATCGGTGGTTACTGCAGGTTCTAGGCTTGCCGGAAGAGGTAGGTCTTCAGGTTCTTTTTGAAGGTTTCTATGGTAGGTGAGAGTCTGATATGTTGGGGTAGAGGGTTCCAGAGTAGGGGTGATGCGCGAGAGAAATCTTGTATGCGATTGTGGGAAGAGGGGAGTAGAGAAGGAGATCTTGTGAGGATCGGAGGTTGCGGGTAGGTAAGTACCGGGAGACGAGGTCACAGAAGTATGGAGGAGACAGGTTGTGGATGGCATTGCATGTCATGGTTCGGCTTTTGTACTGGAGTCTGGGTAATGGGGAGCCAGTGAAGGGAGAGGCCGGGAATAGCAGGGGGACAGGTGGATTAGTCGGGCAGCAGAGTTTAGAATAGATTGGAGGGGTGCAAGAGTGTAACAGGGGAGGCCACAGAGCAGGAGGTTACAGTAGTCGAGGCGGGAGATGATGAGGGCATGGACTAGGGTTTTTGCAGATTCTTGGTTTAAGAATGTACGGATCCGTGAAATATTTTTGAGTTAAAGGCGGCAGGAAGTGGAAAGGGCTTGGATATGTGGTTTGAAGGAGAGATCAGCGTCAAGGATTACCCCGAGACAGCGACCTTGTGGGACTGGGGAGAATGGGCAGCCGTTTACTGTAATGGATAGTGTGGTGAAATGTGTGTAGGGACATGTCTAGGGTTATATGTGTGACTAGTGATAATGTAACACCTGTCCTGAAGGCAAATCGCACCTAGGTGTTAATAGGTACTTCCTTGGGACTAGTGGAAAATGTCTCCATATCACACCAGGAGGTCTAGCTAGAGCCAAGAAGAAGGTAACATTTGGCACCTGTGAGGTCTTGGAGGGGAGATGCAAAGTTGCAGCTTGAGGTATTCCTGGGAACCTGGTCACAAGTGTCTCAAGAGGAAAATAATATATATTCATTAGTAGAGCGGCCGTGGCCAATTAACAAGCCAGCAATTATGATAATAACCTGAGGGGCCGGTCTAGAAACCTCACCTCAGACCAAAGTTATAAATTTAGGCTGCAGACAGAGAAATGTGTTCACATGATGGGGGCAGCCTGAGGAGCTGTGTTCCATCAACTCCATTCATCCCCCCTCCTCAGATAGGTTCGTTGGGGGGGCTCACGTGAGAGGGGGGAAAGACAATGAATTCTGTTTTGTCCATGTTAAGTTTTAGAAATCTAGCGGGGAAGGATGAAATATCGGATAGACATTGAGGGATTCTGGTTAGTAGGGTGGTGATATCTGGTCCAGAGATGTAGATCTGTGTGTCATCAACATAGAGATGATACTGAAAACTGAGATTCTATGAGCTGTCCCAGACCAAAAGTGTAAATGGAGAAGAGCAGGGGCCCTAGAACTGAACCTTGTGGGACTCTGACAGATAGGGGGCGAGGTGAGGAGGTGGTGTGTGAGTGGGAGACGCTGAATGTTCGGTCTGTTAGGTATGACGAGATCCAGGATAGGGCCAAGTCTGATGCCAAGGGATGAGAGGGTCTGTAGTAATAGAAAATTGGCCACTGTCAAAGGCAGAGGACAGGAGGAGGAGGATAGTGTCGCTCTTGGCGGTTAATAGGTCATTGGTGACCTTAGGGCAGTTTCAGTGGAGTGGTGTGACCGGAAGCATGATTGTAAGCGGTCAAAAAGGGAGAAGATAGATGGGAGGACAGTTCAAGATGGACGTGTTGTTCCAGTAGTTTTGAGGCATAGGGGAGAAGTGATCTAGGGCAATAGCTAGATACAGAGAGGGCTTTTTAAGGATGGGTGTGATTGAGGCATGTTTAAAGCTTGAGGGGAAAATACCAGTTAGTGCTAGGTTGAAGAGATGGGTTAGTGTTGGGATGAAGATTGGCGAGGTTTGGGATGAAGTGGGAAGGGATCGGGTCAAGTGCACAGGTGGTGAGATGCGATCTTGAGAGTGGAGTGGAGAGTTGGTTTTCGAGGTTGAGGGCTGAGTAGTTGGGAGGAAGGGCTCTGGGGGTTGTCGACTAAAACTGTCTGATGTTCTCAATCTGCATGAAAAATGAGGCAAAGTCTTCAGCTGAGATGAGTGGGGAGGGAGGAGAGAGTTGAAGGTGTTGATAACTGTTTAGGGTTGTGAGACAGGGAGGATATGAGAGATGAGAAGTAGGTTTGTTTAGCTGTGGCGAGTGTGGTCTTGAAAGTAGTGAGGGACTGTTTAAATTCGATAAAGTGCTCGTTGGAGTGGGATCTTTTCCATCACTGCTCTGCAGCCCTGGAAGCTCGCCTCAGTTCTTTGGTCATGCTGGTGTGCCAGGGCTGTCTGTTGATTTTGCGAGCTTTGGTATGTGTGAGAGGGGCAAGAGACTCCAAAGCTGCAGCTATTGTGCTGTTATATAGAGCGGCAGCGTCATCTGCATTGTGTAGGGAACTTATGTCTGTGAGAGGGAGGAGGGATTCAGAGAGTGAATGTAGATCAAGGTGTTTAAGATTTCTGCAAGGGTGTGCAAGTTTGTGGGGTGGAGATTGTAGACAAGGAGTGGAGAGGGAAGAGAATGTGAGTAGATTGTGGTCAGGAAGAGGTGAGTTAGAGAGGTTAGATAGAGAGCAGAAGTGGGTGAAGATGAGGTCCAATGTGTGACCATCTTTGTGAGTGGCTGCAGAAGACCATTGAGTAAGGCCGAAGGAGGAAGTGAGAGATAGAAGTTTAGTGGTAGCTGAGAGGGAAGTGTCAATGGGTATGATCAAGTCGCCCATGATGAGAGTGTGGATGTCCACAGAAAGGAAATGAAGTAGCCAGGTGGTGAAGTGGTCAAAGAAGGTGGTGGCTGGCCCTGGGGGGCAGTAAATGACTTGCCAGTTAGAGGTTGGTGGGGGCATAGATGTGCACAGAGTGCACCTCAAAGGAAGGGAGGGTGGCAGAGGGATTGGGGTGAAGGAGCAGTTATCTGTCAGGAGAAAACCATCTACTCCGCCATGCTTGCTGGGGCGGGGGGTGTGAGAAAGGTGGAAGCCACCATAGGAAAGTGCAGCAGGAGAGGCTGTGTCAGAAGGGGTGAGCCAGGTTTCAGTGATGGCGAGGAAGGAAAGTTTGGTAGTAACAAAAAGATTGTGGATGTAGGAAAGCTTGTTGCAGACAGCGAGCGTGCCACAGAGCTCCTGTTAGTGGGACTGGGGAAGTGGAGGCTGGGCGAATGGGTATAAGGTTATAGAGAGGTTACGGAAATTTGTGATGGAGCATGGATGGGAGGTAGAACTGACTGTGGGGATGTGGTGAGGAGGACCAGGATTTGGAGAGATATCACCAGCAGTGAGAAGGAGCAGAGAAAGTGTTAGCAGGTGGGAGCAGGAGAGGGCAGGAGGTGGCTGTCTGAGCTTGGAGACAGAGGATTGTATGTTAAGGAACAGTTCTGAGGAGGAGGTGAGATGGATGGGGAGGATTGAAGAGGAGATGAACAGTTCTTTACTAGGAGTAGGGGTTAGAGGAGTTTGTAGAAAGTGAAGAATTATAGGGGTGAAAGTGAAAACAAACAGAAACATTGTTTACAGTGACTGGCCAGTTACCTTCAGTTCCCTTCTGGTTTTAATTCTAAATTAATCTTCACAGTTCTAGGACACACTTATAGGAATCACATCTCAAAAATTATGTGGAAATTTGCCTAAAGTTAGCCAACCATGAAATGTTAGGGTATGTGCACACGATGCAGATTTTTCCGCCGCGGATTTGGAAAATCCGCAGTGCAAAACCGCTGTGGTTTTCACTGGATTTGTGTGCAGTTTTCAACTGCACTTTCCTATTGGTGCAAGTTGAAATCCGCTGCGGACTCTGCAGAAAGAAGTGACATGCTCCTTTTTTTCCGCAGAGAATCCGCGTGGATTTTTCTGCATCGTGTGCACTGCGGATTTTGTTTTCCATAGGGTTACATTGTACTGTACACCGCATGGAAAACTGCGGCTCCGCAGCGGTCAAATCCGCTGTGGATCCGCGGCAAAATCTGCATCGTGTGCACAAAGCCTTAATTGGCATGTGACGATTTTCTTGCATTGAAATCCAGGGTGTAAATGTGGAACATGACTGCTATCCTTCGTGACCTTTTCATGTGAGTGATTAGAGTCTGTAATGTTATTTCACAGAGATTCACCAAGAGGTTTGTAATCTAAATCCACCTGTCGAGGTGTCTGTACCTTCTGTAAAGCAGCATCTATTTCCTTCTGTTCAAATTGCATTCTTAGAAGTTTCTGTTCCTCGATCCTTCTCTGTTCTTCCTCTTCCCGGGCTTTTGCCATCTGCTCGAATCGAGCCTTCATATTGACTTTGTGTGAGAATGGAGCGTGTCTCCTCACTGCTGGTCTTATATCGACCTCCTCTTCCTGCAGCAGATGGTAACAATCATGTAAGTAACAGACCTACTGCACCACACTGTAACTATAATGTGAGTATGAGTAACAGACCTACTTCACCACATGGTAACGATAATGTGAGTATGAGTAACAGACCTGCTGCACCACGTGGTAACGATAATGTGAGTAACAGACCTGCTGCACCACGTGGTAACGATAATGTGAGTAACGGACCTGCTGCACCACACTAACGATAATGTGAGTAACACACCTGCTGCACCACGTGGTAACGATAATGTGAGTAACAAACCTGCTGCACCACGTGGTAACGATAATGTGAGTAACAAACCTGCTGCACCACGTGGTAACGATAATGTGAGTAACAGACCTACTGCACCACGTAGTAACTATAATGTGATTAACAGACCTACTGCACCACGTGGTAACGATAATGTGAGTAACGGACCTGCTGCACCACACTAACGATAATGTGAGTAACGGACCTGCTGCACCACACTAACGATAATGTGAGTAACAGACCTACTGCACCACGTAGTAACTATAATGTGATTAACAGACCTACTGCACCACGTGGTAACGATAATGTGATTAACAGACCTACTGCACCACGTGGTAACGATAATGTGAGTAACGGACCTGCTGCACCACACTAACGATAATGTGAGTAACAGACCTACTGCACCACGTAGTAACTATAATGTGATTAACAGACCTACTGCACCACGTGGTAACGATAATGTGATTAACAGACCTACTGCACCACGTGGTAACGATAATGTGAGTAACACTTACTGCACCATGTGGTAACGATAATGTGAGTAACGGACCTACTGCACCACGTGGTAACGATAATGTGAGTAACAGACGTACTGTACCACGTGGTAACGATAATGTGAGTAACACCTACTGCACCACGTGGTAACGATAATGTAACAGACCTACTGCACCACGTGGTAACAATAATGTGAGTAACAGACCTGCTGCACCACGTGGTAACGATAATGTGAGTAACAGACCTTCAGCACCACATGGTAACGATAATGTGAGTAACAGACCTACGCCCTTCATATAAAACAGTTAAAGGAGCGGCGATTCCTCGCTATTCAATAATACCAACCTGGATTTCATGACTCTAGACACCTGTATTGGATGTTTTTACTAATGGTCGTCAGATACTTTTTATGCAAGTTTTCTGGCGTACATTATAGTACACACAGTACAGACCAAAAGTTTGGACACACATTTGTCTGTATTTTCATGACTATGAACATTGTACATTCACACTGAAGGCATCAAAACTGAATTAACATGTGGAATTATATACTTAACAAAAAAGTGTGAAACAACTGAAGTTATGTCTTATATTCTAGGTTCTTCAAAGTAGCCACCTTTGCTGTGATGACTGCTTTGCACACTCTTGGCATTCTCTTGATGGGCTTTAAGAGGTAGTCACCAGGAATGGTTTTCACTTTACAGGTGCGCCCTGTCAGGTTTAATAAGTGGGATTTCTTGCCTTATAAATGGGGTTGGGACCATCAGTTGTGTTGTGCCGAAGTCTGGTGAATACACAGCTGATAGTCCTACTGAATAGACTGTTAGCTGCTTTTTCTTGCCAAAATACAAATTCTAAGTAAAGAAAAACGAGTGGCCATCATTACTTTAAGAAATTAAGGTCGGTCAGTCCGAAAAATTGGGAAAACTTTGAAAGTGTCCCCAAGTGCAGTGACAAAAAGCATCGAGCGCCACAAAGAAACTGGCTCACATGAGGACCGCCCCAGGAAAGGAAGACCAAGAGTCACCTCTGCTTCTGAGGATAAGTTTATCTGAGTCACCAGCCTCAGAAATCGCAGGTTACCAGCAGCTCAGATTAGAGATCAGGTCAATGCCACACAGAGTTCTAGCAGCAGACACATCTCTACAACAACTGTTAAGAGGAGACTTTGTGCAGCAGGCCTTCATGGTAAAATAGCTGCTAGGAAACCATTGCTAGGGACAGGCAACAAGCAGAAGAGACTTGTTTGGCCTAAAGAACACAAGGAATGGACATTAGTCCAGTGGAAATTTGTGCTTTGGTCTGATGAGTCCAAATTTGAGATCTTTGGTTCCAACCACCGAGTCTTTGTGCGATGCAGAAACGGTGAACGGATGGACTGTACATGCCTGGTTCCCACCGTGAAGCATGGAGGAGGAGTTGTGATGGTGTGGGGGGGCTTTGCTGGTGACACTGTTGGGGATTTATTAAAAATTGAAGGCATACTGAACCAGCATGGCTACCACAGCATCTTGCAGCGGCATGTGCTATTTCATCTGGTTTGCTTTTAGTTGGACCATTTATTTTTCAACATGACAATGACCCCAAACACACCTCCAGGCTGTGTAAGGGCTATTTGACCAGGAAGAAGAGTGATGGGGTGCTACACCAGATGACCTGGCCTCCACAGTCACCAGACCTGAACCCAATCGAGATGGTTTGGGGTGAGCTGGACCGCAGAGTGAAGGCAAAAGGGCCAACAAGTGTTAAGCATCTCTGGGAACTCCTTCAAGATTGTTGGAAAACCATTCCCGGTGACTACCTCTTGAAGCTCATCAAGAGAATGCCAAGAGTGTGCAAAGCAGTCATCAAAGCAAAAGGTGGCTACTTTGAAGAACCTAGAATATAAGACACAATTTCAGTTGTTTCACACTTTTTTGTTAAGTATATAATTCCACATGTGTTAATTCATAGTTTTGATGCCTTCAGTGTGAATCTACAATTTTCATAGGAAAATACAGAAAAATCTTTAAATGAGGTGTGTCCAAACTTTTGGTCTGTACTGTATGTCACGCAGCAGCCTCTTTTCCTAAGCCACACGCACTCTTAAAACCCCTTCTTGACAAGCTAATTTTTTTGCTTTCATGTGTTTTTCTATCCTTGTTCCAATTGCTAAGGCTTTTTTTATATATATTTAAGACAATATTGCCATTCGAAGACATGTAATTTTGAAAGATCGTACTAATTGGATTAAAAAAAGATAAAAAATAATTCTACCATTTAGTTTAGGTTTCATTTTTGTGGCATTCATTGTCAAGTCAAAAATGACCTGGGAACATGATCTGCCGGGTGAGTACAATTACGGAGAAAGATATCTGGTGTGAAAACGCTATTCTTGATGAATTGGGGCAGTCTTGATAAACTGCACTGTAGTACGTAAGAGATGTGTGTGTCATTATAAATTTGGTGCATCGTTCAACCTCGCCTTCGCCAGAAATGTACATTAATGTTTCTTTTTGAATTTTTGCCTCTTGTGCCATAAACTAAAATAAATTAGTCGGGTGTGACTGGCCGTACCACTTTTGACAAAAGTCCCCCTAGGGGTTTTGAACCTGCAATTATTACATCACTTGTCCTATTTACTGAGATGCAGTAATATATAGTGGAATTAAAAATTTGGCACCATGGTGACTGGGACCCATAAATGGCGGTGATGGGTGCTAGCTCCAGTCTCTGCTGTTATTTTGCAGGTGCTGGCTGTGTAACAGTTGACGCAGTTTCTGCATGATCAGCCCCGGTTTTTGAGCCGGCTCCGTACACTTGTGTCCAATGTTGGACATACAGGTATGTCCGGTGTCAGGAAGGGGTTAAAATGCGCTGAGACCATCGCAAAGGTTTTTTTTAAATACCCATGCACTAAAATTTGCTAGTTTCTTTTGGTATATTGGACTAGAGAAGATGGGATCTCTGGGCAGGTTTTCAACTGGACCTGCTGGCAAAGAAAGTGAAAAGTTGACATTGGGCATTAATAGGATTAGTGGGACTACTAAAAGCAAAGCTGAACATAGCGAGGGTTAGTAAAGTGCAGAAAAACCGCGGATCCACTAACCGTGAATCATCCTACATATCCCATCATACGAGACAAGCATCCTTCGTACAACTCACAACGAGGAACATCTGACCTCATGGAAATGTTCTGCTTCCCTTTCCTTCAGCTCTTCATCCTCGGCTTTTCTCCTTAACCTCTCCTCTTCGATTTTTCTCTGAATTTCCTCTTCTGACAGTTTTCCAATTTTCTCAAATTTACTTTTCAAGTTTTTGGCTTGGATGGATCCAGTCCTTTTCAGCTTGATGAGTTCTTCATATTCTCGGCTTAAAACCTCATAACTTTCATTTATTTCTTCCTTCTCCAAAAAAAAAAGAAAAAGTTATGAGTGAAACTGATCGTTGCCTATTGGAGAAAAAGTTGCCAAAATATTACTAAACTATAGTAGAAAAAATAAAAGGTTGAATTGTTTTGGAAAAGTTTACAACCGTCCTCCCTTCACGTAATTTTCAGCTCTGATTTATTTCTATGGCTTTGCACAATGAATCTGGTTTTCCGCAGACGTGGAGGCACGTTTGCATGGGCATATAATAATTTACCGGTTATGCGGAGGATAAAATTTTGGTAAAGCAAGGTTAACAATGAATTTTCTAGAAACCACAGCCACATGAAATTTGACCGTACATGATGGGGAATAGCAGTGTTAAGTGCATGCATCATATGAGAGGGCTGTCATTGATGATATCTGACTAGGGATGGCGGATTCCCATCTCGTACCATGTCCATTGTCTACTGAAAGGACACGGTGTACCCAGCTTATACAGTGCCACTCCTTACACCGAGTACTGGCCATTGGTACTGCAGTTCAGTTTCCATTGAGGTGAATGTGATCTGAGCTGCAGTACTGATATCCGCCACTAATTAGTGTATGGAGCTGTGCCGTCCCTGCACATGCAGGAGCTGCGGATCGAGGAGGGTCCCAGGTATCGGACCCCCACCGATTTCATGTTGATGACCTATGCCTTGTTGCAATTCTAAAAAGTCTTCCATTCTCATGTTCCCCACCTCTCCCATTTCCTGTCGTAACTGTGCAAATTCTTGTTTCTCCAGTTCCAGCTTTTGTTTCTTTTCTTCTTCTTTTGATCTCTTTTCTTCCTCCATTTTCTGTTTGAGAAGTTCTTCAAAATTGATTTCCAGTTTGCCTGGGGTAAGAGACTCTTGAGAGGTGGGTTTGCTAAGTGGCAATCCTTCTTCATCTGGTTCCTGGTGGGGGAAACAAAGTAAACATACATACTCCTTATCAACTGTACAACTCCGATATCTGCCCCAGAGAAAGCTGACCCCGAAGACGTCATCGGTGATACATTGTGTCAATTATAATATGTATCACATACATACCTAGTTGGGTTCAATAAGATGCCATAAATGTTACGTCTACCTCACTTGTCAGGGTATATATGTGCAAATTAATGGCAAAAAAAAGTCCCGCTGAAATTTTCTTACTTCTAATGTTCTTGTCCTTTTGCACCCATGTGAACTTGTGTGACCATAATGTAGATGCCAAAATATTTCGCGTCATGCAGAAATTTGTATTGTAGGACATGTTATGACACCGCAATATTGGGACTTCTCGCTACTATCCTATATTGGACATACAAATCTGTTTTAACAAAACTAAGACGGTGAGCCAGGACTTCAGCGATCTGCACATTGTAGAAGGAATCTGCTTCAAAAAAGGATTTTCACAATTTTTGATGGATGATTTTCCAAAATGCTTGTAAAATTAAGGAACATTACGATTTACTCATTACTAAAAATACATCAAGAACGCAGGGATTTTTTAAAACTTTTTTTGCTTACTGCTCAGTGCCCTAAGTTACCAGCTTCCCCTGCAGTCTATGGCTCGAGAAATTCTCTTTAATTCACGGTTATGGGAGCAACCTTGGAGAACTATTCACAGTTCGGATGGCGCTGTATCGCATCTGGTGTCCTGCAGCGCCTTCAATCAGCTGATCGGCATGGTGACCCTCGCTAATATATTAATGCCACAGAAAACCCCTTTAAAGCCGTTTGTAGAACGTTATCATGGTTCAAGTAAGAAATACTAAAATTGTAACAACCCATTCGGAAAGTCTTCGCATGAACGGACAGGCCGCTGAACATTTACTGGAGTTTTCGTTAAACATTTGGGAAGGCAAAATGGATTTTAATATTCTTAATATGAACTTGTTAATGATGAACATGATGTAAATTAGTGAGTTAATATTAGAAGTTGACCTCAGTTGAACATATCTTACTTTGCATGCGTCACAACTGTCCAGGTGAGAATACTCCATATCCTGAAGAATATAATCTTGGCCGGGGCTCTTAAAAAATAATTTGGAAATTGTTTGTTTTGGACAATAACACAAAACGATTCCAAATCTGTCACCAATGGAAAAACAATCAATGATATTGGCTGGCTGCCGTGTGGCAGATCCTCCATGATCACCTATTCCTTATGCCGGTCTTATTGCATTTCATGGAATTTTTCACGCAAGTCTCGATCTTAATTCAGTGCTACAAAGAAGATGCGATGCTCAGACGGTCAACATAGTTAACTTCCAAAATACGTAATTATCTGGGATGAAGATTAGAAATTTTGGTACGTGTCTTACAACTTTTCATAAACAAGGAGAAAAAATTCTGATAATATCAGTAGTAAAGATCGAGAAATGTATTTGGAACCGGTTATAAACTAACAATGGTCCCATAGTTAAGGATCGGAATCAATTGTCACTTTTTGTTAAAGGGGCTCTCGAGAGTTAGAACATTGACAGCGTATCCTTCAAGGGGATGTCCAGTACTTTTATATTCATGACCCATCCTTTGAGTAGGGCAGTGTTCCCCAAGTCCGGTCCTCAAGAGCCACCAACAGGTCGCGTTTTCAGTATTTCCTTAGTATTGCACAGGTGATAATTGCATCACCTGGACAGGCAAGAATTCAATGATCTGTGCAATGCTAAGGAAATCCTGAAAACATGACCTGTTGGTGGCTCTTGAGGACCGGAGTTGGGGAACACTGGAGTAGGGTATTCCAGATTGGTGGGATTCCTCCTCCCCACCGATGAGCTGTTCTCTATGCCGGCGGCGGCTGGATGTGCTTAGGTTCCGAACACAACAGCATTGCTCTCTGTTAACTGCAGGAGGCGGCAGCAAGATACTACAAATTCACCTACTCTGCCGCTTCCATGATGCAGTTGATTGGGTTGTGCTGTGCAGCTCGGCAACCAACCACAGCTGATCGGGTGTCGCACTCCCACTGATAAGGTATTGATTACCTATCCTAAAGATAGGCCATCTGTGTACTACACAACCCCTTTAAAGTAGGCTACCATTATCAAATTCTCTCTCCAAGCACCTGCCCTGAAAGTGTACGACACTCCATCTTGGTACAGTGCCTACTTCTTGTAGTGGCTGTGCCTGGTATTACATCTCACTCCCATTGACTGGAATTGAATGGAGTAGGCTCCAGTATCTGGTACAGTCACTGCCAAAATTACAAAGTGGAGCTAGGTAGAAAGCGAAAGGGCTATTACACTCAGTGGAAAGCTATGCCCCATTGAATCAGCTAATCACAGGAGTCAGAATTCTTAGGATGAATCTTCAGAGTTATCCCACCTTATTCCATCATTTTCCAAACTGAACTCTGAAGGACGGGGTAAAAGCTTACCATGTTTTTCCTCGCCTCGGCAAATTGCTTCCTCTCCTCCTCCAGCCTCCGTCGCGCTTCCTCCTCCGCTCTTCTGTGCTCTACTTTTCGTCTCTGTTTTTCCAGTTCTTCAAAGCTTAATTTCAGTTTTCCAGGGGTAACATTTTCTTTTTGTAGTTCATACACATCTTCATCATTGGAAGCCTGCATGGCAAAAGTAGTCGTCTAAGAACTGTTTTGTGTCCATAATCAGGCACCGAAGACACCAGACTCAGTGACCGCAGCACCACTAGGGTGGAAACAGTCGTCACAGTTATTCATGACGTTTCTCACATGGAAAATTCAGTCATTGTAGATGAGCACTAAATAGGAGTATGGCACACAGAGTATGCTCTATCCCTGCACTCACAGGATCACCAGATAATTTCCTTCTTCCATGCTTTTGGATTGTGGGAAGAACCAAGACAAAACCCATGCAAGGAAAAGCATGCACCACCTGGAAGGAGAAGACCTCAAGGAACCCACAGAGCAATGCAGCTATGATAGAACGTGTCAGGACACGCAGCATCACAGCTATGGTAGAAGGTGTCAGGACACGCAGAGCATCACAGCTATGATAGAATGTGTCAGGACACACAGAGCATCACAGCTATGGTAGAAAGGAGTCAGGGCACGCAGAGCATCACAGCTATGATAGAATGTGTCAGGACACGCAGCGCATCACAGCTATGGTAGGGTAGAAAGGAGTCGGCACGCAGAGCATCACCGCTATGACAGGTGTCAAGACACAGAGCATAGCATCTATGACATGTCGGGACAGCATCACAGCTATGACAGAAAGGTGTCTGGACACAGCATCACAGCTATGATAGACGGTGTCGGGACACGCAGAGCATCACAGCTATGACAGAAAGGTGTCAGGACACGCAGAGCATCACAGCTATGATAGAAAAGTGTCAGGACACGCAGAGCATCACAGCTATGATAGACGGTATCAGGACACGCAGAGCATCACAGCTATGACAGAAAGGTGTCAGGACACGCAGAGCATCACAGCTATGATAGACGGTATCAGGACACACAGAGCATCACAGCTATGACAGAAAAGTGTCAGGACGCACAGCATCACAGCTATGACAGAAAGGTGCCAGGACACGCAGAGCATCACAGCTATGATAGAAAAGTGTCAGGACACGCAGAGCATCACAGCTATGATAGACGGTATCAGGACACGCAGAGCATCACAGCTATGACAGAAAGGTGTCAGGACACGCAGAGCATCACAGCTATGATAGACGGTATCAGGACACAGAGCATCACAGCTATGACAGAAAAGTGTCAGGACGCACAGCATCACAGCTATGATAGAAAGGTGTCGGGACACAGAGCATCACAGCTATGGTAGAAAGGAATCCGGACATGCAGAGCATAGTAGCTATGATAGACGGTTGCAGGACAAGCAGAGCATCAGCTATGACAAAGGTGTCAGGACACGCAGAGCATCACAGCTATGACAAAGGTGTCAGGACACAGAGCATAGCAGCTATGACAGGTGTCGGGACAGCATCACAGCTATGACGGAAAGGTGTCAGGACACAGAGCATCACAGCTATGACAGAAAGGTGTCAGGACACGCAGAGCATCACAGCTATGACAGAAAGGTGTCAGGACACGCAGAGCATCACAGCTATGACAGAAAGGTGTCAGGACACGCAGCATCACAGCTATGACAAAGGTGTCAGGACAGCACAGCATCACAGCTATGACAGGTGTCGGGACACGAAGAGCATCATAGTTTTGATAGACGGTGTCAGGACACACAGCATCACAGCTATGACAGAAAGTTGTCGGGACACAGAGCATCACAGCTATTATAGAAAGGTGTCGGGACACAGCATCACAGCTTGTGTATTATACTGCTCAGGGTGTAATACACAATTAGGTTTTAATGTTATGTCTGATTTATGAATACAATCTCTGCATCTAAAATGTTGCTTTATGTTCTATACTAAAACAAAAAGTTTTTGCCACCTGACCCACAAATGAAACAGCTAAAGGTATGTGCACAGGTTGCAGATTCCATTGCGGATTTTTCCTCGTGGATTCTGCAAAATCTGCAGGTAAAATGCCCTGTGGATTTAGTGCAGTTTTTTATTTCACCTGCGTTTTTTACACCTGCGGATTCCTATTAAGGAATAGGTGTAAAATGCTGCGGAATCCTTACAAAGAATTGACATGCTGCAGAAAATAAACCGCAGCTATTCTGCACGGAATTGTTCACAGCATGTGCACAGCGGGTTTTGTGTTCCATAGGTTGACATGCTACTGTAAAACGCATGGAAAACAGCTGCAGATCTGCAGCGTCAAATCTGCAACGTGTGCACATACCCTAAGAATGTCTACTTCATCTCCTATACTTCTTTACTGTCCCAAAGAACCTACTTTATTATTTAACCTATTGTTGCTCCTGGATCCTATAAACACCTTATGTGAAGTTAGAGCAAATATTCATGTCGGATCTTTTCCTGACTTTTCTTTTACTGTTCTGATCAGTATTCTACAATCCACATGGACTGCCATGCACTGGATTGGGTCCTCTAGATATCTGAGGATAAGGGTTCCTACTTTTCATTAATTTAGCCAACCAATGTTTCACTGTGTTCACCGGGGAATTTTGCCCGTCCCTAGAAGGTGTATTCCTATTCTAACATAGCGATGCCGTCCTGCCTGGAGGAAAAAAGAAATTCATGCAAGATGGGGGAACACAGAAGGAACGTTCTCGAACACTACACTACCATGCTCTTTCTGGCTTCCGCAAATGCTCTTTTCTCTTCTTCTATCCTCCTTCTCGCTTCTTCCTCCGCTCTCATCCTCTCCTCCTCTTTTCTCTGCTTTTCTAACTCCTCAAAACTCAACTTCAGTTTTCCGGGGCGGATTTCTTCTTTGTGCGCATTTGTGGTGTCGTCTTCATTATCACTGACCTTCGGAAAATAGACGCTGACAAGTTAAATTCTTTCTGATCTTGAAAGAAATTTTCGTTAAAGTGACTTTTGCATGGGATTAAACTTGTATCTGAGTGTAAATAGTAAATTAACGTTCTTGCATGTACTATTCATGCAGATGATACACGCACCTCACATTACTAGGATGGAAAAAGAAATAAAGGAAGTTTTGTGCTGGGGAATGTTCGTAAAACCTGTTAATGCAAGTAAATTCAAGAGTTTTTTTGTGAGAGTCAGTGGTTTATATAAACCATATTTCAACAGAAATTAGTAACAACTTAAAATTATTACTAGCAATGGAGAGTATTCAACCTGCACAACAAGCCTGGATACAATACTTCTCATGTGCACATCATCATCCATCGAGCCATCGCTTCACCCAGACCAGCCTCAGATTCTGCCCGTAACCTCCTTTGGGCATGATTGTCGTCTTTCTCAATGACCACATGATATCTACAGAACTGGAAATCTTGCGCATTTATTCGAAGTCCTTCCTACCTGAGCATGAGCAGTGAAGTTGAGTTTGCTCTCCCATGCTTTATTGGCACGCTGTGCATGCCCAGAATGGTGGAGAACTGCAGACATCACCAGGTTGTTAAGGAAGGCGTCAACCATGCCCAGGGAGGGCGATTACTGCACTTGAGGCCAGACTGCTCTGGGTGAAGCCACGACCCTTGGACTAGTCTGGGGCAGTTGTCAAGGACGGCAATAACCTCTTTTACAGATTCTACTGTCAAGAACATGACTGCATGTTTTCTGTTCTAATTTGTTATCAAGCAGTTCGGTGGTGGGAAGGATAATATCCATCTACATATTGACACTTACTATTCATCAATTATGTCGTGTGGATAATCACCAAGTGTCAATATTTAGATGGATATTATCCTTCCCACCATCGTAGACGTACTGGTAGCCAAGAGCTATGGTCACTACTTCATCTCCGATATCTTGTGTTCCAGGACCCTACAGAGAGATGGAGACACTGAATCTATGAATTAACTGGGGATTTAGGGTTTAGAATTCATAAAAACAATAAGAACCTTAAGGTTGAGCGTGGAATTCATCTGGATCAGCTAGTTACTGGACTGATGGGGCAAATGACAAAAGATATATTTGCTTCTTGAATGACTTTGGGAATGAGAATTAACAATTTTTAGAAATCACTATATTGACTGTAAGCGAGTGTAAGGGAGGACAAAGAACTACAGAATTAATGGCAGTATTACCACATGCTGCCTGGCTTCCTCAAAGGTCCTTCTTTCCTCCTCTAAACGTTGGCGAGCCTCCTCTTCCGTAAGCTTCTTCTGATGCTCCTGTCTTTGTTTTTCTATCTCTTCGAAGGTTAATTTTAGTTTTCCAGGAGTCACTTGCTCTTTGCTCTTCTTGTCCTGAGTCTCTGTTTCATCCTTAGAAAATAAGATGTGTAGGCAGATGGCAATTATAATTGAGAATGAATGATCATAATTTGGTCACTTGAATGTGGCGATGTGCAGCTCTTCTTAACAGGACATGATACAAACAACCTTGGTATTTGCCTCCACTATGTCCCTATGATTGATGCCAAAATCAAATTGATTCTAACTGTAGCCGAAACCTCTGTAAGTGGATACATTTACAGCATAATTGCCGGCATCTAGACATTATTACCATAGCGGTGGAACGTCTCTTAGCTTCTCGGAATGATTTCCTATGCTCATCATATCTTCTCTTTTTTTCTTCTTCACGTCTTTTTTTTTCGTCTTCTTCCCTTTCCTTCTCCAAATCTTCGAAGTTGACATTTATTCTCCCCGGAGATCTGACAGGCTTTTCTGTTCTTACAGTTACCTCTATTTCCTCTGTTTCTTCCTGTTTAAAATAGACACTCTCCTTGGTTAGATGAGACGCTATTCACTAACTATAAAGAAAAGAAAACCCAAGTACTAAAACTCCAAACTATTTCTACAAAAGAAGAAGGTAAGAGTTACGATAGACTAAAGTGCCTCGATGCCGACATTAACTCATTGGATCTTCTCCTTATAGTCAAGATCTGAAACGTCGGAGACTCTGTTGGATTATACTAAGAAGAATTCTACAAAGAACTAAATTTTTTTGTAGATTCGTCCTAATGTTGGATTTCAATGTGTCCGATCCTTCAACCAAGTAAAAAGAACTAGTTGCTTTAAAATTGAATACATTATGGACCCGATTGTTGTATTTGCAACGGTTAACGTATTTGTCGAGTTTTTACTGTTTTGTGCTTTTTTTGTTTGCAGCATATTCCCCTTTAAAGTCTATTTTATAGGTGTTCAACTCTTGCTTTTTTTAGTTCACTATTGTAGATGACGTTTAGGGTTTCCAGATTTTTTGCCTAAGTCATCATTTGCACAAGTCACAAATATACTCCAGTCTCCCCTTCCCCCAATGCTCAACTGATTTTATGTATGCCAGATATTTTGGAGTAAGAAGACCTATATGCCATGCAATACTCCTCTGGGAAATTAAATATGTAAATATCCTCTTCAAAGAAGAAGAGTACTAAGGACTAAAACTCTAGTGCTATCTGTCGAGAGATAGAAATCCTAAAGTCAATATTGACCCTTTAGGCTATGTGCACACGTTATGGAAACAGGAACACATTTTTTTGCAAAAAACGTATCAACCAAATACCCTGTTTTTTACATCTTTTTACTAGCACTTGCGGATTACTGTGATTTTTTGTAACTGCGTGTTTTTGGTTCTACTATGCTCTCTTGTGTCTTTATGTGCACACGTTGCGGATTAGGCTTAGGAATTTCTGGTGCGGATTCTGCCTCTCCTGGCAGAAAACGCACCTGCTTTTCCGCAGCGTTTTTTGTGTGTTTTTGCTGCGTTTTTTTTTTTGCGGATTTGCTGCGGTTTTTACCCCTGCGGTTTTCTATAATGGAATGGGTACAAAAACGCTGCAGATTCACAAAAAAGAAGTGACATGCTACTTCTTTTAAACCGCAGCATTTCCGCAGTGGGATTTTCCGCATAGTGTGTACAACATTTTTTTTTCTCATTGATTTACATTGTACTGTAAATCAATTGCGGATCTGCAGCGTTTCCGCAGATAATCCGCAACGTGTGCTCCGAGTATTTTTTAGTGCTCGGAGATGTAGTTTTTCTTGTCGCAGCTGAATGATTTACATCTGTTAGCCAACATAAGTACATGTGGGGGTTGCCTGGTTGCTAGGGAATCCCCACATGTACTTATGCTGGCTAACAGATGTAAATCATTCGGCTGTGGCGAAGGAAACTAATTCTCCGAGCACTAAAAAGTACTCGGAGGACACCCGAGCGTGCTCGAGAAATCTCGAGTAACGAGTATATTCGTATATCACTATATCACTACTTAGGATAAATAGGCTAAGCTTTGCACTGATGAGGAGCAAACACCCTGAAACATGTGTCTGTAAATGAAATTTATAGATTGGTTTTAGCCTAAGTCATGGCAAGGCTCATTAATGGGTCAATATTGAGTTTTAGGATTGCTGCATCCAATAGTTGGTGCTAGAGTTCTAGTCCCCTTCCTCTCTGACGAGGATATTTGCAGAGATATTTTGACACAATTTTTAGAACTTTTGAGCTTAAAAAGTCACAGAAAAGGTAAAAGTAAAAAATAAAGACCATTTTTTACTTTGTTCGTCATTATGTGCATGTGCTATTTTGGTAAATTTGGTGCAAAGAAAATTATTTAAAAAAAAAAAGAGAAACGTGTGAAAAAATCGCAAATGATGAATCGGGCCCAATGTTTCTTGCTAGAAAAAAATGTTGGAAATATTTGCTATAAGGCGGCTATTTGATAACCAGTTCATTTTGGGGTAAATTGTCCTCATAACTTCCTTCAGCTGTTATATTTTAGACACTCAAAACTGATTTCATAGATTGTATCTCGTGGCATCTTCAGATTAGTTTAACATGTTTTAATCACAGAGGTCGGTGAATGTCTGAAATGTAGAAGATAGAAGTCCTGAGCAAACCATGAACTTGAGAGGAGACGTCTGTCTTTTCTTTTGTCTTTGAGATTTCAGCGGTAAACTGTTCTCAAAAATAAGCTGAGATTTAATTTGAAAAAAAAAAAAAAAAAGTCAAAAGTAACAGTAAAAAATAAATAAAATACTTGTGTTAAGTTAAAAAAAATAAATAAATAAATAAAATAATTGTGTTACCGTAAGTTAAAAAAAAAAGAAAAATAAAATAATTGTGTTAAGTTAAACGAGATGAAGCCCTTTATATTTCCAGGATAGGAACCTAAATAAAAAAAATGTACTTTTTCAGGAAAAATAGGCAATAAGTATTAATAAAGATAGAAAGACGTCAGAAGGAAAAAAAAGTAGGAAGAATAGGAATTTTAGTTGAATAAATTTCTCATTACCTCCATCTCCGAGTCACTTCCATCACAGTTAATGTCCTCAATCTATTAAATAAGAATTGGTCATATTGTCATGCTGTTTGCCTTTCCACAAAGAAGATACTGATGTTTTGTTCATGAAAAAAATAACATTTTTTAGAACAGGAAAAAAAAAAAATCACGTAAGGAAATCACATTTTTAAAAGAGCGGAGACTTTGAAGATTTGTTTATGGCTCCTGAAAAGGGGAAGGAGCGGAAACCCTACGGGTGTTTTTTTTTTCTAGACCAGAACCAAAATGTCTCTTAAAAAACACTTGTAAAACACTACTGACCTGTGTGCATAAATGATAACCAAATTAATGTTCTACCATGGATGGTACCATGGACATCTGAGTGTAACGCAGACCACTTATCGGGCACTTTATTCCTGGTTTTGGTACAAACCGCGGCGCCAAGTGAACTTTTGCTTTCAAATTTGCCACTTTTCATGTTATCAACTTAAATTGCAAATTGGAGAGAAAGCATCTAATCTGAATTAGGAGGAAATATCTTGAATTTTAGTGCAAATTTACGCTTGCTGCTAACATTAAGCTCCTTTTCTAAGATTGTTCAGATGCGTCAGTATTCGTTATTGTCTCACTGGGGATATTGACACCTCCAGGGGAAACTTTTTTAAATTAAATGCAATTATTTTGAACTTAAAATAATTTTTTATTTAGAAAAATTGAACTTTTTAACAGGTTGTCTGACTATAGAATGAGCTAACTGAGTTCGTCAGTGATTCTAACAAGGAGTTTATAACTTTTGTATCTCTTCTTGAACTCCTCTCAGCTGATTTATGACCACATCAATGTTCAGGTCAACTTTTTTGTGGTCTGTGGTCATTCCTCAGTGAAGAAGAGCTAAAAAAAAAAAAAAAAATAAGTTACAAATTTCTGTCAGAACAAGATCAATGACAGATTCTCAGTTAACTCATTCTTCGGCCAGAAATATACAAGGGTAAAAAAAGAGATTTTAATGAAACCCAATTGAAAAAAAAGATGCCAAAATACATGGATTTAAGACAAAAAAAAACAACATTGTTCGCAAAGATGGTATTGTAGAGCCTGCAGTGATATTTTCCTCAAAATGACAACAAACATTACACATTTATGGTGGGCAGCAAAGTACTGATATAAATAAGAGAAAAGAAGAGGGTAAACCTGACTTACAATTTCAGCTTTCTTTGCCAGTTCACGCTGAATTTTCCTCTTTTCCTTCAAGTCCTGCTCATTCCTCCGCTTCCTCTCCTCTTCCATCCTTTTTCGCTCTTCATCTTGCCTTTGTTTTTCCATTTCTGCAAACTTTCCTTTAACGGTTCCTACGACACCAATGTAGGAATTAGTACGGTCTATTCCCCCCCCCCCCCCTTACCTCGGAATCATCCAGATACAATGTAGCATCGAGAGAACGGCTTTGTAAATGGAAAGTTGTGCGATTTATTATCATTCTTCTGTATCAATATCTCATGATGTTTAATGCTTCTTCTTGTTGTCATTCAATAGGAACTTTCATTACAGTCGATTATCACACGGGTGATTATCGCTGTTTGTTACAAGCCACAGCTCAGATAAGTACATAAGTGGCACAAAATGTATACCGCCAAATTATACGACGTTTCAATAAGCCGATTCAGTACAACGTAATTCGAAGGGTCGTACCAAAGAGGGGACATAAATTATTAATTACTATGACCCTCATCAATCCCGAGAACGCGTTTCATTCATTCTCTCGGCACCTGCTGGAGATAGCAGAATACTGGAGCAACAATTTCCAGCAGTACCATAGACAATGACTGGTGCGGAGGTGTGAAGGTAAGAGCACAAGGTGGGTTTCTGCAGGGTCAGGTTCTATGATTTGGCGGTTGGACCCCAGAGATCAGTAAGGTGTCCCCTATCTTATTCACAGGGCAAGCTTATATACTTGGTACAATGCCCTTAAGCTGAGCCATAGATGTAGGGTTATCACTAATGGTCAAGAACATTTTACCAAATGGAACCAAATGATTCTTGTTTCTTCTAACAATTGCTTCCAAAATTTAGAAACCTGATCCAATGGCCAGAAAGCTTAGATAGCTGATATAGTCCAGCCTATGATAATAATGAGACACGTTCCACTTGCCCCGTTATAGGGGGAAAAAAATTAATTTCTGGCTCTGAATATAAAATCCGGCTAAAATGCCTAATTAACATCCCCTTAGAGACGAGCAAATAATGTTGCAGGTCCAGTGGCCAAGTCAGTAGTCCATGGCATCCGGGCAGGAGCTGGCAAACTGCCCCTTATCTGACTGAATCGCCGATACATCTTCTCGGATTTGTAGGCCGTGCACGACGCCATTGTTCCAGTATGATGTATGTATGGCGGTGCAGCGGTTCTACTAACCAGCAGAGGATCTGGTGATACCAGCAGATAGAAGGTGGTCCGCAGGGCTCCTGCCAGGTCTGTGATTTCTGGACCAAGGTCCTGCCGATCTGCTCATCTCTACCCATAACTGTTCTTTTGTTTATTTTTTGCTTTTGAGTAACAAATATTGAAATTGTAGCATTAAGTTACCGTCTTGTAATGGAAATTCCTAATCATTTGGAAATTTCCACGGTTGAAAATTTTAAAAAATATATTCCTCCCTTACTCGCGGTATCTAAACCTAATCTTTACGGTGGTCCTAAACAATAGCGACTAGAAAGGGCTCAAATTCTTGCAAAAAGTAAAAGGTTGAAAAAAAAAAATCCAACATGTTTTGACTTTGATCAGACTTACCGGTGAGCTTTGGGACATATCCTTTTTCCACCTGCTTCGATTTATCTTCTTCTTCCTCATCAGATTCTAGTAACTCTTTAATCTGGTGGCAAAGAATAAGAATTATTCAGTGGTAACGCAATAAGAACAGAGTCCGGACCCCGCCATGGTTGGAGGGTTTACAAGACAAATATACAATTGTCCAAATGGACAGAGAAATGTTCACCCTTCCACCATTTCAACTAACATTATTAAAACATTACGTTAATTATGTGAAATATCCATCACTGAATAAATTACTAAAATTCAACTGGAGGGCTTAGTGCCCAATTTGTGGATTTTACAAAAATGTATAATTGAGAGCACTGTTTCTCAACTTTCACGTTGCTGCAATAGTTATATATGTTGGTGTTGTGTCTGCAGTGCAAAGACGGTCATCACAATTCCTAACAAGGAACACTGAAGCTTAACGTTTCGCCTGTAATCCAGCTTCATCAGGGGCACAAGGATTTATAGACTAAATCGTAGTCACGGGAATACCGCAACAGAGTGGGGTCAGATGCATACCCCTGCGGTAGTTAACACGACTTCGGCTACTTTCACACTAGCGTCGGACTTGCAACGTGTGTCAATGCATCGCAATGCGTCGCTAATGTTAATCTATGGGGCAAAAACGCATCATGCAAACAACTTTGCAGGATGCGTTTTTTCCCCTAAACGACGCATTGCAAAAAACGTCAGTGTGAAAGTAGCCTTCACTGTCCTATTAGTAGTTTTGGCTTTTTTTGCTCTGGTGCTGCAGGGGTTAAACTGGGTCATTGGACTCCTGGAGTTCTCTGTCTTGGGTTGTATCAGCTGTTCTTAGTTTGTTACTTCCAAGAGGTACAAGAACTCTCCTCCTTGCGTCTAACCTGGCCAGTCATAGTGTCACCATATTGCCAGTGACAATGGACACCTTCCCTGTCCCTCAATCTAGGCTATCCCTGTACCCCTGATGGTGGCTATGCCTGGGTCTCGTACCTTGCTATGCTCCTATATAATTCTGTCTCATACATTCTTGGGTGAGGGACGGAACAGATAAGTATTATAGGAGTAGAACAAAGTACGAGACCCCGGCGTCTTCACCTTCAGGAGTAATCTGGGGGACAGCCTAGGGTTCCCATAGCTTGAGGGACAGGGTAGGTGCCCATTGTCCTTGGCAATAATGTGACAATAGTGCTTCCTTAGGCAGCAATATTGGAGAATCCACACTCTATGGACTTAGTCCACCTGTTGCATTTTAGTGCTATAGTTGGTGTTGGGTATATTACATTATTAATTTGAAATACTTAATAAAAGGGATATTTTAACAGTGCATCCAATGGAAGATGGGAAAAATGTTTCTGTCCATTAGGATAATTGTACATGTGTAATAATATGATACAAGGGTGGAGAAGACGTAAGGAAATGGACAACAGTCCAATCCCTCGATCTTCAAAAGAGACCACAGGGAACATTTTGGAAAATAAAGGAGACAGTGGTGAAGGGTTCACTTTGCGGTTAGTGCATGCACTGTATATGTATACTGTGGCCTAAACGTATAAGTCATGGCTAGCCTACAAGACAGCGAGTCCACAGCAGCGCAGAGCACCTCTTGCTTCCTCTTGTTCCAGATCCGCTCTCTATTATACTGCTCTTTCCTCCGCTGTTTTTCGTCCGTGGATCTCCTTTGGCTCCGCTCCTCTCTGGCTTTCTGCATGGCTTCAAACTTATTCATTACATCTCCCTTGCCAAGTTTTGGGACGTAGGTTTTTTGGACAGGTTTAGATGTAGAAAGCAGAATCTTAAAGATGAGAAAAACAGGAAAGGAGCATGACAGATATGGAGGAAGAGTTATAGACAGAAAGCGAGTAAGGACAGAGCGTGAGCCACATTTTCCAGCGCATGTTATTGTTATTATATTATCTGAAAAATCTTAAAGGAAAAGTAAATCGAAAGTTTCTTTTACCTATGATGTGAAGTTAAAGGGATTCGGTGGATAGAAAAAAAACATTTTAAAAGGGCTCAGACTAGGGTAGAAAACTAAGTAGACGTGATACTCGCTGATCCCCCCTCGATCCAGCACTGGTCATGGTCCAGCTCAGTCCCATGTGGTCGCTACTTCCTGAAAACACAGGAAATTTCTGTTAGCCAATCACTGGCCACAGCATTGACCCACCTCAATCGGTGATTGGCTGAGCAGGCATTTAGCGTTTACTGCCACTTCCTGTGTGTCCAGGAAGTAGAGACCAGCGGAGAACGGGAAACTGTTGGGACAAAAAAAAGCTTGGGACTGTGACTGTGAGCACGACTTTCTTATTTTGTTTAACCAGTCTGAAAATTATTGCTATCTGCAAAAAAAAACTTTAAATGTTTCTCTTGATTCTCTGTTATCAGCGAATTCAGTCTGGGAGCTGCTGTCGTGTTCATCTTTAGGGTTACTGACAGAAACACCTCGAAAATCCCTGCCTCTATAATCACTACCATATCACATGTGTGTTTACATATGATCCTTGCTCACTCAGAAACAGCGCCACTGTCTCCACAGGTTGTGTCTGGTATTGCTACCCAGTCTCCTTTACTTGAATTACTGCAATACCAAACACAACCCGTGTACAAGACTGGCACTGGTTCTGGGGGAAACACAATGTGAAGGGACAAAGATACACATACGACGGCCATTACTAGTACACCTAATAGATGACTAGAAGTTTAGCTTCAGAGTCTAAAAGTTAAAAGTGTTACCTAAGGTGACTGATTACCACTTCAATGGAATTTTCTCATACAGTACAGACCAAAAGTTTGGATACACCTCATTTAAAGATTTTTCTGAATTTTCATGACTACATTCACACTGAAGGCATCAAAACTATGAATTAACACATGTAGAATTATATACTTAACAAAAAAGTGTGAAACAACTGAAATTATGTCTTATATTCTAGGTTCTTCAAAGTAGCCACCTTTTGCTTTGATGACTGCTTTGCACACTCTTGGCATTCTCTTGATGACGTTCAAGAGGTAGTCACCGGGAATGGTCTTCACTTCACAGGTGTGCCCTGTCAGGTTTAATAAGTGGGATTTCTTGCCTTATAAATGGTGTTGGGACCATCAGTTGTGTTGAGCAGAAGTCTGGTGGATACACAGCTGATAGTCCTACTGAATAGACTGTTACAATTTGTATTATGGCAAAAAAAAAGCAGCTAAGTAAAGAAAAACGAGTGGCCATCATTACTTTAAGAAATGAAGGTCAGTCAGTCCGAAAAAATTGGGAAAACTTTGAAAGTGTCCCCAAGTGCAGTGGCAAAAACCATCAAGCGCTACAAAGAAACTGGCTCACATGAGGACCGCCCCAGGAAATGAAGACCAAGAGTCACCTCTGCTTCTGAGGATAAGTTTATCTGAGTCACCGGCCTCAGAAATCGCAGGTTAACAGCAGCTCAGATTAGAGACCAGGTCAATGCCACACAGAGTTCTAGCAGCAGACACATCTCTACAACAACTGTTAAGAGGAGACTTTGTGCAGCAGGCCTTCATGGTAAAATAGCTGCTAGGAAACCACTAAGGACAGGCAACAAGAGAAGAGACTTATTTGGGCAAAAGAACACAAGGAATGGACATTAGACCAGTGGAAATCTGTGCTTTGGTCTGATGAGTCCAAATTTGAGATCTTTGGTTCCAACCACCGTGTCTTTGTGCGATGCAGAAAAGGTGAACGGATGGACTCTACATGCCTGGTTCACACCGTGAAGCATGGAGGAGGAGGTGTGATGGTGTGGGGGGCTTTACTGATGACACTGTTGGGGATTTATTCAAAATTGAGGGCATACTGAACCAGCATGGCTACCATAGCATCTTGCATCGGCATGCTATTCCATCCGGTTTGCGTTTAGTTGGACCATCATGTATTTTTCAACAGGAAAATGACCCCAAACATCTACAGGCTGTGTAACGGCTATTGGACCAAGAAGGAGAGTGATGGGGGGCTACTCCAGATGACCTGGCCTCCACAGTCACCAGACCTGAACCCAATCGAGATGGTTTGGGGTGAGCTGGACCGCAGAGTGAAGGCAAAAGGGCCAACAAGTGATAAGCATCTCTGGGAACTCCTTCAAGATTGTTGGAACACCATTCCCGGTGACTACCTCTTGAAGCTCATCAAGAGAATGCCAAGAGTGTGCAAAGCAGTCATCAAAGCAAAAGGTGGCTACTTTGAAGAACCTAGAATATAAGACATATTTTCAGATGTTTCACACTTTTTTGTTAAGTATATAATTCCACATGTGTTAATTCATAGTTTTGATGTCTTCAGTGTGAATGTACAATTTTCATAGGAAAATACAGAAAAATCTTTAAATGAGAAGGTGTGTCCAAACTTTCGGTCTGTACTAAGTATATAAGGGGACAATACAAATATCTCGCTGAGGATCTGTTTATACCAAGGAAGGTGACGGGCACAAGGGGGCATTCTTTGCGTCTGGAGGAGAGAAGCTTTTTCCACCAACATAGAAGAGGATTCTTTACTGTTAGGGCAGTGAGAATCTGGAATTGCTTGCCTGAGGAGGTGGTGATGGCGAACTCAGTCGAGGGGTTCAAGAGAGGCCTGGATGTCTTCTTGGAGCGCAACAATATTGTATCTTACAATTGTTAGGTTCTGTAGAAGGACGTAGATCTGGGGATTTATTATGATGGAATATAGGCTGAACTGGATGGACAAATGTCTTTTTTCGGCCTTACTAACTATGTTACTATGTTACTATGTTACTGTATATGGCATTGATGTCTGATGATACAGACCCCATCTCCTGCCCAGTGAGGGGGCTACAACGATCATGCAGAGACTGAATCTCTCTATTAACTTCTAAGACAGTGTAATCCCTAATAAATGCGACCAGTCACTCGCCATATATATGGAATTATTTTACCTGGTGTAAATGCCGCGGTTCTCCTGAATCCGCCGATGTTTTTATTTTCTTCCTGCTCCTCTCTATTCCCGAGATATGGCTTATTCTTTCCTGTATATAAACATAGTCTTGTTACAAGGGGGTGTGGCCATCAAGTAGACGTCCATTGAGAATATATTAAGACAACACCCACTTGGAAAACAAGACTAGACTTGTGTACAGAGAAGAGAGGACCATATCTCAGGAACGGAGAGGAGCAGGAACAAAAGAAAAACATCGCCGGATTCAGGAGAACAGCGGCGTTTACACCAGGTCCGTTAGAAATTTACAGCAGTTATTTAGAGAAATTGGCTTCAGATCCTAAAGACAGAATACAGCAAAGTCGCATCTCTGTGCACAGAAGTTTAGAGGACGATCAAGTTCACATTTAAAAGTTGTGGTTGAAAATATATTTACTGAGTAGTTCATGCTTGTACCACACTAGCCTAAATTGCAAAAAAAAAATAGATATAAATGGCCGCGTACCCACACCTTAAAAAGGGCAAAAAAAAAATCTTTTGACCTAGTCAGGTTTATGTTATGTTGAGGGTTTTTTTTTTTTTTTGAATGTACAAAACAAAAACTTAGCTGACCACATTTTTGGTCCCCCCCCCCCCAAAAAAAAAAAAAAGAAATCATGAACAAAACTTTTGTTTGCCTTTATTCCGAATGGGAGACATATTGCAACATTAAGCAGTACATTGGAACAGGTCTAAAATAGATACAAATTCCTGCCTGTACCAATGAATGATAGTTGAGAAAAGACAAAAAACAATGATACTTTGTATTTACATAAACATAGATGGAGAAAATTCAGAGAGACAGAGCGTGTATGGGCAACGCTGATATCTGCAGACCTACAAATGTGAACGAGCCTCAGCCACACGGAGAGTTCTTCTCCTATCACTCGCTACATTGCGATAGTTCTCACCTTCTCGGGAAGTCATTGTTCACATCTGTGGAGCTACGATTTGGTCACACAGTCACCCGCCTTCCTGGAATTGCAAATCCCTGCCTTTTCTTATACCCTGGATTTAGTGCAAAACTTTCCTCTTTTTTTTTATCAGGTTTACTTTATTTCTACAAACTAAACTTTGAAACCTTTTTTGATGGGTTAGTCCATGCCTAGTCCCTGTTGATGGGTTGGGGTCTAGGTCCAGAGACCAACAGCTTTGCCTAAACTGAGAGACAGAAGTAATAGACAAACCCACAAATAGGGGCAAAGCTCCATTTGGGCTCTATAGAAAGTTTTCGGATCCATTCGCATCTGAAAATAATCGGACCACGTCTCTGCATTGCTATCAGTGATTGGTGAAGGTCTACACCCCCAACAATCAACACTATGGAAAAAGGACTCTAGCATAAAAACCTTAAACGTTTAGTTGCCCCTTAAATTAGTGAAATTGTCAAAACTGAAAAGTTGCACTAGAAAAAGTTTGGATGGCCACAATAAGTCTAGACCAGCGCAGCGACATGCGTCACGCGACATTGACATCCAGTGGTTTCCTATGACCGGCGCAGCTGCCAGTACACACGTTAAGCACCTACCTCAGTCTTTTGGGCCACGTCATTCATGATTATTTTCCCTTCCCTGGCGTTTCCCCCGTAAATCAGGTTACTTTAATATTCAACCTAAAATTAGAAATTGATATTAATGCTTTTTTTTTTTTTTTTAAACCTTAAAGGTTTTATTTTCTACTTAAATGCATGTATTTGGGCCAACACATATTTTTTTGCAATTGGGTTTCATTAAAATGTTTACTCTTCTTTTCTCTGCATATTCTTTTTTTTTTTTTATTCCATAGACCCTCAAAAAAAAAAAAAAAAAACACATTAAAGATTTACAAATGTTCCCATCAGACGAGCTCACTGATGGACCCTCAGTTATCTCATTCTGGATCCGGCGATAGACAGTGCAGCACAGCGACTATAGGAGGCAAACGTTGCAAAATTCTTAATAAAACCTATTACAAAAAAATAATTTTTATCCCAAAATACATGCATTGAAATAAAAAAAAAAAATGTCCCCTTAACCGGACATTTAATTATGCAATTAATAAGCAATTTAATCACTTTGCAATTAATTTCCTAAGCGTGTGATACAGATGGAGGCCAGTGCTCTCCTATATAGAGATGTGGATTCTTAACATGTAAGATCACTCATGGATGAGCTGTGCGGTATGTAGACGCCTCCATCATTCCCTCCTCTGCCAGAATATATACCACAAAGTCGCAGCCCGTCCCTTTGGCTTCCTGAAAAATCGCCAAGCCACAATAACAGTTCCTAAAACCCAAAAAAATATTGAGAATGTTTCCATGTGACCATGTGGAGGTGCAAGCGGCTGGATTATAGTCACCTGTGTTTGTATGAAATTGTTTTATTAATTATAGAAATATCATATTTGTATAAAAGCAGAATGAAGGGAGCGATGCTCTGCACATTCATGGGGTGTCTGCTGTTTAATATCCTTATTGAAGTTTTGCACTCGGCTCCTCATAACTTAGAAGCAAGTTAACGAAGAGATAGAAAAGTCATAAGTGACAGCGGAAAAAGTACTAAAGATGCAGCGAGAACTCGTGGTGCTTCACGGAGAGGCGCAGCGCCATCCGAAGCAATGATCGGCGCCATCCGCGAAACCTGAGCGCTGCCCAATTGTGCATATTTTGTGTCTTTTCCCTCCTCTTCTTCCCAGAGCCATAACTTCTCTGTTTTTCCATCCACATCGTCGTGCGAGGACTTGTTTTTTTTTTTTTTTTGTGGGACAAGTTGTCGTTTAGAACGACAACATTCATTTTACCACATAACGCGCAAAAAAAAATAAAATGTGTGTTGAAATGGTGAAAAAAAACAAAAACATTTCCGCCATTGTTTTCTTGAGTATTGCGGCATTCATTCTGCAGTAAGAATGACGGAGTAATGTGATTTTCCAGGTCAGTACAATTATGGTGATACTAAACGTATTGGGTTTTTTATTTTACTTACTTGGTGAAAAACAAAATCAGACATTTATAAAAAAAAAGAAAAAAAAATGCGTTTTGTGTGGCTATTTTCTGATACACGAAACGTTTTTATGTTGGCGGAGCTGTGTGAGGACTTGTGGTTGTGTAGGGACCCGTTGGTACCATTTTAGGAATTTACAGACTTTACCATACAGTTTATACAATTCTACATATTGATAGATCGGACTTTTACGGACACGACAATAACAAATTTATTTTTTTATGTCCTTCTTTATAAACGACGTGTCAGGGTGTTTTTACCTCTGACACTGGCAACATGGCCGCACAGCAAAAAAAACGACACCTGTGTTGTAGTAATCTGATATGCCACTGATGAGAAAGTGAGCTTTGAATGACAAATGACCCTAGAAGTGCACTGGGGGTGTGTCTATGCATTCAGAGTACCTTGACACGCCCACATTGCACCTATCAGGCTAAGTTGCTTCAATGCTCGATTTCCCAGCGCTGGCACATCGGATCACCACAAGACTAGTGTCATTTTTATTGTTGAGCTCGGACCTATACAGCCATGCTGTTAGTTTCAGTAGTAAGACGGTCCTGACAGGTTCCCTATAACATGAACACATACCAGAGTCCATAAGTCGTCCATTTACCACCATTTGGAAACGTTATCATCTGCGCCCCTGAATTCCTGCGTTATCTCACGTTGTCTCTGCTGCAGCCTCCACATTCCTGTCCTCTGTCTGCCTAATCACTGGGACATTTTTTTTAGCACTTGCCAACAATGTTATCTGTGCTGTGCTATTTATAATGCAGTCACTACTGATGTAGCAGAGCTGAATGCGTCAGTGTCCGGCTGCCACGTAACAACATCAGTTAGTAGACAAAATAGTGAATTCCCGCACTGTGGCTTTATTTATAGAGCACCATTCACATCCAGAACAGACCAGAGATAGAAGCTCCTCTGATTTCAGTAGCGTCCAAGAAATAAAGCCGGAACATATCTGTTTATTTACAGAGAATGCAAGAATTCGCCATTTTGTCTACTACATAATGTTTATTCTACTTGCTTACATAGCACATTTGTGACAAAACAGAATTTATTTTTAATTGTGCCAGACTTATTTTTTCAGTAGGTCAGAAGACATAGGCCATTGTTCATATGAGCCTGAACGTTGACTCTTGAGTTGATGTTTGTTGCAGCTGTAACGACACAGCATTTGTTATTGATTAGGCCAGACGCATCTTATGGTAGGTCAAGAGACCTAAGCCATTGTTCACATGAGCCTGAAAGTTGACTCTTGTTTGTTGCAGCGTATTGTGCTGCTATCCCTGGAGGACAGGGACACAGGGTCATTGAACAAGCGATGTTTGCCAATATGTTGATTACCGATTGTATCAGTCCATGCAGCTGGTTGACCTGCAAACATTGAAGGACAAATCATGCAGATTGATTGAATACTGGAACAATGAGAGTTGACCTCATCCCATCTTCTCTTTGACCTGTTGATTATGGCCTAGAGGACAGCTGTGGATATAAATAGGGACTTCTATCATTTTGCAGTGAGACTCTACAGAACAGCAGCTATGGAAGCATGACTCCACCTAGAGGAATACAGATTTGACACTCTACAGGACGCCAGCATAAGGGACCACAAACCCAGCCGGAGGAATACAGATCTGATTCATTGAACATCACTGAACCCATGGAGACGTTTGAAGAAGCCAGGTTGTGACCCTCCGGTCACCTGACCCCATGGAGAAGCTCAGAGAAGCCAGGTTGAGACAATCAGGTCACCTGGCCACATGCATCAATGGACTGTCAGCTTCCTAAGCTTGTCGTTACCTCCACTCTGTGGTGCCCGACAAAAGTGGGGTGCCACTGGTGGGGGTAGTCAGTCCTGGAAGCCTTGAAGTCACAGATGGTGTAATTCATGTTGCGCAAGCAGATCAGTGAGACTCTGTAATTTGACACCATCTTGTGTTTTTACTGGGACTGTTCTATACGTTATTATAAAGTATTGGCACACTGTTGCCCTCACCAGGTGTTGTATGAGTGGTATTATGCCCACGGCAAAGGAGTGCTGGAGTTCAGTGGGATGATCCCTGGTCCATGTGTCCTGGCCAACGGACGAGAACACCCACTGACCCCTGGGTCTCCACAAACCTCATCTATCACAGTGCTTTACATACATGCAACCACAGGGAGAACATAAAAACTCCTTCCAGATGTCGACCTTGGTGGGGATTGAACCCAGGACCACAGCGCTGTAAAGCAACAGTCGTGAACCACCGAGCTGACAACTGTGTCACATGAGAAGCTCAGCTCTGCTGCACCTGAGTCATCATTTCTGTCTCACGTCCCAGGATGACCTGAGTAATTAACAGAATCATTATATAGTAATATCATTCACACTAATAATAGTACTACAATACTCAACATCATCGGACTGCTGCAAAGAAGAAACACCCAGAAATCAGACTGTAACAACAAAATAGTGACAAGATGTGCTGCTGAGCCAGAGGCAAAAACAGGATTACCACTGCAATACATTGCCCACACATAGTACATCCATATGCCGCCAACATAGGCCCACACCTAGTACGTCTATATGCCGCCAACATAGGCCCACACATAGTACATCTAGAGTTTTGCTCAAAAGTTTAAATAGACAGGCAGAATTTTTGCTTTCTTGGCTATTTTTCAGAGAATATGAATGATAACACCAAATCTTTTTCTCCACTCATGGTTAGTGGTCGGGTGAAGCCATTTATTGTCAGACTACAGTGTTTTCTCTTTTTAAATCATAATGAGAACCCGAAACATCCAAATGACCCTGATCAAAAGTTCACATCCCCTGGTGATTTTGGCCTGATAACATGCATAGAAGTTGACACAAATGGGTGTGAATGGCTACTAAAGGTAACATTCTCACCTGTGACCTGTTTGCTTGTAATCAGTGTGTGTGCAAAAAAGCTGAGTGAGTTTCTGGGATCCAGACTGACTCTTGCATCCTTCATCCAGCCACTGACCTTTCTGGATTGTGAGTCATGGGGAAAGCAAAAGAATTGTCAACGGATCTAAGGGAAAAGGTAGTTGGACTGTATAAAACAGGAAAGATATCCATGGAATTGATAATGCCAGTCAGCAGTGTTCACACTGTGATTAACAAATGGAAAATCAGGGGCTCTGTAAAAACAAAACCACGGTCAGGTAGACCAACAAAAATGTCTTCCACAACTGCCAGTAAAATTGTTCGGGATGCAAAGAAAAACCCACAAATAACATCAGCTGAAATACAGGACTCTCTGAAAACTAGCGGTGTGGCTGTGTCCAGATACACAATAAGGAGGCACTTGAAGAAAAATGGGCTGCATGGTCGAGTCGCCAGAAGAAAGTAATTACTGTTCAAATGCCATAAAGTATCTCGCTTACAGTATGCAAAACAGCACAGAGATAAGCCTCAAAATTTCTGGAACTAGGTAATTTGGAGTGATGAGACCAAAATTGAACTTTCTGGCCACAACCATAAACGTTCCTGTTTGGAGACAGGTCAACAAGAACTATGATGAAAGGAACACCATTCCTACTGTAAAGCATGGAGGTGGATCGCTGATGTTTAGGGGATGTGTGAGCTACAAAGGCATAGGAAACTTGGTCAAAGTTGAAGCAAAGATGAATGCAGCACGTAATCAGGAAATACTGGAGGCAAATTTGCACTCATCAGCCTGGAAGCTGCGCATGGGACGTACTTGGACGTTCCAACATGACAATGATCCACAACACAAGGCCAAGTCGACCTGTCATTGGCTACAGCAGAACAAATTTAAGGTTCTGGAGTGGCCAT